>NC_143525.1:28232494-28958350 GCF_031878675.1 Megascapheus bottae | reverse complement strand
TTAAACTAGTTAGTAATTGTTATCCTCAAATGAAGACAACATAACTTGGGATTTTTATTGCTGTTGCTGCTGCTGCTGCTGCTAATAGTAGTATTGAAGTAATGAGGATTAAACCCAGAACTCTCATAGACCTTTTCTTTTCTTTTCTTTTCTTTTCTTTTTTTTTTGGGGGGGGGGGGTCTGTCCTGGGCTTGAGCTCAGGGCCCTGAGCACTGTCCTTGGAATTTCTCAAGGCTAGAGCTCTACCACTTGAGTCTCAGCACCACTTCCAGCTTTTTTTTTTTTTCCTATGTGTGTGGTACCAAGGAATTGAACCTGGGTCTTCGTGCATGCTAGGCAAACACTCTACCACTAGGCTAAACTCCTGAATTTGCAATGTTCATTTCCTTTCTCTTCTCTTCTCTTTTCTTCTTCTTCTTCTTCTTCTTCTTCTCTTCTTCTTCTTCTTCTTCTTCTTCTTCTTCTCTCCTCCTCCCTCCTCCTCCTCCTCCTCCTCCTCCTCCTCCTCCTCCTCTTCTTCTTCTTCTTCTTCTTCTTCTTCTTCTTCTTCTTCTTCTTCTTCTTCTTCTTCTTCTTCTCTCTCTCCTCTCTCCTCTCTCCTCTCTCCTCTCTCCTCTCTCCCCTCTCCTCTCCTCCCCTCTCCTCTCTCCCCTCTCCTCTCCTCCCTCTCCCCTCTCTCCCCTCTCTCCCCTCCCTCTCCCCTCTCCCCTCTCCCCTCTCTCCTCTCTCCTCTCTCCCCTCTCCTCTCTCCCCTCTCCCCTCTCCCCTCTCCCCTCTCCCCTCTCCCCTCTCCCCTCTCCCCCTCTCCCCTCTCCCCTCTCCCTCTCCCCTCTCCCTCTCCCTCTCCTCTCCCTCTCCCTCTCCCTCTCCCTCTCCCTCTCCCTCCCTCTCTCTCTCTCTCTCTCTCTCTCTCTCTCTCTCTCTCTCTCTCTCTCTCTCTCTCTCGGCTGGAATTTCAGACAAATGCCAGCACACCCAGCTAGAATTTGCTTGTTCTTAGAAGAGATTCTGGCCTTCAAATGCAACTTACATGTAACTGCATTGGTTTTTACATTTTCTGTCTGTATTCAGTACTATACAGTCCAACTGGGTGCTTCCTTTCCCCCATATTGTCCCCATCAGAATATCTTCATTATGGTTGCCTCTTCTCTTACCAACAAAGCAAGCTTCAAAGCTGGAAGACACTGTATCTAAAGTACCCAGCATGCAGCAATAGAGAATTCTCACCTCCAAACCTCAACCAGATAGGCAGCATTCAACCTCAACCAGATAGGCAGCATTCTTTACTCACATAGTTACTATTTGGTACATATCAGCTGATCAAAACCACCAGCCAGGTGTTCTTTCTGAAATGCAGAGTGCCAGCTTTCTTTGTCCACAATACCTTTCTCCTGTATTCTATAGCTAGCTAATTTCTCCCTGCCCTTTAAGAATCAGCTCAAATAGCACTTCCTCTAGGATACCTTCTGTCCTGTCTGCTCTGGGTCAAGTACTATATATATTTTAGAGTCACCTTTGAAGACAAAGGAAATTTTTTATCATATCAATATTTGAAATTGAGCATGTGTTCGATGAATTGGGACTCAGGAAATGTTTTGTTAATGAATGAATTAGCAAATTAAACTTACTGATGAGTATTCAATCAGTATTGCTTAACTACTGAGTGTCCAATGTTAAGCCATCCCTTATGATAAAAAATATGAATTTGCTTCTTATCATGAATAACTTATACAATGTAGAAGAAATAACAACTGATAAAGTCAAAATGATTAAAACAGTTATACACATAAGTTCTACCTGCTACTTACACATTTCTCAACTTTTTCTAGCTGACTTTTGTGTCAGGCTGTCTCTAGTAAATGGTACTTACCAAAATCGTAAGTTTTGCTCATGTTGCTAGGGCCAGTAGAAAGACTGCAATCCTTATTTTACCTGATGATTTATCAATATTCAATGGTGGTGACCATTTCTAGCAAGGTTTTTCCTCTTGTCTTCCATGATAACATACTTCTGTTTAGTTCTTTCTGCTTCCTTTGCTAGCTCATTTTATGCTAACTGATCTTCAATATGAAAGTTCCTTCTGACATGATGATGCTAGGCTTTATTTTCCTATGTCTGTAATCCATGCCTGAATGCTCTAATCCCAACACTTAACATCAGTTTCTATCAATACACTCACAATGTTTATACCTCTAGCCCAAAGATCTTTTTTGAGCTCAATGCCATTATACCCAACTATCTATTTTAAATTTGCACTTAGATGTTTCACAAACATGTCAGTTTCAGTAGCTATTGCTTTTATGTGCTTATCTAGTCATCTACCAGATCCTCACTCAAAACCTGAGGAATCACCTTGACAACTTCTGCTTCTTCATTGAGTATTTCTAGTCAATTATTGAGTTTGGGTGATTTTACCTTCTTTTCTCAAGCATTTTCAATTACATCCTTTCCCAAGTGCTTTCTACCTAGTCAAAGCTAATATTTTTCACCTATATTTGTATAATAGTCTTCTAATTGTTTTTTACCCTAACTGATGCTCTTTTGAAATTCATTCATTATCTGAAACTGCAGTGAGTTTCAAAACGGTAATCTTGGGCTGAGGATGTAACATAGTGCTAGAACGCTTGTCTAGCATACTTTTCAATTATACTTATTTAATTCTTATTTATTCCAATCTGCTTATGTTTTTATGATGCAAGGTTTTGTTGTTGTTGTTGTTAAAAAAATCCTGTTCAAAAATTTTGTTTTCTTCTAGCTACAGGGGACTTTTTGTTTTTATGTTTGTCTACTTGTTTGTATTGAGGCATGGTCCTGCTAAGTATGTCAAATTGGCAAGGAACTTGCATAAATACATATCATCATTATGAGATATTAATGCTTAATGACTGTAGGAAAACCACCTAATTTCTCACACTGCCTTTAATTTGGAGTAATTGAATATTTACTTTTGAAATCTCTGGAATTAATGATCAGTACTTAGTGAGGATGTTCTTATAAATGTTCTTCATGATTTTATAAAGTTCTATGTAAGCCTAATTACCTGTTCAAGTACCAGTAGTGACTTTGATTTTTTTAAGTCATTGTATATTATATCACAAGCCTCATTTTATACTAACATATGTGTTGAATAAAGTAAAAATAAGAGTTAAAGGAGTATAATTCAATAGAGGATACATCCCATCTATAGATTTTTCCTATCACAGGAATAATATAAACATGCTCCAGAAATGGCAAGAAGTCTAGTTTAGCTTTGTGATGCTAAGACCCATAAGCTTAAAAACAAACAAAAGGCTAATGGGGGGATTAAGGAGAGCCCTGCAGGAGTGTGACCTAGTGGTAGAGTACTTGCCTAGCATTCACGAAGCCCTGGGTTTGATACCTCGGTACCACATACACAGAAAAAAAAAGCTAGAAGTGGTGCTGTGGCTCAAGTGGTAGAGTACTAGCCTTGAGAAAGCCCAAGGACATTGCCCAGGCCCTGAGTTGACTGCCAATAAATAAATAAATAAATAGCTCAGTTACTCAAGAAATAGGGAAAGGAAAAAGGAAGGGTGAAATGGCCAAGAAACGTTGTACTCATAACTGGACATTGTAACCACTTTGTGCAACTACATCATCATCATCACCGTAATTATCATCATCATGAAAAAAACAGAGTTATTAAATTGCCAATCAAGGGAATATATACTACTGAATAGTTTTTAGAGGGAGAATAATTTAGTAATTATTAATTGTTATCAATATAACTACCATGAAACTCCCTTGCTAAGAGTAGAAATCTATCACAGTGTAGGACAGAGTGAGTCCATATACCTGTACCGGAACTGATTAAAACAAATCCACTTGTTTAATGGCCAAGGAAGTCCTCAATCAGGAACAGTAATTGTCCTACTGGGGTCACTCAAAGTTCATGGAAAGTTACCCACTTAAGCTGGTTAGAACTAGTTTTGATGAAACACAGCATTCAATTTTGATATGATCTAAGAAACATTGCTGTAACTGGAAGATTTTCCTTGTGCAACTTGAATGGATGACTGGAATTTGTCACAAGTAGGGTAGGCAAGCAAATGTTCTTCTACTCCTTTTTTTTTTTTTTTTGCCAGTCCTGGGCTTGAGCTCAGGGCCTGCGCACTGTCCTTGGACATTCTCAAGGCTAGAGCTCTACCACTTGAGCCTCAGCACCACTTCCGGCTTTTTTCTATGTATGTGGTACCGAGGAATCGAACCCGGGTCTTCGTGCATGCTAGGCAAACACTTTTACCACTAGGCCAAACTCCCGGCCCCTCTTCTACTCCTTAATCAGACTTACACTGTGATTTTCCTTTTTAAAAATCTCAGAACACTTGTTCACATGAGGAAACTTTAGTTAATTGGCTTTTGCTACATAACAAAACATCTCCAAATGTAGTGGCTCAAAGCAGTATTGTTTAGTTGCTCCTGATTTTGTGGGTTGGTAACTTTGGGCTGAGCTCATGATTCTTCTCTGTTTCATATGGTATCATTTTAGACTCACTCATGCATTGCAGCAATGGTAGTTAAGGATCTCAATTGCTTTTCTAGTGGTTGGCTGATTCTTTGCAAGAGCACTGGATGTAACTGGATCATCCAGCAGTCTAGCCTAGGTTCATTTCCAAGTGTAGTAGAAGGACTCCCAAGCTCAATACAAGAAGGCAAACCCCGATGGTAACATCACTTTTCAGCTTTCTTTGCATCCTGTTATCTCCCTCCCTCCCTCCCACCCTCCCTCCCTCCTTCCTTCCTTCATTCGTTCCTTCCTTCCTTCCTTCCTTCCTTGTTTTTTATGCCAAACCTAGGGATTGAACTCAGAGCCTGGGTGCTGTCCCTGAGCTTTTATGCTCAAGACTAGCACTCTACCACTTGAGCCACAGCTCCACTTTCAGGCTTTTGATGATTAAGTGGAGGTAAGAGTCTTGGGGACTTTCCTGCTAGGAAACTATGATTCTTACTTCTGACTATGATTCTTATATTTCAGCCTCCTGAGTAGCTTCCCAGGATTACAGGCATGAGTTACTGATGCCCGGCTGGCATCCTGTTTTCTAAGAGCTCCTTTTAAGTCATATAACCACCAGCAGACATAAGGGATATGCAAAAATAGACTGCCTCTTCATGGGAGAAGCTGAAAAGTTACATCTCTTTATGAGATATGCATGCATGCATATGGGAATGTGAAGAATCCATGACCAAATTCTGTTACCACACTGTTAATTTTCCTCTGTTCTATTCCCTGTAAATAGATTTTACATTTAGTCTGCCTGTAGGTTATGTCTATTTTATACTGCTCAAAGGTGAGAGTTCTGGACACTATAGAATACTGTTGATTAATGTAAACATCATCCTGAAATACTATAGGCTACTGAAAAGAAATGTTATTCATTCCCTGAATGAGCGACATGATCAATTTAAAATCCATTTGGATTATATTTGCAAGCCCTTGTACCATGGTTCTGAAACATGAAACTAGATTTTGCTTCTAAATATGGGCATAGGAAGAAATGATGCCTGAGCTAAAGCATTTGGAAGATCTAATCTGGCAGAGAGAGGGGGGGAGGAGAGAGACACACATTTCAAGCAGATGAAAATGTGACAGAAAAACAATTTTGTGAATCTATTTTTGTAGATGAGAATGCTTTTCTATGAGACTCTGAAAACAGTCAGTCTCAGGATTAATTTCAGCATACCACTTAGTTACCTGTGCCGAATAAATGTTTTTGTGAGTGACTGACTTGGTGAATGTATAATAAAGAAAGTATGGGTATAAAATAGGGAGCCATGTAAGAATGAAGATGGAAATTGGAGACAATGCCATATAGATAGAGGAAAAGAACAAAAACTGCAGAAGGGAAGCAGTGGGGGGAAGAGCAGAATAACAGACAGGCAGAAGGGACTGGGTGATCTGGCTGCTTAGCAGGTGCATTAGAAGAACTTAGCACTTCCTTTAAAACACTAATTAATCTTTCCACAGTTCAGGCACAGGCTCTTCTGCACTGTTAAACTGCCGGCTTGCTTTTACTTTCAAACGTCAAGGCTTATTTCCGAAAGCTTATTTTTGTAGAGAATTCTGAAGGCCTTATATGGGCATAAAAATAATTAAATTTAGGCATTTCCTCTGGATTATTAGGGGTACTGAAAAATCCTTTCAAAATCCATGAGATTGTCTTAATCTTTCTTTTTTGAAAGAGGAAGAACTGACTCAAATTCTGTTGGATTAAAAAAATTGTACATGAAACTACAGATATTGTGATTTTTCTGAGCCATGTAACTTTTATTTCAATCAAAGCCAATTAGGCTTCTTTTTTCTTTTTTGCCAGTCCTGAACTTGAGCTCAGGGCCTGAGCACTGTCCTTGGACTTTTCTCAAAGCTAGAGCTCTACCCTTGAGCCACAGCAGCACTTTCAGCTTTTTTTTTTCCATGTATGTGGTGCCAAGGAACCGAACTCCAGTCTTTGTGCATGCTAGGCAAGCACTCTACCACTAGGCCAAACTCCTGGCCCTAGGCTTCTTTTATTAAGTCCTAATTGGTATGATTAGAAGAGAAGCAATTACAATCACATTTTTTTATTCCTTTGTAACCTGGATTCATGCGTCTCTGGCAGAATACAAGGGCAACCATTATGCATAGGACTTCACCAGGGCTATCAAAGCATTTGACTCTGTTTAACTAGTGACAATAGACCAAGGTATATTTCTAGACAAATTTCTCTAAAGTTTGGTCCAAGGTATTAGAATGTCCTGAGATGCTTGTAATGTAAATGCACCGTCCAGGCTTTTACCCTTATCTTGGGACCAGAATTCCTCCAGGTGATTTTCATGACTGGAAGGTGTGTGACAAGCTTTACTTATTAGAGTAAGTAGGGCAGCTTCTTAGGCTATTCTTACTACTTTTTAAAATTATAAAATGACAGTCTGTAATTGTACATATTTATGGTGTATGATGTGATGTTATGATTTATAATTAAATAGAGTTAATGGATCCATCACCTCAAATAGTTATCATGCTTTTTATGCTTTATGGTAAGAACATTTGAAATATATACTGTTAGCAATTTAAAAATATGCAATTACTAACTATATTTTTATGTAATGTATTCTGTGTGTGGAGACCAGTATGAGGCTTAAACTCAAGGCCTTGAGCTTGCTTGGCTTGCTTATTCATAGCTGGCACTCCTATCTCTGAGCCACCCCTCCAGTCTGACACTTCTGTTGGTTAATTGGAAATAGAGTCTCATAGACTGTTCTTTTCTGGCTTCAAACCATAATCCTTCAGATCTCAATCTCTTGAATAGCTACAACTATAAGGCATAAGCCACCAGCACCCTCACTAACTGACTTATCCTTTGACCTTCATCTCTTCATTTTTCCAACCCTAGCTTCTGTAGTCACTATTCTACCTGGTCCTATGAGTTTAATGTTTTATATTTCACATAAAAGTGAGAACATGTACTGGTCACAGTTGCTGTAACCCTAGCTACAGGGTTAGGCTGAGGAAGCTGAAATCTGAAGATCATGGTTTGAAACCAGCCTGAGCAAGAGAGTTCCTGAGACCCTTTTCTCCAATGAAACACACACACACACACACACACACACACACACACACACACACACACACACACACACACACAAAACCAGAAATGGAGATGTGGCACAAAAGCTCAGGGACAGCTCCTAGGTGCTGAGTTCAAGTCAGCATCCAACAAAACAAAAGAAAAGGAGGAAGAAAGAAAGAAAGAGCAAGAGAGCAAGAGAGAGAGAGAGAGAAGAGAGAGAGAGAGAGAGAGAGAGAGAGAGAGAGAGAGAGAGAGAGAGAGAGAAGGAAAAGAACAATTTGCTAGAGACAGCCAAAAGCTAGTGGCCCAGGATCCCAGCTGCTTGAGAAGCTGAGAACAGGGGGATTATACCAAGCCAGCCCAAGCAGAGAAGTCTTCAAGACTCCACGGAGAGAAACTGCCATCCTAGCATTCATAGGAAGCCTAAAATTAGGTGGCTTTCATGTCAGGTGTATACCTGTGTAGGAGTTACTCTGAGAAGTAACCATGGAAAATCAAGTTTAGAGTTTTGGCTCAGTATTTTCATGCCAGCCTAGCAAGCTGGAGGCCTTGAGTTCAAGCCCTACCAAAGTAGCACCAAGTGGTTCTTGGTAGTACTCAAGTACCACCAAAGGCTAAGTAAATCAATAAGGTCATTGGGTAAAGACCCAGTACAAAGTTTTAATGAAGCTCTGAACAATTATCTTTTGCCTGAATCAGATCTAAGAGTCTTAACATGTTCTCTATTTCTACATCCTTCAGAGTATCCAAAATGAAGGAGAATGTTAAAAAGAAAAGGGAGCAAAGAGAATATGTAGACACAGTCAAAGCCAAGGTGGTCGACATGCGGAAACAAGCTGTGGAGGAACAGTTCAAAGAATGGATTCTAGACCCCAAAGGAAAAATTCCCATGAGAGTGGTAAGGAAGCAGGACACTAAAGGGTAGTGGGGTAGATGATAAAAGAGCATTTGCTAAAATAGTAAGTACCTCTCTTGGAAGTTCTAGTACTGTTGTGGTAAGTCAGTTCATAACCTTTGTGGCCCAAGAGAGTTGACTCCTTCAATTTTCTCTTGAAAATAACAAAAAATAGTTTAAGTAGATTTCTAAAACCTTGTTTCTGACAAAACTAATAATTAAAAATAGAAACATTTCATTTATTTGTTTGGTGTATGTGTGTATGTATATTTCTGGAAGACCTTCTCATGAAAAAAGACTGGGAATTGGTGAGAACACACATGTAAAGGCAATTTATACCTTGAAATATTCTCTATAGTGAACACAAACTCTTACTGTCTGCCTTCCAGTTAGAAAGACTGCCAATACTACCAATACCAAATAGAAATACTGTAGATGCTTCTTACCTTAAATACTAAATATGTGGTAATTGAAGAATATTACATGGTTTCTTTTTCTAATCTTCCTTTCTTTCTTCCCCCTTCTTTCCTTTCTCTTCCACTCTCTTTCCTTCCCCCCCCCATCTTCCTCTTCCTTTCTGCTTTTCTTCTTCTTTCTTTTCTTTTTTTATCTGTTCCTTCCTTCCTTCCTCTTTTGATTTGCAGATACAGAATGCTCTTCTTGATTTTTTTCAAAAGGGAGAGTCTGACCTTGGTAAGTATGCCTATTACTATTGTATTTTTCTTTTTTGTGATGCAGGCACTTAATTCATATGAGAAATCAATATTGAGGTGTAAATTATTGAAATCTCTTACAGATGAAGCTAGGTTCTTCTGTTCTTTTCATACAGAGAATATAGATAGAGCAAAAAGGTTATCAGTTGTTCTCAATACTTTTAGTCCATTGCCCCAATTATATTGCAAATATTCTGTAATACCTCTTTATTATTCTGTGACCTTCCTAGAAAAATGTCACAGAATTAGACTATAATGTCTTATCTGTGATATGAAGGAGAAATACAAAGAAAGGCAGCAAAATGATATGTACTATACCTCAATGTATAAACATTTGCAGGGAGGAAGGTAAGAAAGTATAATAGAAGAGGTGAATTTGATCAAAATACATTAGATGCATTTATGGAAATACCATAATTAAAGTATGCTATTAAAAAGAAAATAAGTATTTTGTTACAGCTTTACTAAAAGACATGAGTAATTAGACATGAGACATAAATATTTAGTTATAAGAAAACTAAGAAGCCGGGTGCTGGTGGCTCACGCCTGTAATCCTAGCTGCTCAGGAGGCTGAGATCTGAGGATCATGGTTCAAAGCCATCCTGGGCACTAAAGAACTTGAGATTCTTCTCTCCAATTAATCACCAGAAAACCAGAAGTGCCACTGTGACTCAACAGGTAGGATGATAGCCTTGAGCTGAGTTGCTCAGGGACAATGCCCAGGCCCAGAGCTTATAACCAACCAAAAAAAAGAAATGAAGGAAGGAAGGAAGGAAGGAAGGAAGGAGAGAAGGAAGGAAGGAAGGAAAACTAAGATAGGGGCTGGGAGTTTGGCCTAGCAGTAGAGTGCTTGCCTAGCATGCACAAAGACCAAGGTACGATTCCTCAGTATCACATATACAGAAAAAGCTGAAAGTGGTGCTGTGGCTTAAATTGCAGAGTTCTAGCCTTGGGAAAGCCCAAGGACAGTGCTCCAGGACTGGCAAAAAAGAAAAGAAAAGAAAACTAAGATATATCTAGTTGATCCTTTTATTGTATTGACATTTTGAAATAAGTATGTATGTATGTATGTATGTATGTATGTATGTATGTATGTATGTACCTGTATACAATTCCCAGAACTAGGAAAGCCACAAATGGAGACTTACTCAGATGCATTGCCATTGAGTTTGGATGTTACCTCCTATAACACAATTTTCTATTTTTGTGATAGCCTCCAGCTTAAGTTCCAGGATAAATGGTTTTATTCACTTCTCCCTCAAATTGTCATAGTAGTTACATTTTGGAAAATTTAGGGATGGGTAAGTAACTCAGTGATTTGCAAGGACCTGAGTTCAATCTCCAGCATAAAAGAAAAGCAAAGAGAAAAGAGCAGCAAAAGCATAATCTGTGTTTATATATAAAATACAGTTAAGGGGCCAGGAGTGTGCCTTAGTGTTATATGCTTACCTAGCATGCATGAAGCCCTGAGTTCGATTCCCTGGAACCACATACACAGAAAAAGCCGGAACTGGCTCTGTGGCTCAAGTGGCAGAGTAGTAGCCTTGAGCAAAATGTGTCCAAGGACAGTGCTCGGGTCCTAAGTTCAAGCCCCAGAACTGGCACACAAAAAAAAATAGAGTTAAGCTGGGTGCAATGGCTCATGACTATAATCCTAGCTATTCAGGAGGCAGAGATCTGAGGATCGCAATTCAAAGCCAGCCTGGGCAATAAAGTCCATGAGACTCTTTATCTCCAGTTAACCTCTAGTAAACCAGAAGTGGCTGTGACTCAAGGGGTAGGGCGGTAGCCTTAAGCTGGAGAGTTCAGGGACAGCGCCCAGCTCAGAGTTCAAGCCCTACAACTGACAAAAAAAAAATAGTTAAGTTCTAAATGCAAAATTATTCTTTTCTTCAGGCCAGGAGTTTGGCCTAGTGGTTGAGTGCTTGCCTAGCATGCATGAAGACCCGATACATAGAAAAAAGCCAGAAGTGGTGCTGAGGCTCAAGTGGTAGAGCTCTAGCCTTGAGAAAGTCCAAGGACAGTGCTCAGGCCCTGAGCTCAAGCCCAGGACTGGAAAAAAAAATTCTTTTCTCTCTCTCTCTCTCTCTCCCCATCTCTCTCTTTCACTTCCTCCCCCTCCCTCCCTCCCTCTCTCTCTCTGTGTCCAGGCAGCTTAATCTCTATTTTTATTTTAGAAATTCTTTGAAATAACTTCACTTATTCATTTATTTTGGAATGCACACACGTTGTTGGGATTCTGATGAAAACTAAAGAAGTTCCAGACCATCCAAATTGGCAGTATTGTTTCTTCTTTCTCTCTCTCTTTTTTTTTTACCATAGTAATTATATTCTGCACCATTTATTTGGTGTTTATTAAGCCTTCTCTTAGTTTCAGATACTGTGAGGGATAAAGAATACAAAGAGAGGACTAAGACATTATATATAATAATAAAATTATTATTATTATTATTATGCAAGTCCTAGGGCTTGAACTCAGGGCATGGGCACTGTCCCTGAGCTCCTTTTTGCTCAAGGCTAGCACTTGAACCACAGGAACACTTCCAGTGTGTGTAGTACTGAGGAATCAAACCCAAGGCTTCATGCATGGTAGGCAAGCACTCTACCACTGAGCCACATTCCCAACCTTATGACTAGTTAATGTCTTAGTAGTCCTGGGGTTTGAATTCAAACCTGTGCAAGCTCATTTGACTGGCTCTACTGCTTGAGCTATGCCCTCAGTCCTACTTTTTGCTGGTTAATTTGAAGATGAAATCTCATAGAATATTTTCCCTCCCCAGGATGGCTTTCTACCATGATCCTTAGTACTAGATTCTTATAGATAGGATTATAAATGCCTAACTTATATTACTAATTACTAACTTTAAAATGTAACTTTGTACAGAGATCTTAGTTTGATTTAGGACCTGCTTGCAGAAATACTAGAATAAAACCTATGCAAATGTTTATTTTAGTATTTCATGCTATTGCATATATTTGTTATTGCTTTATCTCAATGTAGGTATTACAATTTTAGGTTCATACTTTAGTATCTTGGTTTCTTGGTTAAATAAAAGCTGGGAAAAGTCCTTTCTAGTTATTGGAATATTACCCAACTATATAACATTTATTATAACAATAGATATTAGTTAAGAAATAATTTTATTTTGAGTACTATACTATAAATATGAATGTATTATAACTAAACTAACTAGCAAATAAAATTTTTATTTCAACACTAGAATCACAATGCAAAGAATTGACTGTTAGCAACTCACTAGAACAAGGATTAACCAAATTGGAATTTACAGAAGTAAGTAAATAATGTAATAATTTACATTATTTAATATTTTAATCAAATTATTTTGCTAATTGTCTTCTGGTAGATGTCCCACATACATTAACTTAGAATTAAACAAATGAAAGATAAAAAACATATTTTTATCAATTCTAAGATATATACTTAAAGCCAGGTGCAGTGACTCATGTCTGTAATTCTACTCAAGAAGCTGAGATCTGAGGTTCATGGTTCAAAGCCAACCTGAGTACTAAAGTCCATAAGATTCATCTCCAATTAACCACCAGAAAAGCGGAAGTGGCGCAGCGGAAGTGGCGCTATGGTTCAAGGGGTAGGGCAGTAGCCTTGAGCTGAAGAGCTCAGGGACAACACCCAGGCCTAGAGTTCAAGTTCCTGACCCACCAAAAAAAAAAGATATATACGTAAAATGTAACCCTTCTGAAATTAGGTTACATCTTACAGCCAAAGGCATACTATAATTTCTTTTTTTAGTGGCACTCATGGTATGAAAATGTGAAAAGCTTCCACTGACACCTTCTGGTAAGATGAAGAAAAAGCAGCATCTTATAGTCAATGAAATCTGTACAAACAATAGTGAGATGTAAAATTACAAAACATTTCCTGTGGGTGAGGCACTGTCCGTAGCTGTTCCTGCATGAACTCTGACAATCCTTTCAACAGTCTTTATCCTTTCTTTTTCTTTTCTTTTTTTTTTTTCTAGTGGGTCATGAAACTTGAACTCTGGGCCTGGGCACTGTCCCTGAATTCTTCAGCTCTAGGCTATCACCCTATTCCTTGAGCCACAGCCCCACTTCCCATTTTTTAGTGATTAATTGGAGATAAGAGCCTCATGTTCTTTAGTGCCTGGGCTGGCTTTGAACAGTGATCCTCAGATCTCAGCCTCATGAGTAGCTAGGATAACAGGCATGAGACACCACACCTGGCCACTTTTCTTTCTTCTTTTTTGTGTTTGCCAGTCGTATGGCTTGAACTCAGGGACAGGGCACTGTCCTTGAGCTTTCTCAAAGCTAACCCTCTACCACTTGAGCCATAGCACCACTTGGCTTTTTCTGTGTATGTGGTACTACGGAATCAAACCCAAGGCTTTTTGCATGCCAGACAAGCATTCTACAACGAGGCCATACTCCTGGCCATCTTAAACTGTGTGTGTTTGTGTGTGTGTGTGTGTGTGTGTACGTGTGTGTGTGTGTGTGTGTGTGTGTGTGTGAGAGAGAGAGAGAGAGAGAGAGAGAGAGAGAGAGAGAGAGAGAGAGAGAGAGAGATACTGGGGTTTGAACTCAGGGCCTGTGCTTAATTAAGTACTCTACTTCCATCTCTTTTTGCTTTTAAGTTATGTTTTAGTTAGAGACACATTTTTTTCCCCTGAAGTCAGCCTTGTACAGAAACCTCCCAACCTCTGCCTCGTTAAGTAGCTGGAATTATTACAGTGAGTTACTAATTACACTTGGCTAATGTTCTTCTTTAAACTCAGGGCCTACTGCTTGTTAGGCAAACTCTGCTGTTAGAGCCATGCTTCCAGCCCCTTTTACTCCAAGTCTCCATATTTTTGCTCAGGGTGGACCTACGCAGAGGTCCTTCTAGCCTTCCTGCATAGCTGGGATGGTAGGCACATACCACCAGTCACTCAGCCTGTTGGTTAAACTGAATTCTTGGCCAGGCTAGCCTTGAATTATAATCCCAAATCTCAGCTTTCCAAGTACCAAAGATTATAATCCTCCTCTGAGGTTCAGAAATTTTAATCATCCTGCTCAGGGTCTCGTAATTAGAGGAACTGGAAATTTTATGTCAGGTACCTTTGTTCTAAGTTGACATGATTTTACATCTCAGACAGTATGAATCTACTGCAATGGAATATGTTAAGTGAAAGCAGCAATTTAATGATACCAGAATCCTAATGCTTCTGTTTCCTGTCCTTCTGTTTTCCAGTCCTGGGTTTGAGCTCAAGGCCTGAGCACTGTCCTTGGACTTTCTCAAGGCTAGAGATCTACCACTTGAGCCTCAGCACCACTTCTGGCTTTTTTCTATGTATGTGGTACCGAGGAATTGAACCTGGGTCTTTGTGCATGCTAGGCAAGCACTCTACCACTAGGCCAAACTCCCAGCCCCTGGGTTTGTACTTTTTATGTTTCATACTATTTCCTCATGTTTTTCTCCAATGAGTCATAAAGACAACTTTCTCTTTCTTCTCTTACATTCTTTTTTTTTTTTTTTGGCCCCCTTCTCTTTTCTGGCCCCGCTCGCTCAGGCCACCACTCGGTTGGGCTCCGCTTGCTTGCTTTCGCTCTCTGTCGCTTGTTGCAGTCTCGTCTCTGCCACTTCCGGCTTGGTTGTGTATGTGGGATACCGAGGAATCGAACCCGGGTCTTTGTGCATGCTAGGCAAGCACTTTAACCGCTAGGCCAAACTCCCGGGCCCTCTTCTCTTACATTCTTGCTCTGTTGAAAGTGAAGGCTGCATCCTATACACACACTTTCAAAGTTCTGTGTGAAGAATTTCTGGAATTCTTTATTGGAATGATTTTGGTATAGATAAGAATTTGGCAAATTCTACCTCAGTTATGTTCTAACATGTTTTCCTAGATTCTGTCTTTGTGTGGTTCACATCCATTAGTCACAGGGCCAAACTTGTTTATCCCTTCCCTGTGTTCTAGAACCATGCCACGAGCCACCTCCTTACCTATTCTCATACAGTTATCCAATGTTTCTTCAGCCTTGCATCAACCCAGGTGGCATTCAGGGAGAGCTCATGGTCCTCTAAAGCCTGCCAGAATGATTTGAATTAACCTTTCCTAAGTTCCCATTTACCCTAACTTGCCCTACATTTCCTGCAAAAAAAAAAAAAAAAAAAAAAAAAATCCATTGAAGACTCTGACTTTCCCTTCAGTCCTTCCTGTCTCTCTACCTCTTAACCAAAACCTGATACTTCCCTTTTTGGCTCTGCATGACATGGTGGGATCCTTTCTCTTAGAAATGATGAGTAACAAAAGTCTTTGATGGAACTAGCCTCTCCCTGTCATCATTCAGTCGCCTCCATAAATTAAAACCCCACAAACAAAAACAAGATAAGCTACACAATGAAAAGCATGCAAAGGTACAGATGACAATATTATGGCAGTTCAGCAAAAGTTAAGGCTTTTTTCACTTTAATATAGTTGTAGACATAACTTACATTTCTTTGTTAAACCCTGGTTATTGGTAATCTTAGGGCTATTTATCTTCTGCTTATTTCTCTATAGAGGGACAATTTAGAAATTTTTCTTTTTTCCCCCCTTTCTTTTGGTGGTATCAGAGGCTAGGGCTCAGAGGCTAGGGCTTACTAAGCAAGTACTGTTACTGCTGTGCCATGTTTCCATCTGTGATTTTTGTGCATTACTTTTGAAATAAGCTTGCCTTTCCTAACATTGCCTATGTCTGGGCTTGATTTACCTATGTTAGGCTTCCTGGTAGCTAGGATAATAGCTAGGATTGTAGAAGTGTTATGCTATGGGATCCAGCTCTTTGTTGAAAAGATGCCTCAAGAGTTTTGTTTTGATTTTTGTTTTCTCTGTTGAGGCCGGCCTTAACCCTCAATCCCAACATTCCTCACCTCCCAAGTAGCTAGGATGAGCCACTAATATCCAGCTCTTTATTTACGTATAAAAGAAATACATGAATTTTACAATAGTGGATTGTATCTCAACAAGAAAATAATATAGGCTCACTATTAAAAATTAAAGACAGAAAATATAAAGAAGAAACCATTTAAGCCTATAATCCTACCACCAACTTATAACCATTGTTAGATTGTTTTCTTCATTACATGAAGAAAAGTAATGGGCCAGTCCTAGGGCTTGAACTCAGGGCCTGGGCACTGTTTTTGAGCTTTCTCAAAACTAGCACTCTACCCTTGAGCCACAGCACCACTTCCGGCTTTTTCTATATATGTGGTACCAAGAAATCAAACCCAGGGTTTCATGCATGCTAGATAAGCACTATACCAGTAGGCCACACTCCCTGTCCAATAGCTCACATCTTAAACCACTTTTTCATGTACCTATTCATGTTGAGAATGTTACATGTATTTTCTTTTCTTTCTTTCTTTTTTTTTTCTTTCATTTATTTATTTGTTTTGTGGGTCATGGGGCTTGAACTCAGCCTGGGTGCTGTCCCTGAGCTCTTCAGCTCAAGGCTACTGTCCTTGCCCTGGAGCCACACCCCCACTTCCCATTTTCTAGAGGTTACTTGGAGATAAGAGACTCAGGTCCTTTTGTGCCCAGGCTGGCTTTGAACCTTGATCCTCAGATCTCAGCCTCTTGAGTAGGTAGGATTACAGGCGTGAGCCACTATGCCTGGCTTGTTGTATTTTCTTTCTTGCAAATGAGACCTAGGAAGGTGGAAGAATTTCCTCAAGGTCATGAAACTACAAAGTTACAGATATACCCTGGAACCCAGATTAGCCTAGTTGCAAAGCTTTCCCTTCATTCTGTGGTTTGAACAGCTTTGAGTTTTAATACTGAATGTGTGTTTCTAATTAGCTGTCTTGTTGCTTAAAGCAACTGTGAAAATTTTTTTTTGTTTTTCTTGAATTATTGTCTTCTAGATTGACTTTGTTTTCTTCTTATTTTATTTATTTATTTATTTGCTGGTACTGAGGTTTGAACTCAGGACCTTGCATATGCTAGGTTGGTGCTCTACCATTTGAGCTCATCTCCAGAGCTAGAATGCAGGTTTGAGCCACCAGTCCTCCATCATTTGGTCTTTTTTCTTCCTACATATGTTATGGACAATGGTCAGAAGTCTGTATTATTTCTCTTCCTGTTCTTTGTGTTTGGATGGTTCTGCCCTAATTTCTACTTATTCAAATGCAATACGGATGTTTTCTTGACTTTCTTCCTGAGCCATCTGAGACCAGTCTGTTCTCATTTAGCACATGCAGTTTAAAGGCTTTCTTTTATTCCACCTATTTATTTGTTCATTTATTCAATAAGTATTTGACTAGCTGTTGTTCTATGATGAAAATTAAGAGTTCCCTATGTATTTGTCCATTTTTAAAGCCAAATGTTGATTTCAAATATTTCAAGTGATTGGGGCCGGGAGTTTGGCCTAGTGGTTAAAGTGCTTGCCTAGCATGCATGAAGACCTGGGTTCGATTCCGCGGTACCACATACACAGAAAAAAGCCGGAAGTGGTGCTGAGGCTCAAGTGGTAGAGCTCTAGCCTAGAGAAAGTCCAAGGACAGTGCTCAGGCCCTGAGCTCAAGCCCAGGACTGGCAAAAAAAAAATATATATATATTTCAAGTGACTTTTATAATCTTTAAAAAATAATGGCTATATTGCTGTATAATATAGTGGGTTATATCAATAAATTTGCTAGTATTGAGCCATCTCTATATTTCTAGAATAATTTCGATGCATGTCTATTCATAGAGAAATTCTAAAAGCTTTTTGTTCCCAATAGGTTTGGACTCACACAGTCAAGTACTGCATCACTTGAGCCACATGCCCATGTTTCTTGTCATTTTCTTTTTTTCTTTCTTTCTTTCTTTCTTTTTTTTTTTTTTTGGTAGTCATGGGGCTTGAACTCAGGGACTGGATGATCTCCCTTAGCTCTTTTGCTCAGGGATAGTACTCTACCATTTTGACCCATAGTTCCACTTCTGGCTTTCTGGTGGTTAACTGAAGAAAAAAATCTTACAGACTTTCCTGCCTGGGCTGGTTTTGAACCTTGATCCTCGGGTCTCAGTCTTCTGAATAGCTAGGATTATAGGCATAAGACACCAACATCCAGATGTTTTTGTTATTTTTTTTTCAAGAGTCTTAGTTTTACTGGGCTGGCCTCCAAACACAATTCTGATCACTGCCTCCCAAGTAGCTAGAGATTGTAGGTGTGATCCATTGTGTCTGTTCTAAACTTTGTTCTTCTATCACTTAGCTACTTTACTTAGCTTTACTACTACTACTACTATCTTCTTATTATTCTTCTTATTATAATTATTTGCAGTACTCAGGTTTGAATTTAAGGCCTTGAACTTGCCAGTCAAGCACCCTACCTCTTGAGCCACTCCCTAACCCCTTTTTGGCTTTAATTCTATTTCAAATAAGGTCTCCTTCTTTTTGTTCAGGGTTGACCTCAGAGCATGATTGTCCTACCTATGTCTCCTATAACTAGAATCATAGATGTGAACCACCATACTCAGCTCACTGACTGAGATGAGATCTCATTTCCTTTTACCGTGGACTGGCTTTGCACCAAGACCATCCTGATCAGTGCTTCCTAAATAGCTAGGATTACTGATGTGTGCCAAATATTATTTTTTGTATTTTAGTAGGAAAATTTGGTTCCATTTTTCTTTTTGTCAGTCATGGGACTTGAACTCTGGGCCTGCGCGTTGTCCCTGAGCTCTTCAGCTCAAGGCTACTGCCTTACTTCTTGAACCACAGTGTCATTTCTTTTTTTCTTATGATTAATTGGAAATAAGAGTCTCACAGACTTTTTAGTGCCCCGCCTGGCTTTGAACTGCAATCCTCTGATCTCAGCCTCCTGAGTAGCTAGGATTACAGGTGTGAGCTACCTCACTGAGCTTAGTTGATTTACAGACAATACTTCACTTTAGACCACTACAACTTCATATTGTGAAAGAAAAGTCTTCCCTACATAGTGCTGATGTTAACGCAGCAAGAAATTGTTCCAAAAACATCTAGTTCCACTGGTGCGTGGTGTTAGGATTGCATGATCACTTCTCTCTCTGTATCACAGCCTACAGAGAACTACTCTCAGGAAAAGACTTTAAGTAGTAAGCAAATGGCATTGAGAAATTTTGCTACCAGTATCATTCATGTACATGGACTGAATCCTTGGGAAAACACAAATGAACAACAAACATGTTTTTAAATCATCATTTGAGCAGATGGCTTATGCCTATAACCCTAATTACTCAGGAGGCTGAGATCTCAGGATTGTAGTTTGAAGCCGGCCTTGGAATAATTTTATCTACAATAAACTACTCAGGAAAAAATAAAAAACAACAAACTAGAATGGCCCTGTGGCTCACATGGTAGAGCGCTAGCCATGAGCACAAAGTGGCTCAGGAACTGGCAAAAATAAATAAGTAGATAATCATTTGCCCTTTTGTTGTTGTTGCGGTTATTTCTACAGTACATCACTTCACAAGTCTCAGAGTTGAAAAGTGAAAAATTTGAGGAGTTCCTTATGCACCTTTGCCACTATGCTGATGAGTTTCGAGAGGTTATAAAAACTGACATGAGAAGACAGATGTTTGCTGAACTCTTCTTGTATTGTGACAGTGCGAAGGTGGGTTTAGATCCTTAAAATACTGCATCTAACTGTTTGTGGCCAAGAACCAATTTTTAGATGATTGCTATTGATCCTAATATTTTAAATTTCCAGTATATTGTAGATTGATATTAAGTGAAGGTGGATTAGTAGTAGTGGGAAGACACATACATGTTTAAATTATCAGATGCAAATCTGGTTTCTTATTATTTAATTTCTCCAATTGCTATAAAATTTTCAGGATGCTATTGTTAGCATTTGGATCTCTTTCCTTACAGACTGGCAGATTTCACTTGGAGTGGTACGCTGTATTTCAGGGTTGATCATTTGTTTCTAAATGCATTTCTTCCCATTGTTACATTAAGACTGTTTCTTCTTTTTCTCTTTTGTTAGTGGCTTCCTGCAGAATAAAACAGCTACGAATTTAAAGCCTTCCACTTTTATTATAGTGGTTCTTTGAAACAAGGATTTATGTGAAAATGTCTTTCTAAGAATGAGATTTGGGAGGTCACAGGTAGCAGGACATCAAATGGACTTGCAAAAATAGATATTGCTTTTACTGACATATATTTGTTAATGAACCCTATATTTATTTGTATTCCCATGTTATTGGAAAGATTTAAGGAATCTCACAAGAATAGGTGGTATGCGAGGGAAAACAGAGGATACTAATGAAGTTAGAATTTAGTCATAATGATTGAAAAATTTGTTGTGGGTTATTTCCAAGTTTAGCTTCTTGGCACTGAAGGTAAAAATAGAAACATAACCAAATACATAATCAACACCTTTCATGTGTGTTTATGTGTATATGTATATATACACATATATGTACCTATGTGTGTATAAATATCAGAATAATTATCACTGGGAGAATCACCAAGAGGAGACCATGAAGATGCCTTCTGGCAGTGAAAAAGTATGTTCTGTACCTTTAAGTGAGTGCTGTTTGTACAAACCAACGTTTTTCATTAAGATTTAAAAAAAAAAAACAACTAAACAAAAAAACTTAGGGCCAGGAGTTTGGCCTAGTGGTATAGTGCTTGCCTAGCATGCATGAAGACCCAGGTTTGATTCCTTAGTACCACATACATAGAAAAAGCCAGAAGTTGTGCTGTGGCTCATGTGGTAGAACATTAGCCTTGATGAAAGCCTATGGACAGTGCTCAGGCCCTGAGTACAAGCCCCAGGATTGGCAAAAACAGCAAAACAAAACAACAACAAAAAAAAAACCACCTTAGGATTTGAGTGCCCCATTGTATATTTGTGACTTCTCAATGGAAAGTTTTTCTAAATTATCATTGATGGTTGCTTGGGATGAAGTGCTTATTGAAGGAAAAGCTCTAAAAAACAGATTGAAGGCTGCATTCAACTATAATTATAATAGTGATGGCCCCTAGATTTATGGATTGCTGTGCTTCCTCTAGCTGCATTAGAAAGATTATAGAAAGTAAAAAATAAGCTCAGACCTGAGGCTGAAGCTCAGTTGTAAAGCAGGTGCTGAGCATGCATAAAACACCAGTGCAAAGGTCCTGGATTTGATCCCTAGGACCCTAAACTCTTAGCTCAAATTGGAGTCAGAACACCAGGAAGTTCCCATTATTCTTATAAAGCAATCTTTATTTCTTACAGCTTCAGGGCAGATTTGGATGAAAACTCGGTTGCAAAAAATGTAATGCGACTGAATTAAAATGTAAATTGAATTTATAGACTTGCCAAGTCTCTTGTATAAAAATCAGAATACTGCTTAGCAAATAGAGGAATCCTGAGATTTTGGATGGCTACATTTGGGTGGACTCAGATAAAGCTGAAGTCTCAGCTTCCTAAGCCTTCCTAGGCTCAGAGGCAAAATCCCTACCCTCCTATTTGAGAATATTATCTCTTCTTTCCTAGAAATTCTATAAGGGGCAAAAAGCTTACAGGGAGATGGCTGTTTTGCTCAAGACCCGCTTATATGTTTTTTGCCTTCAGAACTAAGACTGGAGTCTGATCTCAGTATGCCCTGGAAGTATTATCTCCAAGTCTATCTTGAAAGATGGTAACTGTCCACTAAGAAAACAGCAAGTTTTTGCTAATCCATAGCAACCAAATCCTGAGAGAATGTATATAGGAATTGCTTATAGTAAGAAACTAAGAAATATGGGTATAAAATTGGATTTCCCAGGGCCGGGAGTTTGGCCTAGTGGTAGAGTGCTTGCCTAGCATGCACGAAGACTGGGGTTCAATTCCTCAGTACCACATACATAGAAAAAAAGCCAGAAGTGGTGCCAAGGCTCAAGTGATAGAGCTCTAGCCTTGAGAAAGTCCAAGGACAGTGCTCAGATACTGAGCTCAAGCCCAGGACAGATTAAAAAAAATTGAATTTCCCCAAATTTATCAGTATAGTTATGTTCAGCAGACTTATTTAGCAATGATATTTTTAATATCTAAAGATATTTTTAACAGTTTGCTAGGTAGATTAAATGAAACTTTGACTCAAAAAAATGGCCTACATTCAATGAGTTTAAGGTACCAGAACCTTCTTGCCATATATAAAAACTAAATCACAAGATTGCTAATGCTGTATCTCTTCCATGTTGCCCAAGAGAGCCCAAATGATACTTCTTTGAGAATATTCAATAGGTTAATAAAGGAACATCAATATGGCTGAACAAAATATATGGTAAATTGATGGTGGGAGATACTGGCATTGAGGTGAACTCTGATTTCAAGGCAACAATTACATTCCAGAGTGACAGAAGATACATGACAGTAACTTGCCAAAGACAAGGTCTGCTAGTAAGATTTAGTGCTCATAAGTATTACATATAAATAGCATTGGGACCAAATCTCCAAGGCCCATGGGCAAATAACTAGAATAACCATAATGATTTAGTGCTCATAAATATTACATATAAATAGCATCCAGACCAAATCCCCAAGGCCCATGAGTATATAACTAGAATAACCATAATTAACAGTAGGTGGGGGGAAGTTTGGTCTAGTGGTAGAGTGCTTGTCTAGCATGCAGGAAGACCTGGGTTCAATTCCTCAGTACCACATACATAGAAAAAAGTGGTGCTGTGGCTCAAGTGGTAGAGTGCTAGTCTTGAGAAAGCCCAAGGACAGTGCTCAGGCCCTGAGTTCAAGCCCCAGGACTGGCAAAAAAAAACAAAAAACAAAACCAAAACAATAACAACAACAAAAACAGTAGGATTAAAGTGACCATATGAGTTTGTTGATACACATGGATTTTCTTAAAGGTCAAAGTGTCCTTAGGTATCAGGATGCCAGTGGCTAAGCCTAGCTACCCAGGGATCTGAGATCTGAGGATCGTGATTGAAAGCCAGCCTGGGAAGAAAAGTCCCCACGAGACTCCAATTAACTATTCTATCTCCAATTAACTATTCAAAAACCAGAAGCAGAGATGTGGCTCAACATGGTAGAGCATTAGCCTTGAACAAAAGAGCTCAGAGACAGTGCCCAGGCCGAGCCCATGTGCCCCCCCCCCAAAAAAAGCCTACTAAATTACTACTGGATTTACAGAAAAACAATAATTATAGAGCCAAATTGAGGCCCTCAATTAAAAATCACCCAGTTCTCACCCAGAGCTTCTTGTTTGAAGAACAAGATGCAGACATTTTTCTACACTAAGTATTGGGGAAAGGAACATATATCAGATTTGCAGGAACTACTAGACGCTGACTACAACTGAACATGAACCTCTGGAATCCCAAAATACACTAGGAGATTATTGGTTAAAGTTAGGATCTATGGCTTGCAGGTGTTAAATGCTATTTTTAGTCCAAGGTTAATCTTCTGGATTTAGCTATGGCTATTTTGATTCCTGAATATTTAATTGGAATAGACACAACAACTAGCAGACTCTTTACATTTATTCTCCATATTGGGAGCTAATACTATTAATGAAGAAAAGATCAGTTCAAAACGTCTAAACATCTCTTTTTTGCTAGAATGAAAAAAGTAAATAAACAGGTTAAAAAATTCCGTAGAGACTAGATATGAAAATATATAAAAGATACAGAGGAAGTCATCCTGTCCTGTTCTTATTTAATTCTCCTGTTCTATATATATGAAAGTGGAAAGTTCTTTTGCTGCTGTTGTTCTTGTTCTTGAAGAATATTTATAGATTATTGTGACTGTTCACATCTTCTATTCCAGGTGTGGAATCCTTATTGAGACCAGCTTGACATAGACATTCATTCACAATTACTGGTCTGGAATGTACTATTTTCTCTGGAACCATGTACAAGAACCAACAGAAGTCTGATTTTATCTGTCAGAAATATCAGTTTACATTCACTGCCTTGTCTTTGGGCTAAGGCAGCTTTCTTCTTCCTAATGGAATCTAGGATCTCAAGACCTTGATTTGTTAACATATTACATAGTATCATGTAGGTTCACAGTCTTGTGATATCCATCATGGTGATTGGACTTAATGAGTCAGAATTAACACTAGATATCTTGGTAAAACACATGTGTGACGGAGGGTGGGGCATAAGATCTACTGCCTTTGTAAAACATTTTAGGAGTCCAGTGATTTCAAGGATACCACTATGTACTATCATTATGCAAGAGGCACAAATGCTAATTTGAGACCTTTGACATTTAGAAACAGCCCTATCACATTTGTATGTGCTTTGGAGTTAACAGCACATCTGGAAGTTGCTCTGCTGCATTAACTGAGCCATCAGCTGAGTTGAATCTCACAGTAAGTGTAGTTTTGTATGCTTTTTTAGACTGTAGTGCAATATCTTTACTCCGTCTTGTGCCCTATTTCCTAGAAAATCATAGGGAATTTGGATATGGATGGTAAATTGGAATGCTGTAGGAAGGTGAAATGGAATCTCAGTGGACACAGTTGAGTTCTGGAGCAGAGCCCTGCACTCTAAGCTAAAGTTTGCAGTTCTCCTTTGAGAAACAGGTTTATGTGTGTTTATATTCTTTTAATTCATAAAACCATACACTTAAGATTAGTGCACTTTCCTATATGTTGTTGTTACTTTTTCTTTTTTTTTTTTTTTGCCAGTCTGGGCTTGAGCTCAGGGCCTGAGCTTTCTCAAGGCTAGAGCTCTACCACTTGAGCCTCAGCACCACTTCCGGCTTTTTTTTTCTATGTATGTGGTACCAAGGAATCGAATCCAGGTCTTAATACATGCTAGGCAAGCACTTTAACCACTAGGCCAAACTCCCGGCCCCATTGTTGTTACTTTTTTAAAAAGAAAAATACACAGTTTAAAAAATTCAGGTGGTTAAGCCATATAATTAATGATTGTTGTTCTTAAGGTACTATGTTATCTCTCATTACTTTTACTGTCCCTTGGTTATCTCATATTATTACACTACCTCACTTTGTTACCTGATATATTGGATATATTTGAATTTGGTTATCTGAAATTGGATAGGGAATGGGGGAAAACAAGATGAGGGGTGGTGGAGTGGGGAAGGGAAATGGGGACCATGACATGTGAAAGGGTATCAATGTGTGGGAATTAATGCACCATTTATCTGGCAAATATCATGTAACCCTTCTATTAATTACAATAAAAAATATATTTAAAAAAATTCAGGTGGAAGCTGGGTGCTGGTGGCTTATGCCTGTAATTTTAGCTACTCAGGAGGCTAAGATCTGAGGATCATGGCTCAAACCCAGCCAGTCACAGCTAGTCTGTGAGACTCTAATGTCCAATTAAGCACCAAAAATCCAGAAGCAGAGCTGTAGCTCAAGTGGTAGAGCTAAGGGACAGAAACTAGGTCCCAAGTTCAAGCCCTAATACCAGCATTGACTTTATGAATTTTAAAAAATCAGATAAATGAATAACTATTCTGATTTACAGACATAAAGGCAAGATCCAGCTTTCTAGAATTTGATGCTTACTTACAAGGTGATGGCTGTGGTGCTGGTGGTAGCCGTAATGAAAGCTTCACAGGTCACATTCTATCTACTTTTTTTTTTTCAGTATTGTGGTTTGAATTCATGGCTTCAAACTTGCTAACCAAGTGCTCTACCACTTGAACCACGCACCCTTTCTGCTTTTGCTTAGGGTTTCACACCTCTACCTGGAGCCAGCATCAGACTGCAATCCTGTGTCACCCAAGTAGCCGGAATTACAGTGTGTGCCAACATACCTGTCATTTGAAATAGTCTTTCTAACATTTATTGTCCAGTCTAGCCTCAAACTTTGATCTGCCTATCTCCACCTCTTAAGTAGCTAGGACTACCAGTATGAGCCACCATTCCTGGCTACATAAAAATCTTAAATACCCATAATTACTAATTGCAATCTTTCTTCTTAGATAGAGAGTTTGAATCGGCAGAGGACATTGGTTTTGCTGGAATCGTTTTATGACCAAACTTCACAATCCATTAAAAGCTTACTCCGAAACCCCAGACAATGTAAGTGCCACTCATAGAGATGAGCATACTCAAGCCGAAGTGTCCCCAGTACACTAATGTAACACATGATCTTTCTACCCCCATGGAATTCCTTCATATAATGTCTCTATTATATTATGATAACTATAGCTGTATCTATTTGTTCTTCTATAAAATGTATTTTATATCATGATATATCCACATAGATATATATGTGTGTTAATATATGCATTTATGTGTCTATGTATTGCGTTCATATACACAGACATATATTATGTGTTTATATACTCTCTATATGTATTTTTTTTTGTGCCAGTCCTGGGCTTGAGCTCAGGGCCTGAGCACTGTCCTTGGGCTTTCCTCAAGGCTAGAATTCTACCCTAAGCCACCGTACCACTCTGGCTTTTTCTATGTATGTGGTACCAAGGAATCGAACCTGGGTCTTCGTGCATGGTAGGCAGGCACTCTACCAGTAGGCCAAACTCCCGGCCTCTATACGTATTTTTATACACACTAATATAGATGGATCAATAGAGAAAGAGAAAATTACTGGGGCTTGAACTCAGGGCCTTACACTTGCCTGGCAGGTGCTTTGCCACCTTTCTGTGTTACTTGCTTTTTTTGTTTTGTTTTGTTTTGTTTTGTTGCCAGTTCTAGGGCTTGAACTCAGGGCCTAGCACTGTTTTGGGGCTTATTCTTCAAGGCTAGCATTCTGCCACTTGAACCACAACGCTACTTCTGGCTTTTCTATGTATGTAGTACTGAGGAATCGAACTGGGGGTCTTTGTGCATACTAGGCAAGCACTAGGCAAGCACTAGGCCATACTCCCAGCCCTGCTTTTGTTTTGTTTTGTTTTTCCTTAATATATTTTTATTTTATTAAAGAATTTATTAACATTGATTTTTTTTTTTGGCCCCCTTCTCTTTCTGGCCCCGCTCGCTCCGGCCCCGCTCGCTCCGGCCCGGCTAGGCTCCCCCTCCAGCTCAAGCCCCGCTCGCTCCGGCCACCACTCGGTTGGGCTCTGTTCACTTCAGCTCAGCTCTCTGTCGCCGTCGCAGTCTTGTCTCTGCCACTTTTTCCGGTTTGGTTGTGTCTCGTCTCTGCCACTTCCGGCTTGGTTGTGTATGTGGGATACCGAGGAATTGAAGCCGGGTCTTTGTGCATGCTAGTCAAGCACTTTAACCGCTAGGCCAAACTCCCGGGCCCTTAACATTGATTTTTATATCATATTTCAAATGTCATGTTTAACAAACAAGTATTCAAGAAGGGAATCTCTATATGCAATCACTGGCACTTAGATTTTAGAACATAATTAAAATTAAGCTGAGGGTTTGTATGTACATATTAATAGGTACATATTAATGTATGTAATAAAACATTATATAGAGAGAGTATATAGCCCATCATAGATTTTTATGTCTATGTAGTTATGTTTATATCTTCAAGACCATATCCATAACATTGGGTACCCAAATATTGAGTCATTGCTCTTATACTGGACTCAGTTATAACATATATACATATGATACATATATATATGATTGATATATATAATATATATGTAACATGATAGACAGATACATAGATATTTGGTCATGGGGCTTGAATGCAAGGTCTAGTTGCGGTCTCTGAGCTCTTTAGCTCAAGGCTAGTACTCTACCACTTTGAGCCACAGCACTTCTGGTTTTTGAGGAGATGAGAGTCGCACAGAGACTTTTCTGACTGGGCTGGCTTCAAATCCCGATCCTCGATCTCAGACTTCTGAGTAGCTATGATTGCATGTGTAAGCCACCAACACATGACTAAAAAATATTTTTTTTCCAGTCCTGGGGCTTGAACTTATGGCCTGAGCACTGTCCTTACGCTTTTTCTTCAAGGCTAGAGCTCTGCCACTTGAGCCATAGTATCACTTCCAGATTTTCTATGTACGTGGTACTGAGAAATCAAACCTGGGTCTTCATGCATACTAGGCAAGCACTCCACCACTAGGCCAAACTCCCAGATTCCAGGTTTTGGTTTTGGTTTTTGCCATTTAACGAAGTAGTTGATGTATACATAATGCATACATAATTTTGTAGCATATACAATGAATTTTTTACTGCATTCTCCTTCCCTTCCGTACTTCACTCATCTACCCCTCTTCCCTAGACCCTATCCACTCTTGCAAGGACCCATTTCCTTGTTTATTTTGTTGGGCTTTGACTTAGTCTTTCTAAAGAATTATACCATTTGAGCTCTCTAGAGAGTCTATACTTCAGTTGATTCATTTGTAACCACTTGCAATCTACCACAAATACAGGAAACTATGCATCCTTTGTTTTTCCAGGTCTGGATTACTTCAAGACTTTCCAAGTCTTTCCATTTCCTTACAAATGGTACAATAACATTCTTTCAAATGGATGAGTAAAATTCCACTATATGTAATGTACATGGATATGTATGTGTGTATGTATCTATCACATTTTCTTGATCCATTCATCCATTGAGAGGCATCTGGGTTTATACTGAAAAAATATTTTGATGAAAAAATGGGTCCCCTTATCCATCTCTACACTATGCTTTTTGTGATGGGACCACAAAGATAGAGGACAAATTATTTGCATTGGCAGTCTAAGCAACACACCAAGTAGCAAAAAAAAGGATTAATTTCCAAAACTGTTTAAGAAGGGGGTAATCACTAATTTATAATAGCAAGCACTTAAAATTATTTGTGAGAGTATATTTTTGCTTTTTAGGGGGTCACAGCAAAAAGTAACTGATATTTATTCAAAGTAATAGGGTTAATATTACAAGCTATCCTCAATGCTTTTTAAAAATATTAATTTGAAGCCAGGAGCAGTGGCTCACACCTGTAATCCTAGCTACTCAAGAGGCTGATATCTGAGGATCGAGGTTCAAAGCTAGCCCAGGCAATGCAAAGTGGAGAGACTGTTATCTCCAATTAATCAATAGAAAATGGGAAGTGGAGCTGTGGCTCAAGAGTAGGGAGGTAGCCTTGAGCTGAAGAGCTCAGGGACAGTGCCCAGGCCAGAGTTTAAGCCCCATGACCCCCCACCCCAATGTAATTTGATAGCTCTGATTCTATACTATAAGATCCATTGTTAGCCAGGCACTGATGGCTCATGTGTGTAAATCCTGGCTATTCAGGAGGCTGGGATCTAAGAATAACAGTTCAAAGCCACTCTGAGACTCTTATCTCCGATTAACCATCAAAAAGTTGGAAGTGGGTCGGGAGTGTGACCTTGTCGTAGAGTGCTTGCCTAGCATGCAAGAAGCCCTGGGTTGGATTCCTTGGTACCACATTCACAGAAAAAACTAGAAGTGGTGCTGTGGCTCAAGTGGTAGAATGCTAGCCTTGAGAAAGCTCAAGGACAGTGTCCAGGCCCTGAGTTCAAGCTCCAGGACTAGCAAAAAATAAAAGTTGTAAGTGGAACTATAGCTCAAGTGGTAGAGTTTTAGCCTTTAGCACAAAAACTCAGAGTCAGTGTGCAGGCCATGAGTTCAAGCCTAAAGACCAACACACACACACACTCACAGATCTATTATTTAGGCAAATGTTTTTTGTTTCTGCATTAGGGCCATTCCTTGAATTTGAAGAAATAGACTATACTGAATTCTGGGGAGACACAGATAATCAGAAACATATTTATGAAAATTTTGATAAGGTGCTCTTAGAAATGAATGCATTAATTGCTCAAAAAGAAGCCGAAAAAGCTCCAAGTAAATTATCAGAAGATCAGCAAAAAGATAACGAATCTGGAAAATCAGCACTGCCAAGAGAGCAGAGTGAGATGGGTACAGAAACTGGGTCTGGAGAAATTTCAGTGGAAGAACAAGGGAAAGAGCCAACTGCAAACCAAGAAGTTTCCATGGAGTCAACCCCAGATCAAGGAGCCACTACAGAGGTAACTCCAGAACAAGGAATGCCGACAGAGTCTACTCTAGAAGAAATCCCTGCAAAACAAAAACTAAAAAAAGATTTAGAAGAGCAGAGACGCCACAGAGGGTCAGTTTCAGGAAAAGGACAACGCAAAGGATCCAGAGCAGGATTACGCAAAATGTCCGCTTCAGGACAAGGCTCACACAGAGGGTCAATTGCAGAGCAAAGGCATAGCAGAGGATCACAAGGGTCAATCAGAGACTCAACAGACCAAGAATCACATCCAGATCAAGAGTCAGAAAGAGAATCAATATTGGAACAAACATCACAGAAAGGGTCTACTTCAGAGCCAGAGTCACCTCGAGAGTCACTTTCAGAGCAAGAGTCACCCCATGAGTCCGTTTCAGAGCAAAGGTCACCCCGAGAGTCCTTTTCAGAGGGACAGCGCAAACGGTCACTGTCACGACAAAGGTCACGCAAATTATCAACTTCAGAGCAAGGATCCCGAAAAGGCTCCATGACAGAACGCAGAAATTCTGCTCAAGAGCAGCGCAAAGGGTCATTATCAGGCCATAAAGCATACCGAATGTCACTTACAGACTATGAGCCAGAGTCCATAATAGAAGAGTCAGAACAAGAACCAGTCATTCCTGAAACTGCACCACAAGAGATGGCTTTGGGGGACAAAGATGAAGAACCAGTTGACAAATCTGCAGAGATCACACCAAGTAAAAAAGATCTTGTTGCAGGTAGTACTTGTTGTTCTACAATATCAGTTTTCTATTTGTTTGGTTTAGGCTCTCTCTCTCGCTCTCTCTCTCTCTTTTTCTCTCTCTTTCTCTCTCTCTCTCTCTCTCCCTCCCTCCCTCCCTCCCTCCCTCCCTCCCTCCCTACCTCCCTCCCTCCCTCCCTCCCTCCCTCCCTCCCTCTCTCTCTCTCTCTCTCTCTCTCTCTCTTTCTCTGTCGGTTGTGGGACTTGAACTCTGGTCCTGGATGTTGTCCCCGAGCTCTTCAGTTCAAGGCTACCACCTTACCCCTTGAGCCATAGAGCCACTTCTGGTTTTTCTGGTGGTTAATTGGAGATAAGAGTCTCAAGGGACTTTAGTACCTGGGCTGGTTTTGAATCACGCTCCTCAGATCTCAGCCTCCTGAGAAACTAGAATTACAGGCATGAGCCACCGAGCCCAGCAAATTCTTTTTTTTTCTTCTCAAAAGTAGCATTCTAGTCCTTGAGCCACAGCTCCACTTCTGCTGGTTAATTGGAAATAAGGGTTTCACAGACTTTCCTGACCTGGATGTCTTCAAACCAAAATCCTCAGACCTGTGCCTCCTATTTAGCCAATATTACAGACATGAGCCACTGTGCCAGCCCCTGCATCCTGATTTATAGACTAGGTTATAATGTCTGTTCAGGAAACACTCGTTGAAATTAGTATCTTTTCTGTCATATCATCTAAAATTCAGATACATTTTGGCATTAAACAATGAATTGAATGAAAACCAACATCTATTATCAATTTATCTAGAATTTTATTTTTAATAGTCCCTTAATGAGGATGATATTTAGCAGTACTATAAGTATAAGCATTTAATTGGGCCTTTGGAAAGGCAAAAGCATTTTGTTTTAAATGTGATTTCTGAGATTAGATAACACATTTAAAATTTTATTTTACTTCAACTGCAAGATGGATGCTGCCTTCTTTCTGTTTTATATGGTTTTCTTCTAGGAGTGCTTCTGAGAGTTGTATTTCAGACAGAAAACACCTTACATTTCAAATATTTATGTCAAATGAACAGAATTTGTGAATATAGCAATACTTTGCATTGCATGGTCAAATTCAGATAGAATAAATAACTTATAACACAAAGTCACTTTCAGCAATTAAAAGGAAGTATATAGTGTTTTTGAGGTTCTGTACTAAAGTGTTTTTTTTTTCCTTTTTTTTTGCCAGTCCTAGGGCTTGAACTTAAGATCTGAGCACTGTGCCTGGGCTTTCTCAAGACTAGTACTCTACCACTTGAGCCATAGCACCACTTCCAGCTTTTTCTATGTGTGAGGTACCAAGAAATCAAACCCAGGTCTTTGTGCATGCTAGGCAAGCACTCTACCACTAGGCCAAACTCCAGGCCCCCTAACGTGATTTCTTACTTTCATTAACTTCTGAATACTAAATAAGATATGATATTAATAATATAGTAATGATAGTAATAAATATGCATCATGAAAAATATGCATTATGGCTGATGTATAGTATTTCATTCTTTACAAATTAGCACCTTCAAAAGCCAACATTAAGAAGGACAAAGCCTGTGAACCAAAGTCCCAGAAAATAGAAGGGAAGTCATGGAAAGGTAATTATTTCCTCATTTAAAAAAACAACCAAAAATCTTCCTTTTGTTTTTACCCTGAAACAAAAGCATTGCAAAGGTATAGTTAAATTGACTTTGTTGTGAAATATGTTTTCACAGGTGAATTTTTTTCCTGTAACTGGAAGACAAAGTATTTCAGATTTGAAGATGAGGAACAGGCAGATTTAATCTATGCTAACTCCAGGTTCACAGGTATGTTAACTAGGAAAGAAAGCATAAAGGCAATCCAATAGATAGCTTTAATATACTAGATTTATGACTGAAGTACTTAGAAATCCATGAGTACTTTCTCATAACTTTCTGTGGTCCATCTATGGACTTAATGTGACGATGGTATTTACTAATCTGTTTATCTTGGAAGTCCAATATGTTCAGGTTCAACTGGGCCCAACAATACCAGGACACTGTCTTGGCTTCTCAGCCCTATTTTCTTTGAATCCCTTGAATTCCCGGTTTTTCCTTACAATTTTAGGCATCCCCCCACATACACATACATGGTGACAAAAGTCCTGGGATAATAATCATCTACCCATCTGCAGTGGATTACATTGTTGTCATATTTGAATTCTTATATCACTAATATCACACATCCAAGGAAGAAAGGTGGGAAGATTCAGTACCACCTGCTCCCCTATATTGACAGTGGGGAAAAAAGGTTTTCCCAAAGAAAAGAGATGGATGTTGTTTCCATGAAGGGAGCATGTTTATGACAGGAAAAATTAGTAGATGTTCGGGCTGGGAATTTTGCTCAGCGGTAGAACACTGCTTACTATGTACAAAGGCCTCAATCCCGACCAACAATCTCCAAAATGCAGATATGTATACATAGGTGCTATTTGCTTTCTCTAAGATTTGAGATAGTTTTTTGATGTGTATTTCCTGCTTCACAGACCTACATTCAATTATCAGAAACATTCTGTCCTACAAGGAAATAAAAGGCAGGAGTACCTTCAATGGAGTTTCCTTAAATCTGATCCAGTTTGTGCAGCTCTTGGAAACATTTGTTGGAGAAGATACACTGTTGAATGTCAGTGAGAACCTTGCCTCTTATTTTAAGAAGTACTATGTAGAAACAGAAGAAGAGAAAATTAATGCCTTAGAACAGGTGGGTGATCTTATTTATCAATGAAACAAGTGAAGTCATTTTTATAAGTAAATCTCTCAAGTTGCTCTTCCATCCTGCTCAGGCACATATCTGGACTATGACTTTCTGTTTGATGCCCTCCACTGTACACAACTAACTGTTGAGAAGAGGGGTTTCATGAACTTTTCTTCCTGAGCTGGTCATAAACAGTGGTCCTCCTGATCTAAGCTTTTGGCACCGGAGGGGGGGGGAGAGAAAAAAAGAGGGAGAGAGATACTGAGAATGTTTTTTAACACAGCCATTTTTTCTTGTTTGAACATTGCTATTCCCTATGTTTTGCACATTTTTTGAATAATTAGGATGGACTAGAAAAAATAATCAGAGATTGTCAAGGAACATAGTACCCTTCCAAAGCTAATATATTTTAATCCATTGTAGAGAACTCCTGGGCATTTTTGGTTGAGATGAAACAGAAATGCATTCTCCATTAATATTATCCTTAGTCTCAAAGTAAAGCTGTGTCTACTTTAAAAAAAATACTTCAAACTAGGTGCTAGAGGCTAATGCTTGTAATCCTCGCTACTCAGGAGACTGTTTAGGAAAGTCTATGAGACTCTTACCTTCAATTAACCATCAAAAAGTTGAAAGTGGAATTGTGGCTTCAAGTAGTAAAGTACTAGCCTTGAGCAGAAAACTCTCAGGGACAGTGTCTAAGCTCTGAAATAGCATTTAAAAAAGGGGGGAGGTGGGAGTGTTGCCTATTGATACAGTGCTTGCTTAGCATGAATGAAGGCCTGGGTCCTATCCCTTGGTACTACATACACAGGAAAACAAAAACAAAAAGAAACAAAAAACCATAGATGCCAGCTAGCACAATAAACCCTGTTGTCTTCTATTGCTTTTTTCCTAGATTAGGCACAAAGCTTTTCAAGCCCGACAAGGACTTCTTCTACAAGCACTCTTTCAGAAGTGGGACAATAATTGCTCAGGCTTTCTGGATCTGAAGGAAGTTGATGAAATCTTGTATACATACAAGGAGGGAATGGAAAAAGAATCTATGAAGAAAGGTAAACTGGAGTAATGTTTTTACAAAGTTATAACCACTTGTAAGTTTCCCAATGCTATGACACAAATGCAGTTAAAAAGATCACGTAGGATGGGAGTTTGGCCTAGTGATAGAGTGTTTGCCTAGCATGTACAAAGACCTGGGTTCGATTCATCGATACCATATACATAGAAAAAAGCTGGAAGCAGTGCTGTGGCACAAGTGGTAGAGCTCTAGCCTTAAGGAAAGCCCAAGGACAGTGCTCAGGCCCTGAGTTCAAGGCCCGGGACTGGCAAAAAAAAAACAAACAAACACCAAAAACACTCAGCTCTAAAACCATCAGATACTATATAATACCCACTAATAAGATTGCAATTTTTAAATGGAAAATGAGTGTTGGCAAGGATGTGGCAAGATGGAAATAATCATCATCATGTATTAATTGGAATTGACAAATGAGTGGAATACATTGCAAATTTGCCAAGAGCCTACCTTTACATATAGTCTTTTTTTTTTTGGTGAGTCACGGGGTTTGAACTCTGGACCTGGGTGCTGTCCCTGAGCTCTTCAGCTCAAGGCTACCATCCTACCCCTGGAACCACAGCACCACTTCCCCCTTGTTAGTGTTTAGAGGCATGTGTGTGCCGGGGCCAGCCGGCAGCAAACCAGGGTTCGCAGATTGAGATTCCTGAAATAGGGGCAAGGACTAGGAAAAATTAAGAGAGACAAACAGATGGAGTTCGGGAGGACTACAGCCCAAGTCAGCAGTCCAAGAAGGCTGTGAGCTCCAGACTGCCGCCTAAGACTGTCCTGTTTATTTCAAGTTCCGACCTTAAATACTCTTCTTAAAACTAGGGAACTGCCAGAGGATACATTCATACAAAATAGTAAACAAGTCACATATAGGATAAATGAGAAAGGATTAACATTGCTTAAAGTCATCCTGATAAGAACTGATTGACATTGCTTAAAGTTATCCTGATAAGAACTGATTGACATTGCTTAAAGTTATCATGATAAGAGTTGATTCCTTGTGTATACAGTTGTGTAGGTCCAAGGTCAGGTCCAAGGTCATTGACCCCACAGTTGGTCCCCAACATGTATGCAATACATGTATTTTCATATAATACACTGTTGGGGCAAAAGCCAAATATCAGGATATTTGTAAGCTGTATGTGAAGGAAGAATACAGTAGGAGAGTAGAGCATGGAAGATGTAACTTACTGGTGAGGTTCAGGTTTGATAGTAGATTTAACATTGCACAATTTGAAAAAGAGACACCTCCAGCATGCGGGAGAGACGGAGGGAGGGAGGGAGGAAGGGAGAGAGGGAGGAAGGAAGAGAGAGAGAGAGAGAGAGAGACAGAGACAGAGACAGAGACAGAGAGACAGAGAGAGAGACAGAGAAACAGAGAGACAGAGACAGAGACAGAGAGAGAGCGCAAGCTATACAAGGCCTGAATTGAATTAAGGTACTGGAGCAAATAATTCTTATTAAAATATGGTAAGATCAGGGCCAGGAGTTTGGCCTAGTGGTTAAAGTGCTTGCCTAGCATGCATGAAGACCCAGGTTTGAATCCTCGGTACCACATATAGAAAAAAGCCAGAAGTGGTGCTGAGGCTCAAGTGGTAGAGCTCTAGCCTTGAGAAAGTCCAAGGTCAGGGCTCAGGCCCTGAGCTCAAGCCCAGGACTGGCCCCCCCCCCAAAAAAAAATATGGTAAGATCTCGAACTAGTGCAAATTGTGGGTTTGTGTTGTTGCTGACCTCTACCAAGGGGTTTTATTTGGGGCTTGAACTCCAAGACTCTCCTCATTTGGCTTTTTCACTAAGGGCTGGCACTCTACCATTTGAGCCACATGCCAATTTCTGACATTTTGCTGATTAATTGGCAATAAGTATTTCAGAGACCTTTCTTCCAGAACTGACTTTTAATCATGGTCCTCAGATCTCAGCCTCTTCAGTAGCTAGAATTACAGATGTGAGCTATGGTGCAATATTTGATCCCAAGCCTCATGCTTACTCATCTGGTTCTCTACTACTTGAGCCATGCCTCCAGTCTAGTTTTTTCCAGTTATGTTGGAGATTGAATATTTTGTATATGTGTGCCAGTATTGGAGCTTTTACTCAGAGCCGGGCACTCTCATTTAGCACTTTCAGTCATAGCTGGCACTCTACCTATTAAGCCATACTTCTAATCAGGTATTTTGTTGCCCAACCGGGCTTCAAACTGAAATCCTCAAAAATCAGCCTCCTGAGCAGCTAGGACGATAGGTGTGAGCCACCAGCACCCAGCTAAATTGTGGGATTGTTATATTGTTGTTGTAAACAATGTACAGTTATTTCATTATGATGGTTCCATATATGCCTAAGGTTAATTAAATTTACCACTGCTATTACTTTCTTATGCCCTTGCACGTTGGTCTTTAATATTACAAACATGTGCTGCACATGTAGATTACTAATTCAATTATAGTAGATTACTAATTCAATTATAGCAATAAAAACTAACCTGGGGTCACAAAAAAATGGAAAGGAAAGGTCACAAAATACATTGCCAAAAAAATAATCGGACAGATTAGGTGGTTAATTGGCTATGGAAAGGCAAATAAAAGGAGAAGAGTCAAAGTAGACTGGAGTTTCACCAGGAAAAGTGGTAGAATTAGAGCAAAATGGAAGATGATTTTGAAGAGGAGTCCCACTGAGATTAGTGTAGAGTTGGGCTCAGAGATTCCTTTCATATATTTGTTTTCCACAGAGAGCAGTTAAGGTTTCAGTTTGCTTTAAGAGGAGAATGAAAATCTCTCCCGCAGATGAATAACCTTTTGGTGAGTTCTTAATTTTGTATTTATGTCTTTCAGCTAAACTACACATCCAGTTTCCAGAAGCACAACCTGATCAAGAGGTGAAGTTGTCTTTAAAACAATTTGAGAAATACATAGAATTAGTTGTCTCTGAGCTCACAGGAGATGAAAATGAAGTTCTAGAAAGTGTTATAGAATTTCTGCTGGATAATTTAGAGAGAAACCAAGTTGAAAGTCTGAGGAATGTTGCAAGACGAAAATGGCTACATCAAATCCAATTTGCTGCAGAGACAAGTGGGGTATCCCTGGAACCTGTGTACACTGAGACCTTTAAAGTCCTCACCCAGGTATTTCTTCTAAAGTGATAAGTAGGAGAAAGATGTTCAATAACTAGAAGGGACATATGAAAATAGATGGGTATTGCTGCCTTGCTTCATAAATCATCTCTTTTTGGAGATTGAACTCAGGACATGGGAACTGTCTCTGAGCTTCTTTTGCTCATGGCTAGCACTCTATCACTGTGCCACTTCCAGCTTTTCTGTTTTATGTGGAGTTGAACCAGGGCTTCATGCATGCTAGGCAAGCACTCTACAACTAAGCTACATGCCCCCACCCCTGGAATCATCTCCTTAATGGCTGAATTTCCCAATGCTAGAAATGTTGGAAATAGATCAGGACCAGGAGACTACTCATGAAAAAAACCGCTTTGATTCTGAGTTGCTTTGGAGATCTATAGCATTCAAAGAGATATCATACTACATATTTGTTCATTACTCCATAGATTTCTAAAGAATAAAGGTAAAAGACAAAAAATGCCATGAAAAGAAATCCAAGATCAGGCATTGGTGGTGCATGCTGATAATCCTAGCTACTCAGCAGGCTCAGGAAAGAGAGAGACAAACAGAGAGAGTGAGGGGAAAAAGGGAGAGATAAAGGATGAAAGAAAGGAAGGAAGGAGAAAAAGAGAAGGGAAGAAAAAAGAAGAAAAAAAGAGGGAGGGAGAGAAAAAGAATGGAAAGAAGAAAGGAGAAAGAAAAAGAAAAGAAAGGAAGTAGGAAAGGAGAGAGGGAGAGAGAGAAAGGGAATATTCAAACATCAAGCTGAGTGTGGTGGCCTGTAATCCTAGCTACTCAGGAGGCTGAGATATGGGGATCAAAGTTCAAAGCCAGTCCAAGCACAAAAGGACCTGAGACTCTTATCTCCAGTTAACCTCTAGAAAATGGAAAGTGGGGCTTGGCTCAAGGGTGACAGGGTGATAGCCTTGAGCTGAAGAGCTCAGGGACAATACCCAGGCCCACAAAAAAAAAGAAAGTCTGAAAAATGACAAGTCAGTAAGGCTATAAGAAATCCTTTCCTGAAGTGACATAGATTGACTATCCAAACGACCTTCATAGCTCTTCCAAAGCATATTTTTTTTCACAATCACAAACTGAGATGATCAAGAGATGAGTAAAATTGAAGTCATCTTCCTTCTTCAGCACTCTCAAACCAATGTTTCTCACTACTGAAACCTGGAAAATAGGATGGTGGTTCAAAGGAATCTAAATGTTAAACTTCCGATTTAAATAGATGTGAGAAGTTTGTTTTAGTTGAGTTCGATGCTCTGCAAAGCAGTCTAGATGCATAGAAGAAACATACTGTCCACATCCATTAGTTATTAAAATGAAAGTATGGGTGAAAGGTTCCCAAATTGCCCGGTGAAGGGATTTGAAGAGTATTTAGCTATTGGCAAATATATGGTCAGAAATGTTTTGCCATAGGACGCTGAAACCCATGGAAACAAGAAGATCAGCGCTCACATTTCCCTCTTAGAAGAAAATGTGCTACTGCCATCTAGAGGGAAGGTTCTCTTGAGGAATGTGGCTTGTACCCTAGATGATGCTCCGTTTGTACTGAACCAAGTGCTCTACCGGGACATGAAGGGAATCAGGTAAGAACATGTCCAAATTGGGTTCATACTTCCAGAAAACTATTTTTAGAATATTAATTTTGAAATAATTCTCCTCTTGAAGTAAACTAGCATCCAAATCCCAGCGAGCTGCTTCAATTAAAAAAAAAAGTTTCAGCCTGGTATTGGTAGCTCACACCTGGAAGCCTAGTTATTCAGGAAGCTGAGATCTGAGGATCGTGGCTCAAAGCCAGCCTGGGCAGGAAAGTCTGTGAGACTCTTACCTCCAGTTAACCACAATAATAAGTGAAGTGGCTCAAAGGGGTAGAGTACTAGTCTTGAACACAAAAGCTCAATGCCCAGAGTTTAAGCCCACGACTGACAGAAGAAAAAAATGGAAACTCAAGTTACCAGTGGTTCTACAGTAGAACCTGATGAGCATGTGGTCTTAGGTGTTTTTATTGATTATTCTAGAGCTTACTCTGGCAATGTTTTGTCACGTGAGACTCTCAGTGTCACAATATCAGCTATAGTGTCCAAAACTATATAGACACTATATATAACTACAGCTATCACTGTCACAATATCAACATCATATGTTCTATCTCCTATGTCTGGATTATATAGCTCTTCTGTTAAGAGCTGAAATGTTTATTTTTGCATTTTTTCTTTTGTGTTGGGCACTGAGGACTGATCCTAGGGCCTCCCACATTTCCGGTCAGTGCTCTACCATTGAGCTCCCCAGCCCTAAGGTAGTTCTGTAAAATGTTTTCCTTATCATGCCCTCTAAACTGGTAATCTTTTTTGCCAGTCCTGGGCTTGGGCCTGTCCTTGGGTTTTCTCAGGGCTAGAGCTCTACCACTTGAGCCACAGCACTTCTGGCTTTTTTTCTATAAATGTGGTACAAGGAATCGAACCTGGGTGTCCATGCATGCTAGGCAAGCACTCTACCACTAGGCCAAACTCCCAGCTCCAAACTGATAATCTTATCTGAATTTGATTTCTCTTACTTGTATACCCAAAATTGTGGATCAAGAATTGGCCTAACTTAGGGCTGAGAGTTTGGCTAGTGGTAGAGTGCTTGCCTAGCATTCACGAAGACCGGGGTTTGATTCTTTGGTACCACACACATAGAAAAAAAACCAGAAATGGTGTTGTGGCTCAAGTGGTAGAGAACTAGCCTTGAGAAAGCCCAAGGACAGTGCCCAGACCCTGAGGCCTAGGACTGGCAAAAGAAAAAGAATTGCTTTAACTTAAAGCCTCACCTTGGTCTTTCCCCACATCCTTCTATCCCTTCTTCTCAGCTTTACAGTAGTGGATGAAGGCATACCGATCCACGTACCCCAAGTTCAGTATCATGGGAACATCTTCTTTTGGAACAAAACCCGCAATAATGATGAATATAATGGGTCCTTCCTGGCTCTGCCTCTTCAGGATGTCTATATGAGGATCTTTGGGGTCTTGGCTATTGATACTCTTCGAGATCCTAATGAAATAAACATCTTCCTTCCTCATGAGATCAAGTTCTATCAAGTAAGTAAAACCATATGAATCTTCAGTAAGAGTCTCTTCTATACTTCAGAAATGAATGCCAAAGCCAGAAAGTAAGGTTGTATATATAGACAATGTCTTCATGTACTCTCCGCTTCCTTGTGTCAGTCTTGAGAAAGGTTTCCCCTCATTTCTTATGGAAGGACTCAGCCTCAGTTGCACATCCAAGCTCCAACATCTTTGGGATTATTGTTAATATGTGTCTCACAACATTAATTATAGGAATCAAATTTGATGCTGTGAAACAGATCCAAGAATTAAACTAAGATTCACAAAGTAACATAAACCATTAGAATGAATATATTTACTAGAGCAGGAGTTTGGCCTAGTGGTAAAGTGCTTGCCTAGCATGCATGAAGACCTGGGGTCTATTCCTCAGTACCACATACATAGAAAAAGGTGGAAGTGGTACTGTGGCTTAAATGGTAGAGCTCTAGCCTTGAGAAAGCCCTAAGTGCTCAGGTCTTGAGCTCAAGCCCCAGGACTGGCAAAAAAAAAAAGGAATATATATTTTATTAATGTTGCTCTCTATAGATTCTTTCTTCTTTGTACAAAAATAAATGCAATATGCGTTCCAATAGTTGTTGGTTGTAGTGTAACTGTGTTTGTGTGCATGTGTGTACACACATGCACACGCACACTAATACTGGAGTTTAAACTCAGGACCTGGGTATTATTTCTGAGGGGGTTTTTTTGCTCAAGGCTAGTACTCTATTGCTTAAACTTCAGCTCCATGTCTGGCTTTTTGGTGGCTAATTGGAGATTAGAGTCTCACAGACCTTCTTCCCTGGGCTGGCTTTGAACTAAGATCCTCAGATCTCAGCCTCTTCAGTTTCTAGGATTATAGGAATGAACAGTGGTACCTGGCTAGGGTTACAATTTTTTAAGATAAAAAAATAAAGAAAAGAGCTGGGTGCAGTGGCTCATGCCTGTAATTCTAATTACTCATGAGGCTGAGATCTGAGGATCATGGTTCAAAGCCAGCCAGGGCACTAAAGACCATGAGTCTCTTATCTCCAATTAATCACTAGAAAAGTGGGGCTGTGGCTCAAGGAGTAGGGTAGTAGCCTTGAGCTGAAGAGCTCAGGAACAATGCCCAGCCCCAGGGGGAGGGTGATAGCCTTGAGCTGCAGAGCTCAGCCCCTTGACCCCCCCAAAAGCCTAAATACTTTTGAGTATTCATGTTTTCAAATTAGATCATAAAAATATAGATGCTTTTAATACTAAAATAAGCAAATCATTTCTACAAGAACTTTGGCTTAATCTTACAGATATTAATTGTAGTAAAAGAAGATTTCAACCCTTTCTGGAGATGACAAGCTATTGTGTACATCAAAAAGTCATAAGCTTTGGGCCGGGAGTTTGGCCTAGTGGTTAAAGTGCTTGCCTAGCATGCATGAAGACCCGGGTTCGATTCCTCGGTACCACATACATAGAAAAAAGCCAGAAGTGGTGCTGAGGCTCAAGTGGTAGAGCTCTAGCCTTGAGAAAGTCCAAGGACAGTGCTCAGGCCCTGAGCTCAAGTCCAGGACTGGCAAAAAAAAAAAAAGTCATAAGCTTGCTGTGCATGCTTATCATATGTTCTTCTGCAAGTCTTGGTTCTTTGTATTCATTTACCATAATTTTACATTTTTGTTCCTATTTCCTGGGTAGATGGCTGAGGAGAGTGGTATGGTCTCTTTCTCTGGACATATTTTTAGTGATAAGATCATTCTCATGTCAAATGAATATATGAGACAGATATTACTGAGAAAAATGAAGAAGTATGGAGTTGTTAGTAGGTAAATTATAGATAGTCTTGTCAGAGAGCATGTCCAAGTAAATTATAAATCAGCTCTCCTGCCCTTAAAGATCAAGGCCCTTGAGTTATCCTTAGATGGCTTGAATCACAAATACATACATATGTATGAATTTATGGTTCCTGAGTTTCTCCCTTTCTTCCTTCCTTCTTTTTTTTTTTTTGCCAGTCCTAGAGCTTAAACTCAAGGCCTGAACATTGTCCTTGAACTTTCTCAAGGCTAGCGCTCTACCACTTGAGCCACAACACCGAATCTGGCTTTCCTAGAGTTTATTTAAAAGATTATAGATAGATTCTATGAACTGCCCACCCATTCTCTGAAATAAAGCCTCTGTTGTCGTGTTTTAAGAACCATGGTTTTATTATGCAACTCTGGGTGCCTGGAACTTACTACATAGTTCAAGCTGACCCTTGATCTTGTTATCCTCCTTCCTCTGCCTCCTGAGTACTAGCCTTACACAGACATTTGCCACCATTCCCAGCCCTGAAACAAGGTGTCTTTTTGTATATAGGAATAATAGTAATTAGCCTGTTGCAGGCTTCATAACAAGAATATCTTGTACTATTGATTTTATCAATAGCCATAGATGCAGAAATTAATAATAGCAGCAGATTAGGGCAATTTCTACAAATCTACCCACGTCTGGAATCTTGACTTTGTTTTTCCTTCTCATACCTGTAATGTTCACTATGCAGGATGCTGAGATCTGAGGATTGTAGTTTGAAGCCAGCCCAGTCTATGAGACTCCCATCTCCAACTAACTACCAAAAAAAAAAAAAAAAAAAACCCGTAAGTGGAGCTGAGGCTCAAGTGGAAGAGTAAAGTCTTATGCTAAAATGCTGAGACAGTGCCTAGACTTAGAGTTCAAGCCCCAGTACTAGTATACACATAAAATATTTTTCTTATTTTTCTGATTCTATGCTCTGATAGTACAGGCCACAAATTTCACTGGGTGACTACATAAAGCACAAAATGTTATGTGGACCTGTATCCCTTTGATTTCTTGATGACTCTTTTTTTGTACTATAGAGTCTGGAATACTATTTTTTTTTTTTTTGCCAGTCTTGGGCTTGAGCTCAGGGCCTGAGCACTGTCCTTGGACTTTCTCAAGGCTAGAGCTCTACCACTTGAGCCTCAGCACCACTTCCGGCTTTTTTCTATATATGTGGTGCCAAGGAATTGAACCTGGGTCTTCGTGCATGCTAGGCAAGCACTTTAACTACTAGGCCAAACTCCCGGCTCCTGGAATGCTATTTTTTAAGAAGTGATTTGAACTATATTGTAGGTAGCAGATTATCATGAATTTAAAGGATAATTCAAGTAATGCATTACTAATTAGCTTTCTAGCTTAAGGAGAAAATGCAATTTGAATCTTGTCTTCACAGGGTGTTGCCAACACTTTTAGTGCAGCCTATCACTATGTTCACAGCAGGGAGCACATCTTACACACGATCATCACTGGCATCCGCTGGCTCCATAATATCACATTTGGTATCACCTCCATCACTACGTACTTTGTTGAGCCCAGCCTAGAAAAGGTAGGTAAAGCTAGGAAGTATTAGACCTCTTTTGTGTAGCAGAGTTCCTAATGGCTAATGTCTTCTTAATATTTAAAATATATTGGGGTTGAGCACCTGTGGCTCACACCTGTGATCCTAGCTACTCAGGAGTTTGACGTCTGAGGATCAAGTTTTGAAGCCAGACCCTTCAGAAAAATCTGAGAGATTCTATCTCCAATTAACCAGCGAAAAAAGCTGGACTGAGACAGGACTCAAATGGTTGAATGCTGGCTGAGCAGAAGAGCCAAGCCCAGTACCAACATGAATATGCATACATGTGAGTTGCATGTATTAGGGAAACATGGCTCACTGATTACAGTATTTACTTATGCCATGCTAAAAGGCCTGGGTTTGATGAGGACTTGAGATTAACTAATGAATTTGCAAATAAAAGAACATAACCTTAATTAGAAAAGTTTTGGTATGATCAAAGCACATTATATACAATGTCATAATGAAATATATTGTTTTTTTTACCCAGCCCTGGGTCTTGAACTCAGAGCCTGGGCACTGTCCTTCAGCTTTCTCAAGGCTAGCACTATACCACTTGAACCACAGCACCACATCCAGTTTTTTCTGTGTACATGGTACTAGGGAATGGAACCCAGGGCTTCATGAATGCTAGGCAAGCACTCTACCATTATGACACCCTCCCAGCCCTGAAACTTTTGTAGAATAAATAAAAAGCAGTTTTGGTGCAGTGATGGGGACAGAGACCTCACTGGAAACTATAGTTATTTGTTTTTATGGGCTTTTCTATATTTCTAAACATTCTACAATGCACTTTTCTTTTCTCCCAAGTACAGAGGTTTGAACTCAGGGCTTCTTGCTTGCCAAACAGGTGCTTTATCCCTGAGTTGTACCTCAGGGGTAAATGGTTTGAAGAAAGTGTCTCTTTTTTTTTTTTGCTTTTCCTGGGCCTACACCAAGGTACATCTATTTAGGCATTACCATAACTGAGATGATTGGTGCATACCACCATGCCTAGTTTCTCCCATGGAGCTGGAGTCTTGTGGACTTTCTTGGTTGGAGTGGCCTTGAATCATGATTCTCCCAAGCTCCACCTCCAAAGTAGCTAGGGTTATGTGGGAGATCTGCCATACCCAGCTGTCAACATACTTCTAACATCAGAAATGCAATTGATACCCTCCCCCAGGTTTTATCACTATTGTTTTTGTTGTTGTTGTTTGTTTGTTTGTTTGTTTTTGCCAGTCCTGGGCTTGAGCTCAGGGCCTGAGCACTGTCCTTGGATTTTCTCAAGGCTTGAACTCTACCACTTGAGCCTCAGCACCACTTCCGGCTTTTTCTATGTATGTGATACCAAGTAATTGAACCCAGGTCTTCATGCATGCTTGGCAAGCACTCTACCACTAGGCCAAATTCATGGCCCTTATCACTATTGTTTTAAAAAATATATTTGTACATTAAAGCCATATGCTCTTGAAAAATGTTTTCCTATGGAACATATTGTGCCTGAATGAGAGTATCTACAGTGTCACAGGTGTTAAAGCTGAAGGACATCCAAACTTCATTTTTTTTTTCCTTTCTGTGTTCTAAAGAGCCTCAGTGAGAATCTGATGTCTGACTATTCTTCTCAAATGAAATCTCCTCTTCTTTTCAGGAGTCAGACTATGTGTTACGCAATATGATGGTTGTAGAATACAAGGGTCTAACAAAAATCCACACAAGCCCTCCTACCATCTGCAGGAAGTCCTGCATCTTCAGGTATGAGATGTGTATGTTTATCTGACTTCCAGAACACATCCCTTGGGGTGAGCTAGATCTGAAAGACATAATCCTACCTCTTATTAGTATACTAATTCTTTGCTAATTATACACTAAGTTATTCATTCTAAAATCTTATTACTTTTAATTAACATGCAGGAAAAAGTCAGTTTACTTGCATCCTAGAAGGTTTTGTTTGCCAAGTCTTGGGGTTGAACTCGGGGCCTAGGCACTGTCCCTGAGCTTTGTTTTTGCTGAATGTTAGCACTCTACCATTTGAGCCAGCTTTACTTCCAGGGTTGTTTTGTTTTGGGTTTTTTTGTGGGTCATGGGGCTTGAATTTGGCCTGGGCACTGTCCCTGAGCTCTTCAGCTCAAGGCTACCTCCCTACCCTGGAGCCAACCCCCACTTTTCATTTTCTAGAGGTTAATTGAAGAGTCTCAGGTTCTTTTGTGACCAGGCTGGCTTTGAACCTTGATTCTCAGATCTCAGCCTCCAGAGAAACTAGGATTACAGGCATGAGCCACCACACCCACCTACTTCCAGTTTTTTTGTTTTTGTTTTTGTGGGTCATGGGGCTTGAACTCGGCCTGGGTGCTGTCCCTGTGCTCTTCAGCTCTAGGCTTATGCCCTACCTTTGTGCCTGGGTATTGTCCCTGAACTCTCCAGCTCAAAGCTACTGCTCTACCCTTGAGCCAAGCCCTACTTTCCATTTTATAGAAATTAAGTGGAGAGAAGAGTCTCAGGTCCTTTTGTGCCTGGGCTGGCTTTGAACCTTGATCCTCATATCTCAGCTTCCTGAGTAGCTAGGATTACAGGTGTGAGCCACGGATGCCTGGCTTACTTCCAATTTTTATGGTAGTTTATTTTTATCTTTTGCCAGTCCTGGGGCTTCAACTCAGGGCCAGAGCACTGTCCTTGGGTTTTCTCAAGGCTAGCACTCTACCACTTGAGCCACAGTAACACTTCTGGCTTTTTCTGTGTATGTGGTACTGAGGAATAGAACCCAGAGCTTTGTGCATTCTAGGCAAGCACTCTAACACTCAGCCGTGCCTCCTGGCCCTTTATAGTAATTTAGTAGAGATAAGAGAATCCCCCCTTTTCCTGTCCCCACTGGCTTTGGATCTTGATCCTCAGATCTCAGCCTTCTGAATAGCTTACATGAGCCACCAGCACCCAGCTAATCCTATAAGTTTTAGTAACTCGTATACTATAATCCCTAGCATAAAGAATATACAGAACAACCCTAACTAGAGAAAAACTCAGTTCCATAAAAACCTGAATCTCACTGAAACAGATGCTGATGCTGCTCTGTCCAGATTCCCAGAATGCCTTTTGTTTCTGGCTGCTGTAGGTACTGCTGTATGTAGCAACCCCTCACACTGCAACTTTCCCTAGAGTGCCTTTGAGTGATGGGTTCCTTCCCCAGTAGGTACCTAAGAGTTATCTTAACATTCTCCTACCACCCCAAATCACCACCAACACTCAAAGCAGTGTGGAGCAAATGACTGACTAGTGCTAGCATGCAAGATACTCTTCCTTGCCTCCAGGTAGGACTTTTTTTTTGGTGCAATTGACCTCTGTAATCTCCCTCTAGGGATGAAGCTGGGACTAAACCAAAATTACATTTGTACTTGTCTTCTCTTTTTCCCTACACTGCTTGCCTCTGATCCTCACAAGTATCTCCAGAGAGCACTCCCTCCATCAATTGTTTGCATCTTTGCCTCAGGGTATGCTTCTAGGGAACCTAACCAAACACGTGTGTCATTCACTCTAACACTCAACCAACACATAGGAGCAGAACACCAATACTATATAAATATATGGTAGAGAAAATGAAGCAGAGCCTTATAATGAAGAGTGACTTAGATTCTATTATTTTACAGTGGGTAGTCAGGAAAGAGCAGAAAAAGTGGCAGATGCTGGTTGTTCACTCCTGTAATCCTAGCTATTCAGATGGCTAAGGGTTCCAGATTTAAAGCCAGCCTGGGCAGGAAAGTCTTTGAGACTCTACTGGACTACCAAAATAAGCCAGAAGTGGAACTGTGACTCAAGCGGTAGAGTTCTGGCCTTGAGCAAAAAGCAGCTCAGGGACAACAACCAGGCCTTGAGTTCAAGTCCCAGGACCAGCACACACACACACACACACACACACACACACACACACACACACACACACACACACACACACACACAAAGAGATCAGAGAAAGCTTGACCCAGCTGAGCCCAGCTAAAGATAGAAGCATTGAATATCAACGGATGCAGTGTTTCATGCAAATGAAACAGCAATATATGGACTGGTGGGCTGAGGTAGGCATACAAGATAGAGAATAATGCAACATATGTGAGTTAGATATTGTGATCAGCCTGATGCTTAATACCCTCATGCTTTTTGGGTTTGGTTTCAGAGATTTCCTCTTTAAGTGTACAGACAGTTCAGAAGTTATATTGGCCTCTGCCTGTGGAGAAACCCACATAATAATTCCACTTCGTGAAAAAACAGGAAAGGCTTTTGGAATCCTTGATGTTAATATTGGCAAGATGAGGATGTTATTTTTTCAAGAATATAAAGATTTACAGAAAATGACAAAGATGATACAAGTTTCCTGCTATGAACTACTGGATGAATTAACTGGAGACACACCGAAAAACCTCATCTTAGGTATTATGAATGTGGTGACAGGCTGGATTCATGGTTTCCAGAGAAATCAGAGACTGAGATGAGGGATATATTTTCTCTTTGATGTGCTTACTTTTGTGGCAGCAGTGGGGTTTAAAAGCTGCGTTCTTATGATTACTAAGAAAATACTCTTCTACTGTAGTCATGCTTCTAACACCTAGAAGATACATTGGATAAAATGTATTCTTTCTGTATATAGATCTCTCCATGTGAAATGAATTCTATTATGCAGTTCTAACCTGATGCACATAGTCTGTAAATGACAGCAAAGGGCAGGGAATCACTTTATCTGTCTTAGAGCCATGTCATTTTACAACTGAAAGAATTCATAAAGGCAAGATAGAAGTAGCATTTCACTGGGTTCCATTAACTTATGCCTATATCCTAGCTACAAAGAAGGCTGTGATCTTAGGATTGCATGTCAAAACCAGCCTGAGCAGGAAAGCCCATGAGATTCTTCTCTCCAATTAACTGGCAAAATAAAACCAGAGTGGAGCTGTGACTCAAGCAGTAGAGCCTTGAGTGAAAAAGTTAAAGGACAGTGTTCTGGCCATGAGATCTAATCCCAGTACCAGTGGGCATGTGAATGCACATACACAAATTGAACTAAATTTACATTAATAAATTCTCATCTTGTGCCAAGCACTTTTTTTTCTTCTTTTTCTCTTTTTGTCCATCATGGGACTTGAACTCTGGGCCTGGGAACTGTCCCTGATGTAATGCACTTTTGTCCCCCAAGACTGGGACTTGGTCTCTGTTTCTGATGCATTTTTTTAGACCAGACCTCGAACTTGGTATCTGCCAGTTCTGCCAGGTGCCTTACCACCTGAGCCATAAACCTAAGCACTTTCAATAAATCTTTTCAAAGGACCTTACCATAATCTCATTTGAAAGGTGAAGAAAGTGGAGTTCAAAGAAAGTAAGGATCAAGTAGTGAAAGCTGAATTTGAAACCCAGGTTTGGATGCTTTTGTCACAATATTACATAGCAATAAGCCCTAAGAACATCACATTTTACAGAAAAAAAGCTTTAGCTAATCCCACAAAGCTTTACCCAAGACTCAAAAGCAAGCTAGCAGCAGATCCACAACCAAATAAACCCCAGTTCCCCAAACTCAACATCCTCTTAGCAAAATACCAGCTTGGGGTAGAAGAACATATAAAAACTCTTAGCTAGAATTGAAGTGATTTCAGGAACATATATGGGATTAAATAGTAAAATTTCTAGCCATTATACAGAATTGGATAAGAAAGAAGAAAAAAATATGGTGGTGCCAGTCTGAAGCCACAGCTATTTAGGAAACTAAATCAGAAAGAATACTTGGCCTGGGAGTTCAAGACCAGCCTAGTCAATATAGAAAGACTCCATCTCAGCAAAAAGAAAGCAAGCAGGCCAGGCACTGATGGCCATACCTGTAATCCTAGTGCAGGCAGGAAAGTCTCTGACACTCTTATTACCAAAAAGCCAGAAGTGGAATTATAGTTCAAGTGGTAAAGCACCAGCCTTTAGCAAAAAACCTAAGGGACTAGCACGAAGGCCCTGAGTTCAAACCACAATACTGGCAAAAAGAGAGGGGAGTGGAGAAAGAAGCAGACAGAAAGAGAAAGGATAGAGAGACAAGAAATGAAATTTTAAAAGAAAAATGCATGTTTATGCATGTTCTGAGATTAAGCGCTGTTGTGTATAACACCCCGTTGAATTTTCACAGCCTTCCAGGAAGTAGGGATTAGCCCCATTCTCATCAAAGAGGAAAAGCATATTCATAAAGGTGAGAAGATGGATTCAAACTAAGACCTAATTCTGAAACCCAAATCTTTGGAAGTAGAAGTGTGGCTCAAATGATGGCACACCTCAGGTTAAAAAAGCCAGATGAGAGCCACAGCCCTGAATAATTCAAGCACCAATACCAGCACACAAAATAAATACATACATAAAATAAGACTCAAGTTTTTATCTTTTCCCAAAGACGCCTCCTTAATAGCAGCATCAGGTGTAATTCTATTTCTCTTTTGCTTTCACATCAAAAGAAGAGGGGCCAGGAGCTTGGCCTAGTGGTAGTGTTTGACTAGCATGCACGAAGACCTGGGTTGGATTCTTCGATGCCACATACATAGAAAAAGCCAGAAATGGTGCTGTGGCCCAAGTGGTAGAGCACTAGCCTTGAGGAAAGCCCAAAGACAGTGCTTAGGCCCTGAGTTCACGCCCCAAGACTGGCAAAAAAGAAAGTTGATTGTTCACATAAAATTTGCCTAAAAAATAACCATATATGTTAGACTAGGCTCAGAACCCTTTGAAAAGTAATGTATGTAAATGAACAGCAATGTGAAATGCCATTCTGTTATTTCAGAGATAGAAAAATTAGGGGAAGTTCAACGGGCAGGAATTCTGTTCTTCCGGGTCATGCTGCAGGAGTTGCAGCAATGCCTCCAACAGCTCAGTTCCATGGACTTTGTGTCACTGATGCTCTATGATCATGGCTATCAGTCAGAGTTCAACCTTCCTCAAGACAAGGCCCCGATGTGGGACTCCTGGGTAAGCCTTGTACAAGACATCCTGAGAGGAGTGATTGTAATCTTTAATCCAGAGTTGGAAGATTCACAGGACATCGAGATTTGGGAGATCTGTAAATTGGTACGTGGTTTTTCTTTTCTAAAGTACTCTTTTTCTTGAATCATTATGTATATAAATTCAGGTGTGCAAATCATCACAGCACAACCTACACAGGTACAAACTCTAGAATTGTCACATAATGAAGACATTGTGTCTTCATATCTAGATTAAGAAACAGAACCTTAGCTGGGTATTAGTGCCTCACATCTGTAATCCTAGGTACTCAAGAGGCTGAGATTTGAGAATTCAAAGCCAGCCTCATCAGAAAGTTCATAAGATTCTGATCTCCAATGAGCCATGAAAAACCTACAAGAACTATGACTCTAGTAGTAGAGCTCACGCCTTGAGCAAAAACTCAGCCTCTGCATTCAAACGCCAGTGTCAGCACAAAAGAAAAGAATACTGGCATCCCAAAAGCCTTCCTTTGTACCCTTTTCCCAGAAACCTCCATATCCCAGCCCACAAACTCCAAAGGTAACCATCGTCTCTTTTTCTAAAATCCAAGATTATTTCCTCTCACGTTTTATTAGTGCATACTAACTGTACAATATGAACATTTTGTTGTGATATTACTATACACAATTGTAATATACTTCAATAATACTCATTTCCTCTATTACTTATTTGTATCTTCACAGAATATGTTGTTTAAAAATTTATATAAGCCAGGCACTGGTGGCCCATGCCTGTAACCCTAGTTACTCAGGAGGCTAAGATCTGAGGACTGTGGTTCAAAGCCAGCCTAGGCAGGGAAGTTCAGAAGATTCTGTCTCCAATTAACTACCAGAAAACTGGAAGTGGTGCTGTGGTTCAAACTGGTAGAGTGCTAGCCTTGAGCAAAACAGTTGAAATTGTATAAACTGGTGAATTGGGTACTCTATTTTGACTTGCTAATAATCTCATACATTTTCTTTTGTTCTTTGCTCACAGTATGTTAACCAGTATTTAGTTGAGAGAATCTGTACCTTTGATCCAACTGCTAGCCAGAACGAAATCATTACGAAGATTGATAAATATATTGAAGGTAACTTTTCACTTAAATCTATATCAACAGCAATAAAAAACAATTATAATTAAGAGATGTTTATTAGAGTAAAACAAATTATTCATTTCAGTTTTAGGAGAAAATAGAAATGTGCCAAGTGCCAGTGGCTCACAATTGTAATTCTAGCAACCCAGGAGGTTGAGATCTGAGGATCACAGTTTGAAGCTACCAAAGGCAGGAAAGTTCACGAGACTTTTATCTATAATTAGTTACCAAAAAGCCAGAAGTAGAACTGTAGCTCAAGCCGTAGACCGCTAGCCTTGAGTTCAAGTACTAGCAACACTCACGCTAAGAGAGAGAGAGAGAGAGAGACAGACAGACAGACAGACAGACAGACAGACAGACAGACAAAGAAGGTTCTAAATTCTCTAAAAGAAGAGACACAGGCACTGGGAGTTTGGCCTAGTGGTAGAGTGCTTGCCTAGCATGCATGAAGACCGGGGTTTGATTCCTTGGTACCACATATACATAGAAAAAGCCGGAAATGGTGCTGTGGCTCAAGTGGTAGAGCCCTAGTGTTGAGAAAGCCCAGGGACAGTGCCCAGGCCCTGAGTTCAAGCCCTGGATTGGGGAGAGAGAGAGAGAGAGAGAGAGAGAGAGAGAGAGAGAGAGAGAGAGAGAGAGAGAGAGAGAGAGTCTGTAATCTACAATTTCCCCCCTCCCCAAAGATATTGTCTATGTTACACATGAGAATTCAAGAGCACATCTAATTCCCATTTATTGACCACATGTGCATTATTCATTTAAAATCAACAAGTATCTGAGCACCACTGTAATCCTAGCTACTCAGAAGGGTGATATTGAGAGGATGGTGGTTAGGAGCCAGCCTAGCCTCCTCCCCCCAAAAATGCATAATAACTCACACTCCTATTATCCCAGCTATGTGGCAAGCTGAAATGGAGGAGAGCATGGCCTAATGCAGACCAGACTAAAAAGTAATTAGGACTGAATGTGGTGTCATGTCCCCTGTCTCAAAATAACCAGTACAAAAAAAGAGGAAGGAATAGAGGTGTGACTCTACTGTATAGTGCTTGCCTAGCAAATATGAGGCACTGAGTTCAAATCCCAGTACTGGAAGGGAAAAAAAAAAAGTAAAACTGAGTATGTGAAAATGTACTCAGAACCCCAGCTACGCAGAAAACTGAGGCAAGATGATTACTTGAGTTCAGAAGTTTGAGACCAGCCTGAGCAACTGAGAACCCACCTCAAAAACCAAAATAGCCAGGCGCAGTGGCTCACTCAGAAGGCTGAGATTTGAGGATCAAGGTTCAAAGCCAGCCAGGGCACAAAAGGACCTGAGACTCTTTTTTTTTTTGCCAGTCCTGGGCTTGAGCTCAGGGCCTGAGTACTGTCCTTGGACTTTCTCAAGGCTAGAGCTCTTCCGCTTGAGCCTCAGCACCACTTCTGGCTTTTTTCTATGTATGTGGTACCGAGGAATCAAACCTGGGTCTTCATGCATGCTAGGCAAGAACTTTAACCACTAGGCCAAACTCCCGGCCCCAGGACCTGAGACTCTTATCTCCAATTAACCTCTAGAAAATGGGAAGCAGGACTTTGCTCAAGGGTAAGCTGAAGAGCTCAGGCCCAGAGTTCAAGCCCCATAACCCACAAAAAAAATCAATAAATAACAGACAGGGACTGCCCTGAGGACATGAGCATGAAACAAAATGGTTATTTTTTTTTTTGCCAGTCCTGGGCTTGAGCTCAGGGCCTGAGCACTGTCCTTGGACTTTCTCAAGGCTAGAGCTCTACCACTTGAGCCTCAGCACCACTTCTGGCTTTTTTCTATGTATGTGGTGCCTAGGAATCAAACCCAGGTCTTTGTGCATGCTAGGCAAACACTCTACCACTAGGCCAAGCTCCTGGCCCAAAAATGGTTATTTTTTAAAAAATCTTTAGATTATTTAATCAAAGAAAAGACCATTAGTCTATGTAAATTAATCACATAAGTATTTGGGTTCAGAAGAATTAGCATGGCTCCAGAGCAGCAATGCTGTTTGCTAGAAAAAGTGATGAGCAATTTGTCCACAGAGAACAGAACACATCTATGAACAAACATACAACTGGGTGCTGGTGGCTCATGCTCCTAACTACTCAGGAGGCTGAACTCAAACTCTGAGGGCTATGGTTCAAAGCCAGTCCAGGAAGGAAAGTCCATGAGACTCTTATCTCCAATGAATCACCAGAAAACCAGAAGTAATGCTGTGGCTCAAAAGTGGTAGAGCATTAACCTTGAGCAAAAGAGATCGGGGACCATCCAAGCCCTGAGTTCAAGTCCCACCATCAACAACAAAAAGAGAGAGAAAGGGGGAGGAAGGGAGGAAAGAAAGGGAGTTATCACTGAGGACTTAAAATACAGAAGAAATCTTTATCAGTGTCCCTGGCCTGCTGGACTTCCTAAACTTGGCACCCTAATTGCTTTTCCTCTTCCTTTTGGGAATGTATTAAGTCCCCTGATGTAATATCCCAGCCCCTTTGGGAAGCCCTGAACCCCTCAGCAATAGAGTGAGCCAGCACTCATTGAGCCAAGCTAGGAGTCAGTTTAATAGCAGCACAGCAGCTACTCTCCACCTTAGGCTGAGAGAAAGCAGCCCTGAGCTTCAGTGGGACTTAGCTTTTAAAGGTAAACACCACACGCAGGTGATCAAAACTACATGCAGGTGGTCGTGACTGTATGACATCACCTTATGATGCCCACAGTCAATAATCATAAGGATGGGACCACACCCAGGTGGTCATAACCACTGGCAGGTGGCTGAGCAGGCTGAGCATTTTTACAAAAACAAAAACACTGGGGGGGGGAGGGAAATGGGGACCAAGACATGTGAAAGGGTATCAATGTATGTGAATTAATGCACCTTCTATCTGGCAAATATCATGTAACCCTTCTATTAATTACAATAAAAAATATAAAGAAAACCAAAAACATTGTGGCAGCTAAGCCCGCCAAGTTATTACACCTGCTATGACTTTAAGCACCCCTGCCATTGCCACATGTGAGCCGTTTGTCTATACCCTTTCTGAATCCCTGCTCCTCTTTGCTCCTCACCAATCTGCTAGTCTCAACCTAGAGCCAAGACCCTACTATCATGGTTCCTTGTATGTGTCCTCTCCCTTTTTTTTTTTCTTTCCCCATATCAGAGTTTGAAATCAGAGCCTCATATTCTTTTATTTGAGATTTGAGATTAGAACTTTATAGTAAAATCACATTCTATTTTCATAAGATACAGAAGGTTTGTGGACACAAAAACATGACATAGGGGCCGGGAGTTTGGCCTAGTGGTTATAGTGCTTGCCTAGCATGCACGAAGACCCGGGTTCGATTCCTTGGTACCACATATATAGAAAAAGCCAGAAGTGGTGCTGAGGCTCAAGTGGTAGAGTTCTAGCCTTGAGAAAATCCAAGGACAGTGCTCAGGCCCCAAGCTCAAGCCCAGGACTGGCAACAATCACACAAGATAAAGTTCTTGTTTTCATATCCCGGAGATCCTTTCATTTAGCCTCATCCCATATGACTTTATAAATCTAAGTTTTTTGCTATTATAAACCTCTGCTAGGAGAGTCCTAGATGTATACTAATTATTACAAATGAGAGAAACCATTGAGCCTATGTTCCTTTGGGACTTCACTTAATATGATTTTTTCCAAGTCTTTCCATTTCCTTACGAATGGGGCAATGTCATTCTTTCTGATGGCAGCATAGAATTGCATTGTGTATAAATACCACATTTTCTTGTTCCATCATCTATTGAGGGGTATCTGGGTTGGTTCCATATCTTCACTATGATAAATATTCAGAGCCTCATATTCTTGATCAGCTTTTTTTTGTTCATGACTGGCACTCTGCCAGCTGAGCCACACCTCCAGTTGCAGATTCCTTTTTCTGATTATTTAAAGAGTCTCAGATTTGTTTCCCAGAGGGGAGATCCTCAGATCTCAGCCCCCTGAACAGTTAGAATTACAGACATGAGCCACGAGTGCCCAGATAATGCCCAAGTCCCCTTGTTAATATGAGCAGATATTGAGCAGGTCTCTTTACTCTTCATTTTACAGGTGTTTATAGACATTGACTCTTTGGTAGGCCCAGGAGAGGTTCGGCATTTTCTGTGACATTGTACCAGTGTTTCAAGGGAATCTCTTCAGGCTTCGCCTTCAATTTTCTTATAAGCATTACCTCCTGCTGTCATATACTGTCCCTCCGCTTTGGAAAACATGTAAAAATCCTACTTCTCTACTTGTCTACTCTTTGAAAGTCTGGCTGATTCCTGAGCAGCTTGCTCCCATCCATGTTTCCTACCCTTTCTGCTTTCCAACAGTGCCCCTATGTGGTATGAATTATAACTGCATCTAAGAGAACATGAGCTAGGAACCAATACAATAAAAACCCACAGGCTCGGCTCTCCTATTACCTGCAAGCTATCACTAAGGGCAATCAAGAAAATTCATAAGCCATCCAGATTCCAGTTGTCTTCCTTCAGATGCAATTGACACTAGAAATTGAAAGCACTGGGAGGCCGGAAGTTTGGCATAGTGGTAGAATGCTTGCCTAGCATCCTCAGTATCACATATCGAGGAACATAGCTTTGAGAAAGTCCAAGGACAGTGCTCTGGCCCTGAGCTCAAGCCCAGGATGGGCAAAAGAAGAGGAGGAGGAGGAGGAGGAGGAGGAGGAGGAGGAGGAGGAGGAGGAGGAGGAGGAGGAGGAGGAGAAAGAGGAGGAGGAGGAGGAGGAGAAATTGAAAGCTCTGGGATTTGGGAGTGAATTCAGTAAAAGAGCATGCAAGGTTTTGGGTTTGGTTCTTATCTCTGGGGAAAAAAATAAAATAAATGTAAGCTCCAGCATGAGGGACAGGGAAAGAGCTCTTCAGGATATCTTTGTGCCATAAAAAAAGAGTCTGGGGCCTGGGAGTGTGGCCTAGTGGTAGAGTGCTCACCTCCCATACATGAAGCCCTAGGTTCAATTCCTCAGTACCACATACACAGAAAAAGCTGGAAGTGGTGCTATGGCTCAAGAGTAGAGCACTAGCCTTGAGAAAGCCCAAGGACAGTGCTCAGGCCCCTAGTTTAGTCACCAGGACTGGCAAAAGAGAACAGAAAAAGAACAGTCTTTAGCAGGATGACGTGTTGTTTGTTACTCCTTTTGACTTTCTAGCAGCTTTAATTAAGGTTTCTACTAAACAACCTTAGCTACCATGAAACCCCAGTAGTATCTGTGGATTCCACCTGGGATGGGGAAGCATTGCTGGAAGATATGGCTGAGTCCAGCCCACCAAGGCAGCCCCACAAACGATGTTAGTAACAGGACAGAATTAAGGCTGGTGATATGCCCATGTTATATCAGCGTTTCTGCTGCTGCCTCTCACACTTCCCCCTACTTTGAGAAAGGAGCATTTTTGTTTGTTATGATGGAACTCCAGGCAGCTGTGCCTTATGATACCTTACCTAGTCACCTGTGAAGGCAGCTTTGCTCAGCAGGTCCTCAGGCTATGTTACTGAGTTTGAATCATGACATGCTTCCTTGTGGGCTGATATTCTGTGACTCCAGGGACCACTTCCATCGACCCTTTCACTCAGTCCCATATCAAAACCCTGTTAACTCTGCCTGAGGGACTTCTAATCTCCAGAGACCCTGATGGTCTGACCCACTTCTCTGAGATGTTTTCCCCATCTGCACTGGACCTCTGCAGCCAGCCTCCCCTGTCTTTTTGTCCCATGTCTCCCTCCCAGGAAGTTTGGATGACCATTGCTTCTCATAGTCAGTATGACTGGAGTCACTGATGTCTAGAACATTTTTTAACCTTCTCCTCCTGCCTAAATTGAAGCCTGTAAAAAATCCCAGGTGATGGTCATGCAGGAGGGCGCTCCTCTCTACCAAAGCAGCCAGCTATCGGAGCTATCACTATCTATGAGACCAGCCATGATCCTCCTAGAGTGACAGATGACAGAGATGCCTTGCCTTCAGGGGGCAGGGCTGCTGCACTCATAGTCCTAATGAACGCTGGTCTAAGATTCACCTTCTATGGGAGAGATCTCCTAATTGCTACTGTCACCATCGTGGGAGTTCTAGGTGCTATCCTCCATCCCTACTCCATACACAGATATGACATGCAGACACATCTAAGAGACTATCTCCAACTAACCAACAAAAGGTGGGAAATAGAGCAATGGCTTAAGTGGTGGAGAACCAGCCTTGAGCAAAAAAGCCAAGTGAGAGTGTGAAGCCCTGACTTCTCAAGTTCCAGTAGCAGTAAAGAATTTACCTTGGGGCCAGTAGTTTAGCCTAGTGGTAGAGTGCTTGCCTAGCATGCACGAAGACCCAGGTTCAATTCCTCGGTACCACATACATAGAAAAAAGCCAGAAATGGTGCTGTGGCTCAAGTGGTAGAGCTCTAGCCTTGAGAAAGGCCAAGAGCCCAAGGACAGTGCTCAAGCCCTGAGTTCAAGGCCCAGGACTGGAAAAAAATTACTTTGTATCTGATATATGTTTATACCTCATTGTATTTATGTATTTCTCTCTTGATGGATCTAAGAGTTATTTTCCCTTTTGGCTATGAACATTTATTGATGTGTTGGTGTAGTTATACATACTCAATTTTCTTGAGTATATGCCTTAGGAGTCAAATTGTTACCCTGCATTTAATGTTGCATGCTTAACGTCTGGTGGCTGTTGAAAAGGCTAGAACTTTTCTGACTTTTGATTTTTTGATAGTTTTTTTGTTGGTTTTAGTTCTTTTCAGAAGCTGTAGAATCATCCCTTTATTCTCAAAGTTGTGAGCTGCCTTGAGACAGTCTACTTTCCTCCATTGATCTGGATTCTTGCTGGGCTTTCCAATTGGAAAGCTCAGGCAATTTCCTCCCTAGCATCACCATTGCTACTTTAAGGCTCTGCTATTTAAGCTACACACACACACACACACACACACACACACACACACGCAGAGTCCTGCCAAGGAGGGGTAGGTGGGGTCAAAAGCTAACTAGGATTCCATTCCCCATATTATGTGCCTTAGCTTAAAGTTGGTCTGCTTGAAGATGAATAACTTGTTCACATCTTTCCTGCTCAGCAAGCTACATGCATAGCATGCACCCGCCCTGGTGGTCCTTTTGTCATTTACACAAAAGGTGACTTGGAGCCTGGTGGTAGCTTGTGTGGCATCTTTGTAACTCAGACAATGGCCCTCCTAAATTTAGTTTCTAACATCTTAATTTTTTTCCTGTCCAGTAGAACTCTTGTTTAGCACACCTAAAGCTCTAGGTTTGATTGAAAAATGATTTTTCTGCTCCTATTTTTTGTATTTTGATTTATTTTCTGAGAAATTCTTTCAGCCATACCTTTGGGTTTCTTTCTTCACATTGTAGTTTCTAAGAACTCTTGTGTTGTTATGCTCTAAATATTTGCTTGCTCATATGTTCATCTTATCTCTGAGTGTATTGATAGTAATTATTTCTTGAACTTTTCTCTCCTTTTCATTTGTCTTCCTGCTTTTTGTTTTGGTATAGGAGTCTCTGTGTCTCAAAGGATTTTTCTGAGATGTCTTGTAACCTGTGGTGGCTTATATTTAAAATGACAACCTAAAGGCCGGGTGCTGGTGGCTCATGCCTGTAATCCAAGGTACTCAGGAGGCTGAGATCTGAGAATTGTAGTTCAAAGCCAGCCCAGGCACAAAAGTCCATAAGACTCTTATCTCCAATTAACTACTAGAAAACCAGAAGTGGCTCAAGGGGTAGGGTAGTATCCTTGAGGTGAAGAGCTCAGGGACAATGCCCAGGCCCAGAGTTCAAGTCCCACGACTATCTCCTCCCCCCCAAAATGCTCCTCCCCCCCAAAATGCTTGCTAAGCATTGCTTAGCAAGCAACAGGTCCTAAGATCAAACCCCAGTATCACATATCACGGGGGGTTGGGGGGAGGTGACAGGAGGGATGGGGGAATAACTCAAGAGGCAAAGGAAGGATGATACAGTCTGAGGCTAGCCCAGTCAAAAGCATAAGATCCTATCTAAAAAGCAAACTGAGAACAAAAATGCTTGGAACATGGCTCATGTGATACTGCACCTACCTGTCTAGCAAGCTCATGGCCCAGAAGACCCTTCAATCATCTTGTACCACCACCAGAAAGGGGGTGGGGTGGAGCAGGGGAAGAGCAGAAAGGCTAAAAATGAAAAGTGGACCTCCAGCATCTAAATCTCTGGCTTCTGCACTTTGGGCTATAAGCTTCTTCCAAAGAGATTCTTCCACTACCCTGGCCTGGAGAGGAGACAACTCAATGGGGGAAGCCCAGAGACTCTCAGTATTCAGTACACATACTTGTCCTCTCCTGTTTTCTCTTGTTTTTAGAGTGGTATTCTTCCATTCTAGTCTACCCCAAACCAGAGACTTGCTGTGTTACCCTCTTTGAGATATTACTTGAGTTGAGGAGGGCCTCAAAGACTATTGTGGTGTCCTATCCTGTATTCTTTAAAAAAAAAAACGGCCTGAACTCAGTGCCTGAGAGCTGTCCTTGGGCTTTCTCAAGGCTAATGCTCTACCACTTGAGGCACAGCATCACTTTTGATTTTTCTATGCATGTGGTACCAAGGAACCAAACTTGGGGTCTTTGTGCATGCTAGGCAAGCACTCTACCACTAGGCCAAACTTCTAGCTAATCCTACCTTATATTCTAAAGGAGAGCTTAAGAAAGGTTTTGAGAAGAGGAAACCCCTTTTGTACAACTGATATCAATACAAAGAAAAGGAAAACTGTTGGAGGGCAGAGCCCAGTGGGATGAAGGAGAACTAATTGAGAGTATGGGTATGGCATGCAGAAGAAAACAGAGAAGCCAAGGTTGACTCTTGCCCAGTTGGGGAAGAGGGAGTTGCTGTGGACTGAGTTGGAGAACAGTGTAGGCAAGGCAGGCTGAGGACACGGGTGGGAAGGGGAATGAAGGCTTCAGGTTTTGACAAGCTAAGTTTGGGAGATCTATTAGATCTCCAAATGGGGAAATGAGCTGGAGATGTCAAACTGATGATATCCCAAAGGAGGGAGAAAAGACTAAGTAGAGACAATTCTTTGAATGCCTTGACACAAAAAGAAGGTAATATTGGGTGCCATGGCTCTGTAATGGTAGCCACACAGGTGGCTGAGACCTGAGGATTGGGGTTTGATGCCAGCTCAGGCAGGAAAAGTCCGTGAGATTTTTATCTCCACTTAACCAGGAAAATAAGCCAAAAATAGACTTATAGTTCAAGTGGTAGAACTCCAAACCTTGATCAAGAAGGCTAAGGGACAATGCCAAGGCCCTGGATTCAAGCTCCACTACACACACACACACACACACACACACACACACACACACACACACACACACACACACACACAAGACACACAAGAATGGGGGGCCGGGGCAGTAAAGAAATAAGGTCCAAGTAGTTTTGTTTTGAGACTAGAGATATGGCTTGGTATTAGGACCTCAATCTAGCAAGCAGGAGAGTGAAGCCAAACAAGAGTCCTGCCAAGAAAGGACAAAAAAAAATTGTATTTAAGATAGGAAAAGCCAGGAGTTTGGCCTAATAGTAGAGTACTTGCCTAGCATTCACGAAGACCCGGGTTCCATTCCTCAGTACCACATACATAGACAAAAGCCGGAATGGTGCTGTGGCTCAAGTGTTAGAGCTCTAGCCTTGAGAAAGTCCAATGAGAAAGCTCAGGCCCTGAGTTCAAGCCCCAGGACTGGCAAAAAAAAAAGATAGGAGAAGGAATAGCATATTTGATTCTGATGGGAAGCTCGTATAGAAAGCCAGATGACATGTTGGAGATAGTAAATTCCTGAAGCCATTCAAGCTGATGAGATGAGATCCTGTTGAATAACCATCTGTTTGCCTTGGAGCAGTTCCAGCTTCTGTTAGTTGTTATGGTGACCTCATTAGTGCTTTCTTTAACTCTCATGTACCACTTTTGGACAATGAATTTATAAGGCTATGCAGGATCTAGTTCACTAATGGAGAAACTGGCTTAAGATGATATGATAGATTAAGTGGGTTCACATGTATGAGAAAATATGCTTCCTCCTCCTCCTCCTCTTCTCCTCCCCCCACTTTCTCTTCCTCTTTTGTGCTGCTACTGGGACTTGAATTCAGGACCTTGCTTTCTTGCATTTTTTTTCTGCTCAAGGCTGATATTCTACCATTTGAGTCATGCTTCTGTTTCTGGCATTTTGCTGGTTAATTGAAAGTCAGAATCTCACAAATTTTTCTGCCCACAAATTTTTCTGAGCCATAATCCTCAGATCTCAGCCTCCTGACTAGTAACTATGATTACAGATGTGAGCCATCAACACCTGCCTATCGATTAGTTGTCTTCTAATATTTCTGTTTTGTTACAGTAATATTGGAAGCAGGGTCACCAGTTAGAGTGAGGAGGGGAGAGGAGTAGGAGCAAAATAATGGAGTTGCTCTTTTTTCTTTTCCTGATCTCCCCACCCTTGTGAGTTGTGTACTCTATTAGCTCTTTTTATGTGGCAGTAACATTAAGTGATTTAATCTTAGAGTGATTTAGGAAATGTGACACAGAGAAACAAGAACTAAAACTGAAAGAACTAATGAAGGAGAAGGGTATTTGGGTTAGCAGACAATTGGAAAGAGCAGTTGCACATTAGCTTTGAATTTGAATCTTAAGTACTTCATTCTTTTTACTTTGCTCATCTTTACTAATTGTCTACAATTCCCTAAGAATTTGGCTTAATTAATCCAGTGTTAAAACAAGGATCCAAACTGAAGTTTTAATTTAAAAATACCCTTTTTATAGTCTCATGTTTCCAGCACAATAAATTCCCTGTTTAATTAAAAGTTTGATTAAACTAGAATCCACAAAAATACCATTAATAAACTTTAAAAAAAGATTTCTGAGCAGGTTAAAGTTTGGCCCAGAAATCTTTATAGCTTAGATGTATTTGAATAATTTTTTTCTTTTGGTGTGTCATGGAGCTTGAATTTTGCCTGGCCGTTGTCCCTGAGCTCTTCAGCTCAAGGCTACTGCCCTACCCTTGAGCCAAGCCCCACTTCCCATTTTCTAGAGATTGATTGAAGATAAGAGTCTCCCAGACTTTAGTGCCTGGCCTGACTTTGAACCTTGATCCTCAGATCTAAGCCTCCTGAGTAGCTGGGATTACAGGCATAAACCACCGCACCCGGCTGCATTTGAATAATTTAACATAGGCTTTAATGGGCCAAAGCCAAAAAGGCATAATTTCTTGTAGTTTTTAAATAAATGAAAGTCGAATATCTGTTTGAAATAATTGCCAAGTCAATGAGAATAGACTTATTGGTGTCATCCTGCAAATACCTGGCATTTGTCCACCACAAGAGGGCAGTAGCGGTCAATTATTGAAGGGTAACCCAACAGTTCAAGAGGCTACTTTAGAGAAATCAATCATGAGAGCATTCATTGACACAAACATCTCTGTAAAGGACAGGGGAACAGTAACCACTTCCCAGACTGTTGGAGCTTCTTTTCCTGGCAACAATAAAGACAGGAAATAAGCAAACAAGAGCTTATGAAAGAAAGCAACCTCACTTCTCATCCTCAGGTCCTTGAGTCACCAGGGAGATGGTGACTAGCTTAGTAATGGCTGCAAATTAACAATAGGTGCAGGTATAGAACTCTGCTGGTTGAGGCTCAGCTAAGAATGTGGCAGTGGTATTATTGGGATAAAGTTCCTAATAGGCACTCTAGAAAGGCAGAATAAAGCTATGGGACGCCATAGAACTGTTTTATCTTTAAAATTAAGGAGGGCTGGGAGTTCAGCCTAATGGTAGAGTGCTTGCCTAGCATGCACAAAGACCCAGGTTCGATTCTTTGGTACCACATATATAGAAAAAAGCCGGAAGTGGTGCTGTGGCTCAAGTGGTAGAGTTTTAGCCTTGAGAAAGTCCAAGGACAGTGCTCAGGCCCTGAGCCCAAGCCCAAGACTGGCAAAAAAAAAAAAAAAAGAATTAGTTAGGAGGGCTTTTCCTAGGGTACACTTTTGTGTGATTTTCATTCATAATCGTGGAACATTAAGATAAAATAAAAATGATCTTAAGAAACCTATAACATTACCTTGTAAGGTAATTAGTAAAAAGAAGGATTATGACAAATGTAGCCTAAACATTTTAAGTATGTATTTTGATTGTTCTAGTATTGCCCATCAAATGAGATGATGTATTTTTAATGTATTCTTATGACTCCCATCTGTTTTTGTTTTTCATTCATTATCATCACTAATGTTCTTAAGCTGTAGTCTGGAAAAAACTTTTAGTATTTGAAAAACAAAATTAAATTACTCCTTAATTTAATGTTATTTCAATTCAGCATTTATTGAACACTTACAATTGAATAAGGAAAGACAGTGCCTTTGTGTTAGAGAGGATTGTAGAAAATTAATTGCATCCGCATTTTAAGATGGCTTCAGTTACGAATGGAGATTTACTTATGAATATTTCTCATGTTTTAGGTGCCTTTCCTATGACATATTGTAGCTTTTGTCATAGAAATACTACTGATAGGCTAAACCTAATTCAGGGAACCTTGTCCTCTCTGATGATAGAAGACAGAGAAATTCTAGTAGATAATTGTGATTGTTAATAAGCTATTGGATAGACTTCATGGTTAAAACTTACTTACCATGCCTGACTAATTTGCGGGGGGAGGGGGGAGTTGGGGCTTGAACTCTGGGCCTGGGTGCTGTCCCTGAGCTCTTCAGCTCAAGGCTACTACCCTACCCCTTGAGCCATAGCCCCACTTAACCTTTTTTTAGCAATTAATTGGAGATAAGAATCTCGTAGTCTTTAGTGCCTGGGGTAGATCTGAACCACGATCCTCAGATCTCAGCCTCCTGAGTAGCTAGGATTACAAGCATGAGCCACAGTTCCTGGTTTAGTCTCAGATATTTTTTAAGAAATAAAGCTATTATTATCTCTATAACTGGGGCTCCTAGCTCTGTTAATGCTAGAAACTCCACCCATTATTTTCTACAAAAGTCACCTTAGGGGCCGGGAGTTTGGCCTAGTGGTTAAAGTGCTTGCCTAGCATGCATGAAGACCCGGGTTCAATTCCTCGGTACCACATACATAGAAAAAAGCCGGAAGTGGTGCTGAGGCTCAAGTGGTAGACCTCTAGCCTTGAGAAAGTCCAAGGACAGTGCTCAGGCCCTGAGCTCAAGCCCACGACTGGCAAAAAAAAAAAAAAAAAAAAAAAAAAAAAAGTCACCTTAGTTGGAAAACAGATTATGTCACACTCAAGATTCATCAGATTGTTCAATTCCAAACTGAAGTTTTCACTAGTATGTTGGTGCACAAATTATAAGGAAAATGTACCAACTGATTTGAGGAGAGATCACATGGTGAGTATCCTCCCAGTTTGTTTTAGAGACAAATCCTCATTATCTTCCAGTGATGCTTTCTGTGAAAACTGAGTAGAGAGAATAGATCAGGATGTTGAATGTGTGTTGTGGCTTTTAATAAACTGTGATGAAGAATGTTAAAAAATAGAAATAAAGCATAATAAGAACATTTACCAGCCAGGCATTGGTGGCTAATCTGTCATCCTTGCTATTCAGAAGGCAGAGATCTGAGAATCCAAGTTCCATGCCAGCCTAGTCAAGAAACTTCATGAGACCTTTATCTCCAACTAACCACCAAAAAGCCAGAAGAGGTGCTGTTAGCTCAAGTGGTAGAGCACTAGCCTTGAACAAAGAAGCTCAGGCCCTGAGTTCATGTCCCATAACTGGCAAAACACAAAACACTTAAAAAAACAAACCCAATAGCACAAAAAAATGGGTGACTCAAAAAACAAACCCAATAGCACAAAAAAATGGGTGACTCACTCTTGTAATTCTAGTAAGCTACTCAGGAGGCTGAGCTCTGAAGAATGTGGTTCAAAGTCAGTCTGGACAGGAAAGTTTGTGAGACTTTCATCTCCAAGTAACTGCCAAAAAGCAGGAATGGAGCTGAGTCTCAAGTGGTAGAGTGCTAGCATTGAGCACAAACACTCAGGGATAGTGCCTAGGACCGACACCAAAAAAATAAAAATAAAAAGTGTTTTACCTCTTCCTGTTTCTGTTATATATTCCCATAATAACATAATATTATGAATTTGGCATTTATTAGTTTCATATGTGAATTATACTCTCCACTATGTCTTTAGAGTTCATAACAGTATACTATTTTCCAGGTCTTTGAGATTTATCTATAATTCCCTACATATGTTACTAATGGCTATGTAATATTCCATTAACATGAACATTCAAGATGTATCTACCTACTTTCTTACAATTACATATTTAAGTGAAATTCTTCTATGGTTTTGTTCTAAAATGTACCAAATGAAGTTAAACCATACTATTGGAGCTTCTATTTTGTGTGGATGTGTGGTCCTGGGGTTTGAACTCGGGGCCTGAGTGCTGTCTCCTTTTTTTTTTTTTTTTCTTTTTTGCCAGTGCTGGGCAAAACTCAGGGCTTGGTCACTGTCCTTAAACTTTCTCGAGACTAGAGCTCTACCACATGAGCCGCAGTACCACATTTGGTTTTTTCTGTGTATGTGGTACAAAGGAATCGAACCCACTCTATCACTAGGCTAAACTCCTGGCCCATTTTTTTCTTTTGCCATGGCAAGTGCTGTACCATTTGAGCCACAGCTCCACTTTTGGCTTTTTGGTGGATAATTGGAGGTGAGAGGTTCATAGACTCTCTTGGCCACGCTGGCTTTGAACCATAATTCTCAGATCTCAGCCTTCAAGCGTGAGCCACAAGCACTGGAATGGAACTTCCTACTTTAATAAAGAAAGCACCAAACTATCCACACTAACTTCTGTTTGTTTCTTTCTGCAGGTCATTCTCGTATCCAAGTATGGGAATTTGGTAATATTGTCATTGAGCTCCTGTACCACTGGATTCACGTCTCTCTTGTTCTCATGGACCTAAAGAAAAAAGCAAATGAAGGCATTATACCCCCCTTGCCTTCCAAGGGTATAAAAAATACAAAATCAGAAGTGCCAGAGACTAGTTAATGGACTCAATATTGTATTTAGGATATTTTGATTATGTTCAGTGTTGTTGGTTAATTACAAGATATTTTCAACAGAAAAGAAGGCTGTGTAGATATCTTTTCATAGACATTTAGGTCGACCCTTTCTAAAACCACAAGTGCTACCTAAGAAGAAATTTTATGTAATATAATCACTCAAGGTCACCATAATCCATAAAATAGTTAAGTATGTTCTAGAATGTATTTTGGAAGTTTACTTGTAGTTTTTGCTTTGTATCTGCCATGAGTTGATTTGGCAGATCCAGTGGTTTTCTTTTTGCTTTTTTGAAGGTCTGAAGTAAAGGAAGATGGGAGTATTTAGTGAGGGAAAGATGTACCGAATAAAAGAGTAACAAATAAACAGACTTGGAATTGTTTTCCCAATTTTTCAAAGACTTACCTGAACACCAACACCATTTTCCCATCCCTCCATTCTCCTTCCTTTTCTGTAAAAGTCTTAAAAATAAAAAGGAATTGTTCTGGAAAAAATGTTTGTGGCTCATGGAAAAAATAGCATTTTATGCTGGGTGCGGTGGCTCACACCTGTAATCCTAGCTACTCAGGATGCTGAGATCTGAGGATCAAGGTTCAAAGCCAGCCCAGGCACAAAAGAGCCTGAGACTCTTCAATTAATCTCTAGAAAACAGGAAGTGGGGCTTGTGCTAAGGGTAGGGCAGTAGCCTTGAGCTGAAGAGCTCAGGGACAGCACCCAGGCTGGGTTCAAGCCCCAAGACCTGCTGGAGCCAGCCGGCAGCAAACTGGGATTCCTGACCTTGGGGGTGAAGACTGGGAAAAGAAGAAGACAAAAAAGATGGGGTCCGGAGGACTACAGCCCAAGTCAGCAGCCCAAAACTCCAGCTTAAGGCGAGCTTTAGACTATAGCCTAAGACCATGAGCGTAAGACTGTAGCATCCTTTATTTCAAGTTCCAACCTTAAATACCTTAAAAACCAGGACACTGCCAGGGGTTACATTCGTACAAAACAGCAATCAAGTCTAAAGTAGGTTAAATGAGAAGCAATTGACACAGCCAAATCATGATAACAGCTTGCTTCCTTGTGTACTCAATTGTGCAGGTCCAAGGTCACTGACCCCATACTCGGTCCCCAACAAAGACCCACCAAATCAAAACAAAAACAGCATTTTTATTTTTTGTTGTCAGTTCGGGGGCTTGAACTCAGGGCCTGAGCACTGTCTTTGGGCTTTCTCAAGGCTAGCACTCTGCCACTTGAGTCACTGCACTTCCAGCTTTTTTCTGTGTATATGGTACCAAGGAATTGAACCGAGGGCTTTCTGCATGTTAGGCAAACACTTCCCACCAGGCCATGCTCCAGGCCCCAAAACAGCATTTTTTACATGACAAAAAAACCCCTCAAATTTGTAAAGTCCAAAAGAACTTATGATTGCTTAAAGCTTGTTACTGTGGCAAAGTTTACAACTCTGTTGTGAGATTTCATCTTTGCAATATCTGATGACAGTTCATTTTTAATAAAAATTTGGGAAATTAATTTTTTTCTTTATTAGGTTGACAAAATATGATGTGTTGTAGACATCTTATAATTGGAGATTGGCAGTCAGTCTCTTTTAACCTTTTCTGATAAGGTGGTGGTGTTATTACCAGGCCTCATATCTTTAAGATCTGAGGCCCAGTTCTAACCTATCAGCCATTTCATATTTGGAGGACATTTTTGGACATTTGCAGCAACATATCTAGGAAACAATATTCTTGAAGATATTAAACTGATAGTCATATATCCTGATGGCTTCAGAACAGGCTTATAAAGATTTTATTATGAATAGAAATGGCATTTTAAATAGCAAGGAAGGGAAGATTTTTGCAAAATGCTATATTTTGTTTTGCTGTTGGTACTGGGGCTTGAGCTCAGGGCCTCACATCTCCACTTGGCTTTTTCAGTCAAGGCTCATGCTCTGTCACTTGAGCCATACCGCCAGCTCAGGCTTTTTACAAAGTTAACTAGAGATAAGCAAGTCACAAATTTGTCTGCCAGGGCTGGCTTTGAACCTTAAGCCTCTTGAGTAGCTAGGACTGCAGATGTGAGCTATCCGTGCGCAGCTACAATGCTAGGTTTTTAACAGTTATCATGGGAATGAAATGAACAAAATGATCTCTAACTTAATGATATATGTTTGCATAGCAGTCCAGGTTGTTAGAAGTATTGTCACATACTAGCTCACTTGATTCATTAATTTATCAAGTAGGTAGACCTAAAGTGATCTCCATTTTATCTGTGTGAGAGAACAGGTCCAAGGAATAAGCAAGCTACTTAGTTTCAACAGCTAAGAAGCAGGGTGGACCTAGCACTCACGCATCCTAATTTCTGGCTTATTAGCCTTGCCAGTAACCCACACATCTCTCTGATATGAGTCTAAGAACCACTACTGTTCTAACACCAAAAGTATCCAACACCAAAAGTTGATTTTCTTTTTTGCCAGCCCTGGGCTTGGACTCAGGGCCTGAGCACTGTCCTTGAGTTTGAAAGGGACTTACCCCCAAACCCCTCCCCTATAGGCATCTCCCATCTTCATGACAAAGGAGTACTTGACCCAAGGCCAGGGCTGTAAAATCCCTGATAACAGCTCAGATTATAAGAGCAGTTAAACCAGGTGGAGTTACCAGAATTCCTCCCCCACCCAACCCCCTTAGCCTGCCAGGAAATCCCTCCCTTTCCTTTGTCGTCAGAGCAATGTGCCAGAAGCCCACCGAGATGATAGGTCCGTTCAAACAGCAAAGGTGTCAGTGGTTGCCCCAGCCATCAATCAATTATGTTGAATTCCATTGGCCACCTGTGTATGGCCAGCCCAACCACATGGCTGGCAGTCTATAAATGTAGCCTGTAAGATTAGGTGGGGTTGCCCTCTCACTCATGTCTTAGAGACGGCCCTGATTGGTCAGTATGATTCTTGATTCTAGACGCGGAATAAAACTCTGTTTAACTTGAGCTTTTGTGTCAGACTCGTTCCTTTGATCACGGACCCTAATATTGGGGAACTGGACCCTAACAGAGATCTTTTTCTCAAGGCTAGAGCCTTGAGCCTCAGCACCATTTCTGGCTTTTTTCTATGTATGTGGTACCAAGGAATTGAACCTGTGTCTTCACGCATGCTAGGCAAGCACTCTACCACTAGGCCAAACTCCAAGCCCAACCAAAAGTTGAATTTATGTGACCATCATTCAATAAAATACCATCCCTTAACAAATACCCAGAGTATCTGAAAAATGCAGTAGAGGCAATATCTAAATTACTTATTTTACAAACCTCTAAATCAATTTAACAGATGTATGGACTAACATATGTTTCAGAAACTTAAAGAATGAATTGGATTTTTCTTGGGGGGGGGGATCAGTTATGGTACTTGAACTCTGGGTCTGAGCGCTGTCCCTGAGTTCTTCAGTTCAAGGCTTCCGCCCTACCCCTTAAGCCACATTATTACTTCTGGTTTTCTGGTGATTAATTAGAGATAAGAGTCTTCCGGACTTTTTAGTGCCACAGCTGGCTTTGAACTGCAATCTTCAGATCTGAGCCTCTTAAGTAGCTAGGATTACAGGCGTGAGCCACCACACTGGCATGAATTGGATTTTTTATACGGGATCTTTTCCCATAGCATGGTAGGGTAGTATAGACCATCAAAACTACTTTGATAATTATGGCCCTCCATGGGTCAGGAGCAACAATGACAACAGAATTTCAAAATCATGCCAAGATCTGGGGCTATATCTTACTTAGAATACTTGTCATGTCCAAGGCCCTGCATTTAATCCCATGGACTTCCTGGGCTCACACCTGTAATCCTAGTTACTTAGGAGGCTCAGATCTGAGGATCATGGTTCAAAGCCAGCCTAGGCACTGACTTCCATGCCAAGGAAGTCTGTGAGACTCTTGTCTACAATTACCACCAGAAAACCAGAAGTGGTGCTGTAGCTAAGTGGTAGAGTGGCAGCCTTCAGCTGAAGAGTGCAGAGACAGCTCCCAGGCCCAGAGTTCAAGACCCACAACCACCATGAACAATAACAAAAATCCTATCATCATCAGCATTAACTCTGGGTTCTTACTCTCCCCTGCATAATCCTTATCATAAGACTCTAAGTTGATGGGGGGTGTGGGGGGGAGGGAAACGGGTACCAAGACATGTGAAAGGGTATCAATGTATGTGAATTAATGCACCTTCTATCTGGCAAATATCATGTAACCCCTTTACTAATTACAATAAAAAAAAAAGAAAGAAAAAAAAAAGACTCTAAGTTGATACATCAACTAACTACGGTAGTTCCCTTAAGCAGAGTAATCACACTTGGTAGGCATTTGATCTTCTTATGGTTAGCCATATTTCAGCTCTTCTCCATCTATTGCCTACACTTAGACTGTCCTGTCTATAGACCTAAACTGATAAGGCACCCCTAGATAGTCACATTTTGTTCCACAAAATGCTTGATTCTCCAGCTGAAGCTCTTTGAATTAGCCTTGACTCATCAAGGCTAAGATGAAGTATATCAGAAGAAGCAAGACACAAGAAACAGGGGCTAGGAATTCAAAGATGAACACTGTGTTTTATTAAATAACTTGATTAAAACCACACAGGAACTTCTTTATTACTTTAATGTCCATATTCCCACAATGAGCTGCAATATACAATTTTAAAAAGACAATTCAAGAATTCAAAGCCAAGTGCTCATGGCTTATACCTGTAATCCTAGCTACTCTGGAGGTGGGGATCTGAGGATCGAAGTTCAAGGCCAGGCCAGGCACTAAAGTCCTTGAGACTCTTATCTCCAATTAACCACCAAAAAACTGAAAGTGGGGCTGTGGTTCAAGGGGTAGAGCAGTAGCCTTGAGTTGAAGAGCTCAGAGACAACTCCCAGGCCCAGAGTTTAAGCTCCACAACCCCCCCCCCCAAAAAAAAACCCCTATAGAATTCAAGTGAGAAAAAAAATCATCCAGGATATTGAGCTGCCCCTAAAATAATTCTGTGTAAACAATTCTGTATGCACCTTTTATTTTTTCTTTTAGCCCTGGTAATACAGGAGTTTGAACTCAAGGCCTCACAGTTGTTAGGCTGGTGTGGTGCCACTTGAGCCAAGTGGCTCACTGGTTAGTTCAAGGTAAAAAGTCTTACAAACTTTTCTGGCAAGACTGGCCTTAAACTGAGATCTTTCTGCTCTCAGTCTCCTGAGTGGCTAGAATTGTAGGAAGGAGCCACCAGCGCCAGACTTCCCCATTCACTCTTTTTAACTAAGCAAGGCAGACAGCCCTGGGATGAGGCTTTATTTCTATTCCTTATTGATTCTTTTATTTTAAGCAAAGTAACATAAGCTATAGTTGAGTCATCCTATCCTACAAGTCTAATGAGACCACAGCATTTCCCACTCCCGCTGTTACCAGGACTTGTGAGGCTCCAGGGGAGGTCTCCAAAAGGGGGTCTCTATATGGTCTTTGAGGACTAGGCTTGTGAAGTTGTTGCCACAAAGAATCTCAGACTGGACATGGTGAGGCCTACCTGAAATTACAGCTACATGAGAGGGGTGGGTAGGAGCATTACTCTTTGGGGCCAGCTCAGGCAAAAGCTCAAGACCCTATCTGAAAAATACCTAAAAAGCAAAAAGGGTGAGAGGTGTGCTACAGCACTTGCTCAGCAAGCATAAGGCTCAGAGATGAGCCTTCAGTACCTCCAACCAATCACCATAATAAGTCACAAAAAAAAAACCTAGGTCCAGATAAGAAAGTTTATAAATAAAATAAAAAAACAGTACACATCCTTAACCTCCTTTACCATAATTCTCTTTGCTTTGAAATCTACTTGAGTGATATCAATAGCTACTGGGAGTGGGGAGGAGGGAGGGGGGGAAAGGCCGGGATGAGGTTTTAAATCAGAGTTTTCAACTTAAAACAGTCCACCACTGGAGCCATGCTTCTAGCCCTCCAATTTGTTTTCCATGCCAGAAAAAGTGAGAAGACATACAGGAATAACTGTAAACTGGGTGCAATGGCTCATGCCTACAATCCTAGCCACTCAAGGAGGCTGAGATTCAGAGGAAAGTGGTTTGAAGTCAACCTGAGGAAGAAAAGTCGGAGATTTCACCTCTGAAATAATCATGCAGGAAGTGGAGCTGTGGTTCAAAGAAGCTCGGGGACAGTGCCCAGGCCCTGAGTTCAAGCTCCGGATCAGCAAAAAACAAAACAAAACAAACAAAAAAACAATTTGAGGGAAAAAAAAAAAAGGCTAGACACTTGTGTCTCATTCCTGAAACCTACTACTCAGGCAGCTAACAGTTCAAAGCTAGCTCAGGCAGCCAAGAAAGAAAAACAACTGGTTGAAATGAAATGAAGTTATGGAGATTTTAACATTCAGTAATAGTTTGGAATGGATAGTCAGTGGGTGAGTGCACAGATGGCTAGGTGCACAGATGGCTCCAGTTAAAAAGATAAACTAGGCATGGTATTACACACTAGCTGAGAGAAGAGGATCCCTTGCTCAAGATTAGCCTTAACATCTTATCTAATCTTGATGAATACACCCAGTGATACGGTGAACAGTATTCTATCTAAAAATTTCCCATCTCCTCATGAGTTACATTAGCTCATTGATTTTTTTTCTACTTAATCACTCTCAGTTACACTGAATGTCTCAGAAGGAAAACAAAATTGATAAGCCTCATTTAAAAAACTGAAGACAAACCAACAAACATATAGCCAGCTGGGTGCTGGTGACTCCCTTCTATAATCCTAGCTACTCAGGAGGCTGAGATCTGATCTCCCATTAACCATTAAAAAGCCAGAAGGGGAGCTATGAGAAACACACACACCAAAAAACCTCGGAGACAGCGCCCACTCCCCGAGTCCAAGCCCTAGGAAAAAACACTAGAAAAAGAATGAGAGGAAAAGTGGGGCAGGGAAAGGGGGAAGTGGGAGGAAGAAGAGGAAGGGGAGGGAAATGGGATGGGGAGGGGGGAGGGGAAGGGGAAAAGGAAGGATATAGCAGGGCGCTGCCCCCGTTTCCAAACCTACAGGTGTGTGCTTGAGCGTTTGTAACTCTAACCCTATCTCCGGTGACACTGTGTGCAAACCGCCAAGTTTGACTTCCCTCGTCCCTTCTTTCCCACTCTTCGCGTCCTGGTAGCCCGGATCGCAAGACCCAGCGGTGGGAAGTGCGACCGCAGCTCCAAGGCAACGCCCACAGCTCGCCCCAAAGTCTCGCGAGAGTTTAGGCGACGGCACGACGTCATCCTCACGTCAAGCGTCAGCCACGTTCAGCGGAGACGGGAACAAGATGGCGATTCCGGGCAGGCAGTGAGTGATCCGGGGAGTTAGGGTTAGGCTGGGCGATGAGAGCCACGGCGACTGTGGCCTTTGACTGCGAAGTTACAAAGTGCGCCGCCAGTGAAGGGGCTCTGTCGTCAGGGAGAGAGACGGGGACAAGGCGAGAATCTCGAGCAAACCTAGGCTCCCCTCCCCCCCATACGCCTTCCAGGATGGAAGCCTGAAGTTTGAGGGAGAAACTTGTGAGGAAAGAAAGGAAGTTAGGCTGAGGGGCAGAGAGCGAGACTTTTCTATTTTCCAAAAGCTCGGTCTGAGGCCCCTCAGTCTTGCTTCCTACCCCGCGCTTGAGTTTCTCCCCGGTTGGCTGCTCTCCGGGGCCCTAAGAAGAGGGACATTGCTGGTTGCCTTAGAGGCCTTCCTCGTTCTCCCAGGCAGAGGCTCCAGTCCTCCCTCCCTCCGCACTTTAGGAACGTGGTAGGCTTGGAGGCCGTCTTGGGGGCGGGGGGTGTACGCTGTCGTCCAGAGGTAACTCCTGTATGTCTTTGGAAGGTTAGCCTTTGAGCTCTTCATCCGTTCCCTAACATTTAATGAGGCTTCCCTGTGATGTCTTAAAGGCCAAGACCTGAGCCCCTTAGAGTTGAATCTGATGTGGGTCTTAGGTGTTCCAAGACAAAAAGCAGGTCAACTTAGCTTAAAAACACACACACACACACACGCACGCACACAAAAACGATTTGTTGTGGGTTACATTTTCCCTTCACTTCTTACCCGCTTACACAGTGAGGAAGGGGAGTCGTGGTTTTGACTGACTAAACCACAAGGACAGTTTGTGCTTCAGTTTTTTAAGGCAGATGAACTAAAGCTTTGCACCGATGGGTGTTTTTTTTTTTTTAAAAAAAGCAAACCATTTCGGTCTATTTACCATCTGAGACTTTTCTGAATCCTTTATGGGCTGCTCTAACTTGGTAAAAATGGTATTTGAGTTTTGACCCATGTCCACAAATAAATCAGTAATAGTTATAAAACTATATTAGAATGTAGAGGTGATTGAAAATTCAAGATGGTTATGAATTCATAGGTTACTTGACTTGTTTCGACCTGATGGCTTTATCTGGAAGAAGGTAGTGGATGTGTTACTTTAATATTTAAAGATAATGTGTGATTTCTGTTTCAAAAACAAATATGCAGGTATGGGCTTATTTTGCCAAAGAAAACACAGCAGTTACACCGTGTTTTGCAAAAACCATCAGTGTTTGGGAATGATTCTGATGATGATGATGAGGTAAGGGAACTTGTGTTCAATTGTTAGAAATATAAAACCTTAAGAATTGAACTTGTGTGTTTGTGTCATGGTCTTTGTTAATATAGTACTTTTTTCGAATAAAATTTACAAAATTTTCAGCTCTGAGAAGAATGTAGAAAAGTTTCCCTGTTCTTTTTTTTTTTTTTTTAATACCTCATGGTTTTATCTTATTTATTTTTTTTATTTCTTTTGCCAGTCCTGGGCTTGAGCTCAGGGCCTGAGCACTGTCCTTGGACTTTCTCAAGGCTAGAGCTCTACCACTTGAGCCTCAGCACCACTTCCGGCTTTTTTCTATGTATGTGGTACCCAGGAATCGAACCCGGGTCTTCGTGCATGCTAGGCAAGCACTTTAACCACTAGGCCAAACTCCCGGCCTCCCTGCCTCCCTGTTCTTTTCTATCAGGTTTTTTTTTTTTTTTAAGTTACATTTCTGTTATTTACACGAGGTCATTTCAGACAACTAATATTGATGTAACAAATTTATTAATATAAAGATGGGGTGAGAGGAGGGAGCATGGCCTAGTGGTAGAGTGCCTGCCTAGCATGCAGGAAGCCTTGTTACCACATACCCAGAGAAGGCCAGAAGTCTACCGTGGCTCAAGTGGTAGAACACTGGCCTTGAGAAAACCCAGCAGCAGTGTTCAGGCCCTGAGTTCAAGCCCCAGAACTGGCCAAAAAAAAAAAGATCCCTAGGGGCCTGGAATGTGGCTTAGTGGTAGGATGCTTGCTTAGAATGCTTGAACCCCTGGATTCAATTCCTCGGTATTACATACACACAACAAGCTGGGAGTGGTGCTGTGACTCACACAGTAGAGCTCTAGCCTTAAGAAAGCCCAGGGACAGTACCAAGGCCCTGAGTTCAAGCCAAAATAAACGAACAAAAAAAAAAATACCCTAGAATTGAACTATTAAGGTATTACCAATTCCTTAGAAATTTTCTTAGCAAAGTGGTTTCTAATTTTTTAACTATGCTCTACAACGGGTTTCCCACCCCTATCAGGTCATATGAGACAGGCAAAACCATTTCGTATATGATGAGACAGTACATAATGCTTCTTGTTGGCTGCCTGTGTTCCCTATGGCTGTATTGATAATTTTGTATGGCCTGTAAATGATCTTGTAAATATCCAAATGGAGGCTGGGAGTTTGGCTTAGTGGTAGAGTGCCTGCCTTGCATGCATGAAGACCAGGGTTCGATTCCTCAGTACCACATACAGAGGGGAAAAAAAAAGCCAGAAGTGGTGCTGTGGCTCAAGTGGTAGAGCTCTAGCCTTGAGAAAGCCCAAAGACAGTGCTCAGCCCCTAAGGGGTTTATATGTTAATTTAAAGGCTTTACTAAAGATTTATTTTAGAATAATAGGGTTAAACTATGGAGAAAAACATTTCCTACCACTAAGTGAAGAAATGGTAGTTAAAGACTCCTAATGTTAAAAAGGCATCTTTTCAGGACTGAGTGTGTGGCTTAGTGAGAGAGTGCTTAGCTAGCATGCATGAAGCCCTGGGTTTGATTCCTCAGTACAACATACACACAAAAGCTGGAGGTGATGCTGTGGCTCAACTGGTAGAGTGCTAGCATTGAGCAAAAGCTCAGAGATAATCCCTGGGCTCTGAGTTCAAGTCCCAGAACCTAGCTAAAAAATATCTTTTCATAACCAATTTAAGTAACAAATTATGAGTGCTTTGGAAAATACAGTGAAAGGTACTTCGTAATTCCATTCTTTTTAATTGTAAAGGTAATGTACAGAGGGATTAGAGTTACATAACTCAGGTAATGAGTACAGTTCTTTTTGAAGTATTACCTCTTCCGCCTATGTAAATTCTTTTGATACACATTGCTATACCAGCACAGAATTGCTATGAAGCAAAGTTTAAAACAAAAACAAAACAACAACAAAAAAAGCAGTTCAGCAGAAGCAGTTGAGAACCTAAATTTTAGATCCATTTTATTTCCAGAAGTCCAGCAGCGGAGGCCCTACTATCCTAGTTTTATGTTATATATGCTCATATTGAATTTAATAGAAAAGTAGGCCCAGTGCCAGTGACTCACACCTCTAATCTTAGCTATTCAGGAGGCTGAGATCTGAGGATCATGATTCTAAGCCAGCCTGAGTAGAAGAGTGTGTGTCTCTTATCCTCATTAATCACCAAAAAGCTGCAGGTAGAGCTGTGGCTCAAGTGGTAGAGTACCAACAGAACTTTGACTTGATTAGTTTTTAAGATTATCAGAACTAATTTAGCTATTTAAGGAATGTAAAATAGGACAACGTGAGCAAATTGGGGCAACCAAATGACAAGAGCTATAAAAAGTAAAACAAGGGCTATGAAAAGTAAGACAAGTGTTCTGTGGCATTGGGGACTGAACTTGGGGCCTTTTATGTATATGTTTTTATATATAACACTTAAAAAACATTTTTACATGATCTTTCACAAGTGGATATTCTGATTTCTAGAGTCTTCTTACATTCATACCTTCCTCTTTTTTAAAAATGCTGATTCCAAAGATGACGGTGGAAAATAAAGTATTTGAGTCTTACTTTGCATAATACCTCCAGTTCCTTCCATTTTCCTGTAGTCAAGATTAATTTGAGGGCCAGGAATGTGGCCTAGTGGTAGAATGGTTGCCTAGTATTCATCAAACCCTGGGTTTGATTCCTGGGTTGGAAATAAGATCTCACCTGCCTTCTGTGAGATGGAAAGATATGGCAGAAATGGAAGGAACATAACAGGTGTGCACAAAAGAGCGGTTTGGGATTGCTTATAGGAAAGACAAAGGTGATTTCTAACCCTCACATGTAGTCATTTAAAAAAAAAGATTACTGTGGCCTAGTGTTAGAGTGCTTGCCTAGCATGCACAAAGCCCTGGGTTCACTTCCTCAGTACCACACACAGAAAAAGCTAGAAGTGGTGCTGTGGCTCAAGTGGTAAGAGCTCTAGCCTTGAGAAAGTTCAAGGACAGTACCCAGGCCCTGAGTTCAAGCCCCAGGACTAGCAAAAAAAAAAAAAAAGAGGTAATTTGATTGGCAATGTGTGCTTGCCTAGCATGCATGCAGCCCTGAGTTTAATTCCTTAGTACCGCATAAACAGAAAAGGCCAGAAGTGGTGCTATGGCTCAAGTGGTAGACTGCTAGCCTTGAGCAAAAGCTCAGTGCCCAGGCCGTAAGTTCAAGCTGCAGCACTGGCCAGACAACAACAACAAGATGGTAAAGCTTCAACAGCATGGCACAGAGATGAACATAGCTCCTGGCTATTTATTTATTTTTTTTTTTAATTTTTTTTTGCCAGTCCTGGGCTTGAACTCTGGGCCTGAACACTGTCCTTGGACTTTCTCAAGGCTAGAGCTCTACCACTTGAGCCTCAGCACCACTTCCGGCTTTTTTCTGTGTATGTGGTACCAAGGAATAGAACCCGGGTCTTCATGCATGCTAGGCAAGCACTTTAACCACTAGGCCAAACTCCTGGCCCCGGCTTTTTTTTTTCTATATTTCTGGTACCGAGGAATTGAACCTCGGTCTTCGTGCATGCTAGTCAAGCACTCTACCACTGGCTCATCCTGGCTATTTTTTGAATAGGGTCTGTTTTGCCTAGGCCAGTTGAGATGACAATCTTCCTGTTTATGCTTCTTGGTATATAGTCAGCTGACAGGTATATACTAACATTCTCAACTTTCATCGGTTGAGCTGGATCTTGCTGACTTTTTGTCTAGCTGATCTTGAACCTGGATCTTCCTAAGTAAATAAGATTATAGGCATGAGCCCTCTGCCAGGCCCATTCCCATCTTTTCTAGCCTTTAGCCTCAGTGTGTGATTTGATTTGCTTTTGTATTCCAGTTTACTGATAATATCTCTTCTTGTTTTCTATCATTATTATGGAAATCTTATCTATCATTTGAAGAATTTAGAAGAAGGAGTCTACAATGTGTGCTAATTTGTCATCTTGTACCAGAGCTTTGAATTTGGATTTCCTGTAATAGGCAAATTGCTTAATCTCTCGTAGTCTGGTTTTTCACATTAAGAGAAAAAGAAAACCCTAATGTTTGCTTTAAAAATTAAAAATAGTATATACTAGTATCTAATATATATACAACCCATAGAAGTATGTCATACCTATATTACTTGAAGAATACCTTCTCTGTGTGCTGTTTCCATCCCACTATGTTTATTAGTAATACTTAATTGCCTAGGTTTTGTGACTTTTGATAGAATTCTGTTTTCTAGATTTGGTTATAGCATTGGCTAGGAATCATTAGAAACATTCCATAAACAATAGCATTCATAGTCACTGTTTTAATGGTTTGCATACAGTCATATCTTATTTTATTTAACTGACAATTTCTAATAGAAGATAGTAAAAGCTTTACCTCTGAATTTTCTAAATGACAAAATTAGTTTTCTGTTTTTTTCCAAACCCACACACAGCTTAATGTGCTGACAGACTTTGATATTGCTTAGTCCAGCTTTACCATAAAAATCATTTTAAAAAGTCTTATTTTTATGTTCCAGTATGTATAGTCAGACAAAAAGTAATAATCCTCCATCTCACTGTTGGATTTATCAAAAGCTCAAAATAAAATAGATCGGATCACTTTGAGAAACTAAATTACTTTATTAGTTTAGTAATAATTTGAGGTTACTTTAAAGATAAGAAGCAGCATTTGGGAGGAGATTCATTTCCTGCCTCTGGGCTTTATCTGCAAGAACTACATCTTAGTGTCAAGAGATTGTATATTTGTAACAAAACTCTAATAAAGTCTGTACTGGGGACACTACACACCTGACTTGGTCATTGTGATTATATATTAGGTTGCCAAATTGTTGCTTGTTTTTTGAGAAAAAAATATTAGAGTATATTTCATTAAAATTTGGCCTGAGAAGGGAGGATTGTAAGACCTTTGCTTCTTTATTCTAAAGATGTTGGTTGTTGGCCAACATGGCTAATTAAGCTTCTTTTGAAAATAAGTTTCTAATGAAATAAACTTTCAGGATTTTTCTTCTTGATGGTGAATTAAAGAATCATAGGAAGAGCTCTTGTTTGTTTTGTGGCTAATACAACACAGGATATTGAAGTCATATGGTAATTTTTTATAATTAATTTATTTTTGCCAGTCCTGGGGCTTGAACTCAGGGCCTGATCACTGTCCTTGAGCTTTCTCAAGGCTAGCACTCTACCACTTGTGCCGCAGCACCACTTCTGGCTTTTTCTGTGTATGAGGAACCAAGGAAGTGAACCCAGGGCTTTGTGCATGCTATGCAAGCACTCTACCACTAGGTCACGCTACATTTTTTTTTTTATGAGTGTATGTGAGTGTTAGAAAACATCTTTTTATTTTTTTCATATAAGCAATCCCAAACTGTTCTTTTTCTGCATACCTGTTCTCCATTTTTGCTGTATCTTTCCATCTCATAGAAGGCAGGTGAGATCTTAATTGAGAACTACTTTTTTGAACACATGTCCTTGTATGTCCATATATAGAGAGACCTATGTCTACTTTCTGGAACTAATATTGCTTCAGCAAAGGAGAGAACTAGGAGCCAGGAGAGAACTAATTCACATGCAACAGACTTACCTCCCTCCCCCCCCCCTCTCTCCCCCCTCTCTCTCTCCCCCTCTCTCCCTCTCCTACCTCTCTCCCTCCCCCTCCCCTTCTCTCTCCCTCTCCCTCCCCTTCCTTTTCCCTCTCTCCCTCCCTCCCCCTCCCCCTCTCTCTCCTCCCTCCTCCTCCCCTTCCCTCCCCTTCTCTCTCCCTCTCCCTCCCCTTCTCTCTCCCTCTCCCTCTCTCTCACTTCCCCCTCTCCCTCCCCTTCCCCCTCTCCTCCCCTCTCTCTCCCTCTTCCTCCCCCTCTCTCTTCCTCTCTCTCCCTCCCTCCCTCTCTCTCCCTCTCCCTCCCCTTCTCTCTCCCTCTCCCTCCCCCCTCTCTTCTTCTCTTTCTTTCTCTCTCCTTCCTTCCTTTCTTCCTTCCTTCCTTCCTTTCTTTTCCTTTTCTTTTCTTTTCTTTCATTCTTTCTGCCAGTTCTGGGCTTGAGCTCAGGGCCTAAGCACTGTCCTTGGACTTTCTCAAAGATAGAGCTCTACCACTTGAGCTTCAACACCACTTCTGGCTTTTTTTTATGTATGTGGTACCGAGGAATTGAACCCTGCTCTTCATGCATGCTAGGCAAGCACTCTACCACTAGGCCACACTCCCAGTTCCAGTTGGCAGGTTTTTATTCTTGTTTGTTTGCCAGTCCTGGGCCTTGAACTCAAGGCCTAGGCACTGTTCTTAGGCTTTCTCAAGGCTAGAGCTCTACCACTTGAGCCACAGTACCATTTCTGGCTTTTTCTATGTATATGGTACCGAGGAATCAAACCCAGGTCCTTGTACATGCTAGGCAAGCACTCTACCAATAGGTTAAACTCCCGGCCCAGCAGGTTTTTATTCTTATAAAAATGTCTCCGCTGGGATGTAGCTCAGTGGCAAAGCACTTGCCTAGCAGGTACAATGTCCTGGGTTCAATCCCCAGTACCAATAAAGAAAAGACATATATATATATATTTTTTTTTTTAAGTGTATTTTTGGGAGTTTAACTCAGGGCCCCGTGTTCTCATTTGGTTTACTTGATTGTGCCTGGTAAGTTCTGAATATTGTATTGAACAGCCTTGAATGTATATATTAGATTGCATCTATTTAAGGAACCTTAAATGTTATGTAATTTGTGATTCATTTAGACTTCTATGAGGTAATATTTTGCATTAAAGTTTTATCCTTACTTATAGGTTAGTTCCTAGTTATTTTGTACTTTTTCTTAGTTTACAGCTATTGTGAATGGTACTTTATTTGCAAACATATTTTCCAGTTTCCTGTTCTTGGGTAGAGCAATTCTATTGATTTTTTTTTTAAGTTGATTCTATATCTGGCAGTCCTTTTAATTTCATTTACTGTAATACTTTGTTTGCTCCATCTGTTCTAATGTTTATGCCTCTTCTTTTTCCTGTTTATCATATTAGCAAACAAAGCCTCAGTGGGTATCCAAACTTAACCTCTGTCTAAAATGGAATACAAGCCAGGCACTATTGGTACATGCCTGTAATCCCAAAAGTGGTAGGAAACTAAGGGAGGAAATCTCAAGTTCATGGCCAATTTGGTCTACATAACAAGACCCTGTGACCATAAAAGAGGGGTGGTGTGGGATGGAGTGTAGGAGTATGGCTCAAGTGGAAGGACAGCTGCCTAGCAAGTTTAAACCTGAGTTCACTAGAAAGAAAGAGAAGATAGACAGAGAGGGCCTGGAGTTTGGCCTAGTGTTAGAGTGCTTGCCTTAGCATGCACAAAGACCCAGGTGTGATTCCTTGGTACCACATACATAGAAAAAGCCGGAAGTGGTGCTATGGCTCAAGTGGTAGTGCTCTGGCCTTGAAGAAAAACTCTTAAGGATAGTGCTCAGACCCTGAGCTCAAACTCAGACTGGCAAGGAAAAGATAAAGGGGCTGGAAGCATGGCGTTAGTGGTAGAGTGCTTGCCTAGCATGCACAAAGCCCTGGGTTCCATTCCTTGATACCACATATGCACACAAAAAGTTGGAAGAGGTGCTGTTGCTCAAGTGGCAGAGCATTAGCCTTGAAAAAGCTCAAGGACGTGCCCAGGCCCTGAGCTTAAGCCCCAGGACTGGCAGGAAAAAGGGGGGGGGGGGGGAGTGAGAGAATAAATAAAATGGTTCTGATGTTTATATTGCAAACCTTCTGAAACAGTGTTCCAAAGATACCTTTACTTTTTTTTTCTTTTTTTGAGACAGTCTTCTTATGTATCCTAGACTGTTACTTGATTGATCTTTATCCTTTAGTTTTCCAAATGCTGGCATTACAAAGCTGGTGCATTGTGCTTAGCAATGTCCTTACTTTTTATGATAATTTATATACAGTTTCAAATTTATTTTATTTTTATTAATTAATTTATTTTTGGTGGGTCATGGGACTTGAACTCAGCCTGGACACTGTTCCTGAGCTCTTCTGCTCAAGGCTACTGCCCTACCCTTGAGCCAACCCCCACTTCCCATTTTCTAGAGGTTAGTTGAAGATGAGAGTCTCAGGCCCCTTTGTGCCAGGATGTCTTTGTACCTTGATCCTCAGATCTCAGCCTCCTAAGTAGCTAGGATTACAGATGTGAGCTACCCCGCCTGGCTCAAAGTTCTTTTAATCAACACTTGAAAATCATCTCATCTAGCAGTCTTAAGAATTACTTTCCCCCCCCCCAGTCCTGGGGCTTGAACTCAGAGCCTGGACACTGTCTTAAGTCTTCTTTTGCTCAAGGCTAGCATTCTACTACTTGAGCCACAGTGCCACTTTCAGATTTTTCTCTTTATGTGGTATTGAGGAATGGAACCCAGGGCTTCATGCATGCTAGCCAATCATTCTACCACTAAGCCACATTCCCAGCTCAAGAATTACTTATTCTTAAAACCAAGGCTGCAGCTGGGTATGGTGGCTAATGCCTATAATCCTGGCTACTCAGGGGGTGAGATCTGATGATGGAGGTTCAAAGCCAGCCCAGGCACTAAAGAACCTGAAAATCTTATCTCCAGTTAATCACCAGAAAAGGGCAGTGGGGCTGTGACTCAGGAGTGGGGTGGTAGCCTTGAGCTGAAGAGCTCAGGGACACATCAGCATTTAAGCAGCGTCATGTATACAAGTCTAGTGGGTACTACAGGTAGTAAATAAAAGATTAAATAAGATAGACCTCTGCTCTCAGTGATTTTTAAAAATATGTTAGGAAAATGAATGTATAGGTAATAGAAATTAAATATTGTCATAGTACACATTGTACACACTTTGGAAAATTACACATTGTAGATACTTTAGAAAATTATACAAGTTGCTCATAGCTGAGTGCTGGTGGCTTCACGCCTGTAATCCTAGCAACTCAAGAGGCTGAGGTCTGAGGATTGTGGTTCAAAGCCAGCCTGAGTGGGAAAGTCCTTGAGACTTTCCAGTTAACCGCTAGAAAACCAGAAGTGGTACTGTGGCTCCAAGTGGTAGAGAACTAGCCTTGGGCAATAGAGCTTAGGAATTCTATGCCTAGGCCCAGAGTTCAAGCCTGTAACTGATGGAACAAAGAAAGAAGGAAGGAAATCATCAGACTTATAAGAGTAGCCCCTCTGAACAACACCTTAATAACAATAAAATTATATTACTAAAATTATGTATATTATTAAAATATTGTCACTTCTGAGGAAAGTTAGAATTTTAGAAACTACTAGCAGTCCTTTTTTAGAATTAAGGTCACTGTTTCTTGAGTAACCAGAAATAAAATAAAAGTGGACCGCACAGGTTTACTTTGAAAAGAATTTTATATGGAATCCTATTCTTGTGCACACCTTTCTTTTGCTCATTCTTTAGTCTGCCTGACTGAGCTATTTTGGGCTACACATTCTAGCTTCACCTATTTCTTGTTAGGTTTTCTGTTCTTAAAATCAGCCTACACTGGAGTGTGTATGCATCCTAGACATAATTGTCTTATGTACATTATTTTTTTAAGATTTTTATTGACATTGATTTTTTACATCATATTTCAAATGTCATGTTTAACAAAACAAGTATTCAGGAAGGAAATCTCTATATACAATGTCTGCTTATGTACATTATTTAGAACCTGCTGTTTAGCTTGATTGTCCATTCATCTGTTGTACTATAATTAGTTTTTGCTTCTAGATTCTTACCTCTGAATTTGTTCTGCACCTGTTCTTCAAATTTGGCTTCTGTTTCTGTGCCTGTTCTTATAGTAATTTATTGGGCTTCCTTGATACTGATTTTCTTCAGCCTGGGTTGAGTCCGTCACTGATTTAGAACCTCTCCTCTCCTCCCAAGTATATAAATTCCTATAACTAAACATTATTGTTAAATAGTTTTTTCTACTTTTTTCCTCACAGAACTAAGATTTCACCTCAGGGTCTTGAGCTTTCAAGGTCTACCACTTGGGCCATACCCTTAGTGGTTTTTCTTTGCTTTATTTTTCAGATAGGGTCTCTTTTTGCCTGGTGCCAGCATGAACTCCCATCCTTAGAATGTCTTCTCTGTAGCTGAGAGTCAAGGCTTGAAATCATCACATCTGGATTATTTGTTATGCTAGGATCTTGCTACTCCATTACCACCTTCTGCCTCCCAAGTAGTTGGGATTACAGGTGTGCACAAACCATTCCTGCCTTTACCTACTTTAAATTGCCTGCCAGAAGTAAATAGTTCAGTATTCTTTGATTGTATCAATGTAACTAACCCTGGTTTTGAACTTGTATCTATGTAGCCTAGGCTGGATCTTCCTGCTTCAGCTTCCTGGGTGCTAAGATTACAGGTGTCCCACTACACCCTGCTATATTTAACTTTATTTTTGGCAGTGGGGTTTGAATGTAGGTCCTCAAGCTTGCTAAGTTGGCATGATACTGCTAGCCTCACCTTTAGCCCCTTTATTTTAGTTCTTAGCAATTATTTATTTTGCAAATTGTGTTAACATTGAAATGTCTAGTAACACCTAGAATGTATTTTAGTGCTTGTTAAAAGGAATAATATCAAGAAAGAAATCAGCTTTGATTTTTTTTTCTTCTCCCCTCCAAAAGACTAGCGTAAAAGGAAGGAAGGAAGGTGGGGGAAGGGCAGTTACATAGGAGACAGCTTCTTTTTTTGTGGGTCATGGATGGGGCTTGAACTTGGCCTGGGCACTGTCCCTGAGCTCCTCAGCTCAAGTCTACTGCCCTAACCTTGAGCTAATCCTCACTTCCCATTTTCTAGAAGTTAATTGAAGATGAGGCTCAGATCCTTTTGTGCCCAGGATGGCTTTGAACTTTGATCCTCAGATCTCAACTTCCTTAGTAGCTAGGATTACAGGTGTGAGCCACCACACGAGGCCAATTACAGCTTCTTAACAAAGTACTTGCTTAGCATTTTGTGAGGCCCAGGGCCTGATTGCAGCACCACATAAATAAAAACAAAGGCTACATAGTTGTCTCCATGCTTTTATTCAATAATCTACTATTTTTCTAGTGATTGGTAATGTCTTTTTTTTTTTTTTTTTTTTTTGGCCAGTGCTAGCGTTTAAACTCGGGGCCTGAGCACTGTACTTTGGCTTTCTCAAGGCTACAGTGCTACCACTTGAGCCACAGCACCTCTTCTGGCTTTTTCTATTTTTATGTTACCAAGGAATCGAACCCCGGTTTTTGTGCATGCTAAGGCAAGCACTCTTACCACTAGGCCAAACTCCTGGCCCTAATGACACTTTTTTTTTCTTGTGGGTCATAGGGTTGAACTCGGAGCTCTTCAGCACAAGGCTACCACCCTAACCCTTGAGCCACAGCCCCATTTCCCCTTTTTTAGTGATAAATTGCAGATAAGATTCTCTCTGTCTTTAGTGCCCTGGCTAGCTTTGAACCGAGATCCTCAGATCTCAGCCTTCTGAGTAGGATTACAGGTGTGAGCCACCACGCCCTGCTCTGTCACTAGTTCTCTGTCTCTTGCATAAATATACATTGCACTGTATCCACAGGCATGAATTTTAAAGTATTATATACTTTATAATTTTATTGATATTAGGAGAAAATCAGTCTTTTTTTCCTTTTGGTAGTACGGAGCCAGGGGTGGGGAGGGGTGGGAGTTGAACTTGGTCTTACACATGCTAGGCTTTATATTTTACCACTTGAGCCACACCCCTAAGCCTTTTTGCTTTAGTTTTGGGAGTTTTATGCCCAAGTCAGCCTGGACATTAATCCTCTTATTTATACTTCTTTTGTAGCTTGAATGGCAGGCACACACCCCTGGGCTCCAGCTATTGTTAACTTTTCCCTGAGCTGACCTTGAACCATCATCTTTCCAATTTCTGCCTCCCAAGTAGCTGAGGTTATGGACATAAGCCATTATGCTTTTGCTGTTCTAAAGAATTTGTTTCAAATGAACATGATTTTAGCAAAACAAAGCATAAAACATACAAAAACATAATTATAAAGTGTCCTCTTAGAAAATCATACCTATTATCCCAACTCTCAGGCGATTGAGGCAAGAGGATTTAGGTTTTTCTTTAACTTATTAATAAAATTAAAGTATACTTCTGTTTTTCCCTTTTTTTTCTTAATCATGTCTGGTTCTTCTTTTTCTTTTTGTCATAGTGTTTATCTTAAATCTGAGATGGTGCAATAAAATTTTCACTTTGCAATTCATACAAGCTTTTACGTGCAAAGTACAAACTCTTGTAGAAGAGATGTGCCAATGTGAACAAATAAAGCCCATAATAGAGATTGCTGAGTTATAGGGCCTTTAATAAATGGTCTGTTGCTAAGTTGAAAAAAGAGCAAAGAACAAGAAGTTCTCATCTCTTGAGAAGCACAACAGAAAATTGTAGCAGTAAGCCATTTGAAGGATTTTTTTTGTTGTTAGATAAGTGCTTGGACAAGTAGATAGGTAAACCTTTCTCAAAAAATAAGCTCCATATAATTTTTTACTCATTATGTTTTAAGTATGGAAACAAATTTTATAACAGTATGTAGTGGCTGTAACTTTTTCCAATCTGTTAGACTGAGGTTTTTTTTTGGGGGGGGGGGTTGTTTGTTTGTTTGTTTGTTTTTTGGTTTGAATTCGGCCTGGGCACTCTCCCTGAGCTCTTCAGCTCTACCCTACCCTTGAGTCAAGCCCCACTCCTGTGTTTTTTGGTTTTTTTGTTGTTGTTGTTTTGTAAGAGGTTAATTGGAGATAAGAGTCTCAGTTCCTTTTATGCCCTGGCTGGCTTTGAACCTTGATCCTCAGATCTCAGTCTCCTGAGTAGCTAGGATTATACTCGTCAACCACCGTGCCAGCTAGACTGAGTCTTGATGGAGTTTCTATAATATTTACAGAGCTAATTTTATAAGTCATAACAATTCAGTAAGCAATCCATCTAAACACATAGTGAAATAAAAGATACCCAACTGTGAGTTTTCTTCTCTATTTATTGGATCTTATTTATTTTTGTCTGTCAAAGGGCTTGAACCTTAGTCTATTTATTGGATCTTATTTATTTTTGTCTGTCAAAGGGCTTGAACCTTAGTCTGGGCGTGGTTCCTGAGCTTCTTTTGCTCAAGGTTAATGCTCTATTACTTGAGCCACAGTACCACTTACAGCTTTTTCTGTGTATGTGGTACTGAGAGATCAAACCCAGGTTTCATGCATGCTAGGCAAGCACTCTACAGTGGAGCTACATTCCCAGCCCATATTACATTGTTCAGTGACATTCAGCCTTAGTTTTATTTTGTTGTATTTTAGTCAATCTTTTTTTTTTTTTTTTTTTTTTGCCTTTTCTTTGGGGGGGGAGGCACTGACCTTGAGCTTTTCAGCTTAAGGTTACTGTCCTTGAGCCAAGCCCCACTTCCTGTTTTTTTCTAGAGGTTAATTGGAGATAAGAGTCTCAGGTCCAGGCCTGGAGTTTGGCCTAGTGGTTAAAGTGCTTGCCTAGCATACACGAAGACCCGGGTTCAATTCCACGGTACCACATACATAGAAAAAAGCCGGAAAGTGGTGCTGAGGGTCAAGTGGTAGAGTTCTAGCCTTGAGAAAGTCCAAGGACAGTGTTTAGGCCCTGGGCTGCCTTTGAACCTTGATCCTCAGATCTCAGCCTCCTGAGTAGCTAGGATTACAGGTGTGAACCACTGCGCCCAGCAAAATTTTTTTTCTTTAGGTTTTTAGACTAGAGTGCTTTGTAACAATAACTAAACCATTATTGCAACATGGGTACAAAGCAAACTATTTCTTGAAAATAATTTTGAGTGATTGAAAAAGATAATCTCAAATGGATATGCACTGCATGATTCCATTTATTTAATATTTATGAAATTATAGAGATAGAGAACAGATTAGTAGTTGCCAGGGGTTGGGAATTAGGGAGAGGAGTGAATGTGCCTATAAAGTAGCACGGAGGAATCATATGACAGGGATAGAATTAAATATACTGATTGTCATTGTTCCACAATGCTGTCCGTGTTATAAAATAGCATAGCGCATAGTGGTATGCATTGTAATTCCAACATGTAGGGAAAGCAAGGAAGTGGGCGGACAAGAGTGACCACAGTTCAAGACTCACATGGGCTACATAGAAAAAAAATACCTATTCTCTCTCTGTCTCTCTTTCTGTCTGTCATATACACACATATAAGTGTAAAGGTATATAGCTGGTTAAATCCAAATAACTTTTGAACCAGTGTCAGTTTTCTCATGTTGAAATTATTTTCTGTTTACTCAAGTAGTTCTCACTGGGGAAGAATGGGCAGTGTATATACAATACCTCCTTATGCATTTGTTTGTAACTTTCTTGGCTTTAGTAAGTATTAAAAAAAAGTTTAAAAAATAATACTATTGTCAAAGCATGGTAGTGGACACTTGTAATCCTAGCACTTGTGAGACTTGAGGCAGGAGGATTTTGGGCTTGACTAATTTAGGCTAGCTACACGATATGATTCAATCTCAAGAACAAAACCATCCAAACAAACAGAAACGTGCCACAGCTTTAATTAACATTCCCATTCTTCCCTCAAAACTATCATTATTTTCTTTTATTTGTATTGTAAAGTTGATTATGTAAGTCAGGTATTGAGTGCATTTCTTTTTGAACAGTATTACCCCCTCCCTCATTTTCTCCCAGTTTTTTCCCTCCCCACGCTAAGTTGTATAATTCATTTGCAACACCATGTCTAGTAAATGTCACTGAAACCCATGATAATTATTAAAGGTAGTATCTGTTCAGTTGTCTTGTTATGAGTTCTGCCCTCCAGTTATTATAGTAACATAGACAGTTCCCTCAGGGAGAGTTCTTCCTAAGAACTCATTCATCAGAGACACGGATTTTCATGAATGAGTGGTTACTAGTAAAGCCCTGGTTATTTTTAGGAAACCCATGTCTCATTACATTGTAGCTCCTATAGCTAGTGGAATCTAGATGTATATAACCTCTATTTTCCATTTTTTGATGGATTAAATATAAAGCTACCATTTTTTCCCCCTTTAAAGAAACAGGATCTCATGTTTCATCCAAGCCTAGCCTGAAATGTAAGGCCCTCCTCCCTCCCCGTCCCAATGCTAGTATTACAGGCATAAACTACCACATCCAGCTAAGAATCTTAACATGAAAGAAGACATGATATGGGCCTGGAATTTGGCCTAGTGATAAGAGTGCTTGCCTAGCATGCACGAAGACCCAGGTTTGATTCTTTGGTACCACATATATAGAAAAGGGCTGGAAGTGCTGTGGCTCCACTGGTAGAGCGCTAGCCTTGAGAAAGCCCAAGAACAGTGCTCAGGCCTTGGGTTCAAGGCCCGGGGCTGGCAAAAAAAGAAGAAAGAAAGAAAACATGTTAGACTTTTAAATATTAAACACATGTCTATTTTAATAGATGCAATTAGAATCATACCTTTTAACTTTAAGTAAATACCACTCTTTTATTGAGCACACTGATAAATATTCTATAAGTTGAAACATGATTAATGTTTTTCTGGTAAACAGTTTGATTTCACAATAATGCTCCCCAAAAAACATAATAGCTCTGTTTTCCCATACTTCTTTAGGTCTTTTTGAAACAAGGTCTCATTTTGTAACATGCTCTCTCAGTCCTCAAAACAGCCTACCTGCAACAGGTAAATTTCACTCCCTGGAATAACAAATACAGCTACTAACATAAAACAGTTTCAGGGGCCGGGAGTTTGGCCTAGTGGTTAAAGTGCTTGCCTAGCATGCACAAAGACCCGGGTTCGATTCCTTGGTACCACATACATACAAAAAAGCCGGAAGTGGTGCTGAGGCTCAAGTGGTAGAGCTCTAGCCTTGAGAAAGTCCAAGGACAGCGCTCAGGCCCTGAGCCCAAGCCCAGGACTGGCAAAAAAAAACAGTTTCAGCTGGGTGCTAGTAGTTTACATCTGCAATCCTAGCTACTTAGCAGACAGATGTGGATATTACAGTTCCAAGCCCGCCAGGGCAGGAAACTCCTTAATATCCTTATCTCCAGTTAATCACCAAAAAATCAGAAGTGGAGGGCCAGGAGTTTGACCTAGTAGTAGAGTGCTTGCCGAGCATGCACAAAGACTCGGGTTCAACTCTTCTGTACCACATACATAGAAAAAGTCAGAAATGGTGCTGTGGCTCAAGTGGCAGGCCCTGAGTTCAAGCCCCAGGACTGGCCCAAAAAAAAAAAAAAAAAAAATTGGAGCTGTGGCTCAAAGGATAGAGGGCTATCCGTAAATAGAAAAGATTAAGAATAGTACCAAGTTCAAGCTCCAGTACTGGCAAAAATAAAGTTTGAGATTCATTTGTAACCTTTGTTCTATACTTCTTCCTTAGACAGTAAAATGTAGAAACTTTAAAGTGAAGAGCTAAGAATATGTTAGTAGTTGGGGCCAGGGGTGTACCCAGTGGTAGAGTACTTGCTAGCATTCACAAAGCCCTGGATTCAATTCCTTGATATGACATACACAGAAACAGCTGGAAATGGTGCTGTGGCTCAAGAGGCAAGCGCTAGCCTTCAGCAAAAAGTGTCCAAGGACAATACCCAGGCCCTGAGTTCAAACCCCAGGATCGGCAAATATATATATATTGGACTTAGTATTGTAGACAGCCATCCAATGAGTAAAAGCATTCTGTACTGGATTAGAGCCTAAGTCTTGGACCTAAAAAAAAGAAAAAAAGAAAATGTTGGTAGTTATTATGTATCTTAGTGTTGTGCCAAGATTGTCCCATGTTCTAGGAATGACCCCTTCTTCCCCCCCTTGCTCACGGCCCAGGTACTAGGAATCAAAAATACATGTTCCCAGAACTAGCCCGGACTTGAACCCCAGGTGGCAACAGCCCAGTCAGTGCTCAGTGGTTCAAAGTTACCTTTGGGGGCCGGGAGTTTGGCCTAGTGGTTAAAGTGCTTGCCTAGCATGCATGAAGACCCAGGTTCGATTCCTCAGTACCACATACATAGAAAAATGCCGGAAGTGGTGCTGAGGCTCAAGTGGTAGAGCTCTAGCCTTGAGAAAGTCCAAGGACAGTGCTCAGGCCCTGAGCTCAAGCACAGGACTGGCAAAAAAAAAAAAAAAAAAAAGTTACCTTTGTTCGGGGCCTCTTTGTTCGGGCACTCGTAGGTCCGAGTTCGAACTCATAATAAACGACCCTTGCTTCTTTGATTTGACTTCAGCCTCTGTGGTTCTTTCGGGGTCCTAGGAATTCAGGTACAACATTAGTTTTTGTTGTATATACCTGAAACCTGTTTCATCTGTAGCTTAGTCTTTTCTTGCCTTATCTGATTTATGGCAAGAGAACCAAGATACATTTCATTTTCACTAATTAGAAGGCAGGTCTAGAAACTACAAAAGAAGTATTATTACTATCAGTTTTTTTGTTTAAAATTGGTATGGTAGTGAAAGTGTCATCACTAGGGAGATTTTGATGAAATTAATGTGACTATATTTTGACATAGTGATTTTCTTTTTTTTTTTTTTTTTGCCAGTCCTGGGGCTTGAACTCCAGGCCTGAGCACTGTCCTTGAGCTTTCTCAAGGATGACACCTTCTGGCTTTTTCTGTGTGTATGGTACCAAGGAATTAAACCCAGGGCTTCGTGCATAGTAGGCAAACACTCTACCACAAAGCCAAACTCCCAACCTTCCTTTTACTTTTATTTAATTTATATAATAGCTATTATATGGTAGTATTCTACTATACTGTTCTATCTGCTCTACACTATCTTTTTTTGCCAGTCCTGGGGCTTGAACTCCAGACCTGGACACTGTCCCCAAGCTTTCTCAAGGCAAGTGCTCTACCACTGGAGCCACAGCATTTTCCAGCTTTTCTCTATATGTGGTAACAAGGAATCAAACCCAGGGCTTCATGCAGTACTAAGCTAGCACTCTACCACTAGTCCATGTTCCCAGTCCCCTGCTATACATTATCTTACATTGTAGTTTTATTTTTAATTTTTGGAACCTCCATAACTGCTTTCCATTTTAGCTATACTGTACAGTCCAGGCTGTACATGAGCTGTCTTTATAGCTGGCTATAAAGTCATTCCTCTTCAAGTCCCGATTCTCTTGCCTTCTGAATTCTGGGATTATAGGCACGTAGTAATACACAGTTTGGAAGAGTTGATTTCTCACAGATTTAGTCATTTTCTCTGCTCAGAATCCTAAAGCCCTTTATCTCTTTCCTTATGCTTACAGTTACATATTGTTTCTTTAGTCGTGTTTTGTTTTGTGGGTCATGGGGCTTGAACTCTGACTGGGTGCTCTCCCTGAGCTCTTAAGACTACCGCCCTACCCTTTAGCCAAGCCCCACTTTCTGTTTTCTCAGGTCCTTTTGTGCCGGGGCTGGCTTTAAACCTTGATCATCAGATCTCAGCTTCCTGAGTAACTAGGATTATAGGTATGAGCCACCATGCTCAGGCTTTTTTCTTTAGCTATTTATGTTTTTGCCAGTCCTGGGGCTTGAACTCAAGGTCTGGGTGCTGTTTCTAAGCCTCTTTGTGCTCAAGGCTGGTATTCTACCACTTAGTCACAGCACCATTTCCAGCTTTTTCTGAGTAGTTTATTGGAGGTAAGAGTCTCACAGACTTTCCTGCCCAGGCTGGCTTCAAACTATGATCCTCAGGTCTCAACCTCCTGAGTAACTAGGATTACAGTTCTGAGCCACCAGCACCTGGCTGTTATTTGTCTTTCATATCATTTATCTCTCAAAGACATTGACTGTTCTTGCTTTCCACTATGCTTAGGACTTAGAATAATGGTTTAGAAGGCTTTTTTAGTACATAATTTATGAATGATCATAGCTACAGATAATTCTTACTGCTTTTTGTGTCAACTAAGAGCTTAGTGTTATATTGTAATACCTTTTTGAACTGGGCGCAGTGGCTCACATCTATAATCCTAGCTACATAGGAGTCTGAGATCTGAGGATCACAGTTCAAAGCCAGCTCGGGCACTAAAGACCAAGAGACTTTTATCTCCAATTAATCACTAGAATGGGAAATGGGGCTGTGGCTCAAGGAGTAGGTAGGGTGGTAGTCTTGAGTCAAAGAACTCAGGGACAATGCCCAGGCCCTGGAGTAGGGTGGTAGCCTTGAGCTGAAGAGGGCAGGATAGCATCCAGGCCCAGAGTTCAAGCACCATGACCCTCACAAAAATGATTTTATATATATATATATATATATATGTTATATATAATATATGTTATATATAATATATATGTTATATATATATCTTTGGTGCTGACATTCATAGCACTTAATATTGAGAAGTGCCTGAAATACTGTCTAGTTTTCCCAAATATAATATACATTCAATATGTATACACAAAGTAATTGAAATTCATAGAGATAAAATGACATGGGGTAAAGTTAGTACTAAAAACTAATGTTCCCTCATTTTTTGTTGGGCCACCATTTTATTTTCTCTTGTGATAGAAACACTTTAGGTAGCAACTTATTGTTAGTAATATCTCTCAACTTATAGTTAGTAATATTATCTTTTTGCTTTTAACTGTAAGTAAGAGGCCATTTGCCAACTAGAAAACTGAAAAGCAATTTGTACATTGTTTAAACAATGACATTTTTCTGTTTTGTAGACCTCTGTGAGTGAAAGCCTTCAGAGGGAAGCTGCTAAGAAGCAGGCCATGAAACAGGTAAGAAGGACAAGTGAGATCAGTGCATTTAGTTAGGTAAGTACTTGGGTCCATAGTTTTAGGTATACTTTTTTGTATCTAGGTCTTGAGACATAAAACGGAGGACATACATGATGAATTACATTTTATCAAAAGGTTTTGTTGGTACTAGAGTTTGAACTCTGTATTTCATACTTGCTGGACAGACACTGCACTTCTTATTTTCATCCCTAAACATTTTTCTTGGTTCATGTAGATTATAAATTTCTTCTATAAATTTTAAAGAACAAACCAGTTGAAATAAGCCCTGTCTGGCTTTGAACCATGATCCTCAGATCTCAGCCTCCTGAGTAACTAAGATTACAGGCATGAGCCACCCTGCCTAGCTGGAACTTTTTTTTAATGTTTGGAACATTTTAACTTATTTTCAGTGGTTTACCTGGGGTTTGAACTCAGGGCCTCCCATATGCATGTACTTTTTTTTAACCACTGAGCATGTCTCCAGCCTTTATTTTACTTGTTTTTTTTCCCAAGAGGGCAAAACTGCCTGTTAAGCTTCTCGGTAATTAGAGTAACACTGTGTCCATCTATCTATCTATCTATCTATCTATCTATCTATCTATCTATCTATCTATCTATCTATCTATCTATCTATCTATCTATCGCCAGTCCTGGGTCATGAACTCAGGGCTTGAGCCCTGTCCTGGGGTTTTTTTCCTCAAGGCTAGCACACTACCACTTAAGCCACAGCACTACTTCTGGCTTTTTTCTGTATTTGTGGTACCAAGGAATTGAACCCGGTCTTCGTGCAAGCTAGGCAAGCACTCTACCACTAGGCCAAACTCCCGGCACCTTTGCTCTTTATTATTGAAAAGGAGGTCTCTTGTAGTCTTTTTCCTCCAGCTGGCCTTGAACTTTGATCTCAACAATCTTAGTTATCTCTCTCATAGCTAGGTGCAGACATTAGCCACCAGTACATAATGTAGTTCCTGTTATTACACATTTAAAAACTGTTTTATTTGGAAGTCCAACTTATTAAAGGTTGTCACCTTTAATATTATACAGGCATTTCAAACTACAGCTAGATGTTTCTGAGCCAGACCTTTTGACCTTTTGACCTTTTGATGTGGATAATTATATACAAATGAAGATGTAATGTTTATAGTCAATATTCATTGAATACTTACTCCCTGATTATGTTAGATAGCGTAAGTTCTTTGAGTTACCACAACTTAGAAGGTCCATATTGTGCTCTTTTAGTTGAGGAACATAACGATTACCCAAAGTTAAGTGGTAAGCATGTTGCCAGGATCCAAACTCAACTTAGTTGCAAAAATTTACATTAATTTTTCTATCTAAAATGGTATTAGTGCAAATTATACATATCTAATTTCTCTAAAATACTTTTTTGTTGATGTCTATTAGGTGGCTCATTTTTTAAATACCCTCTTTTGTTGTTGTTGTTTTAAAGACCAAACTGGAAATACAGAAAGCTCTTGAAGAGGATTCTACTGTGTATGAGTATGATAGTATATATGATGAAATGCAGAAAAAAAAGGAAGAAAATAACCCCAAATTGCTTTTGGGCAAAGATCGAAAGGTTGGTACCCAAAATAAACTTAAAAAAAATCTTTACTTGTATTTTGTATCTTTTTTTTTTTCCAGTTCTTGAACTCATGGCCTGGGCACTGCCCTTGGGCTTTTTCAAGGCTAGTGCTCTACCATTTGAGCCACAGCACCACTTCCAGCTTTTTCTGTATATGTACCAAGGATTTGAACCTAGGCTTCGTGCATGCTAAGCAAGTTAAAGTGTGAAAAGTTCCAATTTCAGCAGTATAAATTTGATTTCTAGACCCCAGGAAGCCTTGCAAAATAGTATCCTAACTGGAACCAGGTAAATATCCAACAATTTCTTTCTTTTTTTTTTTTTTTGGTGGGTTATGGGGCTTGAACTAAGCCTAGGTTCAGTCCCTGAGTTCTTCAGCTCAAGGCTACTGCCCTACCCTTGAGCCAAACCCTACTTCCCCTTTTCTAGAGGTTAATTGAGATAAGAGTCCCAAGTCCTTTTGTGGACAGGCTGACTTTGAACCTTGAGCCTCAGATCTCAGCCTGCTGAGTAGCTAGGACTACAGGTGTGAGCCACCATGCCTAGCTGTTACTTTGAAATCTTTAAGAATACTTTTTAACTTTTTTCCTTGGAAATTCTATGTATCTACCAAATTTATACTGTTTTTGCCCTGATGTTTTATTATCCTTTTTTTTTTCTCTTTCTTTCTCTCTCTTTTTCTTTTTTTCCTTGTCATGGGGCTTGAACTCAGGGTCTGGACACTGTAACTGAGCTCTTTTTGCTCAAGACTAGCGATCCATAACTTTGAACCACCATGTCACTTCCAGTTTTCTGGTTATTAATTGGAGATAATAGTCTGTACTTTCTCTTCTGGTATGGGTTTGAACTGTAATCCTCAGATCTCAGCCTCTTCAGTAGCTAGGATTACAGGCATGAGCCATTACCACCTAGCCTTTCTTTTTCTTTCTAGCTGCTAACTTGCACATTTTTCTATGTGTATCATAGTCATACTTAAAATTTGTTTAAAAAATAAATCTATTATATGTAAAAAGCTAGGAAGAACTTTTCTCATTCATTTGTTGAATTAATAATACCAAGTAGAGCAAGAAAATGTTATTAAGCTTAAGATTTTAAAGAAAGCAAAAGAGCATTTATAGGTTCCTATTGCTGTTATACTTAAATTTTATTGAAAACAATTTATTTTCTTCTTGCTGTAGATTAAGCCCAAGACTTTATGCATAATAGACTAATGCTGTACCATTAACATCCATCCATTCCATCCCCTTTTTAGAATTATTATTGAGACAGAATCTCACTATGTAGCTCAGGCTACCATTGAATTCTTGATCCTCCTGTCACTGCCAAGTGCTAGGATGGCAGTTGATGCCACTATACATGGCAATTTCAATATTATTCTTGCTGGCAAATATGTATTGAGTTTTGAAGAGAATCCTAATTGAATAGTCATTTCTACTTTAATCCATGATAAAAATTATAATATTGTTATTTTCTTACAGTTTCCTAAATCATTTTATTGTATTTTTTTCTTAGCCCAAGTATATTCACAACTTACTAAAAGCAGTTGAGATTAGAAAAAAGGAACAGGAAAAGAGAATGGAAAAGAAAATACAGAGAGAACGAGAAATGGAAAAGGGAGAATTTGATGATAAAGAATCATTTGTGACGTCTGCATATAAAAAGAAACTGCAAGAGAGAGCTGAAGAAGAAGAAAGAGAAAAGAGGGCTGCGGCACTTGAAGGTAAAAGAGCAGAGGGAGTTAGCAGCAGAATATGCCTTTGTAGGTAGCTGCTTTATCAATGAATGTTTGATTAGTAACAGGTTAACTAAAAATACAGTTGAGCTCTTCAGTAGCTGTTATTTTTACTTAATTTTTTTACTTATTATTTCAAGCTATTATTATAAGTCACTATCTTAGATAATAATTCCGATTGTAAAACCATTTTTTTTTTTTTTTTGTGGGTTTGAACTTGGCCTGGGCGCTATCCCTGAGCTCTTCAACTCAAGGCTACCACCCTACTCTTGAGCCAAGCCCCACTTCCCATTTTCTTAATTGGAGATAAGAGTCTCCGTCCTTTTGTGCCTTGGCTGGCTTCGAACCTTGATCCTCAGATCTCAGCCTCTTGAGTAGCTAGGATTATAGGCGTGAGCCACTGCGCCTGGGCAGTCATATCTTTTTTTGTGTTTGCTGGTCCTGGGGCTTGAACTCTGGATTTAGGAACTGTTCCTGAGCTTTTTTTTTTTTTTGCTCAAGACTAGAAGTCTACCAGTTGAACAGATCAACTTCCAACTTTTTCTGAATAGTTCACTGGAGATGAGAGTCTCACAGACTTTCTTCCCCAGGCTGGCTTTGAACCTTGATCTTCAAATATTCTACATAGCTAGGGTTAAAGGCTTGAACCACTGGTTTCTGTCATAAAACTATTTTTTACAAAGTATAATACTGTTAAATTTGTTAGAAACCATATAAATGTAGCATTAAAATTAAGGTAAAATTAATGATAAAACTAACATTTTAAACCTTAATTATAATTTCAAAGTTGAGAAAATCAACGGTGACACCATTAAGGGAGCTACAGCTGGGCAGTTAGACTAGAATTAATTGAAAAAAAAAACATAGATATATAAGGATTAAAAGAGGGGCTGGGAGTTTGGCCTCGTGGTTAAAGTGCTTGCCTAGCATGCATAAAGACCCAGGTTCGATTCCTTGGTACCACATACATAGAAAAAAGCCGGAAGTGGTGCTGAGGCTCAAGTGGTAGAGTTCTAGCCTTGAGAAAGTCCAAGGACAGTGCTCAGTCCCTGAGCTCAAGCCCAGGACTGGCAAAAAAAAAAAAAAAATATATGGATTAAAAGAATATCTTGGGTCTTTCTACTCTTGGCAGTTTCTCAGATCTAAGTGAAACAGGTGCTTATAAATAATTGCAAAATGCTCTTCTAATTTCAAATGAGGAAAAAATAAATCTGATTCTATCCAACTTAGGGGCCTTCCAAACAAGTGTGGGGTCCTGAGTTCAAACTACTATACCACATTAAAAAAAAAGAAAGAGGAATATTCTGTCTGAGCATCTACTATTTTCATCTAAATTACCACATGGCAAATATTAACCAGATAGTTAATATTTTAGTCTTTCTGTATTCTGATCTCTACTGCAGCTAGTCAACTGTCTTTTTTGTACAAAAGTTGATGGACAGTACAGAAACAAATACATGGGTAGCAGGCCCAATTTGGCATACTTTGTCAACTTGTGCTATAGAAATGGCTTACATACACCTTTGTGTGATATACACTCTGCACTTTAAAAGCTATATTCTGCCTTGTTGACTATATCCCTTTCACTTGGCTTTCCCTCTCTAGCACGTCTGGATGTAACTAAGCAGAAAGATCTCAGTGGATTTTACAGGCATCTGTTAAATCAAGCAGTTGGTGAAGAGGAAATACCTAAATGCAGCTTTCGTGAAGCCAGGTGAGAAATAGAAAATGGAGAAGACATTTACTATATTTCTGGTTGTGAATTTGTGGGGTCATGTTAGCCCTCTGAAAGATAGAAGGATACAGCCTCTATGTGGTATTGTTAGCTAGTGTGACCTAATTGAATAAATGACTGGAAATTTGTATTGTGGCTCACGCCTGTAATCCTAGCTATTCAGGAGTCTGAGATCTGAGTATCTTGGTTCAAAGCCAGCCAGGTCATTAAAGAACCTGAGACTCTTGCCTTCAATCAACCACTAGAAAACAGGAAGTGGGGTTGTGACTCCAAGGGTGGTAGGGCAGTAGCCTTGAGCTGAACAGCTCAGGGACAGTACCCAGGCCCAGTGTTCAAAGCCCCATGACCTACTCCCCCCCCCCCCCCCCCCAAAAAAAAAAGAAAGAAAGAAATTTGTATTGTGTGTGTGTGCTGCACACATGCATGTGCCAGTCAGTATTGAGGCATGGGCACTGTCCCTTAGTTTTTGCTCAAGGCTGGCATTCCACTACTTGAACTATCTTCACTTCTGGCTTTTTGTGTGGTAAACTCGAGAATGTTTCACTGACTTTCCTGCCCAGGCTAGCTGTGAGCACCAATCCTCAAATCTCAGATGCAACAGCATCCAGCTCAAATTTGTACTTGCTTAACTTAAAAATCTGTAAATATTGTCCATTATTTTAATTCTGCAGTTCACAAGAATTAGTTTATGTTCAAAATTCTTTGTATTATATATGATGTGAGGAAAGCTGTGTGCTGATGGCTTACACCTATAATTGTAGCTACCCAGGAGGCAGAGATCTAGAGGACTCCTTCCTGAAGACTCTAGCAGTCTAATAGAGGCAGTTTTATGTATTCCACTTCTATAGATATTAAAAATATTCTTAATCAGGCCGGGAGTTTGGCCTAGTGGTAGCGTGCTTGCCTAGCATACCCGGGTTCGATTCCTTGGTACCACATACATAGAAAAAAAAGCCGGAAATGGTGCTGAGGCTCAAGTGGTAGAGCTCTAGCCTTGAGAAAGTCCAAGGACAGTGCTCAGGCCCTGAGCTCAAGCCCAGGACTGGCAAAAAAAAAAAAATTCTTAATGGTTTGAGAATAGTGATTTATACAGTAAATAAAAATAAGCACTTCCCTTGAATTTGGGTGATCAGATAATATATGAGTAAATTAATTGAATAAATAGTTGAAAATTACATGAACACCTTATTTCTACAATTAATAATGTGACATTGTGTTTACATAATTCTTTTCAAGGTCTGGAATAAAAGAAGAGAAGGCCAGGGGTTACTCTGATGAAGTAAATTCAGAGAACAGAGTACCACAACAAAACTGCATTCTCCAAACTGGTGTGAAAGAGGAAGAAAACCCAGACGCTGACAGTGATTTTGATAGTAAGAGCAGTGAGGATGATGAAATGGAAGAAAATAAAGTGAACTGCAGAAAGGAAAAGGTCACAGAGACCCCAAAGGATTACTCTAAGCACCATAGGAATCAAACCTATTCACGGTCATCTAGTGAAGAAAGAGGTCATAGTGCCAAACACCACACAAGTTCCAAGTCAAGAGGACATGAGAAGAGGGGGGATCAGCACCAAATCAGGCAAGGCAGAGACCAGGAGAACACTTGCAGTGACCGGGACCACCGAAAAGAAAGGGATTCTCATAGGCACCGAGAGACCAACCACAGAGATTCCCACTTGAACAAGCATGAGCGTGAAGATAAACTGAGGAGAAGGGACCATAGAGAGAGAAGTGACAGAGAATGGCAAAGAGGGAAAGGCTCAAGAGAACAAGAAAAAGATAGACAACAAAATGATCATGAGCGATACAGTGAGAAGGGAGAGAAGGAAGAAAAAGCCAAAGAAAAAGAAGATGGTGTAAAAGGAAGGAAAGAAAGATACGAACATACTAACAGATACAGAGATAGGGACAAACAAGAAGTAAATGTTCAATCTTCAGGAAGAAATGGAGATAGAAAGGAAAGCAGCCCAAATGTTAGGGCAAAAGATGAATTTCTTGACCAGGAAAGATCACACAACATGAAAAACAGGGAAAAGGATGGAGAAAGAGCCCAAGAGAAATCCTGTAGTTCTGAGGTGTCACTGGAAACTAAACACAGACTCTCAGAGGACAGGCAAGAAAAGGATAAGGAACAGGAAACACAAAAGGCTGTGAGTAAGTTTGCAAAGCGGAACAATGAGGAAACAGTGACATCAGCAAGAGACAGGTACTTGGCCAGGCAGATGGCACGGATTAATGCAAAGACTTACATTGAGAAGGAAGAGGATTAATGGCTACTATAACTGAAAGATCTGTGGAAGCACAGAACATTGTTATGCCTGGAATCAGCTTTGTGAAAGCTATGAAGAAGTATGTTTATAGTATTTGGGGAGGAATTCATGTTTTTATGTAGGCTTAAATCAAAAGTCAATCCTTTTATCTTGACTATTTCTGTAGATATTTGTGTCAATATCACATTCTTTATTGTATCCCAAAATCCTAAGAGTGTACTAAATCCACAGGTATGTAGGAAAATTGGCTCTACTAAAACTAACAAGAATAAACTACTTTCTAATGATACAGCTTTTGAGTTTTTTCTTCTGGGGTTTGGGTTTTTCAATTATTATTATAGAGGTGTTATACAGAGGGGTTATTTTCAAGTGAGTGCCTAGTGAGTACCACTGTTGGGTTTTTTTTTTTTTTTTTTTTTTTGCCAGTCCTGGGCTTAAGCTCAGGGCCTAAGCACTATCCTTGGACTTTCTCAAGGCTAGAGCTCTACCACTTGAGCCTCAGCACCACTTCTGGCTTTTTTTCTATGAATGTGGTACCAAGGAATCGAACCCGGGTCTTCATGCATGGTAGGCAAGCACTTTATCCACTAGGCCAAACTCCCGGCCCCATGTTGGGGTTGTTTTTGAGATAGAGTCTGTACCCAAGTGATCTTTCCTTTAGCCCCCTGACTACCAGAAAGAACTATAAGTGCTACCATGTGTGGTTTATAATTTTGTTCTTATTATAAGAGTTGTTTGGATTTTTTTATAAATACTACTTTATGTTCTGAAGTTTATATTAGGGTGTAAAATGTGGGTTGTGTATCTGCTTAAAGAACATTTTGGCCCACAAAATACTGAACTTAAATGAAAATAAAATATTGAAAGGTTTGGGGACAAAAATATGAGAAGGGGTATCGATGTTTGTGAAGTAATGCACCTTTTAGCTGGTAAATATAATGTAACTCTTCTATTAATTACAATAAAAAAATAAAAATGCTAATAGGTTTGTACATTAATTCATGTGTTTATTTATTGATTTGGGAATTGAGGCAGGCCATAGTTTAGTACTAGAATGCTATCAGAAAACTGGAAGTGGCACTGTGGTTCAAAGTGGTAGAGCACTATCCTTGAGCTGAAGAACTCAGGGACAATGCCTAGGCCCACAGTTCAAGCCCCATGACTGACAAAAAAAGAAAAAAAAAGCCAGAAGTAATGCTGTGGCTCAAGTGGTAGAGCACTAGCTTTGAGCAAAAGAAGCTCGGGGACAGTGTCCAGGCCCTGAGTTCAAGCCCCAGGACTGGCAAAAAAAATAGGTAGGCAGGCAGATAGATATTTTCCAGGCTGATTTAAATTTCATTTCTGCCACTGCAACCAGAAGCTGAGTAAGAGACAAGGGGTTCACACCTATAACCCAACCCATCTATAAGGCTGAGATCTGAAGGATCAAGGTTCAAAGCTAGACTATGCAGAGGATCCCATCTCCATCCAAGCAAGTACAGGGCTCTGACAAGTTTCAGGGTCAGCATATCTTAGCCTCCTCAGTAGCAAGGATTATAGACATGAGTCACTGGTACCCAACTATATATATTTTTAATGGGTTTTATTACGACTTTTTTTGTGGGTCATGGGGCTTGAACTCTGGGCCTTGGCGTTGACCCTGAGCTCCTCAGCTCAAGGGTACCACCTTAACCCTTGAGCCATAGCTCCACTTCCCCTTTTCTAGTGATTGATTGGAGATAAGAGTCTCACAGATTTTAGTGCTGGGGCTGGTTTTGAACAGCAGTCTTCAGATCTCAGCCTCCTGAGTAGCTAGGATTACTGGTGTGATCCACCAGTGCCCAGCTTATTATGACATTTTTTTTTCCAGTCCTGGGGCTTGAACTCAGGGCTTGAGCACTGCTCTTGGGCATTCTCAAGGCTACAGCTCTACCACTTGAGCCACAGCACCACTTCTGGCTTTTTCTATGTATGTGATATCGAGGAACCAAACCCAGGTCTGTGAATGCTAGGTAAGTGCTCTACCACTAGGTCACACTCCCAGCCCCTTATGACATTTTCATACATGCATGTAATGTGCTTTGATAATATTCTCCACCACCACCCTCTATTTTCTCCTTCCCTCTTTCCCACAGATTTATACCTCAATAATCCATTTTTCATGTTCATGTAAAAATATAGCATGCTTTGCAAATTTACATTTTATCCTGGCTCAAGGCCTTGCTAATCTCTGTCATTCCAGTTTCAGCATTCAAAATTTGAGTGGCGTGAAAAGGGTTTCTATGTAAGTGAAGTAGCAGTAGTAATGGAATTTTGCTTACATATAGTGGTGCTGATCAATAGATGATAATGGGAGCCAGGTTTCTTTAGTTTCTTTGTGTTGGTTTGTAATTGGAGATGCTGATGTAAACTCATTGTTTTCAAAAATAGGTGAAAGATAATTATAGATCTAAATATGTGTGTAAGATACTTGTTTGTATGCCTTAGTTCTATCTAGAGAGCTTGAATAAAGTGAACACGCTTAGCACGGAGGTTTTGGTTTCCAATATTCCCTTCACTAAAAGGAACCAGGCTTTCTTTGAGAAAGAGATGAGTCCAAAGTTATAATAGAGCAAATTCAACATAATCCAAAACTTCTTGCTGCAGAAAGTTATAATGATGAAGGTATTTTAGAAGGATGAGGAAGGCAGCGTGAAGGGACTCTTACTGGCTAAATATGGGATAATATGAGCATCAAAATAAATCACAATGGATTAAAAACCAGTGGTTTAGGTAAGAATTATAAAAATGAACTCAAAAGTTTGATGAAAAGGATAATTGCCCTGCCTCAACCCCTTACAAAATACTAATTACAAGAACAAAAGGAACTTCGTTTGTGGAAACCACATAAAGTGTCAGATGCCACTTTAGTCAAGACTAGAGTTAACATTCGTAAGGAAATGAATCAAACCCATGCTGTACCAGATAGAATGTAATGAGAACAATATAATACATAACATGATTCTAATATTGAATCATCTATCAAATCTGATGGACATTGTGTAAAATAACTAGACAATAATCTTAAAAAGCATTATGTTTATGAAATTCAAGGAAAGATTTGGAAACTTCTGGGCAGAGGACAAAAGCAAAATAAATGAAAAAAAATTTTGGCAGTACTAAAGTTTGAACATAGGACTCAGCTTGCTTGTTCTGCTGGTACTCTCTCTGTTTCATCTATGCCTCTAATCTGTCATTTGCTGATTAATTGGAGATGGAGACTTTTTTTCCCCAGCTGTCCTCAAACTACAATCCTCCAAATGTCAGCTTTTTGAGTAGAATTGTAGGTGTAAACCACCAGCACCTATAGTAGGTTATTTTGGAAATGGAATATCTTTTTTTTTTCATATATTGAGATGGAGTATCTTGAACTCTTCTGCACAAGATGCTTAGAGGACATCCACTGAATGAAGTCAGAATGTAAGATTACAGAAATGTAAGAATTTTATTTTTTGATTGTTATGGTTTTATGTAAAAGAATAATGATTACAAAAATCATTGTTTTCATACTGTAGCTAGGAACTGTGCTTTAAGATTTATTGTATTTTTAATTCAAGTCTACTAATTCAGATATCAACATACACTATCCATCATTTCATATATTGAATTTTAATATTTTACCAGTCCTGGAGCTTGAACTCAGGGCCTGGGCACTGTCCTTGGGCTTTCTCAAGGCTAGAACTCTACCACTTGAGTCACAGCACCACTTCTGGCTTTTTTTTATGTATGTGGTACAAAGGAATCATACCCAGGGTTTCCTGCACACTAGGCAAGCACTCTACCACTAGGTCATGCTCCTGGTCTCTGAATTTTTAATTTTTAAAACTTTATACCAGGAGTGTTTCCCTTTTGAATGGTACTCGAAAAAGGAAAACAAGAATTATAGAATCTTCCTAATCTCCCAAAGGAGCATTTAATACAGTGAAAAATTCAGCTTTGTTGAAAGGTAGCATATCTTTAGTGGACAGTGATATAGGAGAATTGAATATGTACAGTATACAACTGAACTCTGCATTCCTCTTCAGTGGTCTCTTTGCAACTATATACTTATGTGTACCAAGGGGGTCCACTATATTACATTAAAATTCTGTTTCTACTACAAAAAAGAACATATAGCAGAAAAAACTACTGGTAATCATTATCTTGAGATTCTAAGGGGGACTTGGAGGCAGGGTTAAGTGGTAGAGCACTTGCCAAGTGAGCATAAGGCCCTAGGTTCATCCTAGTACGGAAGGGGAAAAAAATATTTATTGAGTAGTGATGTGAATCCTATAATTGAAACATTACAGGGCTGGTATGTAGCTCAGTGGCAAAGTACTTGCCTAGCAAGTGCAACTTCCTGGGTTTGAGCCCCAGCACCAAAAAAGAAAAGACATTAAAGGTGGGGGGGGGGGCTGGGAGTTTGGCTTAGTGGTAGAGTGCTGGCCTAGCATATATGAAAAGCCCTTTAAAGATGTGTTCTAATATTTTCCATATTACACCTCTGGAAGCTAGGAAGTCCACACCCTGATATAAATTTCTTTTTCAATATGCTTCTCAAAAAAAAATTTTTTTGGCACCAGTCCTGGGGTTCAAACTCAGGGACTAGGTGTTGTCCCTGAGCCTCTTCATGCCCAAGACTGGCACTCTACCACCCAAGCAGTTTATTGGAGATAAGAGTCTCACAGACTTTTCTTCCCTAGCTGGCTTTGATCCATAATCCTCAGATCTCAGCCTCCAGAGTAGTTAGGATTACAGGCATGAACCACTGGTGCCGCTTCTCAAACCATTTCTAGGCTTACCTTTCTTCCAATTGAAAATATAAACCCTACAATGAATTTAAAACATGCAAACTCCCTCAGCATATGATAATTTTTCTGTTATAGGTGTTGATTTATGAGTATAAAGACAAGCCAAGAAAGAACCCAGACAGACTTTGGTTGTGCTACTGGACTGCTGAGCACTGTCTAAGGTAATGTATAAGAGCAAGGTTAGTCATCGCATTCCACAATGTTGAGCTTTGCTTTGGTGGTAAATTCCAGGTTAGTTGCTCAAGCTTGCTTAGGTCCTGAATTGAAACTCCAGTACTGCAAGAACAAAAAGGAATCTTGGGCCATGTATAATGGTACACACCTGTAATCTCAGCTACTTGATAAGTGAATATAGGAGGATCAGTCTGGGAAGAAGTGACACCTCTCCAAAACAAGCTGGGTATGGTGGTGCATGCTTACAATCCTAAACTACTTGGGAGGCAGGGATAGGAGGATCATGGGCAAGGCAAATGTGAGCCCCTGAAAAAGAAAGGACTGGAGCTGGGTGGCTCAAAAGACTGTAGCAAGTATGAAGCAGTAAATTAAAAACTCCAGGACTAAAGTAGGGGGAGGAATCTTGAAAGAATACAGTATCTATAAATGTTTACAAAGGTAGCTTTATGTCTTTATACTGCCACTGATGCAACTTCTTTTTAGCAAAGCAACAGGAAGGAAAGAACAAAGATAAAGTGATATGGTGCCAGATGATTAAGACCTTTTGTCTTTGAGTTTATTCTCTTCAAGATTATGGCAAGTCTCACACTGAAGGTAAAATGTGCTTCTCTACCTATACATCATGTTACAAGCCAACAAAAGCCAGATTTCCTTATCTGGATTCTTTAAGAGCTTTATATTCAGTCTTGAAAATCATCTGCACTCACAATCATGACCACCAGAAAAAGGCAAAATGGAAGGAAGTTCATTTAAAGCTAACTCAAGCCTCAGACTCTGGTTTTTGGCCATATACCAGATCTGTACACTTCAGTGTTACTGAAAACTGGATTTACCCTCTGCAGAAGATTAATGAACCTAAACAGTTAAACTCAGTTATTTGAGGTAGAGCTTAAACCAGACAGCCCGCAAAACACTGAAAGTGCAGGTGCTTACCATCCATCTTGAAAGGGGCTTATAGCCAGGCCAGATTGTTTTTTCTGTGGAACCTTATCCTGATGTTTAGGGGAAGGGAGAGAAGAAAGGAAGACGTGTGTGCTAAACTAGTGTCACTGGCAAAGAAGGTAGCATGGAGTATGCTGTTGTTAATTAACCACCCCAGATAACATACACATGTTGGGGACTGAGTATGGGGTCAGAGTGACCTTGGACCTGCACAATTGAGTACACGAGGAAGTAAGCTGTTATCATGATGACTTTGGGCTATGTCAATCACTTCTCATTTAACCTATTTGAGACTTGATTGCTATTTTGTATGCATGGAACCCCTGGCAGTTTCCTGGTTTTAAGAAAAGCATTTAAGGTTGGAACTTGAAATAAATGGCGCTACAGTCTTAAGCTCATCTTAGGCTGGAGTCTTGGGCTGCTGACTTGGGCTGTAGTCCTCCCAACCCCATCATTTTCTTGTCTTCTTCTTTTCTTTGTCTTCTTTTTTCCTGGCCTTCACCCCCAAAGTCAGGAATCCCGGTTCACTGCCGGCTGGCTCCGGCATACAGACACATTTGGGTAGATAGAACTCATTAATGTAAGAAAAATTAGAGGAAATTCATAGTTTGTAATAGGCCCAAAATATTGGGAAATAAGAACACACCAACACAACAATATACACAAACACAAATGCTCTCACATACACATTTTTTTTTCAGCTTAGCTTTTTACATCTTTCCTTATTCCACAGCAGCACATGGGTTAGAAGGTTCTAGTAGATTCCAGCTGTAGTATGCTATGCTACTCAAAGTATTGGCTAGCAAGACATCCTTTTTTTTTTTCTTTCTTCCCTAGATAATGAAGCAAACAGGATGTTAGGTAACAATGATCATACCAAAAAAAAATAATAATACAGGAGGCTTTCACAAACGATTCTAAACCTAATCCTAACTGATGCGTAGGTAATTTTTATCACCTTCTTTCCCACCTCCTCACACATACAGAACAGGCCAGTTCAGCTGGGTCACAGTCCATTATGAGAGTATGTCCAGCAGATTTCTTGGGAAGAAGTGGCTGAAGGCCATTAAAATCTGGGCACCATAGTCTTTTAGGATTGTGTCTCCATGAAGAAGGCCCTTTCATCATCAGGTTTGGCTGGAAACTTGTTCCTTTAGGGGGAAAAAAGTGAGACAGGACTCTTCAGAGCTGGAGGTGGGAAATCTTTTCTTCTGACTGGTGCATGTTACACAGCATTCAATCGGATATCCCCACAGGGAATTTCTGTTGGTGTTTCTGGAGTAATACTTTTAATAATGCGCTGTTGGAAAGAAAATGAAATGTTACCAATATTAACTGTAAAAGTATTTCCACATTATGTTAAAGCTTAGATAGTATTTAATGACTTTCTGTGGTTGTGAAGATTTAACCCAGGACTTCAAACTTGCTAGACATGCGTTATACCACTTGAGCCATGCTTCCAATCTTTTTGCTTCTAGTTTAAATTTTAAATAGGGTTTCACAGTTTAGCTTGGACCAGCCTCAGACCATGGTCTTCCTACTGCTGCCTCCTCAGTAGTGGGTTTCAGATATATACCACCATGTCTAGTGGCATTTGATTATAAGTTAAAAAAGAGTACCAAATAACACTAATGGGAGGAATGAACCTTCAATAAAACCTCTGATTCTCAAAAAACAAAAACATGCTTTAGCGTAAGAGCATTTTTTTTTTTTTTTTTGCCAATCCTGGGCTTGAGCTCAGGGCCTGAACACTGCCCTTGGACTTTCTCAAGGCTAGAGCTCTACCACTTGAGCCTCAGCACCACTTCTGGCTTTTTTTTTTTTTTTTTTTGCCAGTCCTGGGCTTGAGCTCAGGGCCTGAGCACTGTCCTTGGACTTTCTCAAGGCTATACCACTTGAGCCTCAGCACCAATTCCAGCTTTTTACTATGAATGTGGTACCAAGGAATCAAACCCGGGTCTTCATCCATGCTAGGCAAGCACTCTACCACTAGGCCAAACTCCCGGACCTTCTGGCTTTTTTCTATGTATGAGGTACCAAGGAATTGAACCTTTGTGTATACTAGGCAAGCGCTTTACCACTAGACCAAACTCCTGGCCCAAGAGCATTTTTTTCTAGACTAAGTAGGTTCATTATGGCCACACAGGGCTTAGAAAATAGAGTGGATATTAGATTTTGCACCATACCCCTTTCAGTCAGCTTCCTTGTGCCCCAATGCATACTACAGCTACAGGACTCAGTGCCATTACCATGACCAGGGTATTTACTAATTCAATGACTCCTCCTGTGAAATCTGTAGGAAATCTGAAAGCAGATGCAACCATTTAAATCACCATTTCTGAAGCAGCAGTTTCATAGTGATGTAATACTATCACAGAAAAGCAGGCTGAGAACCTCCTTTGGCATAGTAACATGAAGCAGGTCAGGGATTTGGAGAAGGAAAAATAGCAGCTCTGCAGAAACTTAGAAAAATCTTTACCAAATTGCTTTTTTTTTTTTTTTTTTTTTTTGCTGGTCCTGGCTGAGGCTCTATCCCTGAGCCTTGATGCTATCCCTGTTGTTCTTTGTGCTCAAGACTAGCGCTCTATCACTTGAGCCACCACACCACTTCTGGCTTTTTTTTTTTTTTTGCATTGTTATTGGAGATAAGTCTCACAGGAATTCTGTTTTGCTAATTGGGAAGTAGACAGTATAATTTAAGTGGAACTATACTATGCAGAGGAAGAAATCACTAAGGCATGTGGTAGAGGCAAGCAAATATTTTTTTCATATATTTTTATTGTAATTAATAGAAGGGTTACATTATATTCGAGGCAAGCAAATATTATAAAGAAAATAGCTTTTGTGCTCTTAACTCCTACATGTTTTGCTGCCCTTTGCGCTGATTTCCCAACCCCCCCCAAAAAAAACCAAGTCTTGGTGGCAGTAGTCATATTTTGCTCTCAAATTTGCTAAGTCATGCCCTCCGCAAGACAGAACCAACTAATCAAAGAAATGGACCATTGTTGACATATTCATAAACAGATGTTCACTAGGGACTAGTAGCTTCGTGCAGGTTATGAGGGTTTTGTGACAATAACATAAGGCAGTGGATGACTCCAACCCTGAGACTACTGGGATGTACTTCTGTGCAAGTACAGCCTGAAGTAGTGTACTCCAGATATCCCATCTTATGTATAGATGGTCCTCAATTTTCAGTGAGTCATAATGGTACAAAAGAAATAAGCACTCAATACAAACTGCATTTGGAGTTCTGATCTTTTCCTAGGCTGGAGATATACAATATAATATTTTCATGGTGCTGGGAACCAACAGTCAGCCAGAGCTCCCAGGTCTCCATATAGTCAAGAGGGGAAACATCTGATCTGTTACTGTGTACTTTTCCTCAAGGCTAGCTCTCTACCACATCCAGCTTTTTGATGGTTAACTGGAGATAATAGTCTCATGGACTTTCCTGCCTGGGCTGGCATTGAACCACAACCACAATCCTCAGATCTCCTACATAGTTTAGGATTACAGGCATGAGTCACTGGTAAGTTTCATATTTTTTTAACTTTGCCTTAATTTAGGATTCTCCAAAAAATGACTTTTTTTCCCTCCTTGCTGTTGATAGTCTATAGGATACTTTTTCTTTTAACAACAATCTTTTTTTTTTTTTTTTTTTGCCAGTCCTGGGCTTGAGCTCAGGGCCTGAGCACTGTCCTTGGACTTTTCTCAAGGCTAGAACTCTACCACTTGAGCCTCAGCACCACTTCCAGCTTTTTTCTATGCATGTGGTACTGAGGAATCAAACCTGGGTCTTCGTGCATGCTAGGAAAGCTCTCTACCACTAGGCCAAACTCCCAGCCCTTAACAACAATCTTTAAGAGATCTAATAGTCCAATCAACACATTTTAAATATGAGACCTAGTCCTAGAAGTGGTAAGTGACTCACCAAGGCTGACTGTGACCTTCCCTTAGTTCTCTTTGACATGCTAACTCATTTTTGGTAACCCACTGCTCCCCATCTGGCGGTCTGGGGTGAACATGACCCTGTAATTGTCTTACCTCTACTGCCAACATCACACAGCTCCGTTATTTATATACCTTGGCATAACAGTACCTTGTGACCAATTGGAGGAATCTGTAAAAAGATGACTATATGAATTCCTATCTCAGACCTTTGCTGTTGGGTTTGAAGCCAGAGAGCTCATAGATAATCCCAACTGCCTTAAGAGACAACTTGAAAGAAGGAATTCTGTAACTGGGTTTGAGAGTGAATCACAAGCACCACCGAGGCCCAATGTCCTTTGTAAAGAACAAGGCCATGCTAGAAATTGTAAGAGCTAATTCTTTCAATATTAACTCTGTTTTCCTCTTTGGAAAAGGAAATGAATCCCATTGTTCTCATTTCTCACAAAATATCTCAGTAATATTAATGTAATGGTCTCAGGTTTGAGTTTTGCTTATTACAGCCCACAGACGAAGACCACTGCATTTTGAACAGGATTATTCCCAGCCTCAGTTACCTATTTGCTTACAAGGTATTTTTAATAACAAATGAGATCGTTTGATCATTTATATGAAGATTCTTTGGAAAGTATGCACTTTTTTTTTTTTACAAACTTTAAGGTGTTATTATTATTAAGATCCTATTATTTATTACAGAAATGGCCATTTACTTATTTATTGCCAGTCCTGGACTTGAGCTAGAGCATTATCCTTGGGCTTTATCAAGGCTAGAGCTCTACCACTTGAGCCACAGCACTACTTCTGGCTTTTTTTTTTGCCAGTTGTGGGGCTTGAACTTTTCTATGTAAGTGGTACCAAGGAATCAAACCCGGGTCTTTATATGCATACTAGGCAAGCACTGTAGGCCAAACTCCCAGCCCCCAGAAATGGTCTTTTATCATGGTAAAAATTTTTATTTATTTATTTATTTTTTGCCATTCCTGGGCCTTGAACTCAAGGCCTGAGAACTGTCCTTGGGCTTTCTTAAGACTAGAGCTCTACCACTTAAGCCACATCATCACTCTGGCTTTTGTTTTGTGCCAGTTGTAGGGCTTGAACTCAGGGCCTAAGCACTGTCCTTGGACTTGAGCCACAGTACCACTTCTAGCTTTTTTTTTTTCTAGGTATGTGGTGCCAAAGAATTGAACCCAGGTCTTTGTGCGTGCTAGGCAAGCACTCTACCACTAGGCCAAACTCCCAGCCCACTTCTGGCTTTTTTTTTTTTTAATGTATGTGGTACCAAGGAATTGAACCTGGGTCTTAATGCATGTTAGGTAAGCACTCTACTGCTAGGCCAAATTTCCGGCCCCATGGCAAAAAAAAATTTTATTCCAGTGTCTTGAACTAAAACTAATTTGCTGAGGCTGAGAATGTAGCTTTGTGGTAGAGTGCTTGCCTAGTATGCATGAAGCCCTGGGTTCAATTCCTCAATATCACGTAAACAGAAAAAGCTAGAAGTGGCACAGTGGCTCAAATAGTAGGTCTGGAACAAAAGAAGCTCTGGAACAGTGCCAAGGCCCTGAGTTCAAGCCGCAAAACAAGAACACTAAGTTACTGGTGTAACATCCTTATTTTGTGATGATTTCAAAATAATATTTGTTGCAATCAGCAAAGTAGCTGTCTGCTAAGTATGGAAAGCTAAACACAGCCCAAACTGAATGCCTCAGCACACCCAACATTTGGGAGATACTTAAAATGATGGCTGCACTATTGTGAATAAAAATGTGTAAATCTATCTTTTGAATAGGACATAAAAGAATTGTTTACACCCCAAATACGCACACATTTACACTATATCTACTATCACCTACCTCCTTAACTGTCCCTGGAGTGGTAATCAGCCGGTACGTTATGTATGTGGGGATGCAGATGACAGATGAGGTTCCTATGCAGTAACCCAGGATGACACTCCAGTGAGGGTAATTATACTGGAAAAGTCGTAGCTGAGGTGGGCTCATCAAAAAACTGCAAATGATGAACTGAGACAGAAATTCCAAGAAACATCAATGTCTACTCCTAAACTTCAACATTGCCAAGGTGCTTTTCCTCATAACTTCAGGGCTTACAGCTTGGAAGGTTATAGCTAATGTCTGGGATATGGCAGCACCCTTTCCTGTGCTACCTTCTGGTAAGCAGAGATTGGAATCCATTGGAGGTGGTCACCAAAGGAATGAACCAAGTTGGTCCCTTACAGCAAATGCCAGGCATAGGACTTTATAATTTTCCTTTGTTTTCCTATCTCTGCATTTCTCAGCTGTGACTGCCATCTATCAGATAGAAGGTACCTTATATCTGAAAGTGATATTAAGGTTCTTCAAATCCCCGGAGGACTCCAAGCTCCTGAGATGGCCCTTTCCCCTCACTGCTTTCTATACTCAGTACTTTAGCCTAGGATTTCAAGGATGGCTTACAAAGAGGCATCTGAGCAATGACCTCCTGCCTGCCACATGTCCTTATAATGAAAAGAATTATGGAAAGGGGAGGGAAATGCAACCGGATACACTTTTCATGTGAAATTTTTGATGAAGAAAAAATCTTACAACATGTTCCCAACACCCAATTTATGAGTTTTCTTATTCCAGCTTGGTTTCCAGATATTGTAAATATCAGTTTTTGCCTAGTTACCAATCTGCTAAAGTCATTATTGATTTAATTTTATTATTACATAGTCATAAAGAAGACAGTAAATTATCTGCATGGTCAAACATCTATTTATAGCTCTTTTTTCTTTGTCTGCAGGTAATAAAATAGGAAATTGTTAAACACACATTCATCTTCTGAGCAGTGTTATCCTAAGTCTGAGAGGAGGCCTTGAAAACAGGAGTTGGGTCAATAGCCCACCTTTCTCCTGCCCATTCCCATCTACTAAAGAAGGTAATGTGGGAACAGAACAAGGTGGATTAGGAGCCAGCCCTGCCAGAACTGATTTGATGCCAGGTATGCAAAATCCAACTCCAAGAAAGAGGGATCAAACTTTCCCTTCCCCCTTCATCCATCTCACACAGCCCAGCCTCTCTTTGCTCATACACAATATGTTTTTGTAACTTGGCTTCAGTGAAAAAGAATATTTTTAGTAAGTTACACATTGTTTACCTAAAGCAGCCTTAAAAAGCTCAGAGCAAGAGATCTGTTAAATAAACGTAGAAGTAGAAGGCAGATTTTCCTCCTTGTAATTAGGCATTAGAGAACTTGCCTTTAGAGGAGAAGAGTAAAGGAGCATCATGGGAATTATGAACAATGTGACTGTACCCAAATCCATACATGGGTCCTGCCAGGTAAAGGGACTCGGGCAATGTACTACCAGAAGAGAAAATGCCCAAAGCCTCTAGGACTAGGAGGTGGGAAGAGGCAGATGAATGAAACACATGTAAAAGAAGTAATTTTAGTAGCTAAGATAAATAATACCTTAGTGCAATCTATGAAGCAGGATCTGATAGAGCTAGATTATTGGGAAACAAGTCAAGTGGGCTTGTAAAGTCAGTTCGTGTATTTGGTAAAATACTGGTCATCAATGATCTTTTTGTATTTAGTTTTTTAAAGAAGTGGAGGTCTGGAGATCAGGATTTGAGAAAGACTCCATCTCTTTCAATGGCTGAGCCTGGTGGCATATGCCTGTTATTTCAGCTATAGGGAAAGCACATGCCTGAATGTACTGTCACTGAGATAACAGGCATACACAGAGAAACATGGTCACTCAGGCTGGCCTAGCACAAAGCAAGACTGCTTTGAAGATAGCCAAGACAAAAAAAAAAAAAAAAGGAGGGGGAGGGGGTGTGGATCAAATGGTTAGAGGGTCTACCCTACAAACTCAAGGCTCTGAGTTTAACCCCCAGGACCATAAACTCAGGGGTGTTTGTTTTGTGCCAGTCCTAGGGCTTGAATTCAGGGGCCTGGGTGCTGTCCCTAAGCTTTTTTTGCCCCTGGTGAGTGCCTTTGTCTCACCCCACTGTCTGCCCTGGCCACCATTCTCTCAGTGTGGGGACAGCAAAAGTAAACAAACATGATTGCCCTCAAGGAATTAAACCAGCATCCCTTCTTCCTTTGAAAAACAAATGAAAGGTTTTAAGTAGATTATCAAGAAGCACTGCTTTTAATATGAAATAATAACCTGTTTATGTCAGAACTTTGGCACTGGCAATGGCAGGCCAGGCAATTCAGTTCAAACCTCGTGCTGAAACTTGTAGATTAGAAAAAATAGAGAGGAGGAAGGATTGCCTTGGGCTTAAGTTCAAGACCAGTACAATCAACACAGACCCCACTCAAAAATATTTTTTGTCAGACATGGAGCTTGAACTCGGGGGCTGAGCACTGTCCTTGGGCTTTCCCAAGGCTAGAGCTTTGCCACTTGAGCCACAGCACCATTTCCAGCTTTTTCTGTGTATGTGGTACCAAGAAATCAAACCCTGGTCTTCGCGCATGCTAGGCAAGCACTCTACCACTAGGCCAAACTCCTGGCCCCTCAAAAAATTTTTATTTAAAAGTATTTACTTAAAAGCATTAGCAAGCTGCTAAAGTACTAGACCAAGATTTAGTGTTTACATCTGTGCCCTGGGAATGCTTCTTGCTTGGTGCATGTATTGATGTGGCTTTGAATGCCTCTAAAGTCTAGGAAAATGGAAGTCTGGAGGAGTTTCTGGTGGTAGGGAAAGATATGAATTGTCACAGAGATGAGGATAAATGTGAATAAAAAAGATAAAAAAACAATACGGTGGCTCATGCCTGTAATCCTAGCTACTCATGAGGCTGAGATCTGAAGATTGTGGTTCAAAGCTTGCCTGGTTACTAAAGTTCGTGATACACTTATCTCCAATTAACCACCAGAAAACTGGAAGTGGCCCTGTGGCTCAAGGGATGGCTTCAAAGCTGAAGAGCTGAGGGACAATGCCCAGGCCCAGAGTTCAAGCCCTACAACTGGGGGGGTGGGGAGAAAGAAAGAAAAGGCTCTTTTGAAAGGAAGAAGAGATAGCTATAAGGTAAAAAGAGAGGTTCTAACAGTAAGTGGATGGCCCATGTGACTGAAGGAATGTTCTCACAACCTTTCTGTCTCTAAAAGATCAACACCCCCCACACCCATACACAAAAGATTTACAGATAAGGGAAACAACTGAAGAGTTTTCCATGTTGATGCACACTAAGAGGGTTTCCCAGGCTGCCTCAGTGTGCACTGGTGGTTAGCAAGCATTATCCATCCTTGGATAAAGGCCTCTCCATGTGGATACCAGGTAAGATAAAGTGAATATTAAACACACCTTGAAAAATGGACTAACCCAGGTCCAGGTCCTTTAGCAAAAAGTGGATCCTACTTTTGACTTGGACCTATGCTTGAGGGGCCTTGCAAGATGATACACACAGTATGCATGGAAATGTCACAGTGAAAACCCCCTTGTACAACTAATGGATGATAATAAAAGCATGTATGCAAAAACAAAATATGAAACTGCTAAGACTAAGATTGTGTTGTTCTCAGGAGCAATACCATCTCTCCTGTATCTTGGTTCTTGTTATGTGACTTTAATGTCAGGCCTCAATTTCCTTAAATGTAAAATGGGAGTATTCACATTATAACAACTTCACAGAATCATAAGGATTAAAAGAGAAATAAATTAAGAGCTAAGTCCACCCTGGCACTTAGTGTTCAATAAATTTCCTTGATATTATTCAATAAAGGATGATATATTAATGTGACCAAAGCCAAGACTGTTCTGTAGTGGTAGATGTTAGAAGAGAGGCTTCTAAAGTACTGTCATGTTTCTGTTTCTGTTTCTTGACAGGGTTTTGACTACATAGGAGTACTCATTTTACACAATACCTCTCAGAGGTACACTTATGAAGGGGGAGGTGCTCTGTGGTTGCTCCCTGCAAGTTCCTGAAGTTCATAAGGCAGGTCTGCATGTATGATATATACATATATGTATATATATTTATTTAAATGTCTCTGGAGGGCTAGGAGTGTGGCCTAGTGGTAGAGTGCTTGCCTAGCATGCATGAAGCCTTGGGTTCGCTTCCTTGGTACCACAAACACAGAAAAAGCTTGAAATGGTGCTGAGAAAGCCAAAGACAGTGCTCAGGCCCTCAGTTCAAGCCCCAGAACTGGCATACTGGCATAATGGCATACACACACACACACACACACACACACACGTCTCTGGAGGCAATTATTTCCCTACACCACAAAGGAGCTAGGAAATAACTCACCAGGAGAAACAGAGGGCTGATGGCTACCCAGCAGATCCTCCAGAACCATCCAGGACTGAAGCCAAGCATCTCTTTCACGTCACTGCAGAACTGAGTGATGCCTAAAGTCATTCCAAAGAGACACTGATTAGGTGATATTCTTTCCCACTTCTCAGAGACCATCAGAATCACTGGGATCAGCACTGGGATTGACTAGGAGGAAGGGAGCTGAAATTCCTGACCTGAACAAGTATAAGAGCTCTTAAATGTCTCCATCTGAGTGGTTCAAGAACACACAGCAGTATTTTTTGTGTGTATGTGTGTCAATGGTAGGGCTTTAACTCTGAGCTTGGGCGCTGTCCCTGAGTTCTTCAGCTCACGGCTACTACCCTACCTGTTGACCCACAGCACCACTTCTCGTTTTCTGGTGGTTAATTGGAGGTAAGAGTCTCACGGACTTTAGTGCCCAGGCTGGCTTTGAACTGCAATCCTCAGATCTCAGCCTCCTGAGTAGCTAGGATTACAGGTGTGAGCCACTGTGCCCAGCTGACAGCAGTATCTTTTATAGCAAGCAAAGCTCATGACGGACATTTGGGAAGACACTTAAAGTTCCCCCCACCTCCCATGTGCCCACACTTCTTAAGATCTCAACATAAAACTGATCATACTATTATTACAGGAGAGAGAGTTGGATTTTATTTAGGAGTGATGAGCCCGTGTAGCAGATATCAACTTTGACCCTACTTTGGAAACTTTCCAGGAAAAGTTCTATAAAAAGTCAGGGGGCCGGGAGTTTAGCCTAGTGGTAGAGTGCTTGCCTAGCATGTACGAAGACAGGGTTCAATTCCTCAGTACCACATACATAGAAAAGCTGGAAGTGGTGCTGTGGCTCAAGTGGTAGAGGTCTAGCCTCAAGAAAAGTCCAAGGACAGTGCTCAGGCCCTGAGTTCAAGCCCCTTATCTGGCAAGAAAAAAAAATTTAATGGGTCAGAAGTGAAAATTTTCACCAACAGACATGAAACTGCAAAGGAGAAAGTGCCCTGAGAGCCCCCCCTTGCTTCCTGGGGCAAGTCTGCTGTGCTTCTCATAGTTTGAACTTCCTTCCCTGAACTGCTAATGAGGCAAGGATCTCTTTTTGAAAAACTAGGCCCATGTGCAACTCACATTGTCCCTTTCCTCTTCTTCTTGTGCAATTACTATGTCAAAGCTGCTTTATTATCATACAAAGTGGAGAAACATTCATTTTTAGAATGAGCTGATTGAATTTTCTTTTCCCAGTACTGGGGACTGAGCCCAGCCCTTGAGCTTGCTAGACCAGTGCTCTACCACTTGGCCTACACACTAATAATGGTTTCTTCATTGTAGACATATATCTCTAAATTAGCAGTCTTCATTTTAATTGCTTATGCTCTCCCCCATCCACACCGCGGGGCGCTTGGTACCTCAGTGGATCCATCTCTGCTTACTTTCTGCACACTTGGCAGGTTCATTCCTATCAGGACTAGAGGTGTAAATTGGGGAATTTACTTGGACAGAAAACTCCAACATTCTTTGCCCCTTAGTTAGAAGATATGTGACTAAACTTTGGTTCAGGGCTCTGGAGGGAGCTCTTGCTTTACAAACTTAACAGTAGTATACTGTACCTCTTGACACATTCACTGTTCACTAATTCTGCGTTGTCTCCAATTCTTAGAGCTCATCAGGATCTTAAACCACCACTTAGATAAGCTAAATGAACCACTTTTCGCCTGCCTCTGTAAACATTCATCCTCAGACCTGAAAAGAAGTGTCTTCCCCCCACCCCCGGCCCAGAACACAGAAAAAGAAGACTTAATTCTGAAGGTATTTAGCTGATATTTTATATGGCCCATCAGGAGAAATGGCCCATCTGAGAAATAGCTCTTCTCTCTGTGCCAGCTGCAGGTAGTATAGAAAGAGCTCCACTGACAGGAGACAGGTCTTACCGTAGAACCAGGACACAGCAACAGCTTCTATAAGCGCGACAGTGAGCACTGCAGGCCCAGTGGCGTACTCCTCCAGTAGCTTCACCACATAGGCCCCTCCCTGGGAACAACATCACAAATTTGGTTATGGGCCTTCTAAGGCACTACCTCTCCCTGCCACAGAGGCTAAAGAAGCTTCGGAACAGAGACAAATGCTGGAAAATTCCCACCTTGGACCTAGGCTTATGGTCCTTACTGCCTACTTCTTAGAGTGGCCTTTGAAAGTGAGCTAAGTTTCACCTCACCAGATTTCTTTTCTTGCCCTATGGAGCACTTTTTAATTTTTTTAGTGGTGCTAAGGATAGGACCCAAGGCCTGGCACACACCAGGCAAGTGCTCTGCCTCTGAGCTCCTCAGCCCCAGAGCACATCTTTGTTTCCCCTTCCCACTAAGCTATAAGAGGCACACTCCAAAGACCCTCTGGATCTATTTTCAACGTTTAAAAATTAGTGACCGCCATAACTGTGGAGAATTTCTCACCTCTAAACACAATCTGGGGGGCCATGATGTCAGACACATTGAACTCCTTGAACATAGTTTTGCCCTTTTTTTTGGCCAGTCCTTGGGCTTCAACTTGGAGCCTGGGTATTATCCTTGGACTTTCTCAAGGTTTGTGCTCTACTACTTGAGCCACAGCACCACTTCTGGACTTTTCTGTATATTTGATACGTAGGAATCAAACCTAGGGCTTCATGCATGCTAGGCAAAGACTCTACCACTAGACACTCCCAGCCCATAGTTTTGTCTTCTATCGCAGTCCCTAGCCCATCCTGCTGACTTTCCAAAGCCATGGGATCATGGTTTAAAGAAACCTATCTGCAACATCTGCCTGAGTTGGGAGAACATATCCTGGGTTGCTATCTGATGTATAGTTTCCCATATTTACCTCAGCTATCAAAAAAGAAAAAAATGGCTGGAGAGGGCCTGACTTTTTGTCACTGTTAAGTTCTAGAAGAGACAGGTGGCATTAATCATACACATAAGATGCCTGCCTCAGTCAGGTGCCAGTGGCTCACGCCTGTAATCCTAGATACTCACAAGGCTGAGATCTAAGAATTGTGTTTTGAAGCCAGCCAGGACAGGGTTCTTAGTATGAAATTCTGGGCATGAGATTCTTAGCTCCCAACAACTACTCAGAAAAAGCTCAAAGTGTCAAGTGGAAGAGCACTAGCCTTGAGAAAAACTATCTCAGGGAGGGGCCAATTAACCTCTAGAAAACAGAAGTAGGGCTTGGCTCAAGGGTAGGGCTGTAGCCTTGAGCTGAAGAGCTCAGGCATAACATCCAGGCCCAGAGGTAGGGCAGTTGCCTTGAGCTGAAGAGCTCAGGGACAGCACCCAGGCTGAGTTCAAGCCCCAGGATCATCACACACACACACACACACACACACACACACACACACACACACACAGCCTTCAACTGTTCTATAGATCATATCAGGGCAACATTCTGAAAACAGTCCTAAAGAATGGAAACAGACTGGAAATGCTAGTCTTAGTTTTTCTCCAAGTATTTTGCCAAGCCTGAAATATAATTAGAGCTGTATTAAAATGTTAAGAGCCCAGATACCATATACAGATTCTACAAATGGGTGCTGTCAGATATAAGTTGTCTTCTCCCCAGGGCTAGGGATTCAACTTAGACACATCCCTAGCCCATGGCAAACTTGTTAATGCCAACAACAATCTCCTCACACACTTCTTTAGTCCCTCCACCCCAAGAATAAACAAGGACACTGTGTGATAACAGAAGGAGAAGTTTTTATAGAATCCTCTTGCCTTAGAGGCCAATTAAAAGCCAAGGGCCCTGGTACTTACAAAAGTCAATGTCATCAGGGATCCCAAGAAGCACGTTATGACCACAATGAGCACAAACCACTCCCGGCGCCTGGCCCAGATGTGTGGGAACTCATCCAGCACAGCCGTGATCACTCCCTCCAAGCCTGCAAACTGAGAACACATGCCAACAGTCACAGTGGAAGCTTTAAGACAAGTTTCTGCCTCAGACAGTTAATAGAAGGAAGATTGCTGAATGATCAGTCTAGCTGACCATTTGTAGTTCTATGACCCATGAGCTACATGAACACATCTGAAAGCACTAAGGACATCTAGGGAAGAAAATACCACACAGAGACAGAACTTTAGTGTGTAAAGTCCCTTGGAGAGACTGGTTCTGCTAGAAAGGTCAATGCCTAGCCTCTCCACACAAATAGGTACAAGGCATTGAACTGAGTACTGGCCAGACCATAAAGTGCCATTGCCTAGTTAAGGGTCAAGATAATAATTCATAATGCTGAGCCCTTCACCTGTGCCAGGAATTTTCTCTACATTTTCCTATTGGTGACGCTAAGATATCACAGGGGCAGTAGGTGCTATTGCCCAGGAATGGACCAGAGTGTGGGAAAGAGTGGCCAACACTGCCTGAGAGGTCAGGGTAGAAGAGATGGGTCCAGCTTCTTCTTCTTCCTCCTCCTCCTCCTCCTCCTCCTCCTCCTCCTCCTCCTCCTCCTTCCAGAGACTGGTTTCCCTCCATTCACTCACCGTGCTGTCCAACCCCAATGTGATTAACATGAGGAAGAAGATGATAGCAAAGAATGTAGCTGCTGGCATGTTAGCTATGGCCTCTGCATACGTGATGAAGAGTAGGCTGGGACCTGACACAAGGAAGAGGGGAAGGCAGTTGCTGAGATCTTTCCTACAAAAATGTCACTCACATCAAAGTATCTACCATGTGACAACTCAGTGACTTAGTTTCAGGACCAAGACTATAACATCCCACAGCCTTTTAAATCCCTGCTAATATTGTCCCTGCTCTAAAACAGTAGGAAAGAGAATAAATGTCCTGTTATTTTAAAGTCCCTTATGTGAATGGGCTAGGTAGTTATGCTTTTGAATATGGTGTTGATCAAAGCAGGCAAAGCCAGGCACCTGTGCCATATGCCTGTAAACCTAGCTACTCAAGAGGCTGAGATCTGAGGATCCCCATTCAAAATTAGTCTGGGCAGGAAAGTCTATGAGACTCTTACTTCCAATTAATCACTGAATAGCTAAAAGGGAGCTGTAGTAGAAGTGGCCAAGCACTAGTCTTGAGCACAAAACCTCAGGTACAGTGCCCAGGCCCTGAATCCAAGTCCTAAGATGAGGAACCAATTTTTTTAAGAAAATCAAGGCAATCCCACAAGAGTGTTGGAGACAGTGCTGGCACTCCAACAGATCTTTTCAACAGGTATCATGCTTTTCATTTAGACGTGAAAGCCTATACTAAATAGGGTGATCACATCAGCAATGGGCAGTATTCAGGATTAGTGATTACTTGTCTGCTAAACTGGACCTATCACAAGGTTTGTTTTTTTAGCCAGTCCTTGGACTTGAACTTAGGGCCTGAGCAATGGCGTTGGGCTTTCTCAAGGACAGAGCTCTACCACTTGAGCCATAGCACCACTTCTGGCTTTTTCTGTGCATATGGTACCAAGGAATCGAACTCGGGTCTTCGTGCATGCTAGGCAAGCACTCTACCCTAGGCCAAACTCCCAGTTCCTCTCATTGTTTTGGTTTGTTGTGCTGGTCCTGGGGCTTAACCTTGGGGATGGGCACTGTTTTGTGCCCAAGCCTAGCACTCCACCAGTTGAACTACAACTCCACTTGGGTTTTGTTTTGCTGATTTTGTGTGTGTGTGTGTGTGTGTGTGTGTGTGTGTGTGTGTGTGTGTGTGTGTGGTTAATTGGAGATAAGGAGTCTCACAAACTTTTTCTGTCGGGGCTGGCTTCAAACTGTAGATCTCAAGTAGCCAGGATTTACAAGCATGAGCAACTGGCACCTGGCTACATTCTCACTGGTTTTAAAGCCATCATCAAAGTCACATTTTCAAGTCCATCATGTGTTGAAGTTCCCAGCACTGGGGGTCAAAAGAACTACCTTATTTAACACATGGAAAGGGTTGACATCTTTTAGCCATCAAATTTCTCTCAAATACAAAAATGTCAAGGGCCAGTTAAAAGTAATTCAGAAGCTAGATATTTCCAGAGCCTGAACATAACAATTCAGTAATCTGAGCCCTACCTGCATCTTTGGCCACCTCAGATACATCTTCATTCCTCATTTCGGCCATATATCCAAGCACCGTGAAGATGACAAATCCAGAAACAAAGCTGGTCATGCAGTTTACCACACTGGTCACCAGGGCATCTCTGGAGCAGAAAACCCAGAGTTTGTAACAGTTCTGGGGTGGAGATTCTAAGCACCACCTGTGTGCCTGCCCTGCTGAAGACAGGCCTCGGTGGCTCAAAGGAACCTCCAGCCTGCTTTGATACTCCTCTCCCTTCTCCAAAAAATCTTCCCAAGGCTTGACACACAAATGCTGTGACTACCATCCATGGTGTGGTACAGGCTTGAAACAACATTGAATAAATCTCTCTAGGCTAACAGGAGAGACACTGTTCTGGAGCAGTGTGCAGCTAGAGTGCTAAGGGCCTGAGCACTGTCTTTGGACCTTTTCAAGGCTAGAGTTCTACCACTTGAGCCTCAGCACCATTTCCAACTTTTTTTTAATGTATGTGGTACTGAGGAATCAAACCCGGGACTTCATGCTTGCTAGGCAAGTACTCTACCACTAGGCCAAACTCCCTGCCCCAAAACAAAGTATCTTAAGTACCGGGAGCTGGTAGCTCACATCCATCCTAGCTACTCAGGAGATAAATCCAAAGCATGATTTTTCTACTTTGTGTTAGCTGAAATAATTCATACTTTTATATAAACAAATGATCACAAAACTTGTCATTAAACATATTAGCTAGTTATTAGTTCTATGCTGTAGTATTTATATACCTACTGTAAAATTTTAAATTAGCATGTTATACCACAGTACTTTATGTCCATTTATGCAGAGTCTTAATCAGAGTCATTCCCACCATAATCCTCTCTTTCTTCTTCTCCTACATGTCTACTTAAGGTTGCTATGACTACATTCACCTTCCTTCTCCCCACTCTGTTTACCTGCCATCACCCACTAGGACCCAGAATTCCTTATTTACTGGCTTTATACATAGGGACCCCCACACACAAAACAGAAGTAGCCTGGGACCTCTGTTAACCTATTACTGGCCTTGGATATGGCCTTCGTGGGCTCTTATCACCATGGGCAATAGCCAGGGGCCTGTGGTACCCCTGGGGGTGAGCTGGCTCCGTTTCATCACTTTCCTCCAGACTAGCTGGCTTTCGATTGCTCCACTTCCAAGCTTCGCTTGGGGGCCTCAGATACTCACTGGTAACAGTTGTTATTGAACTTGTTGTAGCTAGCAAAAGCCAGGAGGACCCCAAAGCCTGGTCCAAGAGAGAAGAAGATCTGAGCAGCAGCGTCCACCCACACCTGGAACATGGCAGAGCAGAGGGCATAAGGGCAAAGGGTGAGACCAGACCAGCACCTCTCATGCCTCCATGTGACTATATAGAGGGCCAACCCCATCTTTTCTAGGGATAGACAACATAGCCAGTGAAATATATGTAATTTCTCTATCTTTTAGACATAAACCCATCCAGTGGCTTCCACCTTTTTTTTTTTTTGGTCAGTCATGGGTCAGGGCCTGGGCATTGTCCCTTGAGCTTTTCTGCTCAAGGCTAGCACTTTACCGCTTTGAACCATACCATCACTTTTGTTTTTTTGGTGGTTAACTGGAGATAAGAGTCTCATGAACTTTTCAGTCCTGGCTGGCTTCAAAACTGTGATCCTCAGATCTCAACCTCCTGAGTAGCTAGAATTACACGTGTAAGCCATCAGTGCCCAGTATTTTTTTTTTTTTTTTGACACAGAGCTCAGGGATGGCTTCTAAATATGTGATCCTCTTACTTCAGCCTCCTAAGTTCTAGGACTATGGGCATACACTACATACTAGGCCTCAATTGTATTTTGTCTGTGTGTATATGTGTTCTATTACTGGAGTTTGAACTCAGGGCTTGCCAGGCTGGCGTGGCTTGTTTGCTCACAGCCAGCACTCCACTATTTGAGCCATGCCTCCAGTTTGGCTCTTTGCTAGTTGCAAGTAGAATCTTGACTTTCCTGACCAGTCCTGGCTTCAAACCATGATGCTCCAGGTTTTAGCCTGTTGAATTACTAGCATTACAACCATGAGTCACTTGTACCTTGATCAACAATACTTTTTATGCTTATATTTTTGGTTAAAGTGTCATTGCAGATTTCACACTGAAAACTAAATTGTAGTTGTTCCTACTGTCCTGTTTGAAGGAGATAGAGCTAGCACATCTAGTATATGGCAGGTGCACACGGTTTCCTTCAACATCTTACCCCTGTCTCTAGGAGCTTCTGCCAGTTAGGTTTCAAGTAGAAGACAACACCTCGCCAAGCTCCAGGAAGGGTGGCCCCCCTCACCAGAAGGATGGAAAGAATGATGTAAGGAAAGGTGGCTGTCACCCACACCACCTGTATAGAAGAGAAACAGGTTACCACCACACTGTTCCAGGAACTACAAGGAAGGAAAATGGGTGTCTATAGAGGCTTTTACTTCAGTAGAGCTCTGGGAAAATGCTCTACCTTTTTTTTTTTACTTCTTCTCCCAGTCATTTTAGAAGGAAAGATATGGCAGAAGAGTAATTGGCTTCAGAATCACATGGATAGGAATCTAATTTAACCAGTACTACCTTCGTCTAAGACAGCCTGGCTTACATCTGTAAGGTAAGGATAAGTAGCATGAAGCAAGAGTTTGCCAATACAGATCAATCATGGCCTAGCCTACAATGGTTTCTCAGTAAATTAACTGCCACTGGTAGCTGTGATTCTACCAGTAGGTTAAAAAGATTTTTTTGTTGTTGTTGAACTCTGTGCCTGGGCACTGTCCCTGAGCGATTCAACTCAAGGCTACTGTCCTACTCCTTGAGCCACAGTGCCATTTCCAATTTTCTGGTGGTTAATTGGAGATAAAGAGCCTCACAGACTTTAGTGCCTGGGCTGGTTTTGAGCCGCGATCCTCAGATCTCAGCCTCCTGAGTACCTTCAATTACAGGCATGAGCCACCTCACCTGGCTTAAAGAGATTTTTTTGACAACAAAAGTTACATATTTTTAAAAATATAAAGTTGTTGTATGGCACCCCTCACTTACATGCACATGCAAGTAAATGGGATTGGCCCATTTCTAGAATCTTTCAACAGATGTAGAGAAAGAGCATGTTTGGCACTGATGAAAACAATCCCCTGGCCAGTATCTGTACAGATACTGGGTCTCAGTCAGAGCTCCTGTGGGGCCCTTGGGCAGGCCTGGATCAGCAGCCAGAGTCCTCACCTTGCCAGATGTCTTGACACCCTTCCAGATGCTGAAGTAGATAATGGTGAAGATGAGCATGATGCAGAGGGCCAGCTGCCAGCTGATACCCCCTAGGTCCTGGAGTCCCTTAGAGCGGTGGATCTGTAGGACATGACGTCTAGAATGACAAAGGAAAGCCCGTGAGAGAATCGGATAGATTCTGGACAGATCTCACATGTGACACTTCCAGCAGGTTTGCCAAAAGAGGAAAGGACACTGCTGCAAGAACCAAGCCGTCACTAAGCCTTAGCAAGGGCTGCAATGGGCCCTGCTGATCCTGAAGGGAAAAGCAGTGCATTCAGCCAATGATCTAAGAGCACTCAGCGCGCAGCTAGCTTCCTGCTGCTTCCTGGGTCATTTAGCACCTGAATGCTGTGACTGGCTTTTAGGTCTATGAGGACATTGTGTGCATGTGTGTGTGAGGGGGAGAAGAGTAGTGGGGCTTGAACTCAGAGCCCATGCTCTCCCTAAGCCTTTTCACTCTATCATTTTAGCCACAGCTCCACTTCCAGCTTTTTGCTGGTTAGTTGGAGATAAGAGTTTCATGGACTTTTCGGCTCAGGCTGGCTTCAAACCATGAATAGCTAGAATTACAGATATGCATATATGATGAATTATTTGGCCTCTTTCCTCACAAAGTAGCTGTCTTTAGGTTACAATTGCCTAAAATTCCTGCATTAAAGTGCTACCGGCAAGCTGGACTCTGGTGGCTCACACCTGTAATCCTAGCTACTCAGGAGGCTGAGATCTGAGAATCACAGTGTAAAGCCTGCCTTGGCAGGAAAGTCTGTGTGACCCTTATCTCCAATTAAACACCAGAAAACTGGAAGTGGAGCTGTGACTCAAAGTGCTAGAGCACTAGCTCTGAGCAAAACAACTCAGGCACAGTGCCACAAGCCCCACAACTGACCAAAACAAGCAAAAAACCCTCAAACTACTGGCTCCTAGGGGAATATTGATCCATTTACTCAAAGGGACGATAATATAAAGCTATCAAAAGAGCCATATGTTTGAAAAGACTACAGTACTACAGGAAAGCATTTGTGTCAAAAAGCAGTTGGCACTTAAAAAAAAACAAAACAAAACAAAAAACAATGAATGTCTGGCAAATATCATGCAACCCTTCTATTAATTATAATAAAATATATATTAAAAAAAACAATGAATGGCCAGGGGGTTGTAGCTTAGTGGTAGAGTGCTTGCCTACCATGTGCAAGACCCTGGGACAGACCTGTAGTGTGGCATCCTGTGTGAACACGCATGTGTACCGTGTACATGTATGCATAAGGGTCTTTATTACATACGTACATGTACATATGTGTACACGTTTTAGACTATTGTAGAAGCAGGATGATTTGCTCCCAGGCAGCTGGCTGGGAGGAGGAAGCAGGAGGAAGGGTGGGTTTTGTTTGATAGAGGAGAGTTACTTTAGAAAGTGAAGGTAAGGGTCAGATAGGACGTGGTACAGCATCCTGGCCTGGAGGAAGCTGGTGGAATAAGAGGGCTTAGATCAGAGAATATTCCAGATCCTGCAGGAGCCAGCTCTGCCAACCCCCTCACTCATATTTGCTCCCCGTCCCCAATAACTACATTATCTCAAAACCCCACCAGCTGTGAAGAATCCTTCTTCTTCCTAAGACAGCCATCTCCAAGGGTATGGCCTGCCCCTGACAGACCACTGCCTTGCTCACATGCACGCACGTACGTGTAAAATTCCTCAGCAGGGGACGTGGAATGGAGTGTCCAGGTGATGTTGTCCTCAGAGAAGTAGTTGGTGCAGTTGCCAGTGTTCCATGGGTTCTTGCAGCTGGTCCAGGGCAGCTGGTCCGTGAAGGAGGAGATGAGGTAGTAGAGTGCCCAGGCCATGATGGTATTGTAGTAGGAGGCGATGTAGAAGGCAATGATGCAGATGGTATAGCCAATTCCTAGGCAGAGGTGGGAGGGGCCACGTTCAAAGGGCGGCCCAAGGGTGAAAGGCCACCAGAAAACTCATAGCCCAGGTAAGGGGTAAAACTGGTTATTGCCAGTTTTAGTTGCTCAAGCCTCTAAGCCTAGCTACTTGTCAGGCAGAGATGTGAGGATGCTTGGCAGGGCAAGGCCAGCCCAGGTCAGGAACAGGGTGGAGAGTGTTCTCAAGACTCCACCTGCACCGGCGGCTGGGTGAGGTGGTTCGTGCCTGCCATCACAGCAACACAGGGAGGCAGGAACAGGAGGATCCTGGTACAGACTCACCCAAGCATGAAGCATGACCTTAGTTCACAAATAACACAGCTGAGCACCAGTGGCTGTATCTGTAATCCTACCCAGGACGATGAGGACTGAGGATCAAGTTTTGAAGCAGGTCTGAGTAGGAAAGTTCATGAGATTCTTATCTCTGACTAGCAAGAAGCCAGAATAGATGTGGCTCAATCATGAGCTAAAGAAGTTCAAAGAAGCCAGTCGAGGTGGCTCATGCCTATAATCCTAGCTACTCAGGAGGGAGGCTGAGATCTGAGGATCGCAGTTCAAAGCCAGCCCAGGCACTAAAGTCTGTGAGACTCATCTCCAATTAACCACCAGAAAATCAGAAGTGGCGCTGTGGCTTAAGGGGTAGGATGGTAGCTGAAAAGGTCAGGCACACTGCCCAGGCCCGAGCTCAAGTCCCATGACCAACCAAAAAAAAAGCTCAAAGACAGCACGTAGGCCCTGAGTTCCATTCCCAAGACTGGCAGGCATATACAAAAAGGGGCTACTAGGATTACTCAAGTGGTAAGAGTGCCTGCATAGAAAGCATAGGGCTCTGCCAGATGCAGTGGCTCACGCCTGTAATCCTAGCTACTCAGGAGGCTGAGATCTGAGGATCAAGGGGAAGTGGGGCTCAAGGGTAGGGAGGTAGGCTTGAGCTGAAGAGCTTAGGGACAGTGCCTAGGCCTAGTTCAAGCCCTATGACCCACAAAAAAAAAGAAAAGAAAAAGAAGAAACAAAAGAAAGCATAGGGCTCTCTGAGCTCAAACACCAGTATCACACACATAAAAGATGGTTACTGAGGGGCTGGGAGTTTGGCCTAGTGGTTGAGTGCTTGTCTAGCATGCACAAAGACCCCGGTTCGATTCCTCAGTACCACATACATAGAAAAAAGCCGGAAGTGGTGCTGAGGCTCAAGTGGTAGAGCTCTAGCCTTGAGAAAGTCCAAGGGGAGTGCTCAGACCCTGAGCCCAAGTCCAGGACTGGCAAAAAAAAAAAAAAAGATGGTTACTGCTATGCATTTCATTCCCGAGGACTTCAGAAGAGGATATGGAGAGTGACAAATGAGTAATCTGTATCATTGTATTTATATGAATATTGTTGATGCTTTACACTTTTAAACTGCTATTTATTCACTTATTCTGTTATTGTTGTTGTGGATCATGAGGCTTAACCTCTAGGCCTGGGTGCTGGCCCTGACCTCTTCAGCTCAAGGCTACTGCCCTACCCCTTGAGCCACAGTCCCACTTCCCATTTTCTAGTAGTTAATTGGAGATAAGAGTCTCATGTTCTTTAGTGCCTGGGCTGGCTTGAACCATGATCCTAGGATCTCAGCCTCCTGAGTAGCTAGGATTACAGTCACCATGCTGGATTCACTTGTTCTATCTTTTAACAATTTTATGCCCATGAGTAATCAAAAACTCAAGTTATCTAGGTGCCAGTGGCTCACACCTGTAATACTAGCTATTTGAGGCTGAGATCTGAGGATCCTGGTTTGAAGCCAGGATAAATCTCTCAGACAAATCAGAGAGATTTATCTCCAATTAACCAGAAAGTGGAGGTGCACCTCAAGTGACAGAGCACCAGCTCTAAGAGAGAGCACAAGGCTTAGTACTGGCTCTAGTACTTGCACAAATGAAAAAAATATAAGACTCAAGTTATTGCTCAGACCCCTGCTCCCGTCATGCACGGGCATGCCCTCCTCACCCACCCTGACCCTTCCGTTACCTTTGAAAATCGGGCAAATTTTCCTCCATATAGAAATGCATCCGTTTCTGTGGTACTGGCCCAGTGCAAGCTCCATGTAAAACAGTGGGATCCCCCCGAAAATGGCCATGATGGTGTAGGGGAGGAGAAATGCCCCTGAGGTAGATGAGAGACAGTTTCACTTCCTGCCCATGTCACCCCACCTCATCTGGCTCTGAGGAATTCCATGGAGAGCCAGAGCCACACGACAACCAAGCCTTACATGGCCACCCTGTGCTATGTGACCCCACTCTGTCCCTGGTCTCCTTGCTTTGCCAGAAGTCACAGTAGGCTGAGCTCCACAGCAAAACCAAAGTTTCCACAGGACATCAGCGAGCAAATGGAAAGAGCTGGGCTGGAAGTAAACAGTGCAGGCTCTTGCAACACTGCCATTTCCAGCCACTTGGAGAAGCTTGGGCTACTTCCCCCTTGAACCCTGACTTCCTCTCCTATCAAATAATCACTGAGGAAAGACTGGGATTGTAGCTTAGTGGTAGAGTGCTTGCCTAGGAAGCATGAAGCCCTGGGTTCAATTCTTCAGTACTACATCAACAGGAAAGCCAGAAGTGGTACTGTGGTTCAAGTGTTAGAGTGCTAGCCTTGAGCAAAAGAAGCTCAGTGCCGAGGCCCCTGAGTTCAAGCCCCAGGACTGGCAAAAAAAAAAAAGTGTGATTGGGAAAAGGCCACACAACTTTTAATTATATCGGACACATATGGCTTGAGAATTAGACCATATGTTTCTGTGGTAGTCTTCATGGAAACCAAAGGGCTCACTAGATCAGCTGCCTCTTGGGAAGTATCGCCAGGGACATAACGCTTAGGGCTAAAGGCGAGTGGTTTAGAGTGGAGATAAGGGGTAAATGACTTCCGTGCCTCTTGGGCAGGAAGTCCTTCCCAGCTACAAAGACAGATGCTCTTAAAAGATACAGCAAACAGCTGGACTCCAGTGGCTCACACCTATGATCCTAGCTACTCAGGGGGGCGAGGTCTGAGGGTCGTGGTTCAAAGCCAGCCCAGGCAAAAAAGGCAGTGAGACTCTTCTCTCCAATTAGCCACTAGAAAACCTGAAGTGCAACAGTGGCTCAAAGTAGTAGAGGATTAGCTTTGAGAGAAAAGAGCTCAGGGGCAGTGCCCAGGCCCTGAGTTCAAGCCCTCTAACATCAAAAAAAGAAAAAAAAAATAGACACAGCAAACTTAGACAACTGTCGGCCCATGAAAGAAAGTGTGACACAAATGAATTACCCCCCTACAGAATATTGACCGATTTGAATTTCTTCAAGATCTTTTCTTGTTCTAATAACAGGCCAAATGTCAACCCAGAGAGACCAGAGATCCACATATTCTCTCTCCTCTCCCTGCTTCCCTTGGTCACACCTACAGTCCACTATGGCTTCGTGACATCTATAAAGTAGTTACAAGAAAGATCTAAATCCAGTCTCTGACCTCAAAAGTCTCTCACAGAAGATGCGTACATCCAAGTGTGTTTGGGGCTTGGCACAAATGTCATATTCCAGTTTTGATTGTGCCAGTCTAGTAACCTCAAAGACTCTGGACCTAAGTTGCCATCATTCTTTGATCTCACATCATCCAAATGCCCAGGAAGGTCTGGAGGCCTAGAGTGCCCTTCTGGTTGTTTCTTATGCAGACCCAACCCTCTAGACTCTTGCAGGTGGAACCTGCCAACAGGAAGGAAGGAGCGCTCAGCCTAGCGAAGCGGCCATTCCCAGGCTCTGGCTGGGTGGCAGATGGAGTGTGCACGGGGAAGGATGAAGAGCCTTCTAGCAAATCAAACACGAATGGCCCTGGAAACCTGAGGTTGAGCCTGGGAGGGCTGCCATCCAGTTCAAACCAGAAAGCCTGAGACAAGTGATCTTAGCTTTGGGCTTACTGGACACCTGCCTCTTTGCTGTCCTAGATAAGAGTGTAGGAAAGTGACTGCTCAGAGTTTTTACCTTCAGCTAAGATGTGAAGAGTCCTTTGGCCTCCCACAACGATCTACAGCCCATCCCCAGATCAGACCCCCCCCCACCACACCCAGCCCATGATACTGACCCCCTCCGTTCTGGTAACATATGTACGGAAAGCGCCAAATGTTGCCCAGGTCCACTGCGTAGCCGATGACGGAGAGGAGGAAATCCATCTTCTTGCCCCACGTCTCCCTCTCTCCTTGATGAACCTCTGCCACTAGGACGGTAGTGGCAGCTGGGATGGCACTCGGAGTGTCGTCACCTGTGCTGGGGTTGGGAACTGCCGAGTACCCATTGGAGAGTTGGCCAGACTCTGCTCTGTCCCCTGCGGCGGGGATACCTTTCTGTAGAACGCCATTTTCCTGACAATCCTCTCCGTCTTTGCAAGCTGGCAGCACCTTCTGAGAATTCAAGGGTGTGGTCTCCATCTTACCGGTTATGATACCAACCACCCGACTAGTTGTTGGTGCTGGGCTTTGGGGGTCTCCTCAGAGTTTTAGGGCACTGGATCAAGAACTCTGTTGGGAAGAGACCGAGAGAGGCATCAACTCAGCACACATCTTTGCCGATATTAACTAGCAGGATTACACCTGTTACCTGTGAGCCAGTCTGTTTGCTGGAGGAGAGTCCATAAAAAAAAATGTCAATTAAACCTTTCACCTAAACCAGGTGTCAAAAGAATACTCAAGTCATTTGGGAAGAAAACTATAAACCCAAAATAGACCACAGGTCACCAAGTCGTACAAACTCTACTAAAGGACAAGTAAGAACGTGTTTAAGAACACATTGAGAAACTCCCTTCAGAGGCTCACGGGGCAGTGTCACAACACGAGTGTCCCCGAGCGCCCTACCCTGGACACTATGCTGGGAAACAAGTTTCTGCCTGCATACAGCGACAGTCCTCTGTCACCTAACCTGAACCCCCAAGTTAGAGTTTACAACAACGACAGCTATGAGCTAAACAGGTTAGAAGTGAAAGTCCCCCTTTATAAGGCACCTCCCCAGCGGTCCCAGCTGTGTCCAGTCTACATGTACCCTCCTCTGCAGACCCCACCCCACTCCAACCCCACTGTCCCCCCTCCCACCAGCTGCTTTTGTGGTAAGCCACATGTTACCGTGCTGGTGATGGGCCGGGGCACACATCTGCAGAGCCTGAAGAAGCTTGTAGACCACTGCAGCCGGCCTGCCTGGTAGCCCTGCCCTACATGTCCCCGGGGAAAGGGCTGGGTTCCGGCTGCAGGGCTCTCATTTCATGGTCCCAGGCTTGGGTTTGGAGAAGGCTGCTCTGCTCTCCTCTGGACAGAGTGCTGGGATTTCTACACGTGGAGAAGAAATCTGAGCCCTTTCGGACTTTAAACCTATGACCTGTTGTTATAAACTTGCAGGTGGCTATGAGTTTCCAGCTCAGTTCTTCTGGGCTTTAAGTTTTTAAACTTTTGAAAACAGTTGAGGAATTGAAACATGTCTGTCCTTATTTAAGATCACAGGGGCACATTGGCAGAGACCACCACCCCTCAATCCCCAATAACAGGCTCGCCCATTTGAGCCTTTCAGAGACTCAAACTTCACTTTACATATAGAAATGTGAAAACAAAAACATGGTCAGGGGTTGAAGACATAGCTCAGCAGTTGCCTAGCTTCTGTGAAACCCTGGATTGAATCCTTTCCCAACAAATCACAAACAAAAACAAGACTAAGTGGAAAAACCAGAACACAAAAATGGGATCTTCACACTCTTGACCATGAATATAATAAATATTATGATTAGATATGAACACCAGGAAGATGATGGGGTTTATTTCATTCTTTTCTCACATAAAGTGGAAAAATATAAACCTTTTTTTTGGTTATGTTTCGCCAGTCCTAGAGCTTGAACTCAGGGCCTGGGCACTGTCCTTGGACACGTTTTGCTCAAGGCTAGTGCTCTGTCCCTTGAGCCACAGTGCCACTTCCAGCTTTTTCTGTGTATATGGTTCTAGAGTATCGAACCCAGGGCTTCATGCATGATAGGTGAGCACTCTACCACTAGACCATGCTCCCAGCCTGGAAATAAAAACTTCAAAAGGATTGAAGCCAAAATAACTGCAACCACAGACATAAATCAGCTCTATATCATGTACACACACCCAAGGGAGGTTCTGGGTCCTACCTTGGTCAGCTATTTGACCCCTAACACCTGCAAACCCAAGAATACAAGGATAGGAGTTTGTGACCCAGCAATCTAGTTCTCACCGAGAGCCGTCCTCTAGCCTCTCCCTGCTCCCCACTTCCTTGGTACCTCAGCTGCTGGTGACAGACCTTCCTTCTCCTTCGCTCCCTTCCTGTGCTGGGAACTGAACCAAGGGCTTGCACGTGCAGCCAAGTGCTCTCCCACTGAGCACCCAGCAAGCTACAATCAAGCCAAGGGTTTTTTGTTTTTTGGTTTTTTTTTTGAAAGAGAAGAAGCCAAAGGAAGAGAAAAGGAGAGAGGGATAAGAGTTGGGGAGAGGGAGAACAAATGAGCAAGAGACAGAGACAGGGAGAAGCCAGGATGTCAACATATTTAACTACAAAACTAAGTGAAACCTAAATGTGGCAGTGTCTGGTTGTGCCGAGACCCTGTACTCCCTCTGCCAAAATACGTAATACTGAAAAACAGGAGGCCACAGTTTGTAGGGACTGAGAGCTTCCCCGACAGCTTGTCTGTGACCCAGCCCCTTCCTTTGCTCTTTCTCCCTCTCCCCAAATGTCCTGTAAGATACTTCCCACATTCCCCACTACCTCGTTCCTCCCATTTCCAGGGAGAGGGGAAAGACAGCCCATCCCAAAGCTACACCCTAGGGAGGGGAGGAAACGTCAGCCAGGGCCTGACTCATTCTCCTCCCCTCAGGAGCTGAATTGTTCTAGATTTCATTTATTTTCTCTCTTGGGGCTTCCTGCAGAGAGGAAGAAAGCAAGTGTGGGTTGGTGGGTTTGGTGTGGTAGGGGGAGTAGAGCAATGTGTATTTCCCAAAGTTCTCAGAGTTTCAGGGACTCCCTCCCCCACCTGATTTCCTGGCAACTAAGATGAACAACTCCTGAAAGGATAATATACTATTCTCTATTTTTGTTCTGAGCCATTACTAAGGTCTGGTTTCTTAAACTATCCCCCAGCACTTTTAACTTGTCTTTAAAAAATTATGGAGGAGGGCAGGGGCTGGTGGCTTATGCTTATGATCCTGGCTACTCAGGAGACAGAGGTGTGAGAATCAAAAGTTCAAAGCCAGCTCAAGGCAGGAAAGTCTGTGAAACATCACCAATTAATTAACCAGCAAAGCGCTGAAGGTGGAGCTGTCACAAGTGATAAAGTGATAGCCTTGACTGAAAAAAAAACATATAGTGCCCAGGAGCTGAGTTCAAGCCCCAGTACCAGCACAGAAGAAATAAAATTAAGCCTGTTACAAGCATCCCTCAGGTAACCCATGTCAGGTTGCCTCTCCAAGATTTGATGTCTCTCTGCGCCCCATCCTTGGTTACAGGTTACAGCCTCTCAAAACCATAGAACAGGCATCTGACTGATGCCTGCCTTTCTCCAACTCACTCTCTGCTTCTCCTGGTTAAAGGAAATCTCTCAGAACTCTTCAGGCCAGGAGGGACCTGCAGGGTCCTGCCTGGCACCCTGACTTCTTTCCCATTTTCCTGATTCCACAGCATTGTCCCTGGGATTTTTCCAGAGCCCAGCAAGCTGGCCCAGGCACACACAAGTACAGGCTGTTAAGAAGGTGGATTTCTGAGCATTTGCTCTTGAAACCTTGCTTCTAGCAAAGATATTTTTATCCTGCTGGATAGAAAGATGACAATGAGGTCAATTTTACAACAGTCACCTTCCCTATGCAGTCTTTGAGTTTTGTCTGTATCTAGGGGAAGAAAAAAACCCTGGAAGCCTGCCTTAGCACCTTGCGTGTTGTCTAAGGCTAAGCAAGTGGCAGGTGTGTGTCATGCCACGTACCCCAGCTGTGCTTGGGGGTGACAGCTGGAGGACTCCCAGTGTCACATACCCGAGGGGTAGCATGGAGGTAGAGCTGTCCCCTCACTCTTTCCTCTGAGCCAATTCTTTCCACTCCCATTCCCCTAAGAAAAACAGGATTGTTTGGGGGCTGGGATCTTCCAGTGAGAGGGAGATGGCCTCCTGCATGACGTGTCCTCATACTGCAGAAAAATAAATGTTGCTATTTAAACTTCGATCAAATCTCCATTCCTCTTTCCACAAAGTTTTCTGTAGCCAGGGGAACCAGAATCTGAACAAGCAAGAAGTAATTACAACGATTAGTCACAAACTGCACAGCCATTTAGAAATGCCCATGACTCTACTAGAGTGATGCCGGAATCAGCACGTGTCCAAGTCAAGACACTATAGAACTGTGTGCATTTTGACACCAGGTCCCGAGATCAAAGTGAGTTCGCTTCTCAAGTACTCCATCTCCACTTTCAGAAAGAAAGGAAAAAAAACAAACACGAAAATCCCAGCACGGAGGAGGGATTGAGCCCTGAGATAAGATTAATTACAGGTCATCAAGCCAAGTGGTAATTTACATTTCTGAGCAGAAGCGGGAGTCTAAAGTTCCTCACATGTACCGAGGGTGACAAGAATTCTGCAACTCTGCTACAATAGTCTTGATGTGCTTCTCATCCAAGCTGCTAGCCCACCGCAGCAAGGCACAAACCCAGCAAAGCTACCTCTTGTCCTCTGTTTTAAAGTTGGGCTCTGTTGCTGTCTCTGTGGAGTTCACAGTACATGGCCAAACTCTGAGGCATACTCAGACAAGGAGGACCTTGTTGAACGTGGGGTTCCCACCAACTCATGTGTGTGGACACCCCACCCTTCTACCTTCAAAGCCTCAATTCCATAGCACGGGACCTGTCACAGGTTCAAGAGCTTCCTTGATTGCTCCTCATCACAGGTCACGAGGACCCTATGTTTCTTGGAGCGATGGGAGACATCGCAAGATAGCAAGGAGAGGGGGAGAGAGGATCAACTTTGTTCTCATAGCTATCCCCTTATCCCCTTATGCAAAGGATTCCTTGTGTGAGGGAAAAGAAAAGTGGGATAAAAAATTGAAGGCAGTTTACAAGGAAAAAAAAGTCTCAGTTCACAACTTTCCTGGCCAGCTTCTCTTGTGTCGAGGGCAAGCTGGAGGAGCAGGCACCCTGGATGGGTGCAGATCACGCCCAAGGCTGGCAAAAGCACAATGGATTACTTAGGCCTTAATAAAAGAGAAATGGATTTGGCATGAATAGGCATGAGCAGTCCTCGTCCAGAGAGAATAAACAGCCAAGCCTGTACGACAAGACTTCTGGGGTACACACCGCAGAGCTCTCCTGGCTGTCTCCGATTCCAGATCCAAGTCGCTTCATGACTGGACAACTTTGGGCAAGCTGCTTAACATCTCCGAGCCTCCAATTCTAAGAGAAAATTATTTTAAAAAAAATCACTAACCCCTGCCTCTTGTGGGAGTTAAATAAGAGCCTGACAGATGCTGAACTCCAATGTTTAACACGTGGAAAACACCAATAAAATAACACGAGTCACTTCAACATCACTATACACAGAATGGGCGCGTTCTGCTCCTACACCATTCTCCCTCCCGTCGGGGAGGCGGGGCCCACAGGACTTGCAATTTAAGTGACTTGTGGCCAGCTGAGCCTGAAGCCTCATTGGCTTTATGCCTTTCAGTCAGAGTATTGAAGACACCAGTAAACCATGGACCCCTAAGTGCTTTTCTCCCAGAGATTAGAGTTCAATTCATGGGGAGCCCATACATTAGCTTTTTCTTGGTGGGGGGGTGTACTAGAGTTAGAACTCAGGGCCTCAGCCTGCTGCACAGGCATTCTTACCACTGAGCCATGTTAGTTTTTAGTTTTTTGGGTTTTTATAATATATAAGTTTTCACTTCCTCCTGGGATAAGCTGCATGTGCCACCTTGTCCGGCTGTCCCGTAGGAAGGGGTCTCACAAACTTTTCTGCCTAGGCTGGTTTGAACTACAGTGCTCCCAGTATCAGCCTGCCAAATGGCTAGGATTACAGGTATAAGCCATGAGCATCCAGCTTTCAAACAAGCATTCCAGGGCAAGTGGAGAATTTGCTAGAACATGCTAGAACATTCCCATCCTAGATCCTTTGAGGCCTGTCTCAAGTTTTTCTACTTCCTCTTACCATTACAGCCCCGGGCTAGGATCTTCCTAGGCGAGGGATAATTGTGTCATATATCATTGATTTTCACATGACCCTACTTATGTCACCCTGGATGCAGTGGCCACGACTTACACATCTCTATGTACCAATTTTTGCTTGCATTTGTGTGTGTATGTGTGGAGAGGTGTGACATGGGGCTTGAACTCAGGGCCTGGGCTCTGCCTCTAAGCACTTTCTGCTATCACTTTGAGCCAAAGTGCCACTTCTGTTCTTGTAGACAGGCATATGCACTGCACAGATCAGCCTGGAAGCCTGTCCTGGGTTAGGCCAGAAACAGTCCTTTCCTGTCAACCAACCCAGGCCCAGGTGAGGAGCATTCTTCCTCCTCAGGTAAGTCAGCAGGGGCCAGGAGCCATCATGAAGATGGGGAGCTGGAGAGCTGTCCCCGCAGTGATTTTAACAGACTATGGGCTAGGGCTGGGAGTTTGGCCTAGTGGTTAAAGTCCTTGCCTAGCATGCATGAAGACCCGGGTTCGATTCCTCGGTACCACATACATAGAAAAAAAAAAAGCCGGAAGTGGTGCTGAGGCTCAAGTGGTAGAGCTGTAGCCTTGAGAGAGTCCAAGGACAGTGCTCAGGCCCTGAGCTCAAGCCCAGAACTGGCAACAACAACAACAACAAAAAACAAAAACAAAAAACAGACTATGGGCTAGAAAAAACTGACAAGTTGAGGATTAGAAAATGAACCCAGGCTGGGTGCTGTAGGCTCACAACTGTCATCGTAGCTACTTCAAAGGATCATGGTTTGAGGCCTGTGAGACCCATCTCTAACCACCAAAAAAGCTAGATGTGGAGCTGTGGCTCAAGTGTTAGAGCTCCAACCTTGAGCACAGAAGCTCAGGGACAACGCCCAGGCTCCCAATTCAAGGCACAGAACCTGTACAGAAAAGAGAGGGAGAAAGGAGAGGAAAAAGAGGAGAGAGGAGGAAGCAGGGAAGTAAAGAAGGGGAAAAAAGAAGCAAAGGAGGGAGGGAGGGAGAGGGAGGGCATGGAACTGTTCCTGGAATATGGTCTGGGGACAAAGTGGGCCTATATGAATTGGTAACAGGAAGCCACAGGCATTTTTGAAATTGCACGTTTGGCCTGGATTTGATGTCACCTCCACCTGACCTCTGTCCTTCTGATTAATGACTTCTGATTTATGAGTATGTGTGTTTAACCAGCTTGTAGAAAATCCACAGTCTAGCTGGGCGTGGTGGCTCACACCTGTCATCCAAGCTACTCAGGAGGCTAAGAGCTGAGGATCACAGTTCAAAGCCAGCCCAGGCACTATGAAGATGGAAAGACCCTGAGACTCTTATCTCCAGTTAACCACTGGAAAACAGGAAGTGGGGTTGTGGCTCAGCCTTGAGCTGAAGAGCTCAGGGACAATGCTCAGGGCCCAGGCCCAGAGTCCAAGTCCCACAACAAAACAAAAACAGACTCCTTCCTCAGATCCGAGCTTCTTTCTGGCACTAGCTGTGTTCGGGTTCAGCATACCGGCAATAAACTCCTTTATCCTGTCTGTAAAAAGTAGTCTCGATCTTAGTTGGGCTGTGCTGCTGTGCCAGGAAGCACAGGAAGGGAAACAGGCCAGTTGTGTGCCTGGGAATATTTACTACCCTCACAAGGAAATACTGGAACTGAAAGCATCTTTTACTTTCTTGCGATGTGCTAGGGACTACACCCAGGGCCTTTCACAGGCGAGAGGAACCTGCTACCGAGCCCTGCACCCCAGTCCCGGCTGTTACCTTGTAAACACTCCTTTGTCATTGTGGTAATGCATATGATGCCCTAAACAGATAAATGTACAACACAAGTGGACATGTTGAAACATAGCTGCTTACTCAGTTGTGGTGAGTTATACATGTAATCCCAGCACTCAGTAGGCAGGAACTGTGAGTTCAAGACCAGCCTGGCCTAATAAGACCCTATCTTAAAACAAAAGAGAAACAGTGTTTTCTTAACACAAGTACATTATAAAATTACTTATTTGTGAAATAGACATTAGATATGCAAAGGGACCCCAACAAAGGAAAGGAAAACTTGCCCTAGGGCCTGTAATCCTAGTTGGAGGATTGCGGTTCAAAGTCAGCCAATGCAGGAAAGTCCATAAGACTCACTCCAGAAAGCTGGAAGTAGCATTGTGGCTAAAGTGGTAGAGTGTTTGCGTAGGCCCTGAGTTCAAGCCCCATGACAAAAAAAAAAAAAAAAAAACCTGGCCAGGGGGAAGGAAAACTTGCCTGAGACCCCTGGACAAGGACAAGCAAGCCAGGAGGAAGGGATTTGAAGTGAATCTGAGGCATTTGATCCGATCCAGGTGTGGCAGGAGGTAGAGAAAAGGACATGGAGACCATCTAGGCCCAGGTCTTTAGCCACTCAGTGCATGATGATTACAGTGTTGTTGCTTAGCCAGTGGAGGTTTATAGCAGGAGGATCAGTGTTTGAGGCTAGCCAGGGAAAAAACTTCCTAAAATTCCAATTCAGCAATAAGAAGCTGGGCTTGCCGGGCACTCCCCGTAGCTTAAGCCTAGAATCCTAGCTACTCAGGAGGCTGATATCTGAGAATTGTGGTTCAAAGCCAGCCTGGGCACTAAGATACTAAGGTCCTTGTGACTCTTATCTCCAATTAATCACTAGAAAAACAGGAAGTGGGGTTGTAGCTCAAGGGGTAGGGCTGTAGCTTTAGGCTGAAGAGCTTAGGGACAGTGTCCAGGCCTAGGGATAGGGCGGTGGCCTTGAACTGAAGAACTCAGGGACAGGGCCCATGTCCAGAGTTCAAAGCCCCACAAACCACAAAAAAAAAAAAAAAGCTGGCCTTGATGGCGTTTACTTACCACCCAAGCTATGACAGAGGCACCTGTAGGAGGATGGTACCCCAGGCCAGCCAGGAGGCAAAAAGTGAGACCCTATTATTAAAAATAATGAAAGCAGGCCAGGCGAGGTGGCTCATGCCTGTAACCCTAACTACTCAGGAGGGTAAGATCTGAGGACTGAGATTCAAAGCCAGCCTCAGCACTAAAGACCATGAGACTTAACAATTAACCATAAGAAAACTGGAAGAGGTACTGTGGCTCCAGGGGTAAGGTGGTAGCCTTGAGCTGAAGAGCTCAGGGACAGTGCCCAGGCCCCAAGTTCAAGTCCTATAACAAAAAATAATGAAAACAAAAAGAGCTGAAGGGGGAGGAGTGCCTAGCAAGCACAAAGCCCTGAGTTCAAATCCCAGTGCTGCAATAAATTAAAATGAAAAATGAGCCAGAAATTCTGAAATATGCCTTTCCATGAGCCATACAGTTGGGGGAACATGGGCAAAAACTCAGCTCGTCCTCCCCACCACTCCCATCCCATCAGCTCTGCCCTCCTGCAGCCCAAGACACACGGCTGACCCCTTAGCGCCACAGCTTCAGAAAATAACCCCAGTAGAACCTGCGTAGGATGGCCGAGATGTGGAGTTAGAGTTCTAGACACGAACTGTATGTTGGATAATGGATCAGTTGTGTCCCCAGTATGCTAACGGGCAGTGGTGACAAGAGGATGCCCCTATTTTTAGGAGGCACACAGGGAAGTCATCAGTGATGAGGAACCTGGATGTCGTTAAACTGTCCAAGCTGTCACCCAAAAAAGCACATAAAATATGCTGTATAATCACATTCATGACCTCATCTATTCCAGCCATCTGTCACATTTTATCTGTCCCATCTGCAAACCTTAGATGTCTGTATGATTAAAGAGCACAACCTGCAGGGGGCCGGGAGTTTGGCCTAGTGGTTAAAGTGCTTGCCTAGCATGCATGAAGACCCGGGTTCGATTTCTTGGCACCACATACATAGAAAAAAGCCAGAAGTGGTGCTGAGGCTCAAGTGGTAGAGCTCTAGCCTTGAGAAAGTCCAAGAACAGTGTTCAGGCCCTGAGCTCAAGCCCAGGACTGGCAAAAAAAAAAGAGAGCACAACCTGTGCTGCGCCCCCCCCCCCCCCCCCCGCTAAACATTTACAGTGGGTCAACTTCTCATTTCATTTTTCTAAAATCCTGGAAGCCAGGCGCTGATGGCTCACAGTTGTCATCCTAGCTATTCAAGAGGATTGAGATCTGAGGAGGATCCCAAGTTAGTCTGGGGCAGGAAAGCTGATGAGTCTGGGATCACTAGTTAACCAGCAAAAAGCCAGAAGTAGAGCTGTGGCTTAAGCAAAGGGGCCCAAGCCCCGAGTTCAATCCCCCATATCAGCACACACATGCACATGCACATGCACACATGAAAAACATGAAGAAACAGAAGTCAGGCCAGTCAGCCCATGAGCCAGCTCCTTTCTTCCAAACACAGCGACAAGAGTTTCAAGGCTGTTAGGACCACCGCTACCCGGGGAGAGCAAAGTCGACAGGAACTCCAAATTCTAGACCCTGCTGCAGCCTGAGAGTCACAGGCACAAGCCGCCATGCTCCATCTCCAGGCTTTCAGTCCCCCACTCCCCGATTCTAGGGCATTTCATTAAAGGGGCTGTGGCTCTCAGGACCCCAAGTGTTACCTGCCAGTGCCTGAGATCTTGGGCTTTACCTCCATGTTAATCAAGGTGCAGTCCAGGGGATTCTGGGATGGATGGAGGGCCATTCAGTCATGGAGCCAAATAGCCTTGTATACTAACTACCCAGAGGACCTTTTGGTTCCCTTGGGAAACAACAAGGGTGCCACCACCCTGACAGGTCCCAGGGGAGCTGAGGGAAAGATGAGAATAAAGACTCCTCACTGTCCTTATCTCTACTCATTCAGTCACCTTGTTAAGACACAGGGCTAGGAGAACAGCTGCTCAGTGTAAACGTGTGTTAACATTCAGTAAATGTGCATTTATCTTCCTAGTCACCAGAGCTTAGAAAAAAAGAAAAGGACCGGTTGGCTAGCAAGAATGTCCCCTGTGGAGATACACCCCCAGACCCATGTTTCCCAACAAGGAGTTTCAAGGAGGAGCTCTGCCTGGACGTAAGAGGGCCTTTTGGCTCCTGGAGGTCTGTGCCTGCCCTACAAGCAGGATAACTTTCATTGCTTCCACAGAAGCAGCGATTCCATGGGTCTTGATGAGGGACTGAGAAGGGAAATGAGCTGCAGCCCAAATCCATTTGCCTGCAAAACGCCCCACTTTGGGGCACCAGGCAAGTCAGGGGAAGAGCAGGGCCCCCCTTGGCTGGGTGTGAATGAAGCACAGGCACAGGTGTCTGTGTGCTGCCCAAGACCCTGGAGAGGCTAGACCCTCAGGCGTCATTACAGCTTGGATGAGTTTCACACTGGGCTGGCTTTGAATTGTGTCCTTAGAGCCCAGCCTCTTCATAGCTGGGATTGCAGGCGTGACCCACTGCCACTTTCCTCTCTCTCCCCATCTTGGACTTTTTTTTTTTTGGCCAGTTCTGGGCCTGTAACTCAGGGCCAAGCACTGTCCTTGGGCTTTCTCAAGGCTAGAGCTCTACCACTTGAGCCACAGCACCATTTCTGGCTTTTTTCTATGTATGTGGTACCAAGGAATCCAACCTGGGTCTTCATCCATGCTAGGCAAGCACTCTACCACTAAGACAAACTCCTGGCCCCATCTTGGGCTTTCTTTAAACGGTCAATCCCACCATCACAAGCTGGTGAGGGCTTGGCCACCCCTCCACCCTGTCTCCTCATCTTTGCAACTGAGAATCATGAGACCCAGAAGAGTTGATAGGTTCCTTTGAGTAGTTAAGGTCCCGGTTGCCCTCTCAAAATAAAAAAAATGACAGGCCATGCGGCATCTTAAGGAGTCAAGTCATCACCACATCCTGTTGATTCAGGGAGCCAAAGGAAAGCACGACTTCTTCAGACTCCAGGCATTCCTGTGGCTCTCCAACTACAAGACTCCAAGGGAAAGGAGAAACTGCCATGAAATGGCTTCACTTGTGGAATTAACGTGTGTTCCCCTTGGGTGAGGATATCCAGAGGAGTTTATGAGCCTGACTTAGAGAGAGCCCAATCCACATGCCTCCCTCCTTCCCTCCCCCAAGCCACCTTCCATCTGGGATATTTGCCCAGGCCTCTCCACGTTTCAACAAAATGCTGGGATGAGGAGGAAATGTGGCTTAGTGGTAGAGAGCTTGCCTATTGTGCATGAAGCCCTGGGATTGATTCCTCAGTGCCACATACACAGAGAACGCTGGAAGCGTTGCTGTAGAGTGCTGGCTTTGAGTAGAAGCAGCTCAGGAACAGTGCCCAGGTCCTGAGTTCAAGCCCCTGGACTGGCAAAAAAAAAAAAAAGAGTACTGGGATGACTCTTAAAAAAATCCCCCAAAGAGGCATGCATTCTGAGGTCTTGCAGATGCCACTAAAATAGCAGCATTATTCTAACCCTTGCCCCTTTCTTGGTATATATATATTTCTTAAACCAGGTGCCTGGAGATGGAAAGAAATGGGTTTACATCAGGGCTGAGAACTTTCTCTGGAATGTCCCAGACAGACCACCGCCAGTGTGTATGAGAGAGAGAGAGAGAGAGCTGGCACTGGGGCTTGAACTCAGGGCTTGGGTGCAGTTCCTTCATTTTGTCCACCCTCTTCCCCACCAAGGCTGGCACTCTACCACTTGAGCCACACCTCCACTTCCAGTTTCCTGCCGGTTCACTAGCTGTAAAGGGTCTCAGGGACTTTCCTGCAGGGCTGGCTTCAAACTGTAACCCTAGGCTCTTCAGTGGCATGAGCCACCAGCACCTGGCTGTTTGTAGGCCACTGTGAAGTGTTGCAATAGACTCTTCCTCTGGTTTGGTGGAAAGAAACTATGCTTAAGTCAGTGATAGGGTGTGGTTTTTTTTTTTTTTTTTTTTTTTGGTATGCACAAGGCTTTACATTCAATTTCGCAATTAAAAGAAAAACCTCAGTATAGGTACTGGAACTGCAGGAGACCTCACCCATCCTCCTTGTTGGAAATGCCCGACCCCTCCCTGGCCTGCAGGAAGTCACAAAGGCAAGTGGGAGACAGAGTCGGAGCTGCCTGGATCCATCAAACCACTTGCCCAGACTCTGAAGGCCACTGAGCTCCTTCCTGCTTCATTAAACACAAATCCCAAGGTAGCCTTCCTAAGACATGTCTCCTACATAACGGAAGGCGAAATACATTAAATATTTGATCCCGTCTTACTATGATGAGAGCCAGCAGGCTCATAAATAATCCATTGACCTGGTTCACTTTTTCTGGACACAACTGATCATAAAAATGCATACACACAAGCGTCTGTTGGTATTTACCTCTTAGAAATTCCTCAGACCTTCCTCACCCCCCTCCCCCCCCAAAAAAACCCCAGGAAAAGACAAGGTTCAATATGCAAACGCCACTGCGCCACTCGCCCTGTGTTTCAGGGCTCCTGCGCTCTGGAGAGCAGCTTTCAAAGCCTCCCGTCAATTCTGGATGGGCTGAGGGGCATTGGAGACAACCCAAGCGCACGGAGCCTCGGCCACTGACGATCCCTCCGGATAATCTGGGTATGTGTGTCAAGCAGAATTCACTCCGCTCACACCCGCGCCTCTGCAGGAAGCCACCTGGCTGGCGAAGGCAACCGAGATCGAGCGACAAACCCTGGCTAGAGACTAAAGCAACTTTTGCCCAAGTGCAAGCCAGCAGCTCCGCTGGAAACCTTTCTTTACCGAGTCCTCCCTCTGGTCCTGGGGGCTCTGGCAAAGTCCCCCCCTCCTTACCCTGGCGCAACAAAAGGAACCCTCCAAAGCGCGCCGAGCCCCGAGCGCCCCAGGCTCCCCATCCGCCGCGGGGCTGCTGCGGCTCCGGCTCTTTACGCACAGCCCGGGCGGGCGCCGGAGGCAGAGGTGGGAGTTGTCGCCGGCGGCCCGGGATCTCAGCGACGGCTACCCTGCGAGACGGGGAGAGAGGGAGGGAGGCGGGCGGGCAGGGTGGGGATCTGCAAAGGCGCGCGGGGTTAGAAGCGAGAAGGACGGGGACCCACCTGCGGCGGGGCGTGGGGAGGCGCCCCGACGGCCGCGGCGTGTGCGGAGCCGGCGCCCGCCGCGCCGCGCCCCGCTATTTGTACTCTCGGCCCCTCACATGGCCTGATCTCTAGATAGCGGCCGCCAAAGAGCTCTTCAAGATTTTTTTGCGTCACTCGAGTCTAATAAACTTTAGTTTCCGTGCGGCCGCAGCTCGGGCGGTGCGTGGGGCGCGGGCAGGGGGACACGCGTGCCCCGGGTGGTGCAAGCCCCCCCCCCCCCGGCGCGCACACGCACACACTGCCGCGGCACACCGGCGGGGCGGGGCGCAGGACCCCACTTTCCTGCCCTTGAACTGGGGTGGGGGTGGGAATCCCCACCGACACGCCGCCACCCGTGCACCCCACAGCACCCCCACACGGCATTCACGTCCTGCTCCCTCTCCTCTCCCGGCGGTCGCTCCCGATCACTGCTGACCGCCGCCGACCCCGCCTGTCCATCGCCCTGGCCCCGGCCCACCCCGCCTTCCTCCCTCTCGTCCCGGGCCTCCTCCGCGGGGCTGGGCCCGAGGGGCCGGGTGAGATCCCCGCTCCTCCCCGAGCCTCGGCAGATGGGAGGTGGCGCCCCACGGGTGAACGCGCCCCGGAGGGAAGCAAGTTTAAGCGGAGCCGCGGGAACGCCCAGCCCGGGCGGCGCCCGGGACCGAGCTCCGGCCCCAGGGCCCCCAGTGTGGAAGCCGGCGCATCCGGTTGTTTTGCTCATTTCTTGGAAAGCCTGCACATGAACGTAACGTCAGGTTGTGGTTTCTTTAAAGGACAGTAATCGATGGAGTCAGGGCCAGCGCTTCCCCCTCTAGGTGTGCAGGGAGGGATGACAGCAAACCTGAAGCGCAGAAAGGGAGCAGCAGCGGCGGGAAAGCTGCAGCCCTTTCGCAGCCGGGTGTGTGTGGGGTGGGGGGATCGAAGCCCTCCAGCCGGCGGAGCTCGCCCGGGGCTGCCGGGCTGAGCTGGGACCCGTCCGCAGGTGTGGGCGGCGCCCGGCCGCCGGATCCCCGCGGGGCTTTGGCGCCACCTCGTGGCGAGGACGGGAACTGCAGGAGCCACCGCGCGCATTCGGCGGACGCCGGGATCCCGGGACGGCGCCTCTGCCCCGAGGAGGTGTGGGTGTGGGTGGGGGGGCCTCCCCCTCAGATCAGCACGGCCGTCCATGAGTGTATAGACAGGGGGCGGCCCACAGCCAAGGAAGTTTGGAGGGGCAGAGCCAAGGGGAGCAGAGGCATCGGGGACGCGGGACTTGGGCTGCAACCCGAGGCCTTTCCAGGCTCCACCTCCGGCGCCGCTGCCCGGCCCCTCCTGACCCTGCCCTCCTGGGGGGGCACTGAGCGACTGGGTGAGGCGCCCTCTCACCAGCGACTGGGTTTGGCCGGTCTCAGAGCCCCAGCCCCACAGCCTTTCCTTTGGGGATTTCCCTGCCAGATCTGCTTTCACTGCTCCTCCCCTCCGCGGCTCGATGGGAAAGGATCCCTCCCTCCCCTGTCCCCCCCCCCCCCCCCCGTCCCTCCAGCTGGGACATCCAGGCCACCTCCTCTCTCCTTTTGCTCCCTGGCTGAGAGGCTCACTCTCCCTTTGGAAGTCCTTCGTGCCTCTGCTGTCCAGCAAGGGGCCAAGGGCGTCTCATCCCTGCCGGGCCCCCCACCCCACTCCCCTCTCCTAGACGAAGGTGGCTGTGGTCCCTGCACGCAGCCGTGTTCACAGGCCTCTGAGTTTCGATCGGCTGGGAACCCTGGGCTGGGCTCGGCCCTCCCGCCCTCCCGCCTTCACGCCTCCCCGCCTCCCCGCCTCCCGGGTGCAGAGGAAGAGAGGGAGAGGGATTCCTGGGAAGGGTCCCTTGGGAGTGCTGGCAGGATGGGTGGCCATGCTGGGGTGTGGGAAAGGACCTCAGCGATCAGGGTCAGCCCCAAGAAGGGCGGGAAACACTTGGTAGAGACTGTCTCGGTCAGCTTTGCTGGAGGGAAGGAGGGAGTGAGGAAGAGAGAGGAGGAGGAGGAGAGTCCATGCCTCCCACACGTCAGGGAATTTCCCCAGAGAGTCCTGGGCCTGCCTTTACTCCTGCTGCAGACCCTAATATCCCAGCCACTTGCGGGGGGCTGAACCCCTCAGCAATAGAGTCACCAGCACTCAGTTTCACAGCAGCACAGTGGCACTCTCCACCTTCAGGCTAACAGAGCAGCCCCACTGTTTTTAAAGGTGCACACCAGGGCAGATGATCATAACCTCATGCAGTGGTCCTCAGCGTAGGACATCACCTTACAATGCCCAGTCAATAACCACAAGGATGAACCACATACACACCGGTGGTCCAGCAGGCTTAACAAAACAAAAACAATTTGGCAGCTGAGTCTGCCAGGCAAGTTTCCTTTCTGAATAAGGCCAAATAACTCACCACCAGTGTCATTTTTATTATTATTGCTCACTTAAAAAAATATTTAGAGGCCAGGCATTGGTGGCTCATGCCTATAATTCTAGCTTCTCAGGAGGCTGAGATCTGAGAGTCACAGTTCAAAGCCAGCTGGGGAAGGAAAGTCCTTGAAACTCTTATCTCCCATTAGCCACCTAAAAACCAGAAGTGGGTTTGTGGTTCAAAGTGGTATAGCACTACTAACCTTGAACAAAAAGAGCTCAGGAACAAAGCCCAGGCTCTGAGTTCAAGCCCCAGGATTGACTATGTATATATATGTATATATATATATGTATATTCCCCATTTTCAAGCTGTGAGTTTTCATATTTAATACATTTTGAAGTAAGTTTTCAATACAGCTAGCATGAGGGTAAGTGACTTTCCAGGTTCACAGAGCCTGTCAGTGGGAGACAGCTTGTCTGAGTCACTAGCTCTGACTGCCGCCCAAGTCAGGCTGACTAAAAACAAAAATGGGTTTTGGACCCCATAGCAGGAAAGTTGGCTATATTGGGGTTGACTGTCAGCAGTAAGGGAAGGCCATGGAGAGGCAGCCGTACTTTATATGAAACTTGCTGAGATTGTTTTAAGAAAGGGTAAAGAGGAGGGGGAGGACATGAGTTTGATTGGATACATTTTTTTTTTTTTTTTGCCAGTCCTGGGCTTGAGCTCAGGGCCTGAGCACTGTCCTTGGACTTTGGACTTTCTCAAGGCTAGAGCTCTACCACTTGAGCCTCAGCACCACTTCTAGCTTTTTTCTATGCATGTGGTACGGAGGAATCAAACCTGGGTCTTGTGCATGCTAGGCAAGCACTCTATCACTAGGCCAAACTCCCGACCTGATTGGATACATTTTTGCCCGGGCCAGCCGGCAGCAAACCAGGGTTCGCAGATTGGGGTTCCTGAAATAGGGGGCAAGGACTAGGAAGAAATAGAAGAGAGACAGACACACCGGGTCCGGGATGTCTGCAGTCCAGGTAAAGACTGCCCCATTTATTTTCCACTCCAGCCTCTTCCCTTCTGGAGACCCAGGGAACCTCCAGGTGTTACATTCATATGGTAATTCTCAGGTCATTTACATAGAATAGGGCCAGAAAACAATAAGACAATAAAGCCATTGTCTGATGCAAATCAAGGTACAGTTTGATTCCACTCTGGCTCCCAACACATTTTATGTATGAATGTACAGGTCACAGTGAAATCCTCCCCATTGGTCCACTAATGCATGCTAAAAATGTAATTATCTGGCAGGCTTAGCTGCCAAATTGTTTTTATTTTTGTAAAAATGCTTAACCTGCCAGGTGCGGTGGCTCACGCCTGTAATCCTAGCTACTCAGGAAGCTGAGATCTGAGGATCAAGGTTCAAAGCCAGCTCGGGCACAAAAGGACCTTGAAACTATCTCCAATTAACCTGTAGAAAACGGGAAGTGGGTCTTGGCTCAAAGGCAGGCAGTAGCCTTGAACTGAGGAGCTCAGTGATTACCACCCTGCCTATGGTGTTTTCCTTTAAAAGCCCAGCCTGACTGAAGGTCAGGGCTGTTCTCTATCAGCCCAGAGGTGGAGAGTAGCAGCTGTGTTGTTATTAAACTGGCCCCTAGCTCAGTTCACTCAGCGCTGGTAACTCTGTTGCTGGGAGGTTCGGGTCCCCCCAAAGTGGCCTGGGATATTACAAAAGGAAGTTAGGAAGGAAAAAAGGAATAGGTTTAGCAAAATGTGCTAGTGCTTCAGTAGTAAGACCTGTCTCCCCGACAAAATAATAATACAAAACCAACAAGCCTAGAGGTATGACTTGAGTGGTAGATAACAGGCTAGAGTTCAATCCTCAATACCACACATACACAAAAAAGAAACCAAACAAAAACTAAGAAAAGGGCCTTGAGTAGTGAGAAAGTGATGTAGGCCCTGGGGGCTTGTCTCCCCACCACTACTCTGCTTATAGAATACCCAAAGATCTATAGTGATGTTATTTTTACTCCACTCCTCTCTACCAGGCAACTGCCATGGAAGCAGACTTTGGAACTATGTATAAACTTTCAATTGATTACAGCTGTCGGCAGGCTGGACGCATTCAATCAGCCTTCCAACATTTATTGCAAGTCAGGCCCAGGGGATGGGGGGGGGAGAGGGGGGCAGAGCTCCTGTCCCTGGGGAGCTTGCAGAGTGCTCACTTGGAGAAATCAGGTAAGAAACATACACGTACCTCATTCCAGAAAGCCAGAGGCCTGTGAAGACAATGGACTCCAGTAAGGAAGAGTGGAGGGGAGGGGGAAGCGGCTACTTAGATCAGGTGATCAGGATGGCAAGAAGCACGTGGTTGAGGGCTTCCCCCCTCCTCACTCAACCCTTATTCCAAGTAACCACAGCCTTAGGGGCTGTGTTGTGAAAAGGACTCCGGAGAAGAAACAAAGAAAACCTCTAGCTAGTTTATGCCTCGTTTCCAGCCCTCTGGACCACAGGTCCCGAAGAGCGAGAGACATCTTGCAATAAAAGTTCTGAACAAGTTGTCCTAAAAGAGGGCTCCTCTGGACTCACTCTGAAACACCCCGCTTAACTGACTAACAGCTGCAGTTTGGCAGCCATGGTCGCCCCACCCAAGAACAGGGATGACATGCCCGGCCGCCGCGAGGAGCTGAGGCGGTCCCGCTCCGGAGTCTTGGCCTCGGGACAGTCGGCATGACTGTCCACGTACCAGGGCTTGGGACCTCCCAAACCTGAGTCACCAACTTTGCCTTCTGGTCACACTGTAGGGCAAGACAATCCCACTCCTCCCACCTCCCAGCTCACCGGGCACCCGAAAGACACACGCCATTAAGTATCTCCAAGCTGGATCTCCATTCAGGAGGTCTGTCTTTTCATTCTGACAAGGATGGGCCTCACCACTTAGCTCAGGCCAGTCTCCACTCCCCCAGAATACTGAGATTATAGGCAGGTACTGCCATACCTGGCCGGATCTTGACTTTGAAAAATGCCTTCATGTGTCAGGGGCCAGGGGCTCCTGCCTCTGTAATCCTAGCTACTCCGGAGGCCGAGATCTGAAGATCTCGGTTCAAAGCCACCCTGGGCACTAAAGTCCATCAGACTCTTGTCTCCAAGTAACCACCATAAAACTGGAAATGACACTGTGGCTCAATTGGTAGAGCAGTAGCCTTGGGCTGAAGATCTCAGGGACTGTGCCCAGGCCCAGAGTTCAAGCCCCACGAACCCCCCCCCAAAAAAAAAGCCTCTCTCTGTGTGTGCTGATACACACAAAAAGCCCTGTGCTGAACTCAAGTGTGTGTCTCTGTGTCTCTCTCTCACTTGCTTTTTTTTTTTTTTTCGCTCAAGGCTGGTTGAGCCACACCTCCACTCACTTCCAACTTTGTGCTGATCAAGTTTCTTGGATTTGTTTGCCTGGGCTGACTTTGAACCATAATCCTCAGATTTCGGTCTCTTCAGAAGCTAGAATGATGGGGGTGAGCCATCAGAACCTGGCTTGAAAAATGACTTCTATTAGGTATTTTGATTACCAAGATTATCCCTTTTGTAGATGGCTGGACTTGGGTTAGGATTTTTCCATCTCTGCCTTTTTTCTTTCTTTCTCCACTAGCCTTGAGAGTTCATTTTTGTAAGGGCTTTTATTTTTTTATATTTCTTCTTAGGCTAATCAAGTTTATTTCATGAAGACAAAACGAAACTCCTTTCAGGGTCTAGGGGTCCCTCATGGCTGAGGGCACTCAGGATGTGCAAGCTCACTGCCCCAGGCTCTCTCTCTCACATGTGGCGTCTCTTTCAGTCCTCTACACCATGACCTGCAGCTCCACCTCCAGAGACATCTCTCACACAGGCTGAGGGGTGCCACTACTCAGCTAAAAAGGTCCTAACAGATGTTCATATTTTCAAGGACTCACTTTTTTGGGGGGAAGGGGAGTCACATGGCTTGTACTTAGAGCCTGGGTGCTGTCCCTGAGCTTTCTTGCTCAAGGCTAGTTTGAGCCACAGCTCTACTTTAGTTTTTTGGTGGTTAATTGGAGATGATGTCTCAACAGATGTTCCTGCCTGAGCTGGTTTCCAACCTGGATCCTCAGATCTCCGCCACTTGAGTAGCTAGGCTTACAAGTGCAAGCTACTTGCTGGGTAATTGGAGATGTCTCAGACTTTTCTTCTCTGGGATGGACCCTCAGATCTCAGCCTCTTGGGTAGTTAGGATTATGGGTGTCAGCCATCAGTGCCTGGCTTGCTTGAAAACTATTGTTATCTGTTCATTTTATTCTTTATTCTTTTTCCTTCTTTTTTGTTGATCCCTAAGCTTGAACTCAAAGCTTGGGTGCTGTCCCTGAGTTTCTATGCTAAGGATAGCATTCTCCCACGTGTTGACCTACAGACCAACTCCATTTCTAGCTTTTTGGTAGATAATTAGAGATAATCTGAGTCTTATGGATTTTTCAAGCCCAGGGTGACTGGTGTGAGCCACCAGCACCTCGCTTCTGCTTTTTTTCCCCAAGTGATTAATCTAAAGTTTTAATCCACATGATAGACAAAATATATTGATGCAATAATAGCAATAAAAGGTATTTATCTTCTTCCTGAATGATAAAGGGACCTTAGGATGATAATTCAAATCATCTAATTATCAGCTACTCTCACATATTTTAATAATCTTTTGAGCTCTGTACAGCTTGCTGAGTCACTTTTTGCTTAGACCATCCACATTCTCATTCTAGTCTTTGCTATGCTCTTTGATACATTTTAAACCCCTCCACATTGGATCACTTTCCTTTTGTTGGGGCAAATTCAATCTTTTCTGAAAATATCTTTCATTCTTTCTTGAAAGGTGGTTTTGTTGAGATACACTTTTAATTCTTTTTTTTTTTCTTGGCTGGTACCAGGACTTGAACTTGGGGTCTCATGCTTTCTAGATTGGTAATCCACTATTTGCACCTCAGCCTGGTTTTTTCATTGTTGCTTTTGTGATGGAGTCTTGTGGTCTTCTCTGTCCAGGTTCGCTTCCAACTGTGATTCTCTGATTATTAGCCTCCTTTGTAGCTACAATTACGGACGTGAGCCCCATGAGCCAGCTTCTTTCTTATAGCATATTGAAGATATAGTCCATTGTCTTCTGGTATGCAGTTACGGGTGGAAAGTGAGCTGTCAATCTATTTGTCTTCACTTTGAGGGTAATTGGTCTTTTCTTTCTGGATGCATTTACCATCTGTGGTTTTCACTGTGATGTGTCTAGAAATGCATTTATCCTGCTAAGAACAAGATTACTTGCATATATAAACACTGAAAGCTTGAGCCTTCATTTTGTAAAGTGCCATCAGAGGATAAGCCTTTCTAGGACTGGGGAGATTCCTTGGGAGTCAGAATAGCAGGGGCAGACACCGATGAAAATGCTCATTAGGGTTCTGCTAGCCTGTGGTCAATGAGCTAGAGACCAGTCTCAGTAGTATCCATGCTTTCCAAACCCTTCCTAAGGGGAGGCCCAACACAGCCTCATCTCTCACACATGTGAGGACCCAGGGTCTGGGAATAATCTGGTGAAATGGCAGGGCCCAGGTCCTCTGAGCTTTAGGGCCTGAAGGTGCTTGCCAGAAGCCAGTGAGGACCAGTACAGGCTGGGAAGGACTAGATGCCCTGCAGAAGAGCTAAAACAGGGAAGACCTGAACCCCAGCCAGTGGGTTGGCTGGGGTTCTCATCTGTGGCTAAACACTTTTCAGACAGATCAAATAAGCCGACATTCTCATTTAGCAAAGTGTTTTATTCAAAAGCTTCTCAGCACCATCTAGTTGTCAGAAAGAATGAATATCACCTTTTCCTGCACACCCCACCCCACTGTAGAGGCAGAGGTTAAGCCACTTGGCAAGAGCCCCATGATTAAAACTGAGACCGTGATAAGGTTTTGGTTTGCTCTCACCCACTTTCTCTAAGCCTCTACTTAACCTGCAAGCAAAGCCGTGCCCCACAGTTCAGAGCAACAGGAAGGAATCATGTCAGACCTGATCAACCTCCCATTCTTGAGTTGTCAGAGGCACATGAAATCACCTTCAAAAAACTGAATTTAGTGACTGCCATCTAGGAAGGACAGCAATCTGTGAGGAAGCATGCAGTTTTTGAGAGCTAAATCTTAGCCAACCCTCTCCCACACTACTCTAGGAACAAAGAACATGAAGTCCATTTTCTCTCCATGCCCAATTGTTCACTTTCTGTCTTATTACAATAGACACCGAAGACCTTCTTGACAGAACAAATACATCTGATTAAAATGCTAAGAGATCCTGAGCTGTTGGAGATGAGTAGATAATATGACCTGATCTTTCCCTTTTTTTCCTTTGAGTATTTTGTTCAACCATAAAGCATTCTTCCCTGAAGAGGTTCCTGGAGGAGACTGGAAATCCAAGAGTCTGACTGTGTTTTGTGGAAACACACTGCCAACCATGACACTTTGGCTTCAGTCCCTGGATCTGTCCTCGGCAGCTACGTCAGGTCCCAGGGAAGGAGGGAGAACTGGAGGCAGTATCACTCTGCCAAAGCCCCCATGGGGTCCCACGCTGGCAAGACAATGGGCTCCTGTTCCAGCACAGCTAGCACGTCTTCAGGGACGTGCTTCCTGTCCACCACCACCTCATAGACAAACTCGGAGAACCACTCATCAGTCATGCACAGGTAACCTGAAGAAGAGAACAGAGGCCTCGTGAGTCCAGAGAGCAGAGCGTCCTTTGTGAGGGTGCAGCTGTACATGTGTGCCAGCTTCCCATTGATAATACCATTTAATCCAAGGCTTCTGGGCAATTCTGTGAAAAACACAGGACAGACATGGCTCTATTTTTAGCAATGAGGCTCAGAATGCTACGTGATGCACTCACGTCACCTGGAGCAAGCTCACAGCAGATGTGTGGCTGCCTGAGGGGGTAACAGGCCTGGGTGCTGGCTCCTGTCACTCTGCCCACCCTTGGCATCACCACTGTTCTCTCTTCCTTTGTTGTATTCCCAGAGCAACCAGCTAAGCTGGGACTGTGCCCCCCCACCCAGGTAGCCACACATTTTCAGATGCTACTGTATGAGTCAGAGACCGCTTTTCTCCCAACTTTCTCAGGAAGGCTCCAGGATAAAGGGATTCCTCTGGTAGAAGAAATTGTGCCACATGTCAGACACTTAGCCACTCTTCTCTGAGTTTGTGGCTGGGTGCAGTGGCTCACACCTGCAATCCTAGATACTCAGGAGGCTGAGATCTGAGGATCATGGTGCAAAGCCAGCCCAGGCACTAAAGTCCGTGAGACTTATCTCCAATTAACCTCCAGAAAACTGGAAGTGGCACTGTGGCTCATGGGAGAAGGTGGTAGCCTTGAGCTGAAGAGTTCAGGGACAACAACCAGGCCTCGAGTTCAAGTCCCACAACCGACAAAAAAAAGTTTGTGTAAACCAGAGGCTGGGAGCTGTGTAGTTCCTATTGCACCAGACCATGGGAAAAGGAGAAATCACCCATGTGTTTCACAAGAGGGCCTGCCTTTGCTCCAGCCACACATTGCTTGTCCTCAAGACCCCTTCATACTCTTACAGTTATTAAAAACTCCAAAGGTTGCTTATGTGTGTTACAACTATTGGTACTAGGTATTAGGGTTGCTGGGTACTGGTGCCAGTCCAGGCAGGAAAAGTCCACAAGATTCAACTCCAATGAACTACTAAAAAAAAGCTGGAAGTAGAGCTGTTACTAAAGTGTTAGAGCACTAGCCTTGAGCAAAAAAGAGCTCAGCACACACACACAAAAGAAAAAAAAGGGGTTAAAAGTCTAAGGGCTGAGAACATGGCTAGAGCAGTAAAGCACAAGGTCCTAAGTTCAATCCTTGTACTGCCTACCCTCTTCTAGTTAAAAATCAACTTGCTTTAGAATAAGTATCAATACAAATTTGTGTGTGTTTAAACTCAGGGCTTGGGCACGGTTCCTGAGCCTCTCTGTGCTCAAGGCTAGCACTTTACCACTTGAGCCATAGCACCACTCTGGCCTTTTCTGTTTTACGTGGTACTGAGGAATCGAAATCAGGGCTTCATGTATGCTAGGCAACTTCTGGCTTTTGGGGAGTAGTTAATTTGGAGATAAGTGTCACAGACTTTCCTACCCAGGCTGTCTTCAAACCGTGATCCTCGGATCTCAGCCTCCCGAGTAGCTAGGATTACAGGTGTGAACCACTGGCACCCAACCCACAAACAGTATGTTTTTGGGGTTGGGAGGGGAGAACACACTCTCCAAAAAAAATAATTTGTTTCATGAAGTAGACAAAGAATGTCTGTTCATACAGGTATGTGGTTAGTGAAGAAGAAACCAGGGTCTGGGGATTTGCAGCCCACACTTTGGAAATGGCTACTGTTAAGACTAGTTTAAATAACTAAAAGGCAACAAAATGGTAAGACATGTGGCTTAAAAATGGATGTAATTTAAAACATGAAGACACAACTGCTTCGGGGCAGTCATCCATGCTCAACTTGCACACCAGAGGTAAAACGCATCTTAACGACAACACATGTGCCTTCGTGACAAAATGCCATGACAAGTGTTCAAGAGGACCAGGCACACAGCTCACTGATGGGCCACTTGCCTTGCATGCAGCAGGAGACCCAAGTCCCCATCTCAGTACCTCAGGGTGAGCAGTACCAGAGGGCTCTGATCACATCTTGGTGCCTCCTATGCCAGTGCTCCTTTCAAAGATGGACAAAGGAAGGAGAGAACAGGGCAGGGCTGGTCTATCCTATGTGAGGGTTGTCCCCGGCTTTGCTCGGGTCAGTCACTTAAGGACCTCACTGTCATCTATACCAGTGACAGTTCTGCAATTCTAGCTACCAAAGCTTTCTCATCTGAAGGGCTAACCAGTATAATTGTTATCATTTCTTCTTCTTCTTCTTTTTTTTCCCCCCCAGTCCTGGGGCTTGAACGCAGGGCCTGAGTAGTGTCCCTGGCTTTCTCAAGGCTAGAGCTCTACCACAGCCACAGCACCACTTCCAGCTTTTTCTATATATGTGATACTGAGGAATTGAACCTGGGTCTTGGTGCATGCTAGGCAAGCACTCTACCACTAGGCCAAACTCCTGGCCCCAGTATCATTTCTTGCTGCACTTTTTCAAAAGGAGGTGTAAACAAGCAGGAGTCCAAACTGTTCTTCTCCACAGCTAGCTGAGTTTCAGTCCTCATCACAACACAATGGTGAATGCTTCCCAGAACAGCTCTGGGCAGTGAGGCAGGGAGTGGACAGAGGCAGACTCATGTAATGAAGTCTGTGTCCTTATAACAATACTATCACCATGCAATCAAATGAGCCTTCAGAGAAGGCTTAGAGAAAATGGACAATAAATATATCTATACTATCTTGTTCCAAAAGCAGATCAGATTAAGTCCTCACAAATTAAATCTCCTATCAATTGCAATCCACTCTTTCCATGTGCCTGCCAAGAGGCCCTGCCTTGATTAGTGTCTCTCTTCAGGATATGAGTTCTTTGGGGCCCGCAAAAAACTCACAATCTAGGTGGCTGCCAAGTAATTGCACCCCGAGCAGATAATGGACTGTGGCTCTGTAAGTGTTGACATGGTGTCTGGGAGTTTGACTGGGAAGATTGGGATCGGCGTGTCTGAAATTCAGGAGTGCAGTGGAGGAGGGTCGGAGCGCCTCACAGCCAGCACACTGGCAGCCGTTAGGGTTAGAGGAAGGCTGCCACCCTCTCAGGCCCTAAGCTCCCTGGCCACTAGAGAGAAGCCAGAAGGAGAAGAAAGAAAAATGAGATCTCAAGATGAATATTTAGGAAAATCAATGTATAAACATAATTAGAAAACAAGGCGAAGCTGAGGTGGCTCACACCTGTAAACCTAACTACTCAGAAGGCTGAAATCTCCAAGTCCAGGTTCAAAGCTAGCAGTGGCAGGGAAGCCCATGAAACTCTCAGCTTCGATTAACTATCACAAAAAAGCCGGAGGTAGAGCTGAGGCTCAAGTGGTACAACACTAGCTTTGAGCAAAAAATGTTCAGGGATAGCACCCAGGCCCTCAGTTAAAGCCCAGAACTGGCATTTAAAAAAAAAAAAAAAGTGAAATTTTAATGTCTTATTTATACACTGAGGAAAATAATAGGGGAGCAGTCCCTCAAAGAAACAGTGTTTTTGTTTTTGTTTGGGTTGATCGTGGGGCTTGGACTCAGGGTTCTAGGTACTGAACCTAACTAAGTTCTTTTGCTCAGGGCTGGTGCTTTATCAGTTTGAGTCACAGCACTTCTGTTTTCAGGTAGTTAGAGATATGAATCTCCTGGACTTTCCTAACCAGAAAGACTTTGAATTGCTGGATTCTCAAATCTCAAACTCTGAAGCAGTTAGGATTTCAGGCATGTGCCACCCAGTGTCCAGCTTGTCACTTACTTTTGTGAGCTACTCAGTGTACAACTGGTCCTACTGCCTTAAATTAGTATACAATATGTTGAAAACATGCAAAATGACAGAACCCTGTGGAATGGGATGTGTCATACTGAAAAACCACACATATGCTCTCTTCACTGAGCAATGCCATCTTACAGGTAGAACATTCTTGAATCCATAGTATGTATGTATGTGCAGAAGCTAATATTTAGCCAGCATTTACAATGGGCCAACCCCATCTTAAAAGTGTACATATATTGACTTACTACAATATTGTTTGCAATAACAAAAGACTGGAAACAACCCAAGTTCTGTTGGTAAGGGGACTGGGTAATAAACTAGTAGGTACATGCAGACAATGGAAGATGAATACATCTCTTGTCACTATGTTCACTTATTAGGAAGTCGAGCTGTTAAATGAGGAGAGGCAATGCAGGGCATAAGCTTTGCCAGTGCTGGCAGAGGAAAAGAAGTAAATATTATTTATATGCATAACTCTACTCCTTTTTTTAATTTAAAGAATGATGAAGCAGAAATGAATAGCACTAGTAACTGAAAGAAGAAAGGATGGAAGCTTGACAGATAGAAACAATATTATTCTTACCATACCTTTTGGTATTTTCATGTTGGCAAAATGTAATGTTTTTTATCTACTGAGAGAATTATACTTCAAGTGGGGTGCAGGTGGCTCACACCTGCAATCCTAGCTACTCAGGAGGCTGAGATCTAAGGATTGTGGTTCAAAGCCAGCCCTGGCAAGAAAGTCCATGACTCTCATCTCCAATTAATGACATAAAAAGCTACAGATAGTACCATGGCTCAAGTGGTAGGGTACTAGCCTTGAGCAAAAGCAGCTCAGGGACAGTGCCTAAGCCCAGAGGTCAAGCCCCATGACTGGAGGAAAAAAAAATTATGCTTTAGAAAACATACATACAAAAGGGGGGAAAAATCACACAATAAAGCCCTTCACAATGCATTATCACATAGCCTCCCTGAGCTCTAATTTCAAGCACAACAAAACACTTTGGGCAGGCAGAGTGGGCTTTAGTTGTCTAAAGTCCTATGGCCAGAAAGCAAAGCACACATGTCTTTACCACCAAACTGGGTCTTTCACAGGGCTCAGCTTCTTCCAACAGAGCTCAATAAGCCTTGGCAGGTAGGCAGAACCTAGCAGGTAACTACCTGCTCCGCGCCTCAGTAACAGGCAGAAGCATGGAATCCAACTCGGGGATCTGATTAGAACTGCACAAACCTCACACCAGTCAGGAACCCAGAGATGCTATGTGGTCTTAGTGCTTGTAATTAGAAGACTGGGTAATAGGAATGGGCTGGATGTTAAAAGAAAAAAAAAAGAGGAAGGGAACTAAAACACTTGTAGTTGAGACTGCCATTTGGACAGTGATCTGAGATGAGGCTGCTCCCCACTCCAGAGTAAATAAAAATGTCTGACTGCAGAGTGAGGGCACATTTATGTTCCTGAACTTCTGCTGATAAAAGAAGAGATGCTCAGAAAGCCGGATATTACTGGTGGCCTCTCAGAAACAAAGGCTACAGAAGGTACAGTTTCCCTGGTAATGACACCAGGGAAAATGGGACATGATGGAATGGAAAATTTGGTAAGGAAGAGGGGTTGTTTGGATTTGTGGGTTTTTTGTTGTTGTTGCAGTCTTGGGGCTTGAACTTAGAGCCTGGGCACTGTTCCACTAAGCCACATTCCCAGCCATGTGGTTTGTATTATTTTTAGCCATCAAACCATAATCAAGTTCAGTGAGCAGAAGTGTATCCTCCCTTAGAAAGTGTCTGCAACCAAGAAGCCTAGAAGACTCCTGCTCACCCCAGGGCTCGGGTCTCCCTCCCCTGATGGGACATGTAAGCCTAGTGCACAATTGCACAAATAGACCAGGAGAGGAAAAGCACACATGTGTGCCATGTAAGGATCTATTTTCCCAAGCAACTCAATGATTTCCCTCTGACCCCAAACCATCACAACTACTATTTTCTTTAGGACTCATAAACTCCATGAATGGCAGACCACATTATTTCTTGGCCTCACTCCTCTGATTTGTCCAAAGCACCCTGCATGTGCTAGCTATCATTCTCCTGGGTGGCTTCTTCTCACCCCTCTTCTTACCCACAGTGCTGACAGGAAGCATCAAAGCTGACTCACCCTGTGGAAGGGTAAGGTGACCTCACAGGCACTCATCATCTGCCTGCTTGTCATGCCCTCGTTATTCTGTACGCAAGGCTGTTATGTTATGGAGGTTTGCAGCCTCCACATCACAGCTTCAACTTCCTGCCCCATTTTACTAACCACCCCTCCTAAAGTTTTCCTAAACCAGAAACCCAAGCTGAAGCCTTTTCCCTTGACACCACTTCTGCTTACGCTGCCACTGTACCGTGTCCCACAGAGACCTCTGGCCTGAGGAGCCTCCTCTACCCCTCACTCCTCCCGGGAACTTTGCCTTCAATGGCTCTTGGCTGTCTCCTCAATGAAGGGCTCTCCTTGGTTTTTTCTTTCTAGCTACCTGCCTTCCTTCTTGGAGAAATCAACCCTTCTTCGCTTTTCTCAGTCTATTTATCCTTTATCTTACAGTCTGAGGAGCACACCATGAGTGCCACTTCTGCCACCTAACAGCCCTCTTCAAATCCCTCCCTGTGTCCCAGCAGATTATGTGCAAATTCCTGAGGGTCAGAGATACCTTTCACCATGGCCTGTGCATGGTTCCCTGCATCCCATCAATAAATGTGAGCTGATGGTATTGCTAATGGTTTCTGCTCAGCACCAGGTTTATTCACCTCCACTGCCTTCTCTTACAAAACTGAGCCCATACTACACGGTGGGTATCCATCAGCAGCCGTGGATCAGCACAATGGTCATGACCAGATCTGTCAGAATTCTTGAGAGCTGAAGTGGAACAATGGGGAAAGAGGGAAGCCCAATGTGAAGCCGAGTGTTCGATCCTCTTGCTTTTATTAGCCTAAAGCATCAGGAACAGAAGCAAGGACAGCTGGTATTTTGAGTACTTCTTGTGTGCCCCACAGATGCAATTGTTATGGGTATTATAAGCAAAAAAGCTATGCTCAGATGAGTGAAACAGCATAGCCAAGGTGAGAAAGCAGGAGAGATTCCCAGGCAGTCTTGGCTCCAGATGTTATGCTTAACCCTAGCTTTCTTAAACCAATGCAACATTCCTTGGAGGAAATGTGGTAAAAAAAACAAAAACACAGATTCACAGATTCTTCTATAGGAGAAATGCACACAAAACTATCAGACATGAGAAAGGCCTGGGGTATTGCTCACCGATATTACACTTGCCTAGCAAGCACGAGGCCTGCAGTTCCAACTCCAGTACCACGAGAAAACAATATCAGCTGAGAATTTTCCCTGAAACTGATGCCTGACCATCACAAGTAGTCCCAACAGTGGGTCCCCACCCTCCCAATGGTGGCCCTCTCCAGTCACACCCTGAGGAAGTCCTATGGAATTAGATACTGTATGCCTCCTCTATTCTACTCTCATGTCTTTTTTTTTTTTTTTGCATGAGTCCTGTGGGCTACTTGGTCAACAGAGATGAGCAATTAAAAGTCCTTCTAGAGAACTCAGATATCCAGCGTGACACTGTCCCCAAGCCTGGAAAGACATGAAAACTCTCTGGGTAATGTAACAGGTTTGTATCTTGCTCTTCCCAGGAATCAGAAACCTCTTCCTTTATGCTCAATTACATTGCCTGTAAATTATATAACTTGAATGAGACATCCAGAAATAAGCCTCAAACAGATCCATGGATAAATTGTCCTTTGTAAGATCCACGGATAAATTGTCCTTTGTAAGTCACTTGTGCTTTTAGGGAAGCTGTGAGATCTTAATTCTAGCTCTATCTCTGATCCTGCCTAACCCGAGGAAGTGAAAACCTCTCAGTATGTTTCCATTTCTTCGTATCAGTACAGGCATAGCACTGTTCCTAGACTATTGTCTACACTTTGAAACTGAGGGTAGAAATAAATGCACACACTGCACACACATTAGCAAACTGCATGCTTCCGATGCGAGATGTATCTAACAGATCATCCCGAGCATCTCTGACAGGAAAGGACTGAACTTCTTAAACCTGTATAACAGCATCCAGTCTGAATGCTTTCACACAGCATATCACTTGACAGCCACAGTGAGACCATCTATGGGCTCCCAGAAGGAGTAACTATTACTGATGGAGAAACACGAAACTACAGTGTTAAACTACCTGACTCTATAATTGCTACTACAACACAAAGCCACAGAGAGAATGTGGTGAGTTTTGTGCCAACGCACACTAGCTGGTGAGGCACTTGAATGCTGGCTTTTCTCAAGTGGCCAGAGTTTCTTTCCAAATTAATAGTTTAACGTGCCCAAATGTTTCTAACCAATTTCACCAAAAGTTTTTTGTTGTAGGAGATGTAAGGGTCCCTTCGAATAGAAAGCCCCTAGACTAAGTTGGGAAACTGAGTCTGGAATTTGACCCTTACTAGGGAACTAAGGAATGCAATAAAACTGCAGTTTTTCTTTGAACTCAACCCCAGACCCCAATTTCAGAAGAATGTCCCCTGACCTCCTGTGGAGTAATGTGTGACTACCAGTGTAAAAGCCCCTGACCTCTTGCTAAGCAATGTTTAAGTTCTGTTGTTCAAGTCCTTTGTTTCAAAAGAGCTAATGTTATGTTAATTGAACGCTACCACTCAACCCCATTCAAGACTGAGTTGTAGCTTTACCCTTAGAAGCCCAATTTGCACCTCGGTTCAGGGTCACAGTGTTAGCTTGAGTCTGCTCTGTGTCCCTGGCAGGCCAGATTCTGCAACACCTTAATGAACCTTTTCAAATCCTAAACTCTTGATGGTGGGCTCATTCTCAGACCTGTAACAGGGGAAGTCTAGAAATTTTACTAAAATTAAATCAGGAACAGGCAGACTCGTTTGTGAGAAAAGATGAAAAATAGGAGTTAAAAATAAGTTCAAGCCAGGCACTGTGGCTCATGTCTGTAATCACAGCTACTCAAGAAGCTAAGATCTGAGGATCATGGTCTGAAGCCTGTCTAGGCAGCAAAGTCCCTAAGTTTCATCTCCAATTAACCACCAGAATATTGGAAGTGGTGCTGTGGTTCAAAGTCATAGAGCGTTAGCCTTGAGTGAAAAAGTTCAGGTAATGCCTAGATCCCAACTTCAAGCCCCACAACCAAAAACAGATAATTACAAATCATAATTTCAAAAGTTCAGGTACCTGAAAGATGTAAAAGCAATTTGCGAAACAAAAACTCACCTTTGTTCAAAATGAAAATGAGAGTTCTCATTAGAAAAATGTCATCTCACCCTTATGTAAGAATTGTGTTACTTAGCATTTACTGAGAAGTAGCCTGAACAGCACTGAAAACATTTTGATAATTCTACACTCAGAGCTGTGTTGTACCTGGCTTACAGCAGGAATACAATCTCAGGACTAGTGAACAAATAACAAAAGAATAAGTTCCGTATTCAGACTGGTTATTAAAGAGACCAATCTGGGGCTATGAGTGTGGTCTAGTGGAAAGAGTGCTAGCCTAGCATGTATGAAGACCTGGGTTTGATTCTTTGGTACCACATATACAGAAAAAGCTGGAAGTGGTGTTGTGGCTCAAGTGGTAGAGCGATGGTCTTGAGAAAGCTCAAGGACAGCACACAGGCCCTGAGCTCAAGTCCCAGGACTGTTAAAAAAAAAAAAAAGAGAGAGAGAGAGAAACCTGGAATTTAATTTACTGACTATCAACACTACTCTGATATATGCTATAAAGAATGTTAGCACGTTGTATGCAAGGGAATTTCTTTAGAACCTTGTTTATTTGGAATATATCTGAAGTTGTGAAAAGATTTAAGAAAAACCAAAAATCTTGTTAGGTTGGCACAAACCTTTACAAAAGGCTGCTTGCCCTATGTCCAGATTCCCAGCCCCCAACCAGTGCTCTAGAGCCTGACATTAGACCTTTCATAAAGTTTTATGCCTCTTCACTGTTTCTGATTACCAGTGATCATGAACTGACTTATTATTTCCAAGAATGGGCAATGTATAGAGGAGAGAAGCTAAGAGAAAACAATTCAGCAGGTAAGGAAACTTGCTCCGATATCAGACTTCCTGGTTATAATTCAGGCTCAAGGAAGTGGGACTGTGGCTCAAGTGATAGAGTGATAGCCTTGAGCAAAAGAACTCAGGGATAGCACTTCAGGCCCAGGGTTCAAGCCCCACAATCGACCCCATTAATCCTAATAATAATTCTGGCTCAATATTAGACACAAGTGCAAATTACTTTGGCTTAAGGCTTAAATGCTTTTCTCAGATGAGTTCCTAATTGAGAGAAACCAAAGGTAATTTCTTGTCACTTTAAACTCTTTTTTTTTTCCTCCCTGCTCCCCCTTCTGGCACTGGGGCTTGAACTGGGGCTGGGCACTGTTCCTGAGCTGCTTTTGCTCAAGGCTAGTTCTCTACCACTTAAGCCACAGGGTCACTTCTCGCTTTTTCTGTTTTTGTGGTACTGAGAAAGTGAACCCAAGGCTTCATGCATGCTAGGTAAATACTCTACCACTGAGCCACATTCCCAGTCATTACAATTCTTAAATACTAATGGATGCCAGTGTCTCATATCTGTAATCCTAACTACTTATGGAGGTTGGGATCTGAGAATCAGAAGTTTGAAGCCAATAAGGGCAGGAACGTCTGAGAGACTTTTGTTTAATTAACCATCAAAATGCTGAAAGTGAAGCTGGGGCTCAGTGGTAGAACACTAGCCCTTCACAGAAATGCTCAAGGATAGAACCCAGGCCCTAAGTTTGAATCCTAGTTCCATCCACAAACACATTTGTTTTTCCTTTTTCCCTTCCCTTCCCCACTCCCTTCTCCCTGCCCCCCGCCCCCACCCCCTTCCTCCTTCTTCTTTTCTTGCGGGTCATGGGGCTTGACCTCAGCCTGGGCACTGTCCCTGAGCTCTTCAGCTCAAGGCTTACGGCCCTACCCTTGAGCCAAGCCCCACTTCCCATTTTCTAGAGGCTAACTGGAGAAAAGAGTCTCAGGTCCTGTACTGTCCAGGCTGACTTTGAATCTTGATCCCCAGATCTCAGCTTCTTGAGTAGCTAGGATTACAGGCATAAGCCACCTCAGCCTGGCTCTTTCTTTTTATTTGGCCAGTTCTAGGGCTTGAACTCTGGGTCTAGACTCTGTCCCTGAAGTTCTTTCTTCTTCTGCTCAAGGCTGGTGCTCCACTTGATCTACAGTGCCACTTCTAGCTTGTCTGAATAGTTTATTGTCTAACTGTCCCAATGGACTTTCCTGCCCAGGCTGGCTTTAAACTGTGACCCTCAGATCTCAGCCTCCTGAGTAGCTAGGATTATAAACATGAGACACTGGTACCCAGCTCAAACACACATTTTATTTTTTTTAGCTATTTAGCCAGTCCTGGGGCTTGAAGTCAGGGCCTGAGCACTGTCCGTGGACACTTTTTGCTCAAGGTTATCACTGTGCCACTTGATCCACAGTACCACTTCTGGCTTTTTTCTGTGTATGTGGTTCCAGGGAATTGAACCTAGGGCTTCATGCATGCTAGGGGGTGTGGCCTACACTCTCAGCCCACAATATCAACTTAAAGGGAAAGATAATGTAACAAATCTCAAGGTTCATTTCCTTATGAATTTTCTGACATAAATCTATAAACAAGGGATATTTCAAAAAGCAGAGTTGGAGAACAACATTATAAGCTCAGTATGCATTCAATTTCCAGTCCAGATGATTATGAATGCTTGAATTCACCAACAGAAGCAATCCTATTAGATTAACAAGGCAAGTATTAATTCCTCTTTGTCTCTTCTGATTAGAAGGAATCTATCTTGTAAAATAGTCTGTCTGACTTACCTAACAGTGTCTGGACAAGAAAGGCTATGAACATGACCAAGAGGGAATGCCGAAGACAGAAGTCAGCAGAAGGCAAGGCAGACTGCTTAGGGAGCTTTGCTGTTTACCTACGACTTATATTATCTTTTTTTTTTTTTTTAAAGCAACATCAATCTTAACAGGCAGAAATCCCAAAGAGAATAGTAGCAAACTGTTAACAATGTTATCTACAGAAACAAAATCCGCTGCTAAATTGTTACGACTCCTGAGAGAGCACAGTGATCCCGCCTCAGCCATGCCAACCAATGCCATGTGGAAGATAGACTGGTGGGGCTTGCTGCCATAAACACAGGCCACCAGCAAAACAACACACTAAGTACTCTCTGAAGGTCAGACCAAGTGTGCCAATAAAATTAGATCTTGTTTTCTTTCCTTCCTTCCTGTTAAGTTAGAAAGAACATTACCAAGAAACACAGAAGAATAATTTACTTCGGCTTTAAATGAACTATTCCTTACCCATTTACAGTTCAGTATTTTTTTTTCTCTTGGCTCTCTACTGAAATGTGTTACTCTGTATAATCTCGGGCATTTAAGTTATTTGAGAACAACAAAATAATTTAAGCTTTACTAAATACCTGCAGATTTTATAAAGAATTATTACAGGCAAATTATAGGACTCCAGTTCTCAGTTCTCTTAACGCAACAATGGAATGACTAGGAGAAACAACCTGTGCCTTGCACAGGTGTGAAGAGGTACAGCAGAGATGGGAAAGAATTAGCAATTAACAAAATGGCCTGAAATACAGGTTAATAAAAACAGTAACACACTATATCATACACAAAATATTTTCTTTGCTTTATTTGTGTTTAATTTCCCCTCCCTTATTCCTATACCTCTTTCCAGGGTCTGACTTAGGAACTAGCTTTTGGTTGGGCTTGCTTGTTCAGCTGGTGCTCTACCACTTAAGCCATAAAGACACCTTAGCTTTTTGCTGGTTATCTGGGAGATGACTCTCACAGACTTTTCTGCCTAGGCTGGCTTTGAAAGTGACATTCTGCATCTCAGCCATCTAAGTAGGATTATAAAGATAAGTCACTAGCACTTAGCCGTTTATAGTCAGTCTGTCTGTCTGTCTGTTTTTTCTAGTCCTGGGCTTGAGCTCAGGGCCTGAGCACTGTCCTTGGACTTTCTCAAGGCCAGAGCTCTACCACTTGAGCCTCAGCACCACTTCTGGCTTTTTTCAATGTATGTGGTACTAAGGAATTGAACCTTGGTCTTCATGCATGCTAGGCAAGCACTCTACCACTAGGCTGAACTCCTGGCCCCAGTTTATAGTCTCTTAAATGAATATCACTACTAAAACCCAGTGACTACTAGAAATGGGCCGGGGGCGGGGGGGGGGGAAGAGGAGACTCAATATCTATCTATCTGCAAACCAATAGTCCAGCCAGGTCTAGACAAGCCATAACTTCAGTCTAACCTATATGATGACTAATATATACAATAATAACCCCAATCACAAGAACCAAATTAGCCCAGAGAAGAAATAGGAGTAACAGGCATTTATCTGAAGTAACTTTAGCCAGTTATCTATGGCTTTCTAATTTCAGATAGACCATCATTTCTTAACCACCACCAATTTATAGATTTAACTAAGCTCTGAGGTCTGTCTGTCTGTCTGTCTTTCTTTTTTTGTGGGTCATGGGGCTTGAACTCGCCTGGGTACTGTCCCTGAGCTCTTCAGCTCAAGGCTACTACCCTACTCTTGAGCCAAGCCCCATTTCCCATTTTCTAGAGGTTAACTGGAGATAAAGAGTCTCAAGTCCTTTTGTGCCCAGGCTGGCTTTGAACCTTGATCTTCACATCTCAGCCTCCTGAGTAGCTAGGATTACAGGCGTGAGCTGCCCCACTCTGAGTTATTTTTAATCTTTAACAACCACAAAACAATTAGAGAAATCACAGAAAGGTGACATGCAATTTCCTAATGTTGCAAAGAGTACACTAATATCATTTATATTTGTTTAAGCACTGAGCTGCTGAGTTTCACAGCAGCTCCTGGGGATAGTTAGCCAAAATCTACCAATAATTATTTTCCTGTGGAGAAGAAAAGATTTGGAATGATGGACTCAACATTTGAGATTTGAGGTATCACATGCAGCTGTTCAATCAGCAAAACAAAATCCTGTCAAGTCCCAAGCTCAGGTTAATAGGCTCTTTTTAGCCTCTGACAAGCTCTATCTGATTACTCCAAGCTTCCACACCATATAATCCCACTTCCTGTTTTTGCTCTTGGAATACCCAGGGTTCACACAGGAATGTGCTTAGAAAAAAAAAAATCACGATTGTAAACATTAAGGCACAACTGCAGTGGTAGAGGGCTTATCTGGCAAACAAGAAGCCTTGAGTTCAATCCTCAGAATCAAAATAGACAGACAAATGAGATGGATGGTGGATGGATAAATGAACAAATGGAAAGATCTACTAAAAATCTCCTTTCCTTCTCTTTCTCTCTTGAAAATGTCTGCTTAGCCAGTGCAGTGGTTCATGCCTATAATCCTACTACTCAGGAGGCTGAGATCTGAAGATCAAGGTTCAAAGCCAGCCCAGGCACAAAAGGACCTGAGACTCTTATCTCCAGTTAACTCCTAGAAAAGTGAAGTGGGGCTTGCCTCAAGGGTAGAATGGTAGCCTTAAGCTGAAGAGCTCAGGGATATCGCCCAGGCTGAGTTCAAGCCCCATGACCCACAAAAAAAAAAAAAAGTCTGCTAATTCCTACTGGGTGAGATGTATGCTCAAGATTAGTTTTCTAGTGAATCTTATTTTTCTAGTTTTCCTACGTCTTCTTAGTCTTCTACTTAGTTTAAGAAACTTTAGAGCATTTTTACCAGACTTCCCCCCTCTCCCTGCCAGTCCTGTGGCTTGAACTTGGGGCCTGGACTCTGTCCCTGAGCCTCTTTGTGCCCAAAGTTGGCACTCTACCACTTGAGCTACAGCACTACTTCTGGTCTTTTCTGTTTTTGTGGTATTAAGGAATCAAACCCAAGGTTTCATGCATGTTAGGCAAGCATTCTACCACTAAGCTACATTCCCAGCCCTGGACTTTCCTTCTTTTGAACCACTATCCTCAGAACTCAGCCTCATGAGTAGACAGGATTATAGGCATGAGCCACCAGCAAATCAGCCTTAGCCAATTTATAACTTACTCATTATAACTTATTATAACTTATTTATGACTTCTGCCAAGATTTGGACTGGCTAATACAAAAAAGTTCTAAATGGCAACTGAAGTGCCAGTTTTTCTCTTTAGGTCTCCCAACTTCCAAGGAATCTTAAATTCCTGAAGAGATAAATATCCTGGCTCAAGCTTCTAATTTTAACTATTTGGGGTAAGTAGAGGATGGGAGATTGTGGTTCAAGGCCAGCTTAGACACGGAAGTTCCCAAGACTCCATCTCAACCAATGGCTGAGTACAATGGGATCTACTTTTTATCCCAGTAACATGATAAAGTGTGTAAGAGGGCCATAGCCCAGGCCACCTGAAGCATAACCAAAAGATCTATCTGGAAAATAACCAACATGAAAAGGAGCTTGAAGTGTGGCTCAAGTGGCAAAGTGCCTGCTTGTAAGTATAAGGACCTCAAACCAATCTCCAGTATCGAAAAAAGAGCCCAAAGAAAAATTTTTTTGCTAATCTATTTTCCCATTGGGAAAGCTTCTTTCTAAAGCACTTATACAACGCATGAAAATATACAAAATGGTGCATCACAAGCATTTTGGCAAAGGATACTCCATGTTCCCATCAACTAAGGATTGGTTAAAAGCCTGGGAGAGTCAATGCCAATTGGTCTGAATCCACGTAGGGGTTCAAGCATGCCATGCTGCGCATAGGAACCCTAGGGCCAACCAGATGCTTCTGTTTCTCTATAGAATAGCTTAGTCGATGGGACAAACACTGGATATTCTTCTGTATTAGAGCAGCCTCTCCCCCGGGGAAGCAGAGCAGTGCCCATCCGAATTACCTGGAGGTAGTAATTCAACATTAAACTCACCTTTATGGCCATGGTCTTCACCCCACGAATTCTCCACTCTCCATTTCAGGAAAGCACCATCCTGATCATCCTATAAGGAAGTAGATGGACATCTAAAACTAGAATCCTCCTGTCTATGTGTCACATAATTTTTAGCTCTTCTGCAGCCACCCAACAGCCTGCTCTATGGCCAGGATGTAAATGATCAGGGCCATATACTTCCTACTATCGCCACAGGAATACCTGAATGTAAGTGGGTTTATAGTCTGCTCTACACAGAAAATAGATATGTAAAAATGCTACTTGGACAATGGTAAGGGAAATAAAAGTCTATTAAATTACTGAAAGCAGTATGAACCATCTGAAGTCAATGATTCTCATTTCTAATCAATTAGATTCTGAGTTGTAGAATGGGTAGCTTAGTCTCTGTTCTCAGGACTGTAATGAAAAAAAGACTTGGAACTACTTTAATTCTTTATTTGTGCAGACAAGTAAATATGTTCTCATTCTAGCATAATTACTAGAAAGAAGGTCACAGACTAACTGTAAGTTAGTCTTCAAAGGCATCTCCATTGTTTTGGGAATAGTCCAAGGATAAGATCAAGAGTTCTTTTTGCAAACAAAACAAAAATATTGTCATCATATGTCTGATTTGCCATTCAGGGAAACCAAGTAACAGTACTCTCCAAATGTGTTTTTACTGATTCAGTGACACAAATATTGAATTTAACACAAAAGAGATTGACTAGCAAAGCAAAAATAAAAGGACCATTTTCATAAACATCAGCCAGTTCTATCTTCATTATTAAAATTAGCTCAATTTTCACATTTTTAAAGAAACTGTGATACTGTATACAGTAATCCTCACCTGACAAACTTCATTTAAAATTTATTATAATGACAGACAGGACAAAAGCCTCCTTTTGAACAAAGGTTTTTTTTCTCTTATGTCTACTCAGGGCATTTGTTGATGTCAAAACAATTTAAATCTTTGTAGCATGAGGTAAGTACTGACCCTTGTATCATCTCCTCATGAATTCACCTGTCAGCTCCCACTTGTGTCTCACTTCATGAAGAGTCTTATCCATGTGGGACTTGGCTTCCTTTGGTTTTGCTAACCTGAACACTCTACTCTTAGTGATATTCTTCAATTACAGTAATATCAATCTCCATAATTAAGCCAGCAAGCCAACCCACAAGTTTCAGACACTAACCTATATTAAAATATATAATAAGCTATACATTCTCACAGTTTAATTATAAACAAAATCTAAAATTAATAGTTTTAAAATTTCATTTGTCAGTTGTTTTTGTGCTTGTATTTGTCAGCATTGTCCCTTAGTTTTTTTCTTTTAAGGCTAGCACTCTACTATTTGAGCCGTAGCTCCACTCTGGTTTTTGGGTGGTTAACTGGAGGTAAGAGTCTTACAGACTTTCCTGCCACAGTTAGCTTCAAAGCATAATCTTCAAATCTCAGCCTCCGTAGTAGCTAGGATTACAGGTGCTAGTGCCCACCTTATAAATTATTTTATGACTATAAGTCTACTGTGCATGATAGGAAAAAGAAATTCTCTATCAAGCTACTTTGTAAAATAACCTTCAATTTTCTGTAATTTTCTTTCAACTAATTAAGCTAGAAAGAGAATATATTTACTTGTCTGCACAAGTAAAGAATTAAAGTAATGGGGCCAGGAGTTTGGCCTAGTGGTAGAGTGCTTGCCTAGCATGCACAAAGACCGGGGTTCAATTCCTTGGTACCACATACATAGAAAAAAATCAGAAGTGGTGAGGCTCAAGTGGCAGAGCTCTAGCCTTGAGAAAGTCCAAGGACAATGCTCAGGCCCTGAGCTCAAACCTTGAGCTCAAGCCCAGGACTGGCCAAAAAAAAAAAAAAATTAAAGTAGTTCCAAGTTTTTTTTGTTTTTTATTTTATTTTTTTTTCATTACAGTCCCGAACAAAGACTAGGCTACCCATTCTATAGCTTAGAAATGAGGAAGCTTATTTCTGAAAGATGAGTTTTCAGCTATTGTTTCCAACAGTGAGCCCTAGAAATAGTGCTTGTTCTATGCATAATAGTTCATAGCAAGTGCAAAATACTTCACATCCAACTTCCTACAGCTATGCATATATACAGCAATAAGCTTGGAGGTCACGAATTACTGTTATTTACATTTTGCTACAGAAGCTTCTGAAAGACAAACGAAAGGTAGGATAAATCTGAACATAGTTCATCGGGACATGAATGTTTTACAGGCACATTTTAAATTCTTTGTGCAATTATAATTATTTTCTAAGTTCCTTTGCAGATCTCTCTTTACACTAAGACCTTCTGAAGTTATAGAGAAGCAGTTACTCCTTACTTCTCTTCTTGCTGATCCAAATTGTGCTATTCATGGAAATTTCCTTTTTGTCAGTTCTGGGGCTCAAACTCAGGGCCTGAGCACTAAATTCTTAAGCTTCTTTTTGCTCAAGGCTAGCACTCTACCACTTGGGCCACAGTGCCACTTCTGGCTGCTTTTTCTGTATATGTGGTACTAAGGAATCGAACCAAGGGCTTCATGCATGCTAAGCAAGCACTCTACCACTAAGTTACCTTCTTGACCCATGAAATTTCCTATTTTGATTACCCTGAGCATGCAGCCAAACCCCAAGTGGCATCGGTACAACGTCTTATATGAAAGCTAACTTTCAAGAGAAATCATACAATACACAATGAATGTAGCTCTGCTAAACAGTGCAGAAAACTGTGGATCCATCTGTGTGAACAGGGCAGCAGGCATATTGTGGGTCCTACCTTCTCTGAGAAAGCAGTGAAGGTCATGGCGTGGGTCATAAGTGACTCACCAAAAGCCAACCTCTCAGCCTTATTCATGTTCTTCATGGAGACACCAAACACTAACTCATGGTCATAGCTGTAAAAAGAATGACAGCACAAAATAAAAGGGAGGACAACCATAGCTTGACTACAAAAGGAGCCCAGAGGAAACTGCAGAGGCTCAGCAGCTGCAGATAGTGAGAGCTCTCTAGCTGCGGCTCTTTAGAGAATATGGCACACAACTTAACTCCGTCTCTATGTGTCACAAAATTAGAAAAAAAATGTGAAATGACTAAACAGTAATTACTCCATCAAATGTTGACAAGACCAGTTTCCAGTATTATTTTGGCAAGAAAGCTTTAATTTCCATTTTTATTTGTTTAAACCTGAACTCATCAGAGCCTCATGTTCTCCCTCAGCTCTTTCACTTAAGGTTGGCGCTCGACCACTTAAGCCATGTCTCTGTTTCCAGGTTTTGCTGTTTAGTTAGAAGTTCAGAGACTCATAGACTTTTCTTGCTGTGGCTGTCCATGATCTTGATCCTCAGAGCTCAGCATCCAGAACAGCTAGTATTATAAGCATGAGCCATCCGTGCCCAGCTACTAGGAAAATTTTAAAAAGATGAAAAAAGCCTTTGAGGTAACTTTTACAAAATGGTTTCTGAACTCATTTGAACTGCTAATTATGAAATTTAAATACACAATGCCACAAATATTGGATATTATTTTAAAAATTAAGTCACTAATTCTCTCTTTACAAGCGGTTTTTGTTGTTGTTGTTGTTTTTAATCAAGGTATTTACTCAGATCTGAGCATGGTCATGCATCTCCATAATCGTAGTACCTAAAGGCAAAGGCAGGAGCTCAAGATAGCCTGAGCTACTTGGCTAGTTCCAGGCCAGCCTATACCACATCATAGTAAGACTCTGTCTCAAAAAAGGAAAAAGAAGGGGGCCGGGAGTTTGGCCTAGTGGTTAAAGTGCTTGCCTAGCATGCATGAAGACCCGGGTTCGATTCCTTGGTACCACATACATAGAAAAAAGCCAGAAGTGGTGCTGAGGCTCAAGCGGTAGAGCTCTAGCCTTGAGAAAGTCCAAGGACAGTGCTCAGGCCCTGAGCTCAAGCGCAGGACTGGCAAAAAAAAAAAAAAAAAAAAAAAGGAAAAAAAAAAGGGCTGGGAGTTTGGCCTAGTAGTAGAGTGCTTGCCTAGCATGCATGAAGACCCGGGTTTGATTCCTTGGTACCACCTACATAGAAAAAAGCCAGAAGTGGTGCTGAGGCTCAAGTGGTAGAGCTCTATCCTCGAGAAAGTCCTGAGCGCAAGCCCAAGACTGGCAAAAAAAAAAAAAAAAATCAAGAAAGGGCCGGGAGTTTGGCCTAGTGGTTAAAGTGCTTGCCTAGCATGCATGAAGACCCAGGTTCGATTCCTCAGTACCACATACATAGAAAAAAGCCGGAAGTGGTGCTGAGGCTCGAGTGGTAGAGCTCTAGCCTTGAGAAAGTCCAAGGACAGGGCTCAGGCCCTGAGCTCAAGCCCAGGACTGGCAAAAAAAAAAAAAAAAAAAAATCAAGAAAGATGAAATACAGCGTAACTATGTATATTAAAAAATCAAATTATTATAAAAAAATTAAAATATAACAGGTGCCCAAGGCTTATGTCTGTAATCCTAGCTTCAGGAGGTTGAGATCTAAGGATCTCAGTTTGAAGCCAGCCCAGGGCAGAAAAGTCCCTGTGACTCTTACCTCCAATTAACCACTCACTGTGGCTAAAAGTGGTATAGAGTGCTAGCCTTGAGCACAAAGAGGCTCAGGGATAGTGCCAAGATCCTGAGTTCAAGTCTCATAACTGAAAAAAAAAATTAAAATACGAAGGCAATGGCTCACCCTGTAATTGCAGTTACTCAGAAAGCAGACACTGTAGCCTGGTGGTAGAGCGCTTGCCTAGCATGCAGGATTTCTGGGGTTCCACATACAGAAAAATAACAGAAGTAGTGCTGTGGCTCAAGTGGCAGTAGTGCTAGCCTTGAGAAAGCCCAAGGACAGTGCTTAGGCCCTGAGTTCAAGCCCCAGGACTGGGCAGGAAAAAAAAAAAGGCAGACACTGGGAGGATTCCCAGATGTGGAAAGGGCAAGTAAAATGTTGGTAGACCCATCTCAAGCAATGCAGGAGGCATGAATAAGACATTTAGGACAAGGCCAGTCTAAGCAAAAACTCCAAATTGTATATGAAAAATAACTATAATGGGCTGGTGTATGGCTCAAGTAGTACAGTGCCTGAGTCTAAATCCTTGTACCATTTTTTTAAAGGTATTTACACAATTTCTTACCATTAACAATAAATAAATCTAAAATAGTATATTTTAACAGTCAAAGAATATTGTATGGCTTAGTTTGTAAATAGATCTTCAGTATCGTGAAAGAATAGGGACCGGGAGTTTGGCCTAGTGGTAGAGTGCTTGCCTAGCATGCACGATGACCCGGGTTTGATTCCTTGGTACCACATACATAGAAAAAAGCTGGAAGTAGTGCTGAGGCTCAAGTGGTAGAACTCTAGCCTTGAGAAAGTCCAAGGACAGTGCTCAGGCCCTGAGCTCAAGCTCAGGACTGGCAAAAAAAAAAGAATAGGAGAAAGTTTTAAGGTATGCCAATATACTAGTCCTCTTTATTACAAAGACAAAATATTTAAGACATCAACATGAGCAGTTTAAGATGGTTCAAACACAAGGTCTAAAATGCCTTTCATTACCTTCCGAAGGGCACTGAGCAGATTTATATGGGAATCAGTTGGAATCAGTTGTATTTTTAGGGTTTTTTGGGAACACCCATGATTTCTGCTTAAGTATGATCTTAAATTCCTGACTAGGGTAATCACATATGTGAAGTTTTTGCTATGAGACCTCAAACCCCACGGGCTATAAAGAAAGAGAACCACTCTTAGGCCAACTTTAATCTTGGGATGAACCTCAGCAGAGACATTATGGCCCAAGAGAACTTCCAACACTAACAACTCACAAATGACGTTTCCATTTTCAGTTTCTTGCACTCACACATTCATGTCACTGAGTCCCAGCTTGCCATTGAAGTGTTTTCCAACATCACAGCCAAACCACACAGCCTACAGATAGAGCAAAGAGGAAGTCAGCATAAAGTCTATCTTCATATTATACCAAAAAAAGTGAAAACCGCTATTTTAACCCCAGTACGAGAAACAAAAACAATACTAACCTCTCCATCTTTGATGGAAGCAGCAACCATTTTTTTCAAGAAGTCAATGGGCTGGTTATTATATAGAGTTTTCCTCCCTCCAACCATATTGCTCAAGTATTCTACGGTGTAAAGTTTGTTGTACTTGTGCTGGGGCCTCGGGTCATTCACAAAACAAATCTTTTGAGATCAAGAACATGCTGATTAGAGCACAAAACCAAGAATGGCAAGCAAGACACATACTTCTCCTTAAGGTTCCTATGTTTGTGTTTGCATCAAGCTCATCATCTCTACCTACAAAAATAAATATGATAGTCTCAATGTAAAATAGCTATGAAACAGAAAGTAGCAAGAAACATGTGAGAGAGGTCCCTGCAGGTTCTAATTAGTACACAGGACACAAATTGGAGCTGCATCTGATTTTCTGTTGGAAAGGACTGCCCAAAACTTACTGTGGAAAATTGCATGTGTGAAATAAGACCACTTGGGACAGCCTTTCACTGTAAGGCCCCTGCTCTCAAGTTATAAGACAGGCTTCACACAGCAATCTACTTTGTTTGGAAGAGAATCAGGAAAGAAGTGCTGGTAATCTTGCTAGGCAGATGAGGAAGACCTGAGGGAGCAGGAAAGACTAGGAAATATTAATGCTTCCTCCAAAATGGAAGTTCCCAGAAGGGGAAGGAGATGACAGCTCACACTTATAATCTTAGCTACTCAGAAAGTGAAGACCAGGAGGAATTTTGCCTAGAAAAATGTTTGTGAGACCCCCTATCTCCACCAATAAAGAGCTAGACACAGTGGAATCCACCTGTCATTCCAGCTACGTAGAAAGCATTTAGGATGACGAAGGTATAAATCAAAGACCCTATTTGAAAATAAGGAGTAAAGTGCCTGTCTAGTAAACATGAGGCTCTCAATTCAAACGCAAGTACCACCCAAAAAAACAAAAACAAAAACCAAAAGGTTCATAAGAGGAAGGTGCACCAAGTTCGTGGTAAGAAATATCCCACATACATGTACATGGTCTTTGCAGAATAACTGTGGGCCCAAATCGGGGGCAGGTGGGAATTAACCTGAGTACTGTCCCACAGAAAGGTGATATATCCTGGCTTGGCCTGACTAATTAGGTGCAAGAATTTCTTCAGAGAAAGAAAAATAAAAAAGGTTGTTCAGCATCTAATCTGATGACCATGCACATTAACTCAACATTCCTCTACCCTTCCTTGTAGTCAACAGATGTTTCAAAGTAAACAGCCAGTGGCTGCTAGTGCCAGTCTCCAACCTTATCTTCCATATTGAAGAGTGGCTTGACGTGTTGTCTGTAAAACTCCAAGGGTGAAATGGGGCCAATCTTGTGATAATTCTTATCCTTATCTCGATACTCCCAGGAGAATGTCTCTGGAGGATTACCCAAACAGATGCACACCACTCTGAAAATCTGGGAAAGAGAACAGATACAAGATAGCTAAGGGTAAAGTGTTATTTTTCAACTTTCCCATTTTTTCTCAAACTTGGGCAATGCAAGAAATTAGTGGCTAAATTCAAGCCAGAAGTTTCAACAAGATATCTAATGCTGTTCCAAAAATTTGGAAGGTTGATGCCTGCAGTTTGATATCAGTCATCTCCAAGTTCTCAAATAAACAATCTACACAATGAAACTTGGAAATGTTAATGTTCGTGCTTAGTACTCATACTGAAAATTAAACATCCTTACCAAAGAAACTTGCCCACCATTGATAACCAACGAGATCTATGTTGTTACGCTCCTGATGCTTTGTCAAGTGACAAATAATGACATAATTTATAAACAAATTTCCTTTCCTTTATGCATTGAGGTTTTCCTTTGATTGTGACGATGGTCTCTATTTATAGAACAGTCATTAACTTTCCAGCTGGAGCTTGGATGATGATGCTTGTTAAAAGTGTTACTTGAGGGGCTGGGAGTTTGGCCTAGTGGTAGAGTGCTTGCTTAGCATGCATAAAGACCAGGGTGGGATTCCTCAGTACCACATACATAGAAAAAAGCCAGAAGTGGTGCTGTGGCTCAAATGGTAGAGCTCTATCCCTGAGAAAGTCCAAGGACAGTGCTCACCTGAGCACTGTCCAAAAAAAAAGTATTATTTGAAAAACAAGTAACTTTTAGTAATATGATGCCATTTTTCTTTTTCTTTTCTTTTTTCTTTTTTTTTTTTTTTTGGCCACAGTTCTACTTCTAGCTTTTTGGGTGGTTAATTGGAGGTAAGAGTCTCATGGACTTTCTTTCCTGGGCTGGCATTGAACTATAATCATCAGATCGTAGCCTACTGAGCAGCTAGCATTACAGGTGAAATACTAGCACTAGGCCACAATTTGTTCTTTACTGCTATGGTTCCATTAACTTTACAGAAGTACGTTAACTTACAAAAGAGGTAATGCTTGTCTTTAGGTCGTTTTTTTGATTCCCAACAGAGAACCTCCCTTTATTAGGATTTAGTATGCACTTTAGGAGCCTGAACTGCTGGTCTTATACCACCTCGCAATGTTAAATCATGCACAGGAAAAAAGTGGAGGGAGGGGCACAGGACAACACATAAGCAAAGGGAACTGAGTGTTACTCTAGCTATGGATTCACACAGACTAGAGAGTCACTACGTACTTGTTTAGAACCAACGCCACAACGGCAACTTCAGGAATCTGTCACTACAAGAACATTACCATACTATGGTCAGAACAAAGTGAAAATGTAGTTAGATATTTTTATATTAGGAAGGTTTTATAGACTGAAAGCAGGGCATGTTCAACTATTAATTGTTATCTCATATGTAGTATATATAAGAGCAAAACCATTTTGATTAATTCTGTTATCCATAAGCAGTGAGTCCAGTTCAGTCAAGCTCTGGACAACAAAAGGGGGGTGGGGCATTGGACTGGGCCTGATGAGGTTAAGGCTACTAAGTGAATTTGTTTAATTTTATACACATTTTACAGACAGATATGGATGTTTGCAATATAATTTGCACAGTATTTTATTACACATTTGACTCCGTAACCAAAGTAAAAATTAGTTAAGTTATCCCCCACTTCTCCCCAAAGCACATCACTGAAGCTCAGGCTGTAGCAGAGTCGTAGGCTGCTTGCCTAGCATATGCAAAAGGCCATGGAACTAAGAAAACAAAAGTTAAAATGCACCTAAAACTCCTTGTACACCTAATCTATGCTCATTTGCTTTACATTCAACAATTTAAGTAAAGGCAATTTAAGTATGAGGCAATCTATACTCCAGCGATCTAAATGAAGTCTATGATGGACCTTTTGCAAGACAGTATTAATAACCCACTACATATATTCTATAAACAGGAATTTTTACCAAAAATACATACAAGATATAAATGTGAATAGGGATGACAACTCTTTCTCCTTGATTCCAGTGAAGCTCTGTAAGTTGAGCCCTATGGCTTTTATACTATTTGCTTACCAGGATTATAAATTATCCAAAGTCATTCACATTTGTAACACTTTGTGAGGAGTATTTGGCTTTAAGTCAGATAATAAGAGTTAAGTGAAGTCTAATTTTAAAAACAATTTTGCACAGTATAACTCACTAGGTCCATGATACTGTATTTTCTTGGGAAGAGACTCTGCTCTGGTGAAGTAAGGTCCCTTGTTCTCAAATGTACAAACTGAAGGTGAGCTTTGGATATCCAAGTCTGCTCTCTAGTGGGCAAAGCAGGAATGTCACCTGCTTCTCACAAAACAGTACCAGGCACTCAGAACAAAGAAAAGATACTAGTGGCTGGGCACAGTGACTAGTGCCTGTAATCCTAGCTACTCAGAAGGCTGAGATCTGAAGATCAAAGTTCAAAGCCAGCCTGGGCACTGAAGTCCATGAGACTGTTATCTCCAATTAACCACTAGAAAATGGGAAGCTGGGTTGTGGCTCAATAGGTAGGGCAGTAGCCTTGAGCTGAAGAGCTCAAGGACAGTGCCCAGACCCAGAGTTCAACCCCCATAATTGACAAAAAAAAAAAAAAAAAAAAAAAAAAAAAAAGGGCCAGGAGTTTGGCCTAGTGGTTAAAGTGCTTGCCTAGCATGCGCGAAGACCCGGGTTCGATTCCTCGGTACCACATTACATACAAAAAAGCTGGAAGTGGTGCTGAGGCTCAAGTGGTAGAGCTCTAGCCTTGAGAAAGTCCGAGGACAGTGCTCAGGCCCTGAGCTCAAGCCCAGGACTGGCAAAAAAAAAAGAAAAAGATACTAATGAACACAAATCACCATAGTAAACTATGTTCTGAGGAATAAGGGTATGTTCACACTATCCCGAGATTTGAGTGAGAAATGCTTCGGAAGGATGACAAATTACATACACACACACACAATGTACCCATATTCCTCAAAACATAGTTACAAATCGCTTTCTTCATCTGGTACATATGTACACATGTGTATGTATGTATACATTTATATGTCTATGCATGTGTGTGTGTGTGTGTGTGTGTGTGTAATCTGTCTTTCCTCACTTGAAAGTGAACTTGGGGAGTCTTACCCATTGGCTCACTGCTGACTACCCAATGCCTGTAACAGTGCCAGGTACGTCTATTAAATATTTAATGGCTTACACAGTATGTCTGGTGATATTAGCTAGCAGTTACTCAGTCTCTAATGGAAAAGCAGTGGACTCTAATAAAAGATTGAACTGTCACACACATGTGCACACACACAGAACTAGGAAGCTTTAGTAACACAGCTGAAACAATCTATTGCAGCAATGGCATTGATGGAATCTATTTAATTTTCTGTGATTCCAACCTGTTTAATAGTCTTACAGTGCACATCTTTTCAAAGGGGAAAGAGGCTACTGGAGGTTTTGGTTCTCCTGACACCAAACCTGACACCAACCAAAGATCCAGGGACGTTCACACTATCCCAAGATTTGAGTGAGAAATGCTTCGAAGGATGAACACCATTTAGTAGTAAGCATGACAAAACCTGACAGGTAGGAAGTGTATGCACTAGCGAGAGCAGCCTGTCTGTCTCCAGTAGTCATTTCATTTTGAAGACACGTGGACCACATTCTTACTGAGAAAGCACTGTTTCCTCTGGTGAAGCTTGTGGGAGATTACAGTGAGTTTGACTGAATTCACAGCTTCTTTCATTCTCATAAGAATTTCATGAAGCCTTCTCAGCATGAGTGCCCACCCTGGAGGTTCTTACTGCAGTTCTGCCCAATAGAGAAGTGGATCACAGAGGATGTATGTGTTCTGATTGTTGGTACTTGTATACTCTGATATAGTCAGGCAGCTAGATCCAACTGAAAATTCTGATGAGTGATACATCTTGACCCTGCAATTACAGGCCAGTTCTTTGTAAAAGAAGGTGTTATTGCAATGGCTGTCACTTGTGAGAATGGAATTTATAATCTGATAACAAGGTTCTGTCTAATCTCTACCATTTATAATGATTACAATTTTATCTTTACCAGCAGAGTTGACTGAGAAAAAAAATTTTAAGCACAAAGAGAAATAAAATACATATAGGAGGTGGTGGCTGGTTTCTAGAAGGTAATACAGGGCCTTCCCAGCCACTACCTATAGTCCTACAAAGCCCAGACATAATGATGATACACATCATTTTGAAGTATACACATTATTGTATCAAGGGATTAGTTATCGTGCATGAAGGCTTTCTGTGTGCTTAGGTATGTTATGCTATTCTTGCTATGAAACTAAAGTGCATGTAGGAAAAAAATCTTACTACATAAAACTTTATAACACTTATAAGAACAATTCAATATTGCTTATACACACGTATTATTTCTGCAGGAATTGTCCAAAATTCTCCACAGACATAGCTTTTATTCTCATTAGCCTAAACATCTGGGACTGTTGTATTAAAACACTGCCAGAATTTCACATCCAGTTACCTCCACTTTCTAGTAAATATCTCTGCTAATGTATTAAGACTACATTCTATTTTAGCTTTTACTTTTAGCAAAGTTTTTCTTCCACACACAAAAAGAAATATTTGGGGCCTGGAGTTTGGCCTAGTGGTTAAAGTGCTTGCCTAGCATACACGAAGACCAGGGTTCGATTCCACGGTACCACATACATAGAAAAAAGCCGGAAGTGGTGCTGAGGCTCAAGTCGTAGAGCTCTAGCCCAGGACTGGCACTGTCCAAGGACAGTGCTCAGGCCCTGAGCTCAAGCCCAGGACTGGCAAAAAAAAAAAAAAAAAGAAATATTTACTCAACATATAACTTATAATTGTGATTTTGCCACACAGAAATGTTGGGACCAACCTGATAATAGAATCAAGTGGCTAAAGAAGTATGCACTTTCCAAAAGGTTGGAAAGCTAAAGACAGAGAGATTTTTGGCACAGTGACATCTGGAACTAATTCTGATATTCTCCAACTCTCTAGCCCAATAATTATTGATTTTGAATTAAAAAAAAACACTAGTTTTCATAATTTTTTTCAATATAAATTACTGGAGAAAGTTCTAAGTTTTTTATCTACTATGATGCTCCTTGAGTCCTTAGAAAGGAACAGCTAAGGGAAGCCATGCTGGGATATGCTGCATTTATACCTACCTCTTGAGGACATCTGGTTTCTGATCATATCCTTGTTAATTAAATTGGGAATTTAAACTAATCTTCCTATGTGGATATGTATAGTCCCTGTCTAACAATCTACGACCCATCAGAAAAGCTACAGTTGATGTCAGAAAGGTCCAGTTAAAGGTACCTCATAAGAAAATCTAGTCAAATATGTATCAGGAAACAGTATAGCCAGGTAAGGTGGCTCACACCTATAATCCTAGCTACTCAGGACACTGAGATCTGAGGATCATAGTTCAAAGCCAGCCCCGGGCACTAAAGATAGTGAGACGCTTATCTCCAATTAAACATTAGAAAACTGGAATTGGGGCTGTGGCTCAAGGGGTAGGGTGGTGGCCTTGAGCTGAAGAGCTCAGGGACAGTGCCCAGGCCCAGAGTTCAAGCCCCATGACTTACCAAAAAAAAAAAAAAAAAAAAAAAAGAGCAGGGTATAAATTGGAAAGAGCCCTCAAATCTGAATTTATAAAGGAGTACTTGGTCTCTTTAAAAGTACTTTTTTCTAGAGAAGAATTCTATTTTAAATGACTTGCTGAAGTCTAACATGTGAATAATAGAATCAGTATAAGGAAAAAGAAAACATAGAAAGTCCGAGACATAGAACATGAAGAAAGAATATACAGATGCTGACTTAAACACAAGTGAATAAGACTGAGTTAATTCCTATACCATGGATTAATCTGGAAGAAAATCAGTTATGTGAGAGGAGGAAGGATCTAACAGGTGAGAATAGTCAAATATTCAGAAGGGTGAGACCCTTCTATCTAAATCCAGCTACAGACAGGCACAGATGGAGGGAAGGTACAGACAACCACAGAAGTACAGAGGTAGTTCAAGGATAACCAAGCTGCTTGTAAAGAGGCAAAACCAGTAAGCCTAAAAGATTTCAGTTGTCTAACTACTGAGAACATGGCAGGATCATAGAATCTTCATTTCTACTGCCAGCATTGAGTTGTTGAAAATGGGTACAATACAATCTAAAGAACTGTACAAATATTAAATACATTGTAATAAAATGTGAAACTACAACATGTTGTTTTTTTGTTTTTGCTTTTTGTTTTTTTGTCTGAGAAAGTATCACTATGTAGTCCAGGCTGACTTTGAACTCCCTATGCAGTCCAGGCTAGCCCAAACTTGGGATCCTCCTTCCACAACTCTGAGTGCAGAGATAACAGCATTCACCACCACACCCAGCTTGCTATAGCACTCTTAAATCATTTACCCAAATTAGTCTTACTCATAGAGAAACTAGGTTCACAGGCAAAATGATCTTTTGTTCATACATACTAGTTACAAAAGTCCTCATAAATAGTTGAACTCTGAAGTCAATAAGTCAATGAGGACAATGAACTAATTACAGGAGAGGAATAAGGGACCACGCTACGAAGAGAAGGGAAGATTGTTCTCTACTGCTTTCTAGTGGAGAAAAGAAGAAAGGCAAAGACCTGTTTAAAAATGAAACAACAAAATACAAGCTACCTGATTAGGCACACATGAGATAATTTCCAGAGGCATTAAATATACATTTAGATAGAGAATGTACCTTGAAGGTACATGATTTAGATATAGATAACTAGTAGTCAAATAATGATCTTGAGATTGCTTCTAGAGTCGTGTTTGAACCAAAGAAAGGAATATGAATGCAGATTATCTTACCCGACTCCAAACCTACTCAATATGCATTTATTAAAATCCCCAGGTAATCTGCATGCACTTTAGAGTTTAAAATTTCTGACCATATCTATCTCTCCCTCCTACAAGACACTGCGTCTTCATTTCTGACTTTTCTCCTCCACACATCATCCTTTTCTGCATACTCTCTGGACTACTGCCTGAATTGCAGAACAGCCTTCTCCCGTATAGACAAGATCTCATTACAAGGCACCAAGACATCACCTGGACACTCCACTTTCCTTGTCCTTCACAAATGACTTATCAACAAATCCCAACAGGGTCACTCCCAACTTCTACCCCAAAGTTGATGCGTACCTCCTCACTCTTACCAACCTTGCCCAAGCCATTATTATCTCTAACCTATGTGATCACAATTAGCTTCCCACTGGGTCTCCCCACTTTTCCTGCTGATTTATAACACATATAAAACACCCAGAGGGAAGGTTTCTGTTTGGTTTTGGGTTTTTTTTAGACAAAGTCTCACTATGTAGACAGGCTGGACTGGGAATTTTGATCCTCTTGCCTCTATTGCCCAGTGCTAGGATTACAGGTATCACCAAGTCCAACTTCAGAGTAAATGTTTTATTCCCCCTACCCACAACCCAGGGACATGAACTCAAGGTCTGGGCTCTGTCCCTGGGCTTTTGTGCTTAAGGCTAACACTTTGCCATTTTGACCTACAGCTACATTTCTGGCTTTCTGGTAGTTAACCAGAGGTAAGTCTTATAGATCTTACTTGCCAAACTGTCTTTGAACTATGATCTTCAGATCTCAGTCTCCTAAGTAGCTATGATTACAGGCACAAGTCATTTGTGCTTGGACAGAGTAAATGTTACTAAAAGAAAGTATGTCGATTAAATAAAATGCAAGCTGTCCCATGGTCTGTAGGTCCTCTATAACATAAGCCAGTTCCCATTTCTTTTACAAGATCTGCTTCAATCCTCCCACCCTCGCTTTGGGCCAGTCCTGGGGCTCGGATTCAGGACTTGGGCCCTATCCTTGGGCTTTCTCAAGGCTAGAGCATCATTTCCAGCTTTTTTTTTTTTTGGTTAGTCCTGGGGCTTGAACTCAGGGCCTGAGCACTGTCCTTGGACTTTCTCAAGGCTAGAGCTCTATCACTTGAGCCTCAGCACCACTCCCAGCTTTTTTCTATGTATGTGGTACCAAGAAATCAAACCCGAGGCTTCATGCATGCTAGGCAAGCACTCTACAATTAGAATGCCCAATACCTTCTTTTTATCTCTCAAAAATACCACCTTTTTTTTTTTTCTATCTTACAGCATTTGTACCTGCTGTCTTGTGTGAGATGTTCTTCTTTACCCACATTATAGATCAGATTTGACCTCTGAAAGGTTTGTCTTAACCACTCTACTAATTATCCTATTTTATGGTCTTTGTAGTATGCATCACTATCAGAATACTTATTATTCATTTACTTCTGGAAGATGGAATGTAACTTAGTAGTAGAGTGCCTGTCTAGGATGTAGGAAGTCCTGGGTTCACTATCCAGAATGGCAAGGGGAGGGAAGAGAGGGAGGGGAGAGAGGGAGAGAGGGAGAGAGAAATAAATCTGGAGAGTTCACAGAAATGGTCTTCAGTTTCCCTCCAAACTTAAAAAATATATAAAATAAAACTACAGAGAGAATTGGAAACATAAACACAACTACATAGACATAAAAATCTATGACTCTGGGCTGGGAGTTTGGCCTAGTGGTAGAGTGCTTGCCTAGCATGGATGAAGACCTGGGTTCAATTCCTCAGTCCCACATACATAGGAAAAGCCAGAAGTGGTGCTGAGGCTCAAGTGGTAGAGCTCTAGCCTTGAGAAAGTCCAAAGACAGTGTTGAGGCCCTGAGCTCAAGCCCAAGACTGGCAAAAAAAAAAAGAAAGAAAATCTATGACTCTATAGACATAGTCTTTTATTACATGGATTAATATGTATCTATGACATACAAACCCTCAGCCTAATTTTAATTATGTTCCAAAATCTAAGTATCAGTGATTGTATATAGAGATTCCCTTCTTGAATGCTTGTTTGTTATATACGTCATTTGAAATATGATGTAAAAATCAATGTTAATAAATTCTTTAATTAAAAAAAACTATAGCGAGATATCATTATTTACCTATCATATTGGCAAAAATTGATTTACTTTGATAAAACTAAAGGGAAACAAGTTCTATCAGACATTGATAAGCAAACTCCAGGATAATTTGGCATTACATATCAAAATTACAAACACATTTTCCTTTCTTTCCCTCCTTCTCTCATCTCCCCTCCTTTCTTTCTCTTATCCGTCCCTCCTTTCACTTTTGTAGTTCTAGGGATTAAACTCAGGGCCTGAAGTTTGTAAGGCAAGCACTGTACCACGGGGCTACATCACTAGTCCTGTGTTGTTTTTAAGAATTGAGGACTACTACTATATACTATCCTAAATCAGTTAAAATACCTTTGTGCTCCCTTTTCATAGCATTTACTTAAGAATTAAGATAAGGTTTTGATAGGAATGTCACAATCCTAAAAGGATCTGACCAGAAGAGTAGATACAGTGAAAAAACAGAGTGGCTATACATCTCCAAAACAGATCTGCCTTGTCTATCACTTCTATAAGCAATCGGTACTTCCTTCAGAAAGACTGCCATTAGCATAAAGACATGCCATTCAAAGCTTTCTGAGCTACATGGTGGTTCATTTAAACCATCATTTTGACTTGCCCACAATCCTAGGCAAATCATAAGTACTAATTTGTGGCTTTATATGAAGCTAGAACCTTCATTACCAAAGAGTCAGTTTCAATAAAGAGTAGTCATTTAGAGAATTGTAAAAATTTAAAAACCTACCACACAGAAATCTGTGGTGAACAGTTTAGGTAGAGTCATTAAGTAAATACCTATACTTGAGACTTAATTCTATTTCTTCAAGTAAGGATAGGAACATTTGGAAAATTTATCTCCCCTATATTCTCCCCCCCTTTACTGAGGAGCATTTTATAGTGCTAGGGATTGAACTAGGGACCTTGGCTTTGCTAGGTGGATGCTCTACAACTTCAATGCTCCACACCTTCAATGCTCTAATTCTTATCAGCTAATTACTCTCCTCCAGCAACCCTATGATTAAGACATGCATCTTGCAACATATTAATCCAATGATCATTAAAGTAAACGTCACAAGCCAAGATGATACTGAAGTCTCTAAAAAGTCTTACTTGGGACTTTTTCCATAAACGCAGAATCTCCATCCTGCCACACCCCACTACCTTAACCTAATCATAAATGAAGGCAAATTATGTAGGAGAGATGGCCTCTGCCACATTATTATTCCAAGTAGGAAAGAAGAAAGCTTCTCAGGAGTCTGAGATCTAAGGATCTTGATTCAAAGCCAACTTTGGCACAAAGTCCATGAGACACTTATTTCCAATTAATTATCACAAAGACTAAGTAGAGCTGTGGCTCAAGCAGTAGAGGGCTCATCTTGAGTAAAAAAGCCCCAGTATGGGCACCAAAATAAACAAACAAACAGAGACTTAAGACATGATGAGCACTGTGGTTCAAGCTTGCAAACTCAAGAGATTAAGATCTGAGGATCATGGTTCAAAGCCAGCCCAGGCTCTTAAGCACTGAAAGAGCCAGAAGAGGAGCTGTGGCTCAAGTAATAGAGTACTAACTTGAGTGAAAAGGCAGAGACAGAGCCCAGGCCCTGAGTTCAAGCCACAGGACTAACACACACATGCACAAAAAGAAACTAAGATACTGTCCTCTGTTATATGTCAGAGAAGTAGAGAGAAAGCTAGATCTTGCACAGGCTAAATCCAGAGACATGTTCTCAATCTATTGCCACTCTTAAAATATGAAGAGAAGGCGGGGATGGTGGCTTACACCTGTAATCTTAGCTACTCAGGAGGCTGAGATCTGAGGATCATGATTCAAAGCCAGCCTGGGCACTAAAGTCCATGAGACTCTTATCTCTTATCTCCAATCAACCGATAGAAAAAAAAAAAAACCCTAGAAAACCAGAAGTAGTGCTGTGGTTCAAGGGTTAGGGCAGTAGCCTTGAGCTGAAGAGCTCAGGGACAACACCCAGGCCCAGAAGTAGGGCAGTAGCCTTGAGCTAAAGAGCTCAGGGACAGTGCCCAGGCAAAGTTCAAGCCTCACAACCAACAGAACCAAAAAAAAAAAAAGAAAACATAAGTGAAATATGTGTTTCCCTCCCACTGCAGTGAAAAAACTCAGCCATTTTAGTTCCATAGTCTTGAAATGAGGACTACTCATGGGCTCAATGGCTGAAAAAGATAATTTTCTTTTTATGAATATTTATTCTGGATTATAAACTTCTTTGTTTTTTGGGTTTTTTTTTGCCAGTCCTAGGCTTTAGCTTAGGGCATGAGCCCTGTCCTTGGACTTTCTAAAGGGTAGACCTCTACCACTTGAGCCTCAGCACCAGTTCCGGCTTTTTTTCTATGTATGTGGTACCGAGGAATTGAACCTGGGTCTTCATGCATGCTAGGCAAGCACTCTATCACTAGGCCAAACTCCCGGCCTCAACTGGATTATAAATTGTTTTAAGAAATAAAAGATTCTTATCCACTCTAATAATAAACACTATTAACACCTGGCATGTGTTTGGTGCTTTTTAAATTTTCTAAAATGTGTCCACATATACTATTTTAACAGATATATCCGCAGATATACCTTTATTCTTACTGAATAAAGCTAAAGTCCCAACATCTGTCTAGGAGCCCTTACACTTCATGCTAGTATACAACACGCGCCCTTTGCCAGTGAAGACCTTTCATATTAGAAACTTGGGAAATTCCTACTGCCCTTTCAAGAGCAGGCTCAGATATCTTCCCTATTACCGAATGAGTCATTCCCCACCATGACCACAAAATCCCTAAGGATTATCATTATTCATGTGTTTTGGGTTTTTCCCAGCAGAGACTAGGTTTCTCATCTTTGTTTCTTCAGTGCCAAACTCACAAAAGGTACTCAATGTTTACAAAATGTATAAAAGAACGAATTATATGTAGGCTACTGAACTTAAAATACCTGAGTGTAAATCCTGTACTAAAAATGCAAGGGAAATTTGAACCCCAGGGTTGTTTTTGTTCAGTTACAATTAAGTAATTTTCATTTAATTAAAATATTCATTGCCAGGGCTATACTTCCTAGCCTGGTTAACAGATGGGGTACTCTGAGAGTTCCCTAGAAGGGTCACGAAAAATCCAAACAGTTCCTATTACCTCTTCCATCATGGTATCCTGAGTAGCTGAGATCTCTCCTTTGGTTGCTCCACTGTGTACCAGGTTCCGCAGTCGTATACAGAATTCTCTCATCTATGGCAGAAACTTAGTTAGTACTCCAATTGTTACTCAAACTGCAAATAAGCCTAAAAATTAATGTCAGTTATACTTTGAAGACCCAGGGAAGTTTTTCTCCAGCCAGTATACATACATACACAGAAAAAAAAAAAAACTTTCCATAAGGAGATAAAACATGGATTATCCTCAAAGAATAGTACTAGACAGAACTGCTCCTTCCCCACAACTAGTCTTCTGAATGTGCATGGAAAAAATATCTGATTTAATCATGTCAATCACACTTAAAAAGCAATGAAAAAAAAAACAGGAAATAAGCTGATTAGTGCTAAGCCACTCTAAGGGATTTTTTTATTTAGAATTTGATTATTCAATTCTCCTCTGCCAAATCACTATTATTATGGATATATCAACCCTTAATATAGTTCTCATTTTTTGTTGCTTTCAGTACTAAGAGATGCTCAAAAATAAAGGCAATAAATTCCAATGCTGAAGTGAGTCTTTTTCCCCTTCGAAATGGAATCCAAAGCTGTCCTATTAATGAAGATTTAGTTTTTTTTATAAGAATCCCCAGTTTCCTGGGTGGAAAATAGCCTACTTCTAATATCAAAGAAAATACATTTGTATTTACTTTAAAATGTAATCTTTTCCCCCAGGGCTGACAAATCCAGTTTTAGCCTTGTAGATAAGGATAGCAGATTTCTGCAACTCCCAGTTCTCAAAAAAGATGTTTGGCTAGCAGAACAGCATCTTTACAGGATTTACAGTCCTTGGGAAAAAGAGTTATGCAGAAAAGAGACAATGATTCATTAAGATAACTTAAGCACAAAACAGTACAGTGACTACATCAAACCTTCTGTGGGTGGATAAACCACACTAAGTGGTCTGAAGGAGTTCATGAACTCAGAATAGTTTTTAATACTTTACAGGCTCACACCTGTAATCCTAGCTATTTAGGAGGCTGAGATCTGAGATCTGAGGATTGCAGTTTGAAGCTGCCCTGAAGCTGGCCTGGGCAGAAAATTCCCCAAGAGACTGTTATCTCAATTAACCACTCAAAAGCCAAAAATAGAGCTACAGGTCAAGCAGTAGAGCATTAGCCTTGAGCACAAAGAGGCTCAGGGACTGCGCCCAGCTCTGAATTCAAGTCCCCAAACCAACAATAAAAAAAGAAAAAAGAATGAGAGAGAAAGAAAGAAAGAAAGAGATAAGAAAGTCTTATAAATAGCTATTTTTTTATTTTATTGGTATGTTAAACAGCCTCAGCACAACTCTATTAGAACCAAGTGCACAGCACCACGTGGCTCATACTAACTAAACATTGCATTTTCCCCCCTTGAGCCCTCAAAAGGAAATATTTGAAAAAAATAAATCAGCAGAAATAAAATGGAAAATTATTTAAGAGAAAAAAAATATTCAATTACTTTAAAAGTTGACAGTCAACTGCATTACTTTTGACACGTTCCCTTAAAAAGCCAGTCAAGTTTTAAAATGAGTATGCCGAACTCATTACCACCCTGCTCCATGCACTGTACCTTGTGATTCAGAATATCATTCATTCTTCTGCTTGCCTCTGTGGTATGAGATTCAGGGAAGCATTTTTTAGGGACAACACCATACTTTTCTAAAAGAAAGCAAATTGTAGTGTATATTAAAAGCATACCCTAGTATTAGACACCCTACAAAAATATATACTGCTTTTAAAAAATAAAAGCTTATGTTTTATATTTAACAGGTTTTTAATGAACATACTTACCTCTTTTAAAATTAATTTTATCCTTTTGCCGATCACACTGGTTTTTCTTTGGTTGTTGTTGTTTTTGTTTTTGCTTTTTTTTTTTGCCACTCCTCGTGTTTGAACTCAGGGCCTGAGCCTGTCCTTGGGCTTTCTCAAGGCTAGAGCTCTACCACTTGAGCCACAGCGCTATTTCCAGCTTTTTCTATGTGGTACTGAAGAATCGAACCAGAGTCTTGGTGCATGCAAGGCAAGCACTCTATCATTAGGCTAAACTCCCAGCCCTATTGCATTGTTTAAAGTGCTCAGTACATGACCTCCTCATGAAAGAAAACATTAAAAAAAATTAAGAAAATGTTTTGAATACAGACATTTTCAAACAGTTACAAATTTTTAGATTTTTGCTTTTTGTATGTGGTGTGTATTTTTTTGTTTGTTTGTGGTGCTGGGGTTAGTGCCTTCACAGAGTAGGCAAGTACTCTACCACTGACCTACACACCTGCAGTTTTAATATGCTCTTAATTAACTCGACACAGATTTTTAAAAATAGAAGTTAGTTCAACTTAATTCTACTTTTTTTTCTCCAACTTACCCTTCACAATAACCCAGCCTCTTAGAGCTAACTACATAGCCTTCTGGAGATCAATTTCTACTTTGCACAAAGAAATGGCCCATTCCTAATTCTGGTACTGTGTTCAATTGCATGGAATTTCAAGGATATTAGAAAAAGTCTCTTACCAATGACATTGACCAGCATGTCCCATTGTCCACCATCATTTGTAGGGTTTGTAAGCAAATATTGTACCAGCCTCCCATCTTCAGGCTCCTTTTTCTGGGCTGTATCCACAAAAGCATTCAAGAAGAAATAACAGCGCTCAACCTAGAATAGGAAAGTTGAGGGTCAATAACATACAAGTAGAACTCAATGCTTTAAAACCAAAGTTAAAACTAGATGTCAAAGGCTTACACCTATAATCCTACCTAGTCAGGAGGCTGAGTGAGATCTGAGGAACATGGTCTGAAGCCAGCCTAGGCAGGAAAGTCCGTTAGACTCCTCTCCAGTAAAACTACCAAAAGAGCCAGAAGTGGAACTGTGGCTCAAGGGATAGAGCATTAACTTTGAGCAAAAGAAGCTCAGAAATAATGCACCCATATCCTGACGAATGTAACTGTACCCCTCTATACATTATCCCGATAATAAAAGACAAAAAAAAAAGCTCAGGGACAAGACCTAGGCCCTGAGTTCAAGCCTCAGGATCAGAAAATAAGTCATTAATTAATTAAATACAACTGAAGTTGCTAATTAATTACCATCTGGTTTCATAAGCATATTTGAAGATTCTTCTATCGGCATATATATTCCATTATACTGTGTAAATGTGCACCTTACACATGTTTGAATATTTAAATAAATCCTGACATTTAGTGTCCTCAATCAATAAATATCTAATGGACACTTATACAGGTTTTAAAGATATTTAAATGAAACAAATATATTTGCTACTTTTTCAGACTACTAACAAAAAAAGATGGAACTAGGTCCTTTAAACAGCAGATAACTTAATATGCTAAAATATAATTATTGAAAATAAAGTTAAAGGGGGAAGGTAGTAGGGGGAAAAAGAAAATGAAAATGAGGGAAGGATAACACTGTTCGAAAAGAAATGTACTCATTACTTTAGTTATGTAACTATAACCCCTTCCCCTGTATATCACGTTACAATAAAATTTAAAAGCAAAGAAAGTTAAAAAATTTTAACTAAAGAAACAATAAGCAGGGGCTAGGAATGTGGTTTCACGGTAGAGTGTTCACCTAGCATGCTCACAATGAAGCCCTGGGTACCTCAGTACCCCATAAACAGAAAAAGCCAGAAGTGGCACTATGGCTCAAGTGGTAGAGTGCTATCCTTGAGCAAAAGAAGTTCAGGGACAGTGCCCAGGCCCTGAGTTCAAGCCACAGGACTGGCAAAAAAATAAAAAAATAATAACAAGCAGGCTAGAAGTGTCGCTTAATGCTTGCCTTAGCATGCATGAGACCCTGGGTTTAATTGCTCAGTACCACATAAACAAAGTAAGAATTTAAAAATTACATTAATAAAGCCAGGTGCCATGGTTCATGCCTGTAATCCTACCTACTCAAGAGGCTGAGATCTGAGGATTGTAGTTCAAAGCCAGCAGAGGCACTAAAGACAGTAAGACTCTTATCTCCAGTTAACCACCAGAAAACGGGAAGTGGCACTGTGGCTCAAGGGGCAGGGTGGTAGCCTTGAGCTGAAGAGCTCAGAGACAGGCCCAGACTTCAAGTCCCCACAATCGACCAAGAAAAAAAATTAAATTAATAAATAAGGAGCAGTAAGTTAGTCATTTACTTATCATTACATTCCAACTTACTAACCAAAAAATAGTTCTAATGTTTGGGGTTACAGTAGTAACTCCAAAGTAGTAGTAGAGCTAAGTAGTAGCTAAGTAGCTCTAAGTAGTAAAAAGCTCTAACCTAATGTCATGCAAAAGGCACTGAACTTGATCCCTAGTACACAAAAAAGAAAGCCTTTGAAAAGAGTCAATTTTTGATATTCTGGAATTCAAAATAAACTGGTATTTCATATATAATAAATAGGGTATGCTATAACTGGAAAAGCAAGAAACGAACAGGCAGTCCCTGCTTAGGTTGTTATTAAAACAAAAAGAATTATGCAAGACCAGTCCCATACCTTGTCCCAGAAAAATACGTAAGACTGACTAAACTCAAATTCTTCAATATTACATTTTTTCATGAATGGAAGTCTCATAACATTCAGACAAGAAAAGATCCAGCATCGTCCTAAAACAAAACAAGCAAAACAAGAAATTATGAGTGTTCAGAGACTTCAGTACTCCAACTCTTTCTCTCAACAAAAAACCCATGATAATAGTTGAACCATTGACTAAATCAGAAAGAAAACATTAAAACAAAGGCAAAACAAAAGGCAGGTAGGAATAACTATATGACATGTATGCAAAGGTTTAGTATATTTACCACGTAAAATTTTACAATTTACATAAAATCCATTACAAGATTGAAGATGTAGCTCAATGTTGAGCATTTGCCTAACATATACAATATGTTTGATCTCCAGTATTGAAAAAAAAATCTATTACATATCATTTAAGTAAACCACATCAGAAAAAGAAAGACAATGAAAAAAATGATTAGTAGCTGTGTGTAATCCCAGCTACTGAGGAAACTGAGATCTGAGTATTACAGTTCAAAGCCAGCTTGGGCAGACAAATCTGAGACTCTTATCTCCAACTAACCAGCAAAAAGCTGGAAGGAAAGGTGAGGTTCAAGAGATAGAGGTCCTATTTCATTCCCCTGAATGAAAAAGCCAAGCAAAGCATGAAGTCCTAACTCTGGTATAAGCATACACACATATACACTAAAGTGTTTTGTTTTGTTTTGTTTTTTAACATAAATCAATAATGACAGGGCTGGGAGTTTGGCCTAGGGTAGAGTGCTTGCCTAGCATGCACTAAGACCCAGGTTCCATTCCTCAGTACACATACATAGAAAAAGCCAGAAATGGTGCTTTGGCTCAAGTAGTAGAGCTCTAGCCTTGAGAAAAGTCCAAGGACAGTGCTCTGGCCCTGAGTTCAACCTCTCGGACTGGCAAAAATAAATAAATAACCAACCAAAGTAGAGAGATAACTAATTGGATCATATATGCAAATGATGGTTGGGAGGGCTGAGGCAGGAGAGTCTAAGACCAATCTGGACAAAACAAGGAGACTGTGTCATAATAATAACAACAACAACAAACATTAAAAAATTAAGACAAAGATGAAATAGTAAATCTAATCTACCTGTTAAGTCATGTGAATCTAAGTATACTTAGAAAGTTTCCTGTTTTCCCACTTCATTTCACAGATTCAGAATTTTTACCTGCACCCTGGCATCAATGCCTTTGCTATCATTAGACCCATCCTTTCCATCAGAACACCTCATCTTTTTGCCCAGCTAGTATGTCTTAGTCATACCAGTATTCTGAATCTATGCATGATGCTGCCCCTGAAAGTTTTATACCAAGTGCCAACTTTGTTACTCAGAACCTCCACAGTATCACTACTTCCTGTTGATTTATGTGATCTTTTTGGGTACGTATACAAAAAGTGGATACATAATGTACAAAGTATGAGCTCATCTTATACACAGAGTAAAGATTTGAGGGGTATACATACATAAAAAAATATATGTATTTTTTAGTTTTCCTGGAGCTTGAGCTCAGGGCCTACGCACTGTCCTTGTGTTTTCTCAAGGCTAGAGCACTACCACTTGAGCCACAATAGCACTTCTGGCTTTTTCTGTGTATGTGGTACCAAGGAATCGAACCCAGGGTTTCATGAATGCTAGGCAAGCAATTTACCACTAGGTCCCCCAAAATATTCTTATATTGGTATTTAACTTTCTGTATTGACCAGGAACAATTCTGCAACAAGAAAACAAAACAAAACAAAAAATACTGGTGCTTCTGAAAGTCACCAATTTCTTAAGAGTGGCCCATTGTTACCTCAGGCTTATCTGTACACCACCTTTCTCCTATATGCTATATAATTCTAATAGACAGGATCTGCTAGAGTGAAAACTGCATCAAAACAGGCTGCATGGCTTATGTGCTACTTGAGTATTTTGTAAATAAAAGTGGCAGAACATGTAAGACCTGACTTGCACCAGATGAGTTTTTCCAAAACTTTTCCTGAAAGAAGACTGCAACCTAAGCTAGGTAGGACTGACTTCTACAAAGTTACTCACTGGACCATTTGCAGCCTGACAGATCACACCATGCAATCACTTTCTACTACAGCAAAACATTAGTACAAGGCTACAATTTTATTTTTATCCTTTGACACTAAAAGAGTATATTTTACTGAACTAAAATGTACATACAATAAAATACACCAATGTCAATTGGCACACTGTGAGTTTTGACTTCTTTAATATGGATAGACCAGGAGTCATTTCTAAATGGAGAAAGACTTCGTTAAAAAAATACTTTTGGCATGATTTTGATTCGAGAATAGTTTTCTTACTTAGATGCCCGAATGACCAATCTTTCATTCTAGGTGTTTTTTGTTTGTGTGTTTGTGTGTTTTCCCCCCACTGACAGCAGTGCTAGATAATAGATGGTAAAACAAGAGCTCTCAATCAGCCAGACACATGAACTTAATTTTAGGATTACAAACTTGTCTATTAATGGAAACTAAGCCTATGAGCACAGGAACCAAGAAGCAGAAAGAAAGAAAGAAAGAAAGAAAGAAAGAAAGAAAGACAGACAGACATACAGACATACATTTTGATGTAATTACATTGGAATTTTCTCTTTCATGCATTTATATATTTTGGTTCTCAAGGCAATTCTGTGCAGCCTCTGAGGACATCACCATTTTTGCATTGTCTATTGTCTGTGCGATCAAAAGCAGAGACCAGACCGGGGCTGACATCCTTAACATTAAGCCTCAGCAAATTGCACAAACGACTTGTCACTTTCTAGCCCCCCAACGACATCCGCCAACAAGGCCTGCTTATTCTCCAGTAATGGACTGTTAAGTTCTGGCGGTCCGAGCCCTCCCGGATGGGCTGCTGTCAGGAGGAGGAGTGCAGCCCCTCACCTGAGCTCTTCTGGTTGGTGACGGGCTTGCCCTCCTGAGGCACCACGTGCTGGAAGACGTGCTGGGCGCCCTGCACCGTGGCCCTCTTCAGACAGATGTCTAGCAGGTCGTGGGTGGTCCCAACATTCTGGGCAAGGACGAACTGGGGGTCGGAATTCAGCCTCTGAATCAGAGCAGCTACCTTCTCGGAATCCAGGCCTGATGGCAGAGCAGAGCAGACGCGATTACCATGCCCACCGGAGGCGGGGGGGCCGGCGGGAGACCCCTGGCTCCCGGGTGGAACTTCGGGAGCGCATCCCGAGGCGACCGCCCTGCGCGGGCGGGCATCCTCCTCCAGGATGCTGCCCCGTCCTCCCCCTCAGGCCGCTCGGGCCTCCCGGGGCCCGGGGCGCAGCCCACCCCGGCCTCGCGCACCGCCGGGCCTCTCCGCGCCCCTCCGCGGAGAGCGAGCCCGCGGCGGGGGGAGCGGCGCCTCACCCGCGTTGCTCATGGCGCCCACGCTGCCCCTCGCGGGGTAATCCTGGTTCTCGGGGAGTGGGAGGGGGGGGGTCCTCAGTCGCGTGCTGGGATTACCCCCGAAGCCCACCGCCTGAGGGTCCGCGACCTGGATCTCGCACAGCGGAGCGCCGGAAAAAGGAAACCGGCTCGCTGGTGGAGAGGCTCTGCGGTCCGGAGAAACGGGGTCCGCGGAGGGACAAAACTCCCCCCTCGCGTTGCTGAGTCAGCGCCGTCGAGGCTGGCCCCGCCCGGGGGGGGGGAGGGGAGGAGGGCCAGCGGGGGCGGCGGCGGGGATACGCGCCGCGCGTGCGCGCGCGCTGCCAGGCCCCGGCCCTCCGCGCTCCCCGACTCCCCAGCCCCGCCCCCGCCCCCCCACACCCCCCGCCCCCGCCTTGGCCCTCGCGGGCCTCCGCCGGCCCGGGCGGCGCCCTGGGCCATCAGTCATCCCGCCTCCTAACCGCCAGGGGCGCCACTCCAGGGTCTGTGGGGGTCCCAAACCGCGCCCCGGTCCCCAGGAATGGATTCCCCTCGCCCTGAAGTGTTCCGAAGAACCAGGAGGAGGCTCGAGGCGGTGGGGAGAAGAAGTGAGGGGCTGCCCAGGAAGGTCCTGGTGAGGGCGAGGCATGACGAGCTCAGCCTTCCGACGTCGCAGCCACGGGCTTTCCCGGTCGGCCCTGCTGGGTCCGTGTGCGTGTCTGCGGTGGCAGTGGTCGCTCGGATTCCACGGCGAGCCACGACCTCGCGCTGGGGAGGCCGTGGGAAGCCGGCTCCTTCCCACACAGCCCAGTAGCTACTGCCACGGCTCTACAGGCGTCAACGTGCTCGTGTGGAGAGACCCGCAGAGCGGAGGGCGTAGCTTAGGGCTGGAGCTGATTGCCCAGCAGGTGAAGGCGCTGGACCGCCAGGGGAAGAGGGAACCAAAGCCCACGGCAGGCCGTGGTCGATCCCCAGCAGCAGGGACTAAAGAGAAAGACAGAGGTCAGTCTTACACACGAATACTGTCATGTCAGTCTCCCTCAAAACCCCGCAAGGATGCACTCTTCCTCGCAAGATAACTTAGCAAGGGGGGATAAGTCATACAGGAGGTAAAACAAATATATATGTATATATATCACTGCACGCTGCTATTCAAAGCATTGAGAGGTTTTTGTTTTTTTGTTTTGTTTTTGTACAGCTTGGAATCTAAGTCTTAGGATAAGTGCTATCTGGAAAAATCCATATACAGACTGTCATTTGAGAACTCATAATCCGTATGTCCCTAGAGAGACTTAGCTAAAGATTGGGAGTATGATATAGCAACTATCTCCAAGGACTCCATCTTGTTCTTAGATCCTTCCATTCAGTATCTGAAGAAAAGGAACTAAAATCATGCTGACAGAAACAAACCCTTTTTACAAAATGATGGTGCAGCCCCCTGTATGACTCAAATCATAATTGTTATTCTACATCTACCAGATACTAGGCACTGAGCAAGCTGCAGATGATAGGAAAATGAAAAACTTTAACCTTTCCCTTAAGAAACATGATGCACAAGGAAAAGACGCAAAACAACTTCTAGGTAATCTATATTGCCCTGCCAATGATTTTGTAGAAGCAAGAGAAAATTGTTAATTCGAGCCACAGGTAACTGAATCAAGAGGTGACTAGAAAGCTGAGTGCACACACATGAACACTCATATAAAGAGATGACCAGACTAGGAATGTAATTCACAGATAGAGCATTCTTTTTAAGAACCTGGTTTTGTTCCCTACTCCTCTGTACCACACACACACACACACACACACACACACAGAGCCACAAAGTAATTAAATGTAATCTTAAGTAGTGGGTGGAATGGTACAAGGCCAAGGAAGGGTACTGGGGGCACCAGCAAGGTCATGGAGACATTAAAGCACTTGGCAAAGTCATGTTCAAGCCACAGTGCATCATAATCTGATGTGGTGGGGAACAAGCTACATGTGGAGAGCAGAGACAGGGTGTAGGACTGGAAAAGTAGGTCTGAGCCAGGATATAAAGGGTTTTATATGCCACACCTGAGCATCTGGGCTTTATCTTATGCTTAATTAAAAGCCAAAGTATGTTTTTAAACAAAGGTGTAATACACTCAGATCTGTATAAAGAAGAGTCTGGAGGCAGTGGGAGGGGAGAGATTCTGGAGGCAAAGAAGATACTATTCATGTAGCATGCCTGAGAGACAGTAAAAGCCTCAAACTGTGGGAAGAGGCATGGCTACCCTGAAGTTTTCAGTTGAATGATGGGAGATGGTGTCATTAACCAGAAGAGGGAAAATTGAAAGAATAGCATAGTGAGGAGCTGCCAATCCAAATTCAGTATAAGCTTGGCAAGTGAGAGAAGACTACAGGTGATCAAAGAATGAAAGTTCAGGAAGAATATGGAAAGGTGTAGAAATGAAGTATAGTTTAGGACCGGAGCTATGAAATCAACACGAATGAGTGGGACAGAGGATAGAGCAAGGTAGGAGTTGGGGGGAGTGGACCAAGGATAGCACCAGGTTGAGAGTGGTAAACAGGGGCTGAAATCCTGTCCAAGTTCTACTGGCCAAACCCTCTACTCTGGCCCAGAGCTGTATCCAGTCAGGGTTTGTGTGCCTTTTTCTTCTCCCAGGATACCACTGGGGATAGCCACATTAACTCCAGAAATAGTAACATTTGATGCAAAGGTATGGTCAATATGGTCAGAAAGCAGGAAAGGTCGGGGGGAGACAGAATAGTCACAACATCTGGAGATCTGGGAACCTATGTCCTGGAATCTTAGAAAGGCAAGGGGAAGATCACGATGGGCCACAAGCTGTGCACACATCTAGTGAGACTGGATTTGCTCATTAGGTCAAAGAAAGCCTTAGAGAAGGCAGCAGTAGCAGAAAGGGCAGGGCTAACAGAAGACACAATGTAGTAAATTGAGAGGTCTATAAAAACTAGCTCTATTGGAAGAAAGTATTTATCTCTATTGGAAGAAAGGAAAGCTTTGTGTCTACTGGAAAATGGGAGGAAAGAATTAGTAAACCAAGAGACAATCGAGGCACTGGTGGCTCAGGCCTCTGTAATCCTAGCTGCTCAGGAGGCTGAGATCTGAAGGTCATAGTTAGAAGCTAGCCCTGGCTGAAAAGTCTGTGAGACTCTTCTCCAGTTAACCACAAAAAGCTGAAAGTAGAGCTATGGCTCAAGTAGTAAATCCCAGCCTTGAGCAAAAACAAACAAAAGAAAAAAAGAAAGGCAAGCCCAATCCCTGAGTTCCAGTCCCAGTATACAACACACACACACACACACACACACACACACACACACACACACACACACACACAGATGAGGTCAAATGTGTGTCACACAAGGCACAACTGCTACTAGGAAAGCTCAGAAACAGAGGAGATGGAATCACTGGGGAAGGTGGAAGGGACTTGTTTTACAGCTACTGCCACCCTTTTCAGGCCAGTGATTATATTTTCCCCACCCCGTGCCCAGAGATACCTATTGTCATCTCTGTCTGATCTGCTCTGCCCTCATTGTAAGGGTGTTACCCTAAGTACCATCTTTCCACCCAACAATTCACACCCATATACTCAGCCTTCATGTGGGCACAAAGAGGAGATACAGGATAAAACTTGTTTCCCAGTGGGTCCACCCCAAGGACTCACCTCAGAAAGATATTTCCGGAAGAATTAAGAAGATTTAGGATCTATCCCCTCTAACTTCAGCCAGAGGAGAAACTGTAGGACCAAATGACACTTAATGAGGCAAAGCAGTGAGGAACAAAACTGCAGTGCGAAATTTGTAATAGTTATAATATTACATAGGACTTCTGTCCACAATGTGGCTTCCAGCAGGGTCTACCTCAAGGCAAGCGTTTTTCCATCTTGTGGTCCCTTTGCTGTCTGTTAATCTTTGACTTGAATTGACCAACGGCTCCTACTTTGATGGGAATTATGAAACTTTTATGCTGGGTGAAAGCCTGGATTAGATTCTAACACAAATGTTTTGCAGTTCTGGGAAGCTCATATGTTTAAGTAAAGTACCAGTAATTCTGATATTCCAGCAGATGTTCAGAGTTCACACATTGGTAGCCTACAGGACTGAATTCACCTCTTAGATGTTTTGTATGACCTAGTGCATAGCAGTTATTTATTTATTTATACTTGTTTGAGACAGTGTCTCATTACGTAGCTTGGATGGTCTAAAACTAACTATGTATGTAGCCCAGACTAACCTTGAACTCATGATCTTCCTGCCTTTACCACCAGTGTGCTGGGATTCTAGGCATGGGTCATCATGTCTAGAGGGATTTCATTTTTTTGTGTCAGCTGAACACAAGGGGTCCACAGCTTTAATACCAGCTACTCAGGAGACTGAGATATGGAGGATCATAGTTTTTGTTCTGTTTGTTGTTGTTGTTGTTGTTTGGTTTGGTTTGATTTTGGTTTGGTGCCAGTACTGGGGCTTGAACTCAGGGTCTGACCACTGACTCTGAGCTGTTTTTGCTAAAAGCTGAAGCTCTACTACTTGAGCCACAGACCCACTTCTGTTTTTTTGCTGATTAGTTGGAGATAATAGTGTTTCAGATTTGTCTATTTGGGCTGGCTTGAAACCTCAGTCCTCAGATCTCAGCCTCCTGAGTGCCGAGGAATACAGGTGCAAGCCACTCACACCTGGCAATTACTTCCTTTCGCTATGACATTTCTGTTCGTGACTGTAGTAGGTGCTTGCAGTTCAGACTACTCCAGAAAGAGGAAATGGCCAGTCCAGAGGTAGAGGTGTGAATGTATGTGGGTGTGTGTGGTTCAGAAACAATGAGAAAATCTGGTCTACTTTTATGAATATAGTCATCCTCCATATACACCAGGGATTGATTTTAGGACCCGCTAAAGATGCTCAGATCCCTAGTATAAAACTGTACAGCATTTGCATGTAATTTATTTAATCCTGCTGTCTACTTTAAGTCCTCTCTAGATTAAGTACAATACCTAGTACAAAGCAGGCACTATAAATGGTTGTTACATTGTATTGTTTAGAGAGTAGTAACAAGAAAAAAAAATCTATGTACAGGTATAGATGCATTATTACCAAATATTTTCAACTGGCAGTTGGTGGCACAATCTGTGGTTATGAGACCCACAATATGCAAGCCAACAGTATCTGGATTAGGTAAAACAAATTGTTTATGATGATAATTCATCACTACATGCACAAGACTCAAAGCAATGTGAAATCCTCACAATAGTTAACACTTATCAGCAATTGCATTCTTTCAGTAAAATTCTTTGGTTAAAAAGTATATTTATGAATCTTGGGCTCTCCTAGCAGAGATTTACAATAGAGCAAAACCTAGACACATAAGGCCATATAGTATAACGCTAAATGAAAGGACCTCCAGGATATAGAAACAAAAGCCATGTAATGAGTGATTGTTGTCCTTAATGTACTATGCTATCTCTCATCTCTTTTGCTGTCCCTTGGTTATCTCATATAGTTACAGTATTTTACCTTGTTATCTGATATATTGTATATATGCTTATTTGGTTATTTGAAATTGGATAGGGAAGGGGGAAAATAAGATGAGGGCCAGGGGGGAGGGAAAGGGGGACCAAGACATGAGAAAGGGTATCAATGTTTGTGAAGTAATGCACCTTCTATCTGGTGAATATAATGTAACCCTTCTATTAATTACAATAAAAAATATATGAAAATGTATATTTATGCTATTGCCACATGGTGGAGACATTTTAACTGCAAAAATAAGTGTTTCTCTTATAAATGTACACTCTTGCTATGAGAAAGATAGTGATTTTTGCAGAGGAATCTGGTGACTTGAACTCTGGGCTTTGGCCCTATCGCTTAGTTATTTTACTCAAGGCTATTGTTCTACCACTTGAGCCATATTTCTATTTCCAGCATTTTTATTCAGGGGTGAGGGTTGAGGGGGTTGGGAGGTTGCCAGTCTTGGGGTTTGAACTCCGGGCCTATGCATCCTGAGTTTCTTTTGCTGAAGACTAGCCCTCTGTCACTTCAGCCACAGTGCCATTTCCTTTGTGTGTGTGTGTGTGCGCGCATGTGTGTTTATGTAGTATTGAGGAATTGAACCTAGAGCTTTATCATGCTAGGCAGGTAGTCTACCACTAAACCACATTCTCAGTCCGGGACTTGCATTTTTTGATGGTGGGATCAGTCTGGGACCTTCATCCTCCTTTCTCCACCTCCCAAATACTTGGGATACAAGTATGAGCCATCTCACCTAAGCATTCTTTCATGCTGGTGACAGTAAAATTTATATTACCATGTTAGAAAACATTTGTGTACACAGTCATGTACTGCTTAATGACAGGAGCATAATCTGAGAAATGGGTCATTAGTTAATTTATTTGTTATGCAGAGTGACTGAGATAAGATGGCATTAGCATTAGCTAATTGATGTTTCTTGAAACAATCAAGAGATATGGTTAACATGAGATATATGAGGTTGCTGCTGGCAATACAACCTATTGTTCTACATAGTCTTTTTATATATATATATATATATATATATATATATATAAGTAGAATGAATAAACTATAAACAAATAATAAAATATAATATAGTAAAGATACACACCAAAGCCAGGTCCCAGTGGCTCATGTCTGTTATCCTTGCTACTTACAAGGCTGAAATCTGAGGATTATAGCCCAAGCAGAAAAGCCCATGAGACTCTTATCTCCAATTAACTAACAAAAAGCCAGAAATGGAGGTGTGACTCAAGTAAGAGAGCATCAGCCTTGAGTGGAAAAAACAAGAAAAGGAACAAGGCCCCAAGTTCAAGTCCCAGTACACACATGGGAAAAAAAAACATTAACAATCATGTACTGCTAAATATTGTATACTGTACATATAGTACTGCTACATAGTAGTACTGCAGTAGGCTTACACCAATGTCAGCACAAACACTTGAGTCATGTGCTGTGCTATATCAGGACACAGGTCACTAGGCCACAGTAATTTTCCATTATAAGCCTGTAGAACCACAACCTTACATCAGTGTGTCACTGGCTAAAACATCTTAAGCAGCACAGAACTGTATTTCATCAAGTTGAAGACACACACACTCCATAACCCAGTAACTCTACTCTAGAGCAACTGCTCCAATAGGGTAGCAACTAGCTGCTTCTGGCAATTCAAATTGAATTGAATTGAAATGTAAAATGTAGGAAGCGGTGATGTGGCTCAAGGGGTAGAGCAGTGAAAAGCTCAGGGACAGCACGCAGGCCCCAAAAAAAGAACAAAAAGAATTGTTTTTCAATCTCAATTGTGACATTTGAAGAGCTGAAAACGACCATGTTGGACAGTATAAATCGAATATTTTTGTTGTTATAGTATGTTTTATTGAACAATCTGCCTCTAGAAAAAATTTTTCATGCATACACAAGGAATCATGGCCAAGAATGTTTATTTTAGCTGGACAGCAGTGGCTCATGCCTGTAATCTTAGCTACTCAGGAGGCTAAAGTCTGAGAATCTTGGTTCAAAACCAATCCAAAAAGAAAAGTCTGTTATACTCTTATCTCTAATTAACAAAAGGCCAGAAGTGGAGGGGTGGCTCAAGGTGATAAAGCACCAGCCTTGAGCAAGAAAGCCAAGCAAGTGGGTGAGACTCTGATTTGGCCCTGATTCCAAGCCCAAGTATCACCACCACCACCAACAACAAAGCAGTCTTATTTTAGTATTGCTAGTGATTGTATGGAACTTCAAAAAAAATCCAGTAGTTCATCCATAGGTATTTGCATGAAATAGATATTGTGAGATATTCATGAGTGAATATTACATAGAAATGAAAATGTTCCTGCATAGATTTTGAAACAATGTTCAATGCAAAAGGCAAACAGTATGTAGTCATCTGTCAAAGTTCAAAAACAAGCAAAGTTAAACCATGTAGTGCTACACAATAGACAGACACATATATGGTAATATATATTTATTTAAATAAACAGAACAAAAAGATCTCTTGGAGGTTATAGGGGGAGGGCACATGGTAGAACACTTGATTGCACCCACTGAGGAATGAACCATTATTCTGAAAGATGTCCTGGAACCACCTCATTTTAATATCCATTTGCCAAAGAAAGATCCTTGTGAAAAACAACTAAATAATTCACAATTGTCAGTACTGGTATACTCAGCCAAGAAGAAGGTCCTGCTGGGCCAAATGCCCCTCATTGTGTTATTTAGCTTTACAAAATACTGCCTTACAATCATCAGCAATTAAATTTTGTTGAAATTCAGTAAAGTTGGAAAAAGGAAAAGAAGGGCAAATAGAAGCCATGAAACAAGAGAAAGTGAACCAAAGGGAAAATAGCTAAATAGCTAGAGACCACAGGTCCTGGTTTTCTTTTTGGAATGCTGTTAGACTGGCTTTACAAAATCAGAACTCTCCTTCCTTCTCCTTCCTACTATCCAAAGTGAATAGTTCAGCATAAAAATTATGGTGTTAGTATCCTCTTCCTTTTCTTGAGACAAAGAGGTGGTTATATAGTTATTTATTGTATTATTCTCTCCAGTTTCCATTCTTGATTGTCACCTTATTTTTCTTTTGCTTCACTTTCTTTCTTCCTTGTTCCAAGAGGATTGTTTCATCAGATAGAAAGAAAACTGAACACATTCACAGCTCAATTTTTTTTAAAGGATTGTATGGGCTGGGACTGTGGCCTAGTGGTAGAATGCTTGCCTAGCATGCATGAAGCCCTGGGTTCGATTCCTCAGTTCCACATTCACAGAAAAGGCCAGAAATGGCACGGTGGCTCGAGGTAGAGCACTAGCCTTGAGCAAAAGAAGCTCAGGGACAGTACTCTGAGTTCAAACCCCAAGAAGGGAGGGGGGGAGGGTAGTTGTGTGTGGCTCAAGTGGTGGACCATCTGCCTAGTAAGCACATGGCCCTGAGTTCAACCCAGAGAACACAAAAGAGATAACTTGTATCTCACTCCAACAGTGGATGAAAAGAAAATAGTTTCTCTTTTGAAGGATGAACAACAAAAAAAAGTGTTCCTTAAGAGCCCTCTATTAGAAAACTTGATTTGAGTTAGGGATGTCGCTCAGTGACACAGCACTTAATATGCCCAAATTCCTGTCCTCTAGCTTTTATGCTCAAGGCTGGCATTCTACCACTTGAGCCACTTCTGACTTTTTGCTGTTTAATTGGTGCTCAGGGCTGACTTTGAATTGTGATTCTTAGATCTCCTAAGTAGCATTACAGGAATGAGTCATTGGTGCCTGGCTTTTTTTTTTTTAAGACAGAAAAAAATCTTATTTCTTGCATTAAATAAGAAATTCAGAAATATACTCATTACCTGACTTATGTAAGTGTAATCCCTCCGTACATCACCTTTATAATTTAAAAAATGAAGAAGAAATTCAGCACAAATAACTGGGCATTATGGTATACATCTGTAATCTCTGCACTCCAGAGGCTAAAGCAGGAGAAAATCAAGGCCAGCCTGGATTATATATGAAATCCTATCTTGAAAAGAAAAAGAAAAAAAATACAATTAGAGTTGGGAAAAGAAACCAAGTTTAAAGTCCATCAGACATTGTTTGTTTGTTTTGCCAGTCCTCCTATTTAGTCTATTTGTAGATGTATATATCCATTTAAACTCTGAATCTGTTCTCTTTCCTAGTTGTAACAATTGTAATATCAACTATAATTATTAGGATGCACTGAGTGTTTACTAAGGCACAGGCATTGTTCAGCAAGTCTTAGCTCGTTTAATCCTCATAAGAACCTTAAGTCAGAAAGTATCCACACTTTACAGATGAGGAAATAAATAGAAGCACAGAAAAGTTAGGTAACTTGTACATTATTACACAGCTAATAAAGTGGTAGGAGTAAGGATATAAACCCAGGTAATATGATTCCAGTCTAAGAATTTAAGCTCTCTAAGCCTAAAGATCAAAAGAGAGAATGTAAGAAATAAAACACCTTGAAATTCAACTACTTTAGATCTATTGGCTTTAATAGTAAGCCTACAGGTTTATGAATTGCTGAGCATGTTGTATGTCATTTTTTTTTCAATTTTCCACAAAAGAAGCATTTCTGGATGACTTAAGTTTATTGTGCTTTTACTCTAGGTTTTGACAAATGCATGGAGGGATGTTATCACAATGATTTTCTGCATCTGTTTTCCCATTGACCCATTTTAATTTACTAAAATAGTAAAAATAAAAAATCACATCTGTAATCCTAGAAACCCAGGTGGCAGAGATCAGTCTGAGCAAGAAAGTTCATAAGACTCTTCTTCCCAATTAACCAGCAAAAATGGTAAAGTACCAGCCTTGACAAATAAAGCTGAGGGACATTTCCTATCCCCTGAATTCAAGCCTTAGCATTGGCACAGAAGTAAATAAAATGATATCTGTCCAATATGTCAACTAGGAATGAACATTAGAAACATGAATTCAAGGATTCTTACCAAAAGAGATTATACAGCTTTCACAGAAATGTCAACACAGAGACAGCACAGTGGTGGCTCATGCCTGCAATCCTAGCTACTCAGGAGGCTGAGATATGAGGATCATGGTTCAAAGTCAGCCTGGGTAGGTAAGCTAGGAGACTCTTGTCTCCAATAAATTACTCAGAAAAAGCCGAAGTGGCATTGTGGCTCGAGTGTTAGCCTTGAGTAGTAGCCTTGAGCTTAGGGACAGCACCCAGGTCCTCAGCCCAGGACCAGCAAGCAAGCAAAAAACAAAGAAGCAATGAAAAAAGAAAGAAAGAGAAAAAGAAAGAAAGGAAGGAAGGAAGGAAGGAAGGAAGGAAGAAAGAAAGAAAGAAAAAAAAGAAAGAAGGTAAGCATGGCAATCAATCATTAAATGTTTTCTTAAAAACAAATATGACCCAGATCTCACTGGAGCAAAGTCCTTGGGACCTAGTCATTTCCAAGTGAGCCATATTATTACACACATTTATGACGTGCCATAACTATAAAAATCATTTCAGGAATTCAAGGCTAGGATTCTTTAACTGAGCAAAGTTTATATCCTCTTTGGTGAGGCTATTTAATGATACCCTTGAGCTGTCTGTTCAATATAGAAAGAACAACTGGAGTGAACATGCCCTGTTTTAAGCTGCAACTTTAAAAGGAACACACATCCAGGTACGGTGGCTCACGCCTGTAACTCTAACTACTTGGGAGGCTGAGACTGGGAGAATCATGGTTTGAGGCCAGCTGGAGCAAAAGGCATCCCAGCTTCCCAGGAGATGTAGGTGGGAGTATGAAGGGTCACTGCCAGCTCGGTAAAACACACAACACACACACACACACACACACACACACTCATGATTTATATACAGACATACAAATGTATCTACATATATACATATATTTGTATGCATGTATGTATATATGTGTTTTGGTGCAAGTCTTGGGGCTTGAACTCAGAGCCTTAGGTGCTATCCCTGAGATTTTTTTTCCTCTCAAGGCTAGGACTCTACTACTTAGGCTATACCTCTACTTTTGGCTTTTTGGTGGTTAATTATAGATAATAGTCTCATAGACTTTCCTGTCTGGGGTAGATCTGAACTGCAATCTCAGACCTCAGCCTCCCGAGTAGCTAAGATTCCAGGTGTGAGCCACCAACACCTGGCTATTAAATATACAGTTTAATGTTAAATCATGTATGAGGGCTCACAGGATCTGATAGAATACTTTCTGGACTGGTCATTCACTCTTAAATCTATCAAAGATCTGTGACTTTTAGCCAAATGTTTGGAAGAAATTGTTGATATATCAGACTGCTTGTTATATGTCTGGCAGGTGCAACTTTTCTGTGAGCAATGCTGGATGTACACAGCAATGGAGTAGCAGGAAGCTGCCACTCACTTCAGTTCTGAGGGCTCACAGACACAAGTGGAGCTATGACTTCATCACGGGCAAGGTTCCAAAGTCAAACAACCATTGATGACTGTGACATTTTCTTTGCAAATAAACCTCTTGAGAAGAATACTAGGCACTGTGACAGAATACCTGAAACAATCAACTTAATAAGGGAAAAAAGATTGATTTGGGGCTTACAGTGTTTAGAGTTTTCAGCTCATGGTTGCTTGGCTCTATTGCTTGAGGCCTGGGGGTGTGCAGTGTAACATGACAAGGATATGTGGCCGAGTTGCTGATCAGCTCCAGTCAGCCAAGAAGCAAAAGAGAAGAAACTGGTATCCCAATTTCTTGAGGACACACCCCCACTGACCTAGACTTCCTTTAGGCTCAACTTCTTCCCAGTAGCATCCCATGCTGGCTACCTCACCTTTTAATGCAAGGATTTTATAGATACATGTAAGATCCAAATTATAGCATAAGGTAGTGAACAAATATGTTTCTTTGGTTGAAAACCAAATGAAGGCAGTCACTCATATCTATGATCCTTGATCCTCAGAAGGCTGAGATAGAAGGAATGTGGTTTGAAGCCAGACCAAGAAGACAAAGCTGAGAGATTTTCCAGTCCTAGGGCTCAAACTGAGTGCCTGGGTTCTATCCCTGAGCCACTCTATGCTCAAGGTCAAGGCTAATACTCTACCACTGGAGCCATAGCATCACTTCCAGCTTTTTTTTGTTGTTGTTTATGTTTTACTGAGGAATCAACCCAGGGCTTTCATGCATACTAGACAAGCACTCTACCACTAAGCCACATTTCCAGTCCTGCTGAGAGATTCTTATCACCAATTATCAGAAAAAAGCCAGAAGTGGAGGCTTGGTTCAAGGTGTAGAATACCAGCCTTAGGTGAAAAAGATAAGTAATAGTGCAAGGTTTTTTAATTCAAGCTCCAGCAAAGAAAGAAAGAGTAAAAGAGAGAGGGAGGGAGTAGGGAGGGAGGGCCTCAATTTTCTTTTCAGTGTTGAGGAGCAAATCTAGATCCTCATACCTGATAGGAGGTGATATACCACTGACCTAGACCTCTAGACCTCTTTTTTTTTTTTAAATAGATCTTGTCTGTAAGCAATTTTTATTTATTAAATCATAATAATCTATCTCCCCCATTATGTTGAGTTTCTGCTCAAATGCTTCTTATTCCCATAATGCTCCTGGGAACCCACTCAACCAATGAAATGAGCCAGGGCCAGTGCACACACAAACCATCAACCAATCAGCACAAAGCCCAGGGGAAGGAGCTACTGAAGGAGGCCCTTACTACATGAACCACCCACTGAGAGGCCTCCTTAGGGTTCCCCTTTGGGTCTAGTCTCTGAGTGTGCTTTTCTTCCACAACCTTCCTTTCAAAGAAACACTTTCCTGGTTTTGTTTTGTTTTGGTTCTTTTTTACTCTTTAATGGGTAGAGAAAACAAATATATTCCCTTAAATTGTATCACTCATACATTGTAAACTTCTCAGAATGTATCATTAAGCTTAACAGACCTCTAGCTACCATCAACAAGAAAGCTGTAAATTCTGAAACCTCCAGAAGAGATTTTCTTGCCTTGCTGAAACCTGCCACCCATGTAGTTGATAAATGTATTGATTTATGGCTTTCTGTGTCTGCAACTATAAAAGTTTTCATACCCTCTGCCATGGTGAAACATATCATTCCAATAATTTGAATCCTTGTTCGCAGGCCATCATAATTCCTGTTTGGCTGAGGAAAAATATTTTCTTTTCTTTAGGTTCATTTTAGGTCTGACACGATTTAGCCTACTGGTTAAGAACCTAGGAGCCTTATCAGCAGTAATAAGTTATGTGACCCAGGATACCTGACAACTTCTCTGTGCCTCAGTTTCCTTCTCTATAACTTTGGAATGATAAAAAAAAATTGGGACCCTGGTACTATGATTGTTATGAGGTTTAACTGTGTTCTATTTGAAATGCTTAAGATAATGCAAGGTAAATACTTACAGGAATGTAAGTATTCTTATGTGACAATACTGTGATGTAGGTAACTCAGAGAATTTCATTTAGACAGTTTTTACCAGTAACTCAAAGGGAACAACCGGTGTTTGTATGTGATAGTGTAATTTTTCATCTACTGTCTTTATTCCTCCTGTTACCTATCCCAAGGCAAAAGAGCTGAATGATTGTCCTATAAAACTGAGAGCAATTGTCATATTACCACTTAGGGCCAAAAGGCAGAGTGATGGGAGGAGTGGCTCCTCTTACTTGCTTTGTGCCCTTGGACAGACAGATCCTTTCACATTCCTGAACTTTAGCATTTTCAATAGCAAATCATAAATATCAGCACTTCTGTCTCACTGACTGTGTGTGATCAAGAAGACCTATATGTACATGTTTTGTGGCTGAGTACTGGTAGCTCACATCAGTAATCCTAACCTTTCTGGAGGCTGAGATCTGAGGCTCAAGTGTTAAAGTGTGGGCCTTCAATTGCCCCCCCCCAACACACACACACCAAAAAAAAAAAATCTAAGCAAGACCATGAGCTCCTGAATTCAAACCCTCACAAACTATTCACCAAAACCGTGTCAGCAGAAATAGCAACATAAAATAAAGTCACGAGTATGCATAGGAACATTTGGGAAGCTCCAGATCTTCAGGTTTTTTTTCTTTATATACATATCCATATAACAAGCTCTGATAACTGATTGTGTATGTGTAAATTCTCAGTTGAGTCCTCCATATTTTGACCATTGTGCAAGAGAAATAAACCCATGATGAAAGTTGTTTGCTGTATCTGTATAAACCACCCTGATGCTGCATAGAGATTACCTAAGTGTTAACACATTTGTGATTGATGAATAGCGTTGGCTTATAGTCACCCACCTAAGGTTGAGTATAATTTAGATTTTCTCATGGAATGAGACAAATTCCTTAATTTTATTCCAGTTTTCATTCTTAAAGACTAAATTGCTTAGTGATGTCTTACTAGGGCTTAGGAAGGTGGCCTAGTAATAGATGTGTTATTAATAGATGTGAATCTATTCAAGGAGAAAAACATGATTTTGCTGCCCCTATTCAAGCACAAGTGGTGCTGTGATAGAGCACTACTAGCCTTGAGCAAAAAGAACTCAGGGACAGTGCCCAGGCCCTGAGTTCAAAACCCATGGTCAACAATAACAACAAAAAAATAAGTTCCCAGTGGCAATGATAAATGTTTCTAAAATTAAGCAGATAGCTTATTATGATTTCATAAATAAAAATTGCTTACAGACCAGCTCTATTAAAAAAAAAAAGAGGACTAGAGGTCTAGGTCAGTGGTAGATTACTTGCCTATCAGGTATGAGGACCTAGATTTGCTTCTCAACCCTGAAAAAAAAAGAAAATTGAGGCCCTCAAAAAAGAACATAATAGGGCCTGGAGTTTGGCCTAGTGGTAGAGTGCTTGCCTAGCATGCACAAAGACCAGGGTTCGATTCCTCGGCACCACATACATAGAAAAAAGCCAGAAATGGTGCTGAGGCTCAAGTGGTAGAGCTCTAGCCTTGAGAAAGTCCAAGGATAGTGCTCAGGCCCTGAGCTCAAGCCCAGGACTGGCAAAAAATAAAAAAAATAATAAATAAAAAATAAAGAAGTTAAAAAAAAAAGAACATAATAGGGCAGGGAGTTTGGCCTAGTGGTAGAGTGCTTGCCTAGAATGAACAAAGACCCAGGTTCAATTCCTCAGTACCACATACATAGAAAAAAAGCCAGAAGGGTGCTGTGGCTCAAGTGGTAGAGATCTAGCCTTGAAAAAGTCCAAGGACAGTGCTCAGGCCCCAAACTCACGCCCAGGACTGGCAAAAAAAAAAAAAAAGAACATAATAATTATAGTAATAGTAATAATATGTCATTAGTGTAAAGAATGAGAAGGGGACCATTGGCTCTGGCACTTTTCCCCTAAGATTTATCCTAAGATCAAAACCAAAAGGATGAAGCTGAGTGCTGGTGGCTCATACTTGTAATCCTAGCCACTCAGGAGTAAGATCTGAGAATCCCAGTTCAAAGTCAGCTGGGGCAGGAAAGTCCATGAGACTTATCTCCAATTAACTAACAGCAAACTGGAAGTAGAGCTATGGCTCAACGTGGTAGAGCATTAGCTTGAGCAAAAAAGAGCTCAGGGACAGTGTCCAAGTCCTAACTTCAAGTCCCAAGATTAAGAAAAACAGAATAAAAATGAAAAACCCTGGGCTTGGAGTTTGGCCTAGTGATAGAGTGCTTGCCTAGCATGCACGAAGACCTGGGTTCGGTTCCTTGGTACCACATACTTACAAAAAAAAGCCGGAAATGGTGCTGAGGCTCAAGAGGTGGAGTTCTAGCCTTGAGAAAGTCCAAGGACAGTGCTCAGGCCTTGAGCTTAAGCCCAAAGGATGAATACTGGGAGCGCAGGGATCTCACAGTGAGTAAACAAAACATTGAATATATAGGGAAGGAGGGTTAACAGGGCCATCTTTTGAATCCTAGAATTTCATGTCTTTCTAAAACAAGTTCACTCTAAAAACTTTAACAATAGTCAGTTGGTTTGAGTTTTTTGGACATAGTTTTTAATATAGACCCCCCCAATAGACAGCAGTGGCCCTTTATGATATTATTGTGCTGTTAAAACAACTTGATGTTCTTTGTCTGTGTCAATGTGCAAGGCCACTGTATTTTATGCGAGTGAAGAAACTCTTTACTGATAACCTGTAATGCTCAGGGATTGTTCTATGTCCTAGAACAAAGCTGATTCATAATTCTGCCAGATAGGGCAAAGGTATTATATTTTCAGTATTTCTTGTCAGATCCATTTAGCTAAATTATGTGGGAATCTTTTCTGGGGACTCAGAATAGTCAAGTTAACGTGGGCTTTAAGGCACTCTTAATCCAACCCCCTCATTTCCCAAAGGCCAAGAGAGGGGAAAGGATTGCCCTTAGGCCACACAACCAAATCTAGAACTCTGGTTTCCTAATTCAAGTCCATTTTCATTTATAATTTTTTTCCCTTTTAAACTGTCCCGACCTATCACTGCCTGAGATATTTTTTCTTCACAGTCTCTAGGCTTTACTAATCATTTGAGCTTTCAGATTTTTTTTCCCACAGTCTTCTTATTTGTCCAGGTGTGTGAGTACAATCTGTAATCCTACTACTCAGGAGACTGAGGCAGAGGAGCTTCCAGTTTGAGGCCAGTTTGGACTACCTAGCGAGATCTTATCTCAAAACAAAACAAAACAAAAACCCCAAGATTCCAGAGTTAAGTATGTAGCTTAGTGGTAAAGTGCTTGCCTACCTCTCACAAGGCCCTGGATTTGGCCCATTAACATAGGGAATAAAACAAAGCCTCCTTACAGCACTGAAGATGGTATGGTAGCTTTCAGCAAAGGAAAGGATGACACTGTTAAGAAGGGGGGGGAGGAGAATATACTAATTATATATATATATATATATTTCTTTTTAAAAGATTGTTGTTTTCAGTTCAAGTACAAGCTTATACAAATACAAATGTCTAGACTGTATTTTGAGGATATCTGGAATGAGAGATCAAATCTTGAGGTTTCCCCATAAAACATGGACCCCAGGAAGATAGAGAAATCCATCAACTCCAGCCTCAGAGGTCTCTCCCTCTGTCCTTTCCAGGCTGAAGTTTCCAAGGAAGCAAGCAGAAACTAAAAGGAGGATTCATCTATTCTTTTTTAGAAACAAGTCTGTTGAGATTTCATACATTCTGCTCATTTTTCTTTTTTGCTTCTATGTCAGCAAGGGATTTTTTTCCCCACTTGATTGAAAACAGCTCTATTTCTCTGTGAACAGCTCTATTTCAGTGTATGTGTGTGTGCATGTGATATCTTTGTTATCTTCCCCTCCCCAAGGTGATACATTTAACTGCTGTAATGCTGGATGAACCACATTTTGGGGGAAGCTCAGTGGTAAGGTGCTTGACTAGCTAACATGCAAGGCCCTAAGTAACTAGCCTTGAAAAAGAAAGGAAGGGAGAAATAGAAGAGTATAATGAGAAGGGAAGGAGAGAATAAAGAGAAAGGAAGGGAAAAAGAAGAGGATAGGAGGGAAGGTTTGGTTTTGTTTTTGTTTTCAAAATAAAAGTGGAGCCAGATGGATGCTGGTGGCTCAGGCCTGTAATCCTAGCTACTCAGGAGGCTGAGATCTGAGGCTCTCAGTTCAAAACCAGCCTGGGCAAAAAAAGTCCGTGAGACTCTTATCTCCAATTAACCACCAGAAAACTGGAAGTGGTACTGTGACTCAAGTGGTAGAGCACTATCCTTGAGCTGAAGCGCTTAGGGGCAGCAACCAGGCTGAGAGTTCAAGCCCCATAACAGACCAAAGAAGGAGGAAGAGGAGAAAGAGGAGGAGGAGGAGGAAGAGGAGGAGGAGGAGGAGGAGGAGGAGGAGGAGGACCTCAGAGCCACCAAAGGTGGTTCTAATCATCACTGCCTTTCTTCACTTCATCCTACATGGAAAAGAAATACAGATTCTTATAGGGGAAATGATGAAAAAAGAATTGAAGTGTAAAAAAAAGAATTGAAGTGTGATAAATTATAATCAAGATGCAACTGAAATGAACATAGGCTGAGTCATAATTAGTACAGAGCTCTATGCAAATGACTATGCAAAAAGAGGCACAGAATGCCAGTTCGTTCAGAACCTGCCACATGCATCCACCCTGACACCTTCCCCTGCTCCTCACACAATCACCACCACTTCAAAGTCCCAGATTTTGTGACCATGTCAATCCTGGTAAGCTGAGAAAAATAAAGACATACTGAAATGTTTGTGCTACCAAATTTATTCCACTAAATAGTGTCTCATATTCTGAGACTGTCTCCTTTTTACTTGAGTTCTCAGGAATTTTTTTTAATCAAATGACACTGAAAGCAGGTGATAATTGATGTTTTTCATGTGCTTCCCTGGTAACTTAAAAAATTGACCTTTTGATGTTGTTTCTCATTCATTCATTCATTTGCTCATTTATTTAACACACTGATTTATGAGACCCGAATGTTTCCTTGTTAACCTCTTTCTGGGGAAGGTGGTGGCTGGGGGAGAATCAAATAACAAATGGTTACCAATCTATATGGAACAAATTTCAATTAATTAACCTATACTTCCAGGAGAAGACAACAAAAAATCTTACTTTTCGTTCTAAACAGCTTCTGCTGTAAAAGGGTTCTGTAAGCATATCAAATGAGTCATAAGAACTATTGCTTTGTGATTAAGGAAACACATCTTTACAAGCTCTGACAATTTGACAGGGGTGGGGGAGGGGAAGAATTCAATAATAGCAATAAATACAGATGGGACTACATAAATTGAAGCCATCCTGCTCCCATACTCTTCCTAGATTAGCTGACATCCCAGCTTTCTCATCTGAAATGAAGCAAGAAATTAATTATAACAATGATCATAGCAAGCAAGAAAGAAGCAATCAAAACAAAATTCATCCTCTCTGACAGCTTGCCTTTGTTCTTGTCACCCCTGCCCATTTTACATGTGCTGGAACAACAGACTAAAAGGAAGTCCCAAAGACAAGATAGTGTTGAAGAAGGGCCTGCCTGGCCTTGGGAAAGAGTAGACAGCAGTGTAACCGTCCCCCACACAGGGCAAGCCCTTTCAATTGGCTTTGTGTGGCAACCAATGCAATTGCACAAGCACAGGCTAAACTTGCTCAGAGACTGGGTGTTCTCAGTTCTAAGCAACCCTCCTACCTTCCTCTGCCTCCAGTTCTCTTCTGAACCCCATCACCTTCCAGCCCCTCCCTTTTCTGGAGGAATTTGCTTGTAATGGCCTGATATCACCACCACTGCCCATTGCTGAAAGAAAGAAAGAAAGAAAGAAAGAAAGAAAGAAAGAAAGAGAGAGAGAGAGAAAAAAGGCCCCAGCCCAGAGCACTTACAAAGCTGTGTCTGTGTGAGGGTCTTTCTCCTTTATGCAGAGCTGAAAGCAAACAGAAGGAAAGCCATCAGTTTGCTTGCTTTTCTAAGACCCTATAGAGAAACATTTTGAATGTAACAAAGTAACAATGGCTTGGAGACTAGATGCTCTAGAAATACAGCCTTCCTCTACACTGGGTCATGTCATTTCCCAATATTTATTGAACTCGCTCCCTCCCTCCCTCCCTCCCTCCCCCCCCCTCTCTCTCTCTCTCTTTCTCTCTCTCTCTCTCTCTCTTCTCTTCCCTCCCTCCGGTTCTTCTTCCTTTCTTTCTGGTAGAAAAAAACTTCATTGGATTGCAATTGGGAGTGGGAGGAATGAACTGTTTCTCTGGAAACATTGTTGCCCTAAATAACACTCAATTAAGTGTTGCAGATAGAATGCCCCTTGCTGACTAGTGCAGGTTGGCTTTTCCTCAGAGGCCTTTTGCCATGTCTGTCCTCTTCAGCGTGAATTAACTGGCAGAGTCAAATGCATGGTATTAACCTGTACATGCACGTTCTCTGAGTCAGAAGAAGCAACGAGGTGAACCACTGGGCAGCTCAAACCCAATCCACTCCAGCTGGGCTATGCGTTGTATTTGAGGTGAGTGTGCAAACTTGAATCCAGAGCAGATGTTCCTGTGTGTTTATTTATTATACCACAGGCACCATAGCAACAATAAAGGGACTTTTATAAAATTATATTTAGTTGGGTTCTTTTTTTTGGGGGGGGGGAATCAGGGTCTCTCTATGTAGCCAGTTTGTCCTCAAACTCAGGATCCTCTTGCCTCAGCTTCCTGAGTGCTACATAACAGCTGAGTGCCCCACACCCATCAGGAGAAATTCAAAAATCAGAAAAATCAATTCCAAATCTCCTACTCCTAACATCAGGTCTTGTCCATATGCACATGTGTTATTTATAAAGTTACATTAATAATATATGTACAGCTTTTCCTCCATTCCACAACTTTATTTGATCTTGTTTTATTTTATTATTTGGTGCCACTGGGGTTTGAACTCAGAGTTTGTACCTGCTAGGCAAGTGCTCTACAACTTGAGCCACATCTTTTACCCTTTTCTTTTTTTTTTCTCTTTTTTTTTTTTTTTTTTTTTTTTTTTTTTTTTTTTTTTGCCAGTCCTGGGCTTGGGTTCAGGGCCTGAGCACTGTCCTTGGACTTTCTCAAGGCTAGAGCTCTACCACTTGAGCCTCAGCACCACTTCCAGCTTTTTTTTTTCTATGTACGTGGTACCGAGGAATCGAACCTGGGTCTTCGTGCATGCTAGGCAAGCACTCTACCACTAGACCAAACTCCCGGCCCCATCTTTTACCCTTTTCATTTCATTCTTTTTTTCAGATGGGATCTTGGCTTTTGTCTGGTCTGGCCTGGACTAAGATCCTCCCATATTATTTCTTTCTTTCCTTCTTGTTTTTGGTGACAGTCCTGTGGCCTGAACTTGGGGGCCTGGGAGCTGTCCCTGAGCCTTTTTTTTTTTTTTTTTTTGCTCAAGGCTTATACTCTACCATTTAAGCGAGTCACATTCTACTTCCAGATTTTTTTTTTTTGGTAGTTTACTGGAGATAAGTGTCTCATAGACTTAGTAGTATACTATCATGTCCAATATTTAATTCCTTCCTTCTTTCCTTTCTTTTTTCCTTCTTTCCTTCCTCCTCTTTCTAACCTAACTGGCCTAGAACTGTGATCCTCCTGATCTCAGCCTCCCACATATTACCACAGCCAACTATTGAGATAGGGTCTCATGAACATCTTCTGTGCAGACTGGCCTCAAAATGCAATATCTACTTCCAGAGTAGCCAGGATTATAAACTAGGATTATAGATGTGAGACACCAGTACCTGGTTTATCTTATTCCTCTCCCCCCCCCACCCCCATACCATGGTACTGGGATTCAATGCTAAGACCTCAAGTATGCAAATCACACACCCCACCACACATCTCCAGCCCTTGATGACCTTTTATCTCAGTTCAAAAATACTCTCATACCTTCATTATTTTTTCCCTTCTAGCAAGTACTGCGAAGCACATTGTCAGAAAGACTACCACACAGGCAGCAATAACGGGTTCTGTTGGAAAGGGCACTGTTCTATCTGTTGGAAATATAAATACAGGAAAAATAAGAAATATTTATATGCTTCTGATTTATGTGCCTCTAGTTTGTAGAGCCCAGCCATGACACTTTGTAGTTTGTACATATTATCCTCTTAATTTAGGTGAGAAGTCAGAGGCTTTGAGAGGTTAAGTTAATCATCTAAAACCTCAAAACTAGTAGACAGCAGAAGCAAGTTTTGAATCCATTTCTTTTTAAAAAGAATACACTATCATAAATATAATTAATTTCCCCTAAAGCAAGTAGTCAAACCACTTTGCATTTCCTTCATCCAAAATTCTTGCCACACAGGGAGTAGAAGTAAGCTGATGTCAGTTGTTTTTCTTGCTTTTAGAAAAGCCCAAAACATATGAGGTGGCATTCCAGAGAGGAAGGCAGGTTTTGAGCACCAGAAGACAAGGTGGGGAAAGTCGACTGGACAGAGAGACAGACAGAGAGGACACACACACACACACACACACACACACACAGAGAGAGAGAGAGAGAGAGAGAGAGAGAGAGAGAGAGAGAGAGAGAGAGAGAGAGAGAGAGAGAGAGAGGGGGCACCTGAGGAGCAAAGGAATAATTTACCTCTACAGTTTTAGCATCTCAGGTAGGTGGAAAAGTAGGGTGATTTTTTTGTTATTTTTTTTTTAAGATTGCTGCATGATGCCCTTAAGAAAAATTACAAGGCTTTTTGTCAGTCATGGGGCTTGAACTCTGGGCCTGGGCTATGTCCTCAAGCTCTTTAGCAGAAGGCTAGCACTCTACCACTTGAGCCACAGCACCACTTCCCATTTTCTAATGGTTAATTGGAGATAAGCATCTCTCAGACTTTTGTGCCTGGGCTGGCTTTGAACTGCGATCCTCAGATCTCAGCCTCCTGAGTAGCTAGGATTACAGGTGTGAACCACCAATGCCTGGCTTCTCAAAGCATTCTTGACTTCTACCTTGTCCTAAATATTTTTTCTTAGTGGTATAGGTCCAATCAACCCTCTGGAGGAACTTTGTGAAATGGACCTTCTTCCAGGAAATGCTGGTTCTGTAAGAGCTGGCTCAGGGGGCACACCAAGGATTTTCATTTGCATACTAAGGAAATACATCAAAACAGAGAGGAAGTAAAGATGAGGTTCTTGGGGGAAAGAAATCAAAATGTAGTCATAGATTTTTTTTTAAAGCTGAATAGAAGAAAACTACACGTGAAAGCTTTCATTTTCCCGAAGGGACTGAAGTGAACTGTGTGCCCCACTGGCTCCCTTTGGATCCTGATTTCCTGATGCAAGTGACAGTGACATCCAGCCACTGTACCTCTCTCCTTGCTGTGTTTTTGTACTGTTGTCTGAATCACACTTAGCATTTGCTCCCCCAAGGTTCATTACAGTAAAATAATTCCAACACATGGGCTAAATAATAAACAGCAGAAAATCTCCATGATGTCATTTTTAGGTTTTCATGGCACTCATTTAGACACTACCCCACTGGACCGAGAAGCTGGAGAGCCTCGTAGAAGATTTGGCAGTGAGCCTGAGCACCAGTAATAGAGAGCTTATTTTCTGAAGACAGCCAACAGCCAAGGAAATAACAAAGCAAGGAGAAATCAGAAAGAAAAAAAAAAAGGCAATTTGGAAGAACTCCATCCAAACCAAGTTTCTGTCTACCTGAAAGGCAATTTGTGGATTGCCACACAAGCTGAATGCTTTATATGTTTTAATGTGCCATAGAGCAATTACAAGTTTTTCTTAGCCAAAAGGGATGATATAACCCACTAGTCTTCAAATGTGACCTTAGAGGCAGATGGGCTAGCCCAATGAGACCCATCCTATCTGCTTTGGTGGTCATGGGAGAAGTAAAAAGCCAGGCACCAGCAGCTTATGTCTGTAATTCTAGTTTACTCAGGAAGCGGAGATCTGAGGATCACGATTTGAATCCTGTCTAGGCAGGAAAGTTTGCGGGGCTCTTATTCCAATGAACCAGCAACAAATTGGAAGTTGGACATGTGGCTCAAGTGGTAGAGTGCAAGCCTTGAGCAAAGAAAAACATAATCTAAGGGACACCGTTCAAGCCCTCATACTGTGTGGGTGTGAGTGTGCGTGCAACACATGCATGCCTGTGCGTATGTGTGCACACACACGACACCCTCCCTTCCTCAGCTTGCCTCTATCCTATAGGCACTTAGGTTATTTGTGGGTTTGCTTTTTAAAGCAACTGTCTCCTAGGCATATAGTCCTTGCTCTGCAGGACAAGCAGTAGTCTTAGTGACAGGCATTCAACCATCAACAGTTCTTTCTCCTCATCAGTTACTCTGTACAACCCCCACCCCCACCCCCTGTTCCATGCCAACTTCAGGAGGAAATAAGATATCCAGTAGTAACTCCAGTCCATCATTTCTGGCAGGAGTTCCATTGACTTCCTGGGGACTGGCAGGAAGGCAATGAATGGATACAGAGAGACAAATGACCAAAAGGGAATGATGTTCTAACAAAACAGAGATGTCTCAGCTTGTTTGGTTGCTTTGAGCCTACTGGCCCTCGACCAGGAAGTGCCTGCAAACAATTCCACACAGCTGCTACACCTGTACCTCTCCTTTCTCTTTTTGTCTGAGCAAGGAAAGATGAGGAAGGGGGAAAAAAATTACTCAGCTTCATTTGTTCTCCATTATTGCAGTGGTGATAAATCTGGTAGATGAAATACAAAACCAAAAGAAAGAGCTTAAAAAAAGTATACATACCATTTTCCTCACTCCCCTTTCAGATAAACCTCTAAGTTAGATTTTTAAAAGTTTGTTTTCGTTTGTTTGTAAGGGAGGTGGGTATGTATCAGTGGCAAGGCCTGAAGTCAGGGCCTGGGCATTGTTCCCTGGCTTTTTCAGTTAAGATTGGCTCTCTACCACTTGAACCACTGTTCTACTTGCTGCTTTTTGCAGATTCACTGGAGATGAGAGTGTCTCAGATTATCTGCCAGAGTTGGTTTTGAAATATGATCCTCAAAATCTCAGACTCCTTAGTAGCCAGGATTACAAGAATGAATCACCACTGCCTGGCTTGTAAATTCGATTTTAAGAAGTAGGTGTATGGCTTTAAAGGTCCATTTAAAAATATTTTATCATTACCTTTCTTTTCTGTTTTGTTTTGTTTCATTCCCCCTCTTCAATTCTCTTGTTTGTTATTAGACTGTGAACTCAAAAAGTCAGTTCCTACATTCCTTGATGCCCTAGAAAATTCATGGAAATACTCTCTAAAAACCAACCAGAATTGCTTTCTACACTTGATTCTAGGAAAGAATCTTTTTTTAAAGGCAATATTCTATATGGGATGGGTAAAATTCCCCCAAATGAACCAACTAGACCAAATTATAATACTCAAGCACCCCTTCTTATGTACATAAAATAATACATAGAGTGAAAAGTACCCCCAAAGGTAAGGCAACAAAAGATCTCTTTTTAATTTGTCCTATCATTTTTAGATGACTATATCCTCTACCTCATACATGGTGCAAACACGTGCACATCTGAAGGAAGGAGGGAGAAGGGTACAGTCAGTGGAAAGTGGAGGGAACGTACAGCAGTGGGCCTCAGCAGTTGCTCTAGACAATGATGAAAGTGAACTGAGCAACTCCAGGGCACCGAGGAGAGGGAGGAAATCAGGAAGAAATCATTCTATCATTAATGTTTCAAGAGTTCAACTTTTTTTTTCCTATGCAAAACTTGAGGTCTTGATAATTTTTGTGAATCATATGCTTTGTAATTCAGAACGATGACCCATGTAAGTGCGAATGTAAAAACGATTATATATGTAATTACTGAATCTCAATAAAGAAAAAAAAAACCAACTAGAGTTCTTTTATTTATTTATTTTTAAATTTCCATTCTAGGGCTTGAACTCTGGGCCTGGGCACTGTCCCTAAGCTTCTTTTTGCTCAAGGCTAGCATTCTACCATTTGAGCTATAGCACCACTTACGGCTTTTTCTGTTTTTGAGGAATGGGACCCAAGGTTTCATGCTAGGCATGCTAAGCCACCTTCCCAGCCCCCAGCTAGAATTTTTAATGCAAAATTCACTGGATTTGGAGCCAGGAGTTTGGCCTAGTGGTAAGAGTGCTTGAACGAAGACCTGGGTTCAATTCCTCAGTACCACATACATAGAAAAAAGCCAGAAGAAGTGCTGTGGCTCAAGTGGTAGAGCTCTAGCCTTGAGAAAAAAGCCCAAGGACAATGATCAGGCCCTGAGTTCAAGCCCCAGGACTGGCAAAAACAAACAAACAAACAAAACAATTCCCTGGGTTTCCCAAAGAACTCTCTAGCTCTAGTCATAATTGTCAGCATCGTTTGGTGTCACTAAAATGTATTTATTGGACCTCTCTTCTGAATTTTTTTTATTGTAATTAGTAAAAGGGTTATATGATATTTGCCAGATAGAAGGTGCATTAATTCACATACATTGATACCCTTTCACATGTTTTGGTACCCATTTCCCTCCCCCCTCTCTTCTAAATTTTGCACTGGGTACCACTTAAAAAGATAGTTACCTTCAACAACCAGGTGAAAGTCCAGGGTCTCCTTTTTCAAGGGTGAATTTGCAACACAATTGTAGGTTCCATTGTCTGATTTCTTGACTTTGGTGATGGACAGCTGGAAAGACTCACTTGTCTGTTGGATTTGATGATGGTTGTCCTCTAAAGTCAGGATGCTATTGTTTTTGTACCACATCATTTGAGCCTGGGGATTCGATTTTACCTCACAAACCAACCTGACATCATTGCCTTCCTGAACTGTTTGGAAGTTGTTTCCGCTCAGGAGAGGAGGAACTGCAAGAGTCAAGCATTTAGGTTTGATTAGGTGGCAAGCAGTGGGTCACTGTCAGCATTTAAGGTCTTCCTGTAGTCTATCATATGCAGTCATTCACTCATTTAGACAAAAATTTTATTGAGTAACTAGTGTGTGCCTGGCAATGGGTTAGGAACTTGAGGACATTCATTTCTAAATCTGTACATTCTAATGGACTGTTCCAACTGTACATTCCATTCCAAACCTCAGCAATTTTAATGTAGTGAGGACAAATAAAAATAGTATATGGTTATGAATATAATATACGATAATGAATCTGTTCCAAGTAGACAATTTGTAACACTAATCAAGAGTTTAGGCCTGGGGTCTTTCCTTTCTGAGTACTATAATAGCAAACTGACCTGTGCTACAGATAGATAAAACAATATAGGGGGAAGGAAAGTGGGAGAAAAACATGAGAAGGGGTTTCAATGTTCAAGAAATGATATACCACTACCTGATGAATGTAACTGTAACCCCTCTATAAGTTACCCTGAGAACAAAATACAATAAAAAAATACAAGATAGTCTGGAGGCATGACTCATGTGATTGGGCACCTGTCTAGCAAGGATGAGATATAGAATACTAAGAAGGCAGACACAGCAGTTAGCCCTACATCCATCTATACCACTTCTTGTGACTTTTGAGACTGTTTATTCATTATTAAACCTCAATTTTCTCCTCTCAACAAAAATGAGTTAATAAGAACTACCTCATGAGAGGCTGTGAAGGTTAAATAACATAATTCCTGTAAAGAATTTATTATAATTGGGAACTAGTGGCTCATACCTATAATTCTAGCTACTCATGAGGCTAAGAGGTGAGAATCATTTTGAAGCCAGCCCAGGTGGAAAAATTCATAAGACTATTATCTGCAATTAATGGGGGGGGGGCTGGGAAGGAAAGAAAAAAGGCAGAAGTGGAGGTGTGCCTCAAATGGCAGAGGTCCAGAATTGAGCAAAAAAGCTGAGTGGGAGCACAAGGTCCATAGTACTGGCACACACACACACACACACACACACACACACACACACACACACACACACCCTACAGTGCTTGCTGTTGTTGCTGCTATTTTATTATTATTATTGTTCATTTGTTTTATTGCCAATGCTGGGGCTTGAACTCAGGGCCTGGGAACTATCCTTGAGCTTTCTCAAGGTTAGTCTTCTACCACTTGAGCCACAGCACCACTTTTGGCTTTTTCTGTGTCTGTGGTACCAAGGAATCAAACACAGGGCTTCGTGCATACTAAGCAAGCACTCTACCACTAGGCCATGCTCTTGGCATTATTATTACTATTGTTGTTGTTGTTGTTGTTATTGAGATGGTGGTGGTTTTAAAGACTACTTACATCCCCTGCTTTTACATTTTATCTAACCACATTTACCCTGATATATATATATATATATATATATATATATGTTATTTTTGTGAATTTGGCCTGGGTGCTGTCTTCAGCTCAAAGCTCAAGGCTACCACCCTACCCTTGAGCCAAGCTCCATTTCCCATTTTCTAGAGGTTAATTGGAGATGAGAGTCTCAGGTCCTTTTGTGCACGGGCTGGCTTTGAACCTTGATCTTCAGATCTCAGCCTCCTGAATAGCTAGGATTACAGATGTAAGCCACCACATCTGGCCCTGGCCATATTTTTGCCAATGCATATTTGCCTTTCCCTAGTGATCTAGAAATAATGCCCTCTTTCCAGAAGGCATTGCATCTATAGATATTTGGTGAGTCCCTCTTATCATGTGTTCAAGTAACTCTACTCCCTCTATCCTAAGAGCAGTTGTAGATTTACATAATATTAAACCAATTCTTTGTTTTTCATGACAAGGTTTCTCTATGGGGGCCCAGGTTGTCCTCAAACTCTTAATCCTCTTGCCTCTGCTTCCCAACAGATATTCACCAAGTAATTGAATTTCTCACCCTCCACCATGGCTTACTTACATCTAAGAGGAGAAATGGCTTCCCTGACTTTCTCTTCTTGTGTATGCCCCTTGCATTTTCTGGCAAAGGTGCTGAAGATTATCAAAATGGATGAAGAGTGGGCAGTAGGAAGGAGGTAGATGTAGAAAAGGAGGAAAAGAAGGAGCTTGTATAATCTGAACGCTGAATAATTAGACCCTGAGTAGGCTGTGCTATTAATAACTTTCTCAGAAAAAAATGACATTTTGTTGCTCTTTGGAATGAGCTTGAATTCTGTATCCATACCCAACAAGGTTTTATTCTACTAAAATATGGAAGAAGCTGCTGGAATCCAGAACACCATTGCCAAGCCCAACAGTTTAATTTGTGGGCAGATCCTATTCGTTTGCTCCTCCCCCTCCTTACACCCCCACACTCCTTTTTGTCCTTGGTTTTCTTTTTATTTTTTTTGCCAGTCTTGGGCTTGAGCTCAGGGCCTGAGCACTGTCCTTGGACTTTCTCAAGGCTAGAGCTCTACCACTTGAGCCTCAGCACCACTTCCAGCTTTTTTCTAAGTATGTGGTACCAAGGAATCGAACCAGGGTCTTCATGCATGCTAGGCAAGCACTTTAAGCACTAGGCCAAACTCCCAGGCCATGTCCTTGGTTTTCTTAAGACAAGGTATCTGTGGGTAGTCCAGTCTGGTCTCCATAATGCTTCTGCCTCTACATTCCAGAGTGCAGAGATTATAAGCATGTACCTTACTCCCAGGCTTGTTCCTTTTAACTTAACTATTTAAAATTAATGTTTAATCACATCAGCTGTACATGAATATTCTTTTAAGGAAATCCGTGAGTTCATATAAAGCCAAGATTCTCTTTGATTTTTACCCTAATTCCTCAGAGGAACCCACTGCTATGAACTCAGGAAAATTCAGATTCTTAAAAAGACTTCTCTATATGTAGGAAAAATAATGAATCATTTCAGGAGCATAGGAAAAGCTTACATGAAAGATCTTGTTATCGGCCGGGAGTTTGGCGTAGTGGTTGAGTGCTTGCCTAGCATGCATGAAGACCTGGGTTTGATTCTCGGTACCACATACGTAGAAAAAAGCCAGAAGTGGTGCTGAGGCTCAAGTGGTAGAGCTCTAGCCTTGAGAAAGTCCAAGGACAGTGCTCAGGCCATGAGCTCCAGCCCAGGACTGGCAAAAAAAAAAAAAAAGAATAATCTTGTTATCCTGATAACTTGCATGTTTCTGAGATCCATCCCCACTGATTCACAAAGATTTAACTCACTGCTTTTCGAGTATTCCCAGTATGAAACATGACTCTTAGTTTGACAGGCATTCCATTATTTTCATTAAAAAAATGTTAAACATGGGGCCGGGAGTTTGGCCTAGTGGTAGAGTGCTTGCCTAGTACCACATACATAGCAAAAAAAGCCGGAAGTGGTGCTGAGGCTCAAGTGGTAGAGTGCTAGCCTTGAGAAAGTCCAAGGACAGTGCTCAGGCCCTGAGCTCAAGCCCAGGGCTGCCACCTCCCAAAAAATGTTAAACACTGCCACATTCAATACCTTTGCACATGTCTCTTTCTCCAAGGTTAACATCTAGAAGGAAAAGTGCTAGACTATAAGGAAAGGAGAGAGAGAGAGAGAGAGAGAGAGAGAGAGAGAGAGAGAGAGAGAGAGAGAGAGAGCGCATAAGCTGGATGCCAGTGGCTCATGCCTATATTTCTAACTACTCAGGAGGCTGAGATCTGAGGATTGAAGTTAGAAGCCAGCCTGGACAAGGAAGCCCATGAAACTTCTATCTCCAATTAAGGAGCAAAAAGACAGAAGTGGAGCTGTGGCTCAGATTGTACAGCACCAGTGTTGAGTGGAAAAGAGCTAAGGGAAAGTAACGGTGCCCTGAGTTCACGTTCCAGTACCTGCACAGGAGGGGGTGGGGGGAGGAGAGGAGAGGAAAGGAAAGGAAAAGAAAAGGAAGGGAAAGGAAAGGAAAGAAAAAAACACAATTGTAATGGGGCCAGCAGTTACTCAGTGCTTACAAGGGTGTGAGGGAACTAGGTTCTCTCTTGCTTCAGTGTGGAAACATACATTGGGCAATTAGTCAAAATCAACCACTACTACCTGTGGTACAGATATGGCACACTGGCTTTTCTTTTCCCCTCACTCACAAGTGACATTCAGCACCACCGAGACAGATATGGTCTGATCCCGCTGCAGCTTGCACGTAAAGTGGACTCCATGGTCCTTTTCACTGATGGGAGAGACACAGACAGAGCTGGTGTTGATTTTGTTTTCAGGTTTCAAATCTACTTTCCCATTTTCTCGGTACCAGATCAATTCTTCATCCCCGGTGTGATTTCGAACAGCACATTCCAGAGATGCTTGGACTCCACGTTGAGTGTCCAGAATAGAGTTCTCTGCTTTACCATTCACTGTCAGAATGGAACCTGAGGGGAGAGGGTGAAACTATTAGATGCCCATCAATAGGGGATTGGTTAAAAATGAACTCTGTTACATCAGTGTAACAAAATGTATTCTCAACCGTTAAAAATAGTCAAGCTAGCTGGGCACTGTCAGCTACTCACACTGTAATCAATCCTAGCTACTCAGGCTGCTGAGATCTGAGGATGGAGACTCAAAGCTAACCCAGAAAGGCAAGTCTAACGCTTATCTCCAATTAGCCACACAAAAGCCAGAAGTCGAGCTGTGATTCAACACCTAGGCCTGCAGTACAGATACCAAAACAAAACATTCAAACAAAACCTAATTACAAAAAACATGACATGAGGGGCCGAGAGTTTGGCCTAGTGGTAGAGTGCTTGCCTAGCATGCACGAAGACCAGGGTTCAATTCCTCGGTACTCCACCTGCATAGCAAAAAGCCGGAAGTGGTGCTGAGGCTCAAGTGGTAGAGCTCTAGCCTTGAGAAAGTCCAAGGACAGTGCTCAATCCCTGAGCCCAATCCCAGGACTGGCAAAAAACCAAAAACAAAAAACATGACATGAGTTTTTTTGGTCAGTTGTGGGGCTTGAACTCTGGGCCTGGACACTGCTCCTGAGCTCTTCAGAGCTAAAGCTAGCATTCTACTACCTTGAGCCACAGAACCACTTTTGGTGGTTTTCTGGTGGTTACTTCGAGATAAAAATCTCATGGATTTTCTTGCTCAAGCTGGCTTTGAACCAGGATCCTCAGATCTCAGTCTCTTGAGTAGCTAGGATTACACGTGTGAGCTACCAGTGCCCCGATGAGACATGATTTTACAAGGCAAAAATCACATCATGTATTAACTTAAAAAAAAAGTGATGGTCCCTCAATTTTATTGCCCATTAGAATCACTTGGAGATCTTTTTAAAAGATGCCATATACCTAAATGATTGACATGGATACAACTTGGACAATAGAAAGCTTTATGGGATTGGGATCTAACTCAGGTTCTTGCTGTTGTTAAGCAAAGGCTGTAATGAACTACTGAAGCTTGAAAATAATCTCAGAATGACTCTATGTAAAACAATATATACAATATACAACAACAACAACAATAATAGCATATGTTTATGGAGAAAAGTTCTTGGGGGAAAAATTCTTATCTATATTAACTTGGATTGGTAAAAATAGAGACAAAAGTTGTGAAATATCAGACTTATTTCTTTCAAGGGATTAGAAATAAGATAGCAATGGAGTAGTAATGAGAAAATAAAAAGGAAGCACAAGTGACAGAGTAGAAAATTATTCTAAAATATAGCATTAGGCAAAAAGGCAGAATAGAAAGTGCATTTCTCATAATTACTATAAAAATACCAAAATTGAAGATGCATCTTGGCAAAATCTGATTTGAAAGTCCTTTTCTGATTAAATGACAAGATTATGGATGAATTTTATGGTGCATTTCTAATGTTTTAGTACTGCTTTGGCAGTGAAGGGAAATTAAAAGATGCTTAAATAAATATGGATTGTGGGATAGACAAGTTTTGGTGAGGCCACAAATCATGATAGAGAGCAGGAAATTTTTTTTCTGCTTCAGTTTTTAGAAATTCCTCTGCTGAATTTTCTTTTTTATTTTCCTAGTTCAGAAGTAACAAAAGTTAAAACATTCATTGCCACACACCTGCTTCTCTCAGACAATATTCATCAGTATATTCTGTTAACTTGGTGTTTTTTTTTTTTTCCTTTTTCTGTTTTGGTGTTAAGATGGAATCCAGAGTCTCATGCATGGTAGGCAAAGACTCTACCACTGAGCTAATCGCTTAACTTTCACTTGTCTTTCTTAAAAAAACTTTGGTTGTTGGTAAAGAAAACGGACTTCCTTACTATTTTGATAAGAATTTGGAAGACTGCATATCTAAAATGTTATGTAGTTTTCTGTGAATGATGAGATTTGGAGCAGGGGGTTTTTGTGTATGCGTGAATGTGTACATGCATGTGTGTGTGTGCGCGCATGCGGGCGTGCACGTGTGTGTGTGCGTGCGTGCGTGTGTGTGTGTGTGTGTGTGTGTGTGTGTGTGTGTGTGTGTGTGTATTGTGCTGGGAATCCAGGGCTGCTCCATTTCAGGCAACTGCTGTACTACTGAGACATGTTTTTTGCTCTTCTTTATTCTTTTATATACTGCCTCATTAAAAAAAAAAATGAGCTAAGGATTTAACCTAGGGTCCTGCACATGCTAAGTAAGCATGTACTCTACTATAAGCTACAACTCCCCAGTGCCTTGCCTAATTTATTTTACCATGACTATATTATTAATGCTTTTAAAATCTGGGAGTGAGGAGGAAGAGGGGAGAAGTGCAATTACTATTTTGCTGTAAGGGGTGCTATTTGGGGGTACGATTAGTATAAAATGCATCCTAATATAGGAAAAAATCTGCCAGGTACTGGTGGCTCACCCCTGAATCTAGTAAATCAGGAAGCTAAGATATGATCTCAGTTTAAAGCCAGCCCAAGCAGAAAAGTCTGTGAGACTCATTTCCATTGAACCACCCGAAAACTAGAGGTGGTGCTTGTGGTTAAAGTGGAAGAGTGCTAGCCTCTAGGGAAAAAGCTCAGGGTCAGCACCTAGATGCTGACTTCAAGCCCCAGAATCAACAACAACAATAACAACAAAAGACACAGAAAGAAAAGAAAAGGAAAATTCTAGCGGTGGCATTGGAGATGATAGAAACATTCATCTTGTCTTGAACTACCAGAACCAAAAGACAACATTTTTTTTCCCACTGAATTCTCCATTATGTTACCTGACTCCTATACTTTGAGCCATACTAATTTGTGGAGCCAAATTGAAATGTAACAAGGTGTTCAATGTCCACTGACCTTTTCTTTTCTATGTGCCAGTCCTGGCACTGTCTCTGTCTCTGAACTTCTTTTACTTGAGGCTAGCTAGCACTCTACAACTCGAGCCACAGCACTACTTCTGGCTTTTTGTTTTTCTTTTTTTTGGTAGAGCTTAAACTCTGGGCCTGGACACTGTCACTAAGCTCTTCAATTCAAGGCTACTGTTCTACTACAACTTGAGCCACAGCACCATTTCTGGTTTTCTGGTGGTTAATTGTAGATAAAAGTCTCAAGGACTTTCATGCCCAGGCTGGCTTTGAACCTCAATCCTCAGCTCTCAGCCTCCTGAGTAGCCAGGATTATAGACGTGAGCCACTGGTGTCTGGCCTGACTTTTTCTAAGTAGTTAACTGGAGGTAAGAGTTTCATTGACTTTTCTGCTCAAGCTGGCTTTGAACTTTGATCCTCAGATCTCAGCCTCCTGAGTAGCTAAGGTTACAAGCTGATCTTTTCTTTTTGTGTGTCAGTACTGGGACTTATACTCAGGACCAGGGTATACTCTCTCTCAGTCTCAATCTCCCTCCTCTCTCCCTCCCTCGCTCTCTCCTTCCCCACCTCTCCTTCTTCAATGCTAGTACTCTACAACTTGAGCCATAGCTCCACTTTAGCTTTTCCCTGGTTAATTGGAGATAAGAGTCTCACAGATCTGTCTGGCTGACCTGGTTGTAAATAGACAAACCGACAATAATAAAGTTAACTTACTTGTCACTGCACACGGTAAAAATAAGATCACTGAGAGTAGAAGCCTGCACATTTGCGGTAGATTGCCACTCTTCCAAGACATCCTTAAAGGATCCAAGGGTGATGGAGCTAGGGGAGAGAAGAATGCAGTTGGATCTGTACTTTGGTCTTCAATGAGTTTATGGACTTTCTTCCTGTCTATTAGGCATTTTTAAAAGTCTCAGATGAGTCACTTTAGCTATAACGGTTCTACCTCTAGTTTCAAATTAAACAGCTCTGTTCTGATTAAGTTCAAAGTACTTTTAGTAATGCTAGTATTTTTGGGGGGTGGGGGAAGGGATTCAGTCATGAGATTTGAACCCTGAGCCTTGCTGGACACTGTCCCTAAGCTCTGCAGCTCAAGCCTGCCTGTCCTACATGTTAATGCCCATTTCCTTGCATTCTTCTTTTTCTTATCTTAAAAAAAAATACTAGCATTAACCAGGTGCCGTTGGCTCACCTTTATAATCCTAGCTACTCAGGAGGATGAGATCTGAGGATCATAGTTCAAAGCCAACCCGGGCACAAAAGACTGTGAGACTCTTATTTTTAATTAACCACCCAGAAAACTACAAGTGGAATTGTGGTTCAGGAGTAGAGTGCTAGCCTGGAGCTCAGGGACAACGCCCAGGTCTAGAGTTCAAGCCCCATAACTGACACACACAAAAAAAGCCAGGTATAGTGACTCACGCCTGTAATCCTAGCTACTCAGGAGGCTGAGATCTGAGGATCAAGGTTCAAAGCCAGCTAGGGCACAAGAGGACCACAGACTCTGATCCAATTAACCTTTAGAAAATGTGAAGTAGGGCTTGGCTAGCCTTGAGCTGAAGAGCTCAGGAACAATGCCCAGGCTGAGTTCAAGCCCCATGACCCACAAAAAAAAAAAAAAAAAAAAAAAAAGATATAGCTGTGGGAAAATAAAACCACTCTTCCCTAGAGAAATAGAATGTCACTTTTTTTTTCCTGGGCCTGGGTTTTGAACTCTGGGCCTGGACGCTGTCCTTGAACTTCTTTTGCTCAAGGCTAGTACTCACAACGCCACTTCTGAGTAGTTTATTGGAGATGGACATCTCATGAACTTTTCTACCTGGGCTCGCTTTGAACTGTGATCCTCAGATATCAGCCCCTCAAGCAGCTAGGATTATAAGTGTGAGCTACTGGTGCCCAGCTGAAAATAATTTTTGATAAAAAAAAACTTTACTATGGTATTTCTGGAAATATCAAACTATCACTGTGCATCCAGTTAGCACTTCAACCTTATTCTTTTCCATTCTTTCTTTCTTTTCTTCCTTCCTTTCTTTCCTTCCTTCCTTCCCTCCCTCCTTTTCTCTCCCTCTCTCTTTCTTTGTTTCATCCCTTCTTCCTTCCTTCCTTCCTCCCTCCTTATCTCATTTTCTCTCTCTCTCTCCCTCCCTCTCTTTTTTCTCAAGGAAATTTTTAAAGGTTTACAGAGATGCTATATCTTGCCCAAGATCCCAAAGACAGTAAATATCAGGGTCAAGATTCAAACTGGGAATGTGACTCAGTAGTAGAGTGCTTGCCTCACATGCATGAAGCCCTGAGTTCAATTACTCAGTTCCACATACACAGAAAAAAATCGAAGTGGCTTTGTGGCTCAAGTGGTAAAGTGCTAGCCTTGAGCAAAAGAAGCTCAGGGTTAGTGCCTAGGCCCTGAGTTCAAGCCCTATCCCCTCCCCCCAAAAAAGGCTCATACCAGGACTCACAAGGCAACGCTCCTGTCTTCTTGCCTAGATGAGTAATTTTTTTCTTTAAAAGCTGCCATTAGGGCCAGGAGTTATCCTAGTAGTAGAGTGCTTACCTGGCATGCACAAAGCCCTGGGTTTGAGTTCTCAGTTCCACATACACAGAAAAAGCTGGAAGTGGTCCTGTGGCTCAAGTGGTAGAGCACTAACCTTGAGAAAACCCAAGGACAGTGCTCAGACCCTAAGTTCCAGCCCAAGGACTGGCAAAAAAAAAAAAAAGCTGCCAATAATCCCTCTAGTTACTACCATTCCATTGACTTTAGCAACCTAATATTGAATATTAGCTGTCTAGAGTTAGAGTTTAGGGGTGACTACTTTCGGCCTCCTCCCCTGTACCAACCTGTCCTGACAGGAATTAGTCTCACTCCTGCCAGGCTCACCTGTTTTGGCTAGCAGACCTAAATCAATTCTTTAATAAGATGCAATTAGCACTCACATGGACTCTTTACAGTTTTCTATTTCTGCCCAGGATGTTTCACTTGGTTCTACCAGAGATGATTTTTAGAATTTGGTCTTTAATGAATAATAGTGAGCTTCAGCACTTCCGGCTGTAGGTAGGGACTCAATAAAGACTGGGAGTGTAGGCTTCTTGGAAGACCTCCTCCATCCTGCAGACATCTTCTCATTCCCTCATATACCAAGACTCCTAATCTTTCACAAGAATTTCCTTCACTCAACTCTCTAATTCTGTCCAAGAAAGGCTGGCCACTTACCTGCTGGACTGCGAAAAGCTGACTTCCTTGACTGCTCTGATGCCTGGAATTCTTTCTCTGTTAACTCTCCTTTATAATGCTTGAATTTGAACACTTTATGACAGTAGGGTCAAATAAATAAGATAAATTGGGTTCAAAGTCTATTTCACTTTATGGATTCTTGGAGAAGACAGTAATTGGAAAAGACATCTTCTGAAGATCTAAGTTTTTCTCTGTACTCAGGTTACTAGGTGGGGCCGGATATTACTAACAGGAGTGTATTGTTTCAAGGAAGCCAGAACTTGTGTGAAAAAAGCTGTTGCACATCTTACCAAACACCCTCCTACTCAAATGAGATGACTGTGCTTTGACAATCTGATAACTTAGGGATTGTGATGGGAAAAGTCTGAACAGAGATTTGACTTTCACAATAGTCAAAACACTGAAAGATTCTATACAACTGAGTGCTGCAAAAGAAGTACTTGTCCACTGTGCTCTTGTCCTCATGTGGCACAGTAGAAGACATTGTCAGTTCCCTTAGGATCTCACTGGAGAATCATTGCATTAAACTTTCAAGAATTAGCAACAGGAAGTAACTTCATTTATTGATTAATATATGTATATTTGTTTGTTACTATTATCTGTACAAATTTTATCTGCGAAGTAGTTCTTCCAATTTATACAACAAATAGAAGACTATTAATCATATTCCATACATGGAATGGCATGGGAACTTTGGCAAGAAATCTATCACAGAGCTATATCCCTAAGCCTAGCCAGACATTTGAACACATTGGTTAAGCATCTCAGAGATCTGTTTCATACCAGTTGTGTGACTTGAAAAAGTTATTTAACACATTTGAGCTTATTCCTGTTGTATCAGTACAATAAGAATCATGATATCCTCCCCCCATAGTTGCTGTGAGATTGAGTGAAGAGGCTCATATAAAGCTACTAAGCAGCAGCTATTATTATTATTGTAGGTTGGACAAAGCATAATGAATAATCACAACCTTCTTTGTAGTATTGTTCAAGTAAGGATCACCAGTAAGTGAAGCTCCTATTGTCTGAAATGCAAGCTTCTTCCTTGACAACTATTTGTGGACTTCTTTCCTTCCTTCCTTTCTTTCTCTCTTTCTTTTTTTCCTTCTGTTTCCCCTTTCCAGCACTGAGGATTTAACTCCGAACTTTGCACTTTCTCATTTTATTGCTCCACTGGATTTTTTCTTTTTTTCTTTTTGTGCCAGTTTTGGCTTGAACTCTGGGCCTGGGTTCTGTCCCTGGATTCTTGTGCTCAAGGCCAGCACTCTGCCATTTGAACCACAGCTCCACTTCTAGCTCCCTGGTGGTTAATTAGAGATGAGTCTCATGGACTTTCCTCCAGGGCGGGTTTTGAATCATGATCCTTAGATCTCAGCCTCCTGAATAGCAAAATGTCCCCTGCTCTATGGGAAATATGTACAGGGAACCTCTATGTAGGTCAAGGGAATATGGGTAAATTCCCAGCAACAACTTTTACAACAGAGTATTAGACTACATTAGGAATAATGGTTAATTATTCATAGGTGCGATCATGGTATTGACATTCATTAGAAGAATTCCCCTAATTTTCAGGAGAAATCTTCCAAAAATATATGGAGGTTATACCTTATGAGGACTATAATTATCAAATGCTTCAGCAAAAATAGTGCTGCGGATCTCGCACAGTGGTATAGTGTGGTTAGCAGTCTGTGCATTTGATTTCCAGTATCACAAAAGAATGAAATAAAGTAAACATAAGAAACATGAATTAACATTTACTAAGTTCAGATAGGGATCGAGTTTAAAAAAAAACTGTTGAGGAAATGTATTTAGCAGATATTTGTTGAGTATCTACTATGTGCCAAGTATTCTAATTATCAGGAGTACTAAATCCATCCAAGACAATATGGTGGCTTTGTCTTGAACTAGGGATAGGTTCTCAGGTCACTGGACTGCCCACCTGTGGAAAACTGTTAAAATAATTCTACAATTCTAAGTTGTCTGCAAGATGAATGGTGCTCCTTAATCCCCATAACATTAAGTGGATGTCGTGGGAGATACTGAGATGTGTGAAACAAGGCTTCTGATCTTCTCAGGCCTTCAATTCTACAGTACAACATTAATGGCGATGGTCAGAAGCCCTGAGAGCACACTTGGGTGCTGGGGAAGGATTCCAGTAGGAAAAATGAGAGCATGGCGCCCCTTCTGGAGAGTCAGGGAAGTGATATGACTATCCAAGGTGATAGCAATCCCTAGAATGCTCTTCTTTCCCATAACCAACCGAGTGGGGAAAGACTAATCTTTCTTTTTTTTGAAAGTAGTTAAGCCTAGTAATTAACCATTAAGCCTAAGTCTTTGGGCTAGTTGGAATACTAATTGAATTCAGAGCTTGGGATGTAGCTCAGGGTAGAGCACTTACCTGGCATGCACAAGATGCTGCTTCCATCCCCAGCACTACATAAACCAGACAAGAGTTCAATTCTCCACAGCTTTCACAAGTAGTTCAGGCCCAGAGTGGGAGAGGAGGAACAGCCTGGAGTCTGAAAATTCCAGAAATAGAGAGACCCATCTGTTCCACATTTCTCAGGCCCAGTCACTTTTGAAAAATGACCAGAAAAGGGAATCTAGGACTAGCTGTCATGGCGTCCTGATTAATATGAGTGTAAGGATTACAGAGGGCTGAGGGTAGAGCTCAGAAATGAAGAAATCACTTCACCCACACACAACATTCACATGTATGTGCGCATGCACATGTGCATGCGCGCGCGCACACACACACACACACACACACCACACAAATCACCTGAGTGTGTCTCTCAGAACCTGTCTTTCATTATCTCTGATGGGACTCAGGAATCTCAGCTTTAACAAGCCCCCAGATTCTCAGGCCATTTTGACGACCCAACCATCCCACCAAACAATAAACAAACAAAACTCCAAATCAAATAAACCCTAGAACAACCATAGGAAAAAACAATCATAAAAGTATTAGAATTGCTACTGTCTAGGCAAAGAGTAAATCAGGCTTTCTCACCATAACTTTGGAAGGGCTTTGGGCCTACATTCCCAAGGACTCTACATGATTCAGCTGGTTTAACATACTCCTGTAACCTTGAGATTTGGCATGCAGGCACAGTCTTGAGTAGCCAGACTTAGCCAAATGCCACTTTTGTCTAGTCAGGGTATAAATACACACAACTGTTTGACAGAGGGGTGCTACTGCAAAGGGGGATAGAATATGAGCTTGTGAAACATGTGCTGTTATGCCATGTGCTCCTGCTACTGGAAAGTCTGCAGACAGAGGGCTTTGAGTAGAACTGGTCCATCCAACCCAGTCATCTTCTTTGGCTTGTCTGAATTGGAGAACCTGAGAACCACCCACAGTCCACTAGGACTACCAGATTTAACAAATAAAAATAGAGGAAACAACTGGGTGCCAGTGGCTCACACCTGTAGTTCTAGCTGCTCAGGAGGCTGAGATCTGAGGATTGAGGTTCAAAGGCACCCAGGGCAGGAAAGTCATGAGACTCCTACCTCCAATTAACTACTCAAATACAGGAAATGAAACTGTAGCTCAAACTCATAGTTCTCTAGCCTTGAGCAAAAGAGCTCAGGGACAGCTCCCAGGGCTTGAGTTCAAGCCCTATAACCTACAAAAAAAAAAAAAAAGGAAAGTGTTAAATTGCAGATACATAACAAACCAAAAGACCTAAAGGTATATATAGCCTTGAAGCCTGCTTAGCATGTAGGGGGTCAGGGCTTTCCTCTTTAGCATTAAGAAAGGACAAAACCAAACCTGACAGTAACCCAAAGGTAAAGGGCTCCCCAAATCTTTTGACCTTTTTTCCTAAACTGTCTGACTCTGCACTGATCGCAAGCTGGAGACTAGGTTGGGAGGTCTTTGTTTCCCCAGTTTCCTCTTTCCATCAACTATAGTTAGCACATAGGTCTGAGAAGGTAGCCATGGTGTGACCTTTCTGATGACCACTAGAGGTCCCTTCTCACCCACAGTGCTCCTGGAACTAGTGTTAGAGCAAGTACTTGGAGCGGATCTCTGCCTGTCACCAACATGACTGGCTTATTCTGTACCAAGCAGTAAAGGAGGGGCTGAGATATGGGAGGGCAGAAAGAGGGCGACACTGCTTGAGGGAACCAGAATAAAAGGGCTTCCTCAAAAGAAGGGAGTGAGGTCCTCCAGCATCAGTCTTTTATTTATTAAGTTAGTTTTGCCAGTCCTGGGGCTCGAACTCTGGCCCTGGGTGCCATCCCTGGGCTTCTTTTTACTCAAGGCTAGCACTCTACCACTTGAGCTACAATGCCATGTTTGGCTTTTTCTATTTATGTAGTACTGAGGAATCAAACCCAGGGCTTCATGCATACAAAGTTGCAAAGCAAGAGCTCTACCACGAAGCCACATTCCCAGCCCTCTCCAGCATCAATCTTGAAGAAAGAATTTTCAAGCAAGACCAGGGTGCTGAAAATTCTTCCTTATCCCAAAGGGAAAAACCGAAAGGACATTCCACTACCTAATCAGGCAAACATGCCATTTCCTTTTGTGTACAGTCTGGTTTCAGAGAGCTAATGAGGCTTTAGCTTCAGGAAACCTCATTTGCCTTGGTCTCTTCTAAAGGGCCTGACCCTAGTTCCTGTATGCTTGTATTTTTTAAATCCTTTCTCTAAAGACCCACCCACACCCAATATCAGACCCCAAGAACCTGTATCTAGCCCTGACTTTCCTCTCAGAAGAGAGGAAAGAAATGGTGAGGAGTTTCAAAGGAAAGTCCCCTGGAGACTGCTAAGAGGTTTCCTGTGGGATGAGGAAGGGATTTACACAGCAGCCAAAGAACCTGGCAGCCACCAAACTTCAAAACAACCGGAAGTGGGAAGCCCCCTCCTTCTGACTGCCCAAACCTTCTATGGCCTGCAAGAGCTTGCCAAAACTTTAAAGGGAAGGTGGTTCATAGAGAACTGCCTGTAGTGTCCTGTTGGCTGCTTTCTGAATAAACAAATGATCTTGCCAACCATTGTGTAGAGAAAAAAATAACCGACATAATCTAAACCATAGTTCTGGAGCTGCTAGAAGCTATGATGAGCTGTGAACTTTACAAAGGCCGAAATGGTCATGTGGAAGGGAACCTGAACAAACCGCCTGCTCCGAATGACTAGAGCCTTAACTTGCTTTTAGTAAACAAACATCCTCTCCTCTTTCTTCATGTCTTGACCTATGAATAACCCCAAACCCCAGCATTAGAAAGACAGATTTGAAGAGGGAAATCAGTGGTTCATACCTGTAATCCCAGCCACTCAAAAGGCTGAACTCTGAGGCTTGTGGTTCAAAGCCAGCTTAGGTAGGGAAGATCATAAGACTCTCATCACCAATTAACCAGCAAAAAACCAGAGTAGAGAGAAGAAGAAAAAAACAAGCAGGAATGCAAGGCCCTGAGATCCAACAGCAGTAACACACACACACACACACACACACACACACACACACGCACGCACGCACGCGCGCGCAACAGACTTGAAATCTGCTGTCCTGTGTTTGTGTGCTTAGCTGCTCTGTGAATAAATTCTGTCTGGAAAAAGTCATTTCAGTGATTTGGTATACTGAGCAATGGACAAATGAACAATTTTGTGTGTGGGTTCTGGGTGCATTCTGGAATAATAGCTAAAGCAATGCCCCCAAATTTAGAAGCAGGTGGCTTAATGGAGCTAGAAGGCCTTTGTTGTTTTTTTTTTCCCCACGGGTAGAAACATACTATCAGCCTTGTGCTGGACCCAGCTTTCACACACTGGTGAGGATTGGGTACAAAGCTCACCCTAACTCAGCATTCATTTGCTTCCACTTGGTAGTCTCAAGGGAGAATATTTACATTGTTGTAACTGGCAAGCACTAAAAATCAAGGTTCTCCTTTGCAGAACATTAGTCCATCTGTCACTGCCTGCATCTCACTTCAGTCCCCCACCTTTCAACAGTACTGGCAAGCACTCCTCCACAAAAGGTCACAAATGCACACTTGCCTTTTAGAGATAGCTGTCCTCCTTGTTCAGTCATGTGGACATCTTTAGTGTTTTTCTATTAATGGCATCCTGGTCTCACACAGTGATCTCTCTCGTTCTCAAATTCGCTATTGTTCTTGTGCCTGCACCAGGAGGCCTTCAGTGTCTCGGGGATTAAGTAGCAATTGTGAAAACTGAGGCAAAAATGCATCCAGGGCAGCTGATTTCTTTGCACAGTATCATTTAAAAGGCAACTTTGTTAAGATTTGGGTAAGGTCTGTTTTGTTCTGTCTTCTTTATGGAGCAAATGCTCTACCACTGAGATCTACTCCCCCACTCCTGACTACTGTTCTTTCAAGAAACTCAAAGGCTTTCCTGAGTTCTCACAAATGTCCATTCTGTTCCTTGAGCACACTGAGAGGTTTGGGGTGAGCATCTTTTACAAAGAAAAGTCATGTGACTCAGGCTAAACTCAACAATGAATGGCACAGCTCAGCCTAAAGACCCTAAGTTGCAAGATATTACACAGGAGAGAAGAGGGAGGGGACTGACATTTGTATACCAACTGAACACCACGTTTTCCTATGGCAAATATTTTTTAGGGGATTTGATGGGGCTTTCTTAGTATAATAATGATCACAGCAGGTTGCTTTGTAGCTGATCCTCCATGTCTCCAAAAGGGCTTGACCAGTGATAGTATTTTTTTAGGGGGGAAAAAAACCCCACCTTGTTTTAATGTATACAAGGCCCAGAGAGAGAGGAGAGAAGAGAAAGGAAGAGAGAAAAGTAAAAAAGAAAGGAGGGGGAGGAAGAAAAAGAGGGAAGGAGGAAAGAAGAAGGGAAGAAAGGAAGGATATTAGATTGGTATGTGGCTCCAGTGATAGTGCTTTCCTAGCAAACATGCTCTGAGTTCAATCCCCAGTATTGATTGGAGGAGTGGGGGGTGAGTGCTAAGTAATGAAACAGTTTGTTAATAATTTAATGAAATTTCAATTAAATAACATGGTAGAACTTGACCAGAAGTAACACCTTTCCACCTTCCCTCATCTAAACCTGGCCCCTCCAGATAACTTATTTAAGATTTTAACTATTTCTTCTGCTAGTCACTTTGACAGCTCTACCTTTCTAGATTGCTTACTATAATAATGAGCACGGCCATTTGTTTCAGTGCCTATCATAGTGTTTGACTTTTGGTAGGGGAACCTAACACTTCTCTCTCTTCAGTGCTGAGGATTGAACCCCTATCCCCAGCCCTGATTGTTTTTCACCTTATTAACTGGCTTCCTGTTATGAGAGATGAGGATTTAGTGTACTAACCACCCTTGCCTTTCACCTCCCCAACTGCCTCCTGGTAAGGTTTTGTCAGGATCTGTAGTTCCTGGATAACACAGATACACCTTATTTCTGGTTCCATGACTACAGTCACATTTGGACTGGAGTGAGAGAATCGTGGTTTTAGAGCAGACTTGTCTGAGTTGAGGACCCACACTTTCACTGTGCATTCAGGGGTTCTGCATGGAGCACCTTCAGATCCCCTCATTTGGGGAAATCTTTTTTTTTTTTTTTTTATAAATAGACACCGAGAAATGGATTTTAAACTAGAGGCCATCTTGGGTCAACACATACTAGGAGAGAACAGACTCAGAATGATGAAGCTGAGAACACTCATGTCTTCTTTTTAGGCTTTGCTTTACTAATAAACTTTCTTGGTCTCTATCTCAAGATACCCTAAAATTCTTTATGTGTGGAGGGGGAGGATAAAGCCATAAACCCCAGGGTCTCTTCCTTCTGGGTAACCTCCTTGGAATCTTACCAATTCCCTAACACAGCGAACCTCAGCTCTTTTGTTAAACTGAGGTTAAAAGGTACAGCTGGGAGCGTGACTCAGTTGTGCTGTCTGTGAGTATATATGAGGCCCCAGGTTCCATCCCCTGCAATGCTTTAAGTGTAGTTCAGAGGCCTTTGAAAAAGCTACGCATAGTCTAGCTTTTGATTGGCCATCTCCTGTTCCTTTAGGTGAGTTCACAATAGGGATACTTTGAGCTTAAGAAACAGATGCCTTGGGTTTTCATTACTATTTTGAAATTAAAACTGCCCAAGTGCTCCCTAATGTGGGCCTAGAAGCAATCACAGTGAATGCTGAACACAGTCCTGGCATAAGTCCAGGTGTGAGTTACGCTAAAGAAAGTCACTGATAACGTCCTGGGTCAGAGACTGTGAAAGAAACACAGACAGGGCCTTTGTTTTCCAAGAGCTTCTGGCTGGCACTGCACGTACAACACAAGCCCTGTCCATGTTGGTGCTTTCTACAGATCTCTTGTTTGTGTCCATTTCTGCCTAGTTCCAGAAGTAGACAAGCTTCCTTGTCCCTGGGCACTCCCACTCTGTTTTTAAAGGTTCCTGCTGGCTCTGTGTCTCTGAAGGATTACATTTCCAGGTCTTGTAATGATCAGACTTGGGCAGCACCCAGGACAGATGGCAGAAGAAAGTAGTTCAGGACTCTATAGCTTTCTGTTGATCTTATCACTTGCTAGATCCCCAAGAACTAGCCTCTGCCCTGCCTTGGCCCCAGACCCAGCCTTGTGGTTCAAGGTAAGCATCTATCTCTCCGTGATGGCCCCACATTATGGGCAGAGCCAGTTAGTCTGCACATCCTTGTTCTTACTCATCAGCAGGGGAACCTAGCAATGTTTGTTGTGCTGCTCTATACTTAGAGACAATTCCTCCTACTAGAGCCGCATGGTAGGATGTGCTCCTTGACATTCTTAGATTTGAATTGCATAAATTTATGATTTGGACTTGAGTACCACTCATTCAAATAACAGGTAGTTAAGAGTAACAGGGAAATCTAGAAATGGCTTAAAGATGCAAATTTTGTTTCTGTTGGGGGGGTGGGTGCATGTGCATGTGTGTGTTCCTTTGTGTGTGTGTCTCTCTCCCTCTTTCTCTGTGCTAGTCCTGGCACTTGAACTCAGGGCCTGGGCACTCTTCCTTAGCTTTTGTGCTCAAGGCTAGTGCTCTACCACTTGAGCCACAGCCCCACATTTTTTTGTTGTTGTTGTTTTGTTTTTGTTTTGGTGCTTACTTGGAGAGAGGAATCTAATAGACTTGCTGGGTATGGTGACTCTCACCTGTAATCCTAGCTACTCAGAAGGGATCTGAGTATCATGGTCCAAAACCAGGCTGGGCACAAAAGGACCTGAGACTCTTATCTCCAATTAACCTCTAGAAAATGGGAAGTGGGACTTGGCTCAAGGATAGGGCGTAGCCTTGAGCTGAAGAGCTCAGGGACAAGGCCCAAGTCCAGGGGTAAGGCACTAGCCTTGAGCTGCAGAGCTTAGGGACAGCACCCAGGCAGAGTTCAAGCCCCATGACCCACAAAAAAAAAAAAAAAGGAATCTAATAGATGCTCAGCCAACTTCAAACCACATTCCTCAGATCTCAGCCTCCTGAGTAGCTGGGATTTACAGGTGTGAGCCCCAGGCACCTGACTTTGTCTCATATTTAAGAAGTCCAAAGATAGCCTGTCCCTGCCAAAGGAAGAAAAAAGAATCAAAAACAATAAAGCTCAGACTGCTCCCAACAATTGCCCATACTGGCCAGCTGAATGAGATGAAAGATACATCAGCTTTGTAATAAACATGTACTTACGGACACCAGGCTTACTCAGGACCAGATTACTTAGATCTTGAACCCATTCCCCAATGCCTAGTATGAACGTAAAATACTAGTTTCTAATAAGTACATAAAAACTGCTTTTGAGAAACAAGAACCAAATACCAACCCAAAAACGTTAGTTAAAAGCAGAAGGCAAATTTGATGTCCTTGCTTCCATTTGGTATTTGTTTCTTTACTCTGAGTATCCCTCTTTTGCAATCACCTTGGGTTCCAGGAAGAACAGACCCAATGATGAAATCAAACTACTCCTAAGGGAAGGAATAGATGAATCTGGCAAGACAGAGACCCCCAAATGAAGACAATTACCTATAATAGCGAGGCTGGACTCCTAGAGTAGGTGAATCGCCTCAGGGGATTCAGATTGCTCTCTTCAAGTGATGCCAAAGACAAGAACCTCTCTGAATGCCTGGCAAAACCAGAACAGAGATAATGATTAACACAGACCACTCTCTGGTTAGTACTGTTTATTTACTTATTCATTTACTTGTTGGTGGTATTGGTTTGAAGTTTTGAGCCAATAAGTTTTGATGGAACCTGTCATACAGCTGTTATCTTCTCTGTGTGCATGTGTGTGAGTGTGTGTGTCTGTGCGCATGCACGCACAGGTGCACATGCCAGTCCTAGGGTTTAAACTCAGGGTCTGGAAACCGTCCTCAAGCTCTTTTGCTTAAGGTTAACACTTTACCATGCAAGTCACACAATGACTTCTGGCTTTTCGGTGGTTAATTAGAGATAACAGTCTCCATTTTGCTCCATTTTGAGTCAAATGCTGAGGCAGAATGACTCTACATTTTGTTTGTGCAAGTAAACAGCCCCCATCTGTTCTACACAAACCATGATAAGCGATTTTTATGCAAATAAAAGATTACTGTGTATGATGAACTTACCAAATTAAAACAGGAACACATGGGCCTGTGGGTATACCAAACCCATATCTGACAAACCAGGCCCAGGAGCTTATCTGACACACCAGATCAAGATGCAGCCTCCTCACCTCATATCAATAGAGGGACACCTAACATTGGGGTACAGTGGTACCCACCTACCCATCAACAGTCAGGCAGAGAAGCATGTATTACAGATTGCCAGGCAATAAACCACTGACTCTGTCCCCTGGGTTCCAGCTGCCTACGTTTCCCTGGCTTGACAGTAAGCTTTGAAGCAACTCTGCACCTCAAACCATAAGCCCAGCTTGACTTGTGCTCTGTACAAGCATCTGGCTCTGCTTTTGGAAAACTGTGTACCTGGACAGCTGGTTTTTTTGCATTATATTTATGTTTTACCACGCCACTGCTGTAATCTCTCTGTCTGTATCAGTTCTATGCTCTTCCTTTAACAAGGCCCTTTTAAAATGTGGGTACGTTTTGTATGTTTGTATGGGTGGATGGATGGATATATGTATATATGTTTATGCTTGTACTGAGGCTTGAACTCAGGTCACCTTGCATTCTTGCTTGCCTTCTTCACTCAAGGCTGGTGCTCTATCATTTGAGCCACTCCTCCACTTTCAGCTTTTTATTAGTTAGCCGGAGATAAGAGTCTCTCAGATTTGTTTGCCCCAACTAACTCCAAATCTTGATTTGAAATCCTCAGAGTTCAGCCTCCTGAGTAACTAAGATTATAGGCATGTGCCATCCGTACACAGCAGTTCACAGGCCTTTTTGAGCCCTACAACCAGTAAAACCTGTTCTGAAGCCATTCTGTAGCCTATCATTGTGAAGTATAACATGTGATCTAAGTGTTAATATTAGTACTAAGAGATTAAAACAAAAGAACCTGCTTGCCAATAGTCACAGCTCTCAAATGACAGCAGTAGAACTTGGTAAATTAATGTCAGTTAAATGGATATAGCTTGTGAATTCATTGTTGTCCAATAAATCTCGACACAATGGAAAGACACAAGTGTCTGGGGCAAAGTTCTGACGTGTGCTCACAACAAAGTAGTTGCAGAACAGAACTGAAGAAGAGAAGACCTAGATGGCACCCATTGAAGAATTGCTTGCTGGTTTGCTTGCTTGCTTGTGTTTGGGAAGATTAAAGCCCCATACATTTGGTCACAGAAAGCATCTGCTTTTATGGAGAGTTCAGAAAAAAATTGAATTTGTTTGTTTTTCAAAGCCTCTATCAGCTAGTATGCTGTTGAATTGTTGCATCAGTCCAGAGTATAACTAGATAAAGGACTTTTGTTTGATTTCTCTTCAAGCATGAGTGGTGCCAGATGTATGTCTTTTAAGCAATAGGGTGCCTTATTGCCTCATTTTGCTAAAGAAATATTGATATCAGTGATGTTGCTGTGGTTTTAGTGTTTTTCTGGCCACTAAAGTGTATCAATTTAGCCAGGCAGTGGTGATTCACACTTACAATCCTAGCTACTCAGGAGGCTGATCTGAGGATCACGGACAGTTCAAAGGCGCAAAAGTCTTTGAGACTCTTATCTCCAGTTAACCACCAGAAAACCAGAAATGGCACTGGGGTAGAGCATTAGCCTTGAGCTGAAGAGCTCAGGGACAGTGCTCAAGCCCAGAGTTCAAGCTCCACAATCAACTAAAAACAATTATTGGAAACCTAGTGTGGTGGTGCACGCATACCTGCAATATCAGCATTCAGGAATCTGAGGCTAGGAGGATCGCAATTTTGATGCTGCTTTGGGCTCCAATAGTGAAACCCTTCTCAAAAAACAAATAAAACTTTAAACAATCTTTTTGCTTATTAATATTCCAGATATACATTTCTGATGCTTTTCTATTAACCTGACAATCATCGGTAAATTCATTGGCTGATATCTTTTTTCCATATATTTTTATTGTAATTAATAGAAGGGTTACATTATATTCACCAGATAGAAGGTGCATTACTTCACAAACATTGATACCCTTTTTCATGTCATGGTCCCCATTCCCCCCCTCCCCCCGATCATCTTGATTTCCCCCCTTTCCTATCCAATTTCAAATAACCAATTAAGCATATATAAAATATATCAGATAACAAGGTGAAATATTGTAACAATATGAGATAGCCAAGGGACAGCAAAAGAGATGAGAGATAACATAGTACGTTAAGGACAACAATCACTCATTATATGGCTTTTGTTACTATATTCTGGAGGTCCTTACATTTAGCATCATACTATATGGCCTTGTGTATCTAGATTTTGTTATATTGTAAATCTCTGCTAGGAGAGCCCAAGGTTTCTACTGATTATGACAAATGAGAGAAACCATTGAGCCTATGTTCCTTTGAGTCTGGCTTACTTCACTTAATATGATTTTTTCTAAGTCTTTCCATTTCCTTACAAATGGGGCGAAGTCGTTCTTTCTGACAGCAGCATAGAATTCCATTGTGTATAAATACCACATCTTGTTGATCCACTCATCAACTGAGGGACATCTGGGTTGGTTCCATATCTTTGCTATGGTAAATAGTGCTGCAATGAACATCGTTGTACTAGTGGATTTAGTATGTCCTTGTTTCTGGACGATTGGATAAATGCCAAGTAGTGGAATTGCTGGGTCAAAGGGGAGCTCTATGTTTAGTCTTTTGAGTAATTGTCATTGGCTGATATCTTTTAAAGATGCATTTTGCTATGCAGCCCAAGGTGACCTTGAACCTGATATGTAGTTTGAAACTGACCTCAACCTCTTGCCTCTTGCCTCTGCCTCCTGAGTGTTGGGATTTCAATAAAACCTTGCATAATTGTGGATGGAAATGAATGCTAGCAGTTAGTAATGCATTTTGATGCATTTGGTTCTTATAGCTGAAAATATCTTTGTCAGCTGTGATGGCAATTAAGACTGATTTTAAAAATAATCTGAAATTAGAAACATAATTTATGACTCACTGCATCACAAATTGTTAAGCCAATACTTTTTTTTTTGCCAGTTCTAGAACTTGAACTCAGGGCCTGAGCACTGTCCTTGGGCTTTCTCAGGACTAAAAATCTACCACTTGAGCCACATTACCACTTCTGGCAGTTTCTATGTATGTGGTACCACGGAATCGAACTCGGGTCTTTGTGCATGCCAACCAAGCAGTCAACCACTAGGCAAAACTCTCCGCCCAAGCCAATACTTTTTAAAATGGTGGAATCTTTGTGCTCCCCACCCAATTGTATGGAGAATGAAATGATTAAAATGTTTGACCTCTAAGAAATTAAATAAAAATTTAAACTTAAATTTTAAAATTGATTTGCTTGCTAGGTGCTAGTAGCTCATACCTATAATCCTAGCTACTCAGGAAATGGAGATCTGAGGATTGAGATTCAAAGTCAGCCTCCAGAGGAAAGTCAGTGAAACTATTATCTCCAATTAACTACCAACAAAGCCAGAAGTGGAGCTGTGGCTCAAATGCTAGCATACTACTAGCCTTGACCAAAAAAAGCTCAAGAACAGCCTTTAGGCCCCTGAGTTCGTCGCAGGACAAATGCGCGCGCGCGCAAAACAGTTAAAGATGTTATAAATTAGGATCCACATATTTAAATAAGGAAGAGGGGCTGCTGTGTGGTTGTGTGACCCACCTGCAGCTGTCAGAACCTAAAGGGAGAAAAGCAGGCCCATACCTCGGAGGTTAATCCACTCATGGGTCCAGAATCTGATCAGAGCTGTCTGTGTTGGAGGGCTGCTTTAGTGCAAGGTGCAGAGTACAGAGTACTGATTTTAGGTGATGGCTCCGTGCAGAGGCATCTGAGCCATGCTTGAAGGTGATCAGTGACAGTGTCCGAGTCCAGGCAAGGTGATTTAGGCATTGACAAGGGAGCACAGCCTGCTCTAGGATAAAGAGGTGGAGGACCATAAAGAGGAAATTGCAAGGCATGGGCCTAAAACTTTTTTGTAGGATGGGGCTGTAGTTCAGTGGTACATGTGAAACCCTGATTTCAGTATCCAGCAGTAGAAAAAAAAAATCACAAAATAATTTGTTCTTGGGCTGGGAGCTTGGCCTGGTGGTAGAGTGCTTGCCTAGCATGCATGAAGCCACATATAGGATATAGGACAACCACAGTGCACTATCTGAATGTGTAGAGGTGAACAATTTCTGTTTCCTGTTTCCCCAGCCTTTACTCATCCTGTTATAGGGAGGCTCTCTAGTCTTTCCTCTTCCAATAGCATCAGTGGGACATTGTTTGCATGATTTTCTTCTACATCTGAATGAAACAGGAAAATGCCATATTGGGTCAGAACAATGAGTCAATGATCCCGAGGCAATTATTTTTTGTTGTTGTTTTTTGGTTTTTGTTTTCCAGCGTAGAGGACTGAATTTAGGACCTTCCATTAAGCTAAATTCTCATCCTGGTCCCATAGTTTTAGTCCCTGGGATAAAAACTTTTTCATCAATTCACTTTGTGTTGGTAGTGGTTTTAAACTTTGCTTTCCAGCTGGTACTGAAAGGAAAAATAGTTTTCAATTATTAGTCTGTGTTGAAATGTTTTAAAAGATTACTATGTGGGAACATGTATGTTTACCCATTGACTATGTCTTTCAAACATTTTCTTTTTAGTTAAAAAAACCCCTCATTTATGAAACATGGGTTGTGTATGGCTTGTTTTTCAGTATCCTTAGTTAACAAACTACAAACTAGACAACCTTTCATATCAATCTGGCTGTAATTAAGGAAAGTCCATATAATCTAAAGTGATTATCTTAATCACTCTTTGTGTGTGTGTGTGTGTGTGTGTGTGTGTGTGTGTGAGTTCTGGAGCTCGAACACAAGGCCTAGATGCTGTCTCTTGGCTTTTGTGCTCACCACTTGACCCACAGCTTTACCTCTAATATTTTTGGGGGCTGGGTGTGGGGGTGGTTAATTAAAGATAAGGGTCTCATGGATTTTCCTCTGTAGGCTAGCTTCAAACTGAGATCCTTAAATCTCAGCCCCCCTGCGTGGCTAGGATTACAGATGTGAGCCACTGGTACCTGGTATCTTAATGTTAACCACTTTTTTTGTGTGCCAGTCCTGAGGCTTGAACTGAGGACTTGGGTGCTGTCCCTGAGGTTTGATGTTTTTGTTGTTGTTTTTACTCAAGACTAGCACTCTATCACTTTGAGCCACAGCATCGCTTCCTGTTTTCTGGTGGTGGTGAATTGGAGATAAAAGTCTCATGGGCTTTTCTATTCAGGCTGGCTTTAAACCCTTCTCCTTAGATCTCAGCCTCCTGAATTGCTAGGATTACAGGCATGAGCCACCAGGGCCCAGCTTTCATAGCTTTCACTTAGATAGTTCAGTAGGATAAAGTATATTTACCTTGTGGTGCAGTCTTCCTCATCACCCATTTCTAGAAGTCTGGTCATCTTGCCAAACTGCAAATCTTGACCCATTCAATGACTGCCTGCTCATCCTTCCTCTCAGCATCTTCCCCCTACCTGCTGTCAGCATTCGATTTTCCATCTCTACCAGTGTAAGCACCCCAGTGACCTCCCATTAGTGGGTGTATATAATAGCCCTTGTGTGTAACAGGGCTATTTTACTTAACAGTCTCAAGGGGCATCCCTTTTGTAGCATCTGTCAGAATTTTCTTTCTTTTTAAGGCTAAATACTATCCCTTGTGTTTTTCCAACACATTTTGTTGAGCCATCTGTTAATAGATGTTAGTGCTGTTTCTACCTTTTGAGCATTGCAAAAGAATACTGCTGTAAATGTGGGTACACAAACATTTTTTTTGAAAAAATATTGAAGGAAAATTTGCATGCAATAAAATTCACTCATTTTAAGTGATCAGTTTGATTCGTTTGGGCAGATATATTGATCCATGTAAGTGCCACACTCATTAAAATATACACAGTTTCTATTACCCCAGGACATTCCCTTGGGCCCCCTTTTAGTCAATCTTTCCTCCAGAACAACCACTCTTCAGATTTTTATCACCAGAGATTCATTTTGCCTGTTTACTTGATATAAATGAAATTAGACAGTGTGTGTGTTTTCCTTTGTGTTTGGTTTCTTTGGCTCAGTGTAATGTCTTTGAGGTTCAGCCATGTGGTTGTAAATCATTTGTTTTTCTTGCTAAGTGATAATATACATAATTAAAAAAATCCAATCTCACTTGATTTGCTTCCAGCTAGAGGATATTAAGAATAAAAGTGCTATAATTGATGTAAGTGTGAGTGTGTGGGGGGGTGGATGCGTGTGGGTGTGGGTGTGTGTGATGTGTGATGCTGGAGATTGAACTCTGGACCTTGTACATAGGCAACCCTTCCTCCCCAGTTTCATGAACATTCTTGCATATCTTCTCATGGATGTGCCTTTTTTCATTCCTCTTGGGAAAATGATTTGCCTGGGAGTGGAATTTCTCTCATCTGAGAATTGTATGTGTAATTTTACTTCTAAATGCCTTACAGTTTTCTAAAGTGTTTGATTTTTTACTATTTTACTCTCCTCCCTCTCCCTAGTTCTATGGGAGAGTGCTGGTGATCTCACATTTATATACTTTAGTATTGTCAGCTTTTAAAACTTTAAATGTTCCCCAAGGGAGAACAGGGAGTACCTGTTCAATTTTCTATAACCTCTCCAATGATTTTTAGGGAATATTGCTGGGTGGATTAGCTTGGACAAAATTCTTTGGATAGAAGTTAAGTAAAAACAATTTAAGTAGAAGACAGACATTGTTGCCTCTTACAACCAAATGGTGGAAGAGTAGAGGGGATGCTGCTCCCAGAATGACTGAAACCACCTTCAGATTCCTCTTCATATACCACTTCTGCCTCTTGTGTGCTTTTTTTCTGCACATGGTTTCATCTTCATAATTAGTGGTCCCCAGTGAAATGGAACCCTGATTTCAGGCAAGCCTAGGGTTACAGCCATTCACACAGCCTCTCATCTGAGTGGAGAAGAAACCACCAGAAAAACTCTGATGATTCCTGCTTGGGACAAGTGTCATTTCTGAGCCAATTACAGCTTTTTTAAATTTTTTATTTCTCTGCCAGTCCTGGGGCTCGGGCACTGTCCTTGGAGAGTTTTTCTCAAGGTTAGTGCTCTGCCACTTGACCCATAGTGCCACTTCTGACTTTTTCTGTGTATGTGGTACAGAGGAATTGAACCCAGTGCTTCATACATGGTAGGCGAACACTCTACCTCTAGGCCACGCTCCCAGCCCTTCATTTTTAGTTCTTAAGGGCGCTGAGGATATTCTTCATTTGCTCTTAATTTTGTTTTCTCCATTTCTGTATGTCCAGAGCCTTGTACTGGGCCCAGCATGGGACCATGCTTAATCAGGATCTGCTGGATGAACTAGTACCCAGAGAGAAGACTTTGCCAAGTAGAAGCAAGTATTGGGGTCACAAAGATTGAGGTGGGAGCAGCATTTGGACACCACATTAGAAAACTCGATGGGGACATCTGCTCTACTACACCTAGATGTTTTGCCATCGTGTCTTCACTGATCCATTCAACTTCATCTAGCTTCATTATCTATCTGTGCTTTCCTCTCTGTGTTTCCTTTCTCTTCTGACTCAGCTCATTTTGCAAACACACTGCTTTGTTCTGTGTCTCTGACTCTCAGGATCTCCTAGGGAGCTCTGGAAAGCCCTGCTTTCTCCAGGCCTCCAATTTCCTTTGCATGGTTTTCCACGTGTACCTGTAACAAGAGAGGTGGCTTCCTGTTGTTGCCAGAAATAGCATCAATGTCTTCACCTTCTGCTGGCCAGGTAGAGTCCAGCTGACTGGATGCAAATGGGCTTTGTTTATGTCAATTCAGCATCACTAAGTACTTTCGTCAAAGTTGGAGGCAGAGACTGCTGAATGCTGGGGCATCATTGGTATTAGAACACATGGTGTGAGTTGTGGTCTCAGCACTTTATGAAACAGTATAGTCATAAATTCTTGCTCTTTTTACTGGAAGATGTTTTTGGACCTATCTGGACTTACCTTACTATATCTGGGTAGGAGAATTAAGCATTCATTTCCAGTTGAATTTGTTGCAAGAATCTAAGATTGTCCTTGGGAAAATCTGTGAGATAAGTGTAAGGTATAACCCAAGAAAAGCTAATCTATATTTCACTGTTTCTTAGCACACAGTCACAACCCAAAGCCAACTCCTATAAAAAAAAAGCCTTAGGGAGAAAAGTATAGTCCAACCTTCACTGAAGTTATTTTGAGGACAGGAAGAAGGAAGCACTGAGCCCACTGCAGCGTGTGTCATCACTCCTTTAAAGTTTCTCATTTTTGCAAGAGCTGCCTCTAATCTTCCTTCCTTCCCCTTCCCCTTTTCCTTTCTTTCTTTCTCTCTCTTCTTCTTCTTCTTCTTCTTCTTCTTCTTCTTCTTCTTCTTCCTCCTCCTCCTCCTCCTCCTCCTCCTCCTCCTCCTCCTCCTCTTCTTCTTCTTCTTCTTCTTCTTCTTCTTCTTCTTCTTCTTCCTCCTCCTCCTCCTCCTCCTCCTCCTCCTCCTCCTCCTCTTCTTCTTCTCCTCCTCCTCCTCCTCCTCCTCCTCCTCCTCCTCCTCCTCCTCCTCCTCCTCCTCCTTCTCTTTCTCCTTCTCCTTCTCCTTCTCCTTCTCCTTCTCCTTCTCCTTCTCCTTCTCCTTCTCCTTCTCCTTCTCCTTCTCCTTCTCCTTCTCCTTCTCCTTCTCCTTCTCCTTCTTCTTCTTCTTCTTCTTCTTCTTCTTCTTCTTCTTCTTCTTCTTCTTCTCCTTCTTCTTCTTCTGCCAGTCCTGGGGCTGGAACTCAGGGCCTCAGCACTGACTGAGGGACTTTCTCAAGGCTAGAGCTCTACCTCTTGAGCCACAGTACCACTTTCAGCTTTTTATATGTATGTGGTACCAAGGAATCAAACCTGGGTCTTTGTGCAGGTTAGGCACTCTACCACTAGGCCAAACTCCCAGCTACCTTCCCCTTTTTTCTAAAAGCCTCTTCCTTCCATCCTTTTTTTTTTTTTTTTAAAGCAGGTAGGTGATTTGACCTCAGGGTTATTTACTTCTTCAGCTGATGCTCTGACACTTGAACCACATCTCTGCCCTTTATTGCTGGTTTATTCTGGAGATTCAGGGTGTTGAATTCTGGCTGACTTTGGACCTCAACCATCTGAATCTCAGCCTATTCCTTTAAAAAAGTTTTCCACTTTCATATACATTCTGTATTATCCTTTCTTCTCTACAGAAATGCAGGGGTAAGATTTTTTCCATTATGAGTTAAAAATTCATGTGGCATAAATTTAATCATTTTAGAGGATATGGATTTTAGAGGTGGTTTATCATGTATTGGTGCAAAAACCTAGTCTATTCCTTAACACCAAAAAGAAGTAAGCATTTCAAAACGCACACTTCAGTGGCATTTGCATTCATAACATTGGGAAACCATCTGCTCTGTAACATTTTCATCACCCTGAAAGGAATCCCTGTACAGTAGTCCCTGCTTTCACTTTCTACAGTTCTAGGTTCTACCTTACCCAATTCCAAAAATAGTCAATGGAAAATTCCAGAAATAGAATTTTTAGAGAAGCATTATGGAATCTCTAAACATCTGTGGACAAAGGTCATCCTTTGCCAGCATATACACACTATATCTCTACTATATGTACAGTGATTAAGATGGTCTGCTATTTTTGCTTGTCTGATCAAACAGGGTACTATTTATTAGTGACCTTCCAGCTTCCATTCTTCATTATCATTTTGTCACAGGCCTTGTTATCCACTTGTGGACATAGGTAGTTTGTGAGACTCAGACTCCACCTTTGGCCTCAATATCTCTAGCTTAAACCTAGCCCATCAGCACATTCTACCTCCCTAGTCATAGTGATTGGCTCAGGGGTATACATGTGACTTAAACTGCTCCAATCTGAGTGAACCAAGCAATTTTGCTTGGACAAAGCCCTCCTGTTTCCTTGTTGAGTGTGAATGAGAAAGCATATGACTTTTGAAGCTCCTGCATTCCTCTTGGAATCATAAGAAGAGTCAGACATATTATGAAGTAAACATTGTGGAAGGCAGGGCCAAAGGACCAAGAGAAACCAGGTGCCTGGTGATCATTTAGCTATATGATAAAGCTATATAAAGCCCAAATCCAGACTTCTCCTTGGCCTTCTCGGATATCTGAGCCAATAAATTCCATTTATTATTTAAGCTAGAATGAATTAGCTTTTCTAAGGGTACAACAAAAGTATCTGATACCTGCCTTCTTCCCTCCCTGCCTCATGGAAATTGAACATTGGTGATAGCTAATAGTGAGTCTTTCAGAGAATACAAATCAAAATTGCTAACTTGGTTTCATGACTAGACAGCAGTCTGTCTATGCCCCAGAGAATAGAACAAGTAAAATTTTAAATTGGCCTAGTGGTAGAATGCTTGCCTAGCCTGCACTAAGACCTGGGTTTGGTTTCTCGGTACCACATACATAGAAAAAGCCAGAAGCCGTAGCTCAAGTGATAGAACTCTAACCTTGAGAAAGCCCAAGGAAGTGTTCATGGCCCAAGTTCAAGCCCCGGGACTGGCAAAAAAAAAGAAAAATTAAAATAGGAATGGAGTATAGAACATTTACCTAGGGTCTACAAAATCCTAAGTTCAATCCCTAGAATACAACAAACAAACAAAAACAAACAGGCGAAATAAGCTTACTTAACCAAGGGTAAATCTAAAAAGAAAGTCTAATAAATATATTTTATTTCTCTTTGATCTAGAAAGACAAAGATTTCAAGGAATTAAGACCATACTCAGTTAAAACAAAACAAACAGCAACAAAACATTTAAAAAAATCCATAAAGCTGGGGCCAGGAGTTTGGCCTAGTGGTAGAGTGCTTGCCTAGCATGCACGAAGACCCAGGTTTGATTCCTCAGTACCACATACATAGAAAAAAGCCAGAAGTGGTGCTGTGGCTCAAGTGGTAGAGCCCTAGCCTTGAGAAAACCTAGGGAGAGAGCTCAGGCCCTGAGGTCATGCCCAGGACTGGCAAAAAAAAAATACATAAAGCAAAGGAAGCAAAATATATTCCACACAGCTCACTGAGGAAAGTTACTAAGGCATTATATTCTACCTGCTGTGTTAAGATTGTTTTCTTAGAAGCATATCCTGAGACAAGAATATTTATATGAGTAGTAGGGATTAAGGAAAGCAGGATAGGAAGCTAATCAAGAATGAAAGAATCCAAACCTCAACCTAATTCCACAGAAAGCTCCTTGCTTTTGAGCAGAAATTGCTCCAAAGTTTGTCCCAATCAAAAGAAAAGGAATCTATTATATCCTGGGATACAATAGTGTATGTAGAAGGAGGGGAGTGCAGGAGCGGGGGGGGTTTGTTTCTGAGCAAAGCAGTGATTATCAGCAAAGAATCCTCCCTAAGATAGGTGCAGGCATGATTGGATTGAGGAAGTGTACATTGGCCTGGCAGAGAGAAAGAAGCTAAGCACAAGACCAACACCTCCTGCATAGGTTAAACTGCTGATGTGTCTCTTGAAAATTCCTTTCTTTGGGGCCTGGAGTCTGGCCCAGTGGTAAGAGTGCTTGCCTAGCATGCACGAAGACCCAGGTTCGATTCCTTGTATCACATATATAGAAAAAGGTTGGAAATGGTGCTGTGGCTCCAGTGGTAGAGCACTAGCCTTGAGAAAGTCCAAGGACAGTGTTTAGGCCTCAAGTTCAAGGCCCAGGCCTGACAAAAAAATTCCTTTTGCATTTTCAGAATTAAAATCACTTTGTTATTCTGCTTATAACACACCCATAACTATATGCTGATTCTAACCTGGTGCCGGCTCTATGTTTTCATCTTCCTATGGTCAGTTCCTCTAGGTTCCTTTTGAAAATCATGGCTTCCAGCAGTGACCCTCAGCGAATTCTTCAATTTCTTCTAACATAGGCATGAACTACCTGACAAGTCACCTGCACAGATGTCTGATAGGCATTTTCCAGAGTTGCTATTTGCCTGCAAACCTTCTTTCTTTTCCTATCTAGTAATAGACACCTCTCTCCCTGAAGTTAGTCAAGTAGGCCAAATACAAGGTTAATCCTCATTTTCTTCTATTCTGCTCCCATCCATCACATCTATGAATCCTGTCCATTCTACTTTCAAAATACAGCTAAAATCTAACCATGCTTTACCACCTCCACCCCTCCCCCATTACCCTGGAACAAATTGTATGTCTCTTGGATGAATTATTGCACACTTTCCTAAGTAACACTTCTATTTCCATCAAAAAGGCCCAAGTGATCCTCTCAAAACTTAAGTAATATCAGGTCATATCTCTGCAAAAATCAAAGCTCTTAGCTGTAGTCTATAGACCTAAATGAGCTGATGCTGATGTAGCATCTCTCATTCTTAGTCCCTCTTCATACTGTGATCTTTTTTTTTTTTTTTTTGGCAGTCCTGGAGCTTGAACTCAGGACCTGGACACTGTCCTTGGGCTTTATCAAGACTAGCATTCTACCACTTGAGCCACAGCACCACTTTCAGCCTTTTCTGTATATGTGATTCCAATGAATCACACCCAGGGCTTTGTGCATGCTAGGCAAGCACTCTACTACTAGGCCACACTCCTGGCCCCTGTAATCCACCTTTTACCACTCCCCATCTTACACAACTAACCCAGTGCTTCCCTGAGCTTAGACAGTAGGTCTCACTTGCTGTCTAACACTTTGGGCACATTCATGCCTCAAGAACTTCACACTTGGTTTTCTTTTATCTCTCAAGTGGCTCAATTCTTCATCAAGGTCTTTACTGTCTTCTCAGTGAACCCTTTCAGGATGTTCTATTGAAAAACCACATCCTATTCTAGTTCTCCTGTCTGTTTTTTTTCTCTCTCACTATAGTACTTATCACCACCTATCTTGTTATTTTGAATATTTGTTTTCCATCAATCTCTTTCCATAATAATATAACTCTCCTGAAGGATGGATTGTGTGTGTGTGTGTGTGTGTGTGTGTGTGTGTGTGTGTGTTGCTAAGAATTGAACTAGGGTCTTATTTATTAAATACATGAATATACTATATTCGCCTTTATTTATTTCTTTAGGTTTTGGCACGGATTTATTTGACTATAACAAGCTTAAACTAGAAAGAAGTGAAGAAGAAACATTTTTTTTTACTACCAATGCAGGAGATGGAAGTTAACGACTTATATTTGCACTGAATTTGAGAGGTCTTAGAGAATTCAAGCCTGAATCTTAAGGAAGACTCTTTAGTGGTCACATTTCTAATGTAAGCCTGTAATCCTAAACTACTCAGGATCCTCAGGATGAGGCATGAGGATCACACCCAGCCCAGGAACAAAAATCTGTGAGACTCCTATCTTCAATTAATCACCAGAAAACTGGAAGTAATGGGGTGGTTCAAGTAGTAGAGCACTAGCCTTAGGCTGAAGAGCTCAGGGACAGCCCCCCGGTCCTGAGTTTAAGCCCCCTGGCCATCAAAAAAAAATTCTCACTTGTGAGGGAAACTATTTTGCATCACCTGGGCCTTTCTGCTTCTCTTCATCACGTTGAACATGGAAATTACCCATCACCTTCTTGCTCCTGTCATCTGAAGACAGGCTCCAGGGATATTGCTTCAAAAATTGTCCCAACTAGACAGGTTCACTTCTAGATTTTATATAAATATCTCAAACCTAAAACATACAAATGTAACACACATGCCCCAAGCCTCTCCCAGTTAGCATCTTTTCTCTTTTTTTTTCCTTGTTAATACTGCCACGGTCACCTACCAGGTCATCTTCCCAGCTTGTAAAATCATCTTTTCCTTCTTATTCTTTCTTTTTACTCAAACAGTTGTCAAATCCAACAACTTAGACATGTCTCAGGTCTTCCTAAATTGCTATAATCAGCTCTCATCTGCATGGTAGGCTCTTTCACCTGCCCACACAGCCCCAGAATTCCCTCACTAAAATGCAGGTGTAATCTCCTCACTTACCACTCTGCAAGTTTTCTGTTTGCTTTAGAATAAAGCAAAATCCCTTTGCCATGGCATTTCAGAGCCTTTCATCATCTGGTACTGTCCTACCTTTACAACTTTGCTTTCTGCTTCTACTCCCAACATGTTTACACATTTTATATTCCAGCCACTAGGTTACTGCACATCCTGGGCCTCTATCCTGGCTGGTCCTTCGTCCTGGAGTGCCCCCCCACCCCTTTCTCTGTTTGAGAATTCTAATTACTGTTAAAGACAAAAATAGATGCTGGGCACTGATGATTCATGCCTATAATCCTAACTGTTCAGGAGGCTAAGATCTGAAGATCATGGTTCAAAGCCAGCCTAGGCTGAAAAGTCCATTAGAACCTTATCTCCAATTAACTACTAAAAACTCCCTCATAAAACTGTAGAGCTGTGGCTCAAGTAGTAAAGTGCTAGCTTTGAGCAAAATAACTCAGGGACACAGCCCAGGCCCCAAGTTCAAGTCCTAGTACAGACACACGCACATACACACACACACACACACACACACACACACACACACATACATACACACACACAGGGCCGGGTTGGGGCATAAATCAGTGGCATATAGACTTTGCCTAGCATGCATAAAGCTTTGGATCCCATCCCTAGTACAGCCTAAAAAATGATTTTTATATGCCAAACTTTACATATTATATAAATAATATATGGAACCAATTCTCAGTTAAATCAGCTGGAGAAGTAATTGATGCAGGATTTGACCTTAGCTCTGACAATATTGAGAATTTTTTTTTCTCTGACTCATCACAACTACTTTTTCCTTTGTGTTCTGAAAGCAGGCATTTGTTTTTAAATTCACAAGATAGAAGTTATTGTATTATAGAGTTTAAACAGACTCTGAAGCTGTATTTCTGGAGTTTGCCGGCTATGTGAGCTTTTCTTCTATCATTTTATTTTCTTTTTCTTTCTGTCTCATCCTTTCTTTCTATCTTTTTTCCCTCCCTCCCTCTCTTTCTCTTTGAAATGGGAACAGTTATGCCTGGCTTTTTCAGATTAAAGGGTTCCAACCAAGTTCAGCCAAGTGTATGTTACATAGTCCTGGCCTCACTGACACCCCCTGGTCTTTGTTATGTCTATGTATCTGTATACTCTTGCTAAATTTTGGCTTCTGGGAGATATTTTCATTCATCTTCCAATTCTCTGGCACCCAGTACACCAGATCTTTCACTGGCTTCTATGCTCCATAAACATTTGTCAAATTAAATTTATAAATTTGTGGGGGTGTTTGTGTAATACAGTGAGACATTTGCAAGTTTATGACCTGTGCTGTGCTTTAATTCTTAGGAATCTTTTTTTTTTTTTTAAGAAAGTGGTTATTGAATCAGGTTAGCCATCTAATAGCTTCTGCACACACACACACACACACACACACACACACACACACACACACCCCTTCTTTAAATTAAAAAGCAGCAAAACAGGTCTTTGCCTTTCTGCTTCTGGAGACCGAGAGCCTTTTAGCCTCAGGCTTTTCCCAAGTACTCCTATTTTAGAGCCAAAACTTTCCTGGGAGGGTGTGGAGTAGAAAAGGGACACCTGTCACAAGGTCTCAGACATCTTGGACACAGATAAAGGTATTCAGCTGTAGGTAAACACAAAGGCATCCCTATGTCCCTCAGTTCCCCTCCTGTGAGCAGTGACCAGGTCTAGAGATTTGGGTTTCACTTCCAAACACAGGCACAGTGTACCTGCTAGAGAAGAAGGCTCCAGCTCTGAAAGGGGCCTCAAAAGCACTGTGGGAGGCCTAAATTCCTAGGAGAGGGTTGGCTCAAGTTACTTCCCATTATTTCACTACTTGCTGCTTGTTTATTTATATTTCAGCCTTGGTTTTACTAGGAGAGGCTGTGGGAGTGAGGGGCAGGAAAATGATTCAAAGGGCAGTGAGCATGGCAGAGAAGGAAATAACGAATTGGAGGTTATTATGTCCCCTGAGGCTCTTTTGATTTGAATTATTGTGAAACTGCAGTGTAATGTTTAAGTGGGGTGGGAGGGGGGAAGGGAGGAGGCATGGCTCTATACAGAGATGGGGCTTTGTTCCTGGTGAGTTGCAGCTGCTGTGTGTAATGAGAATCAATCAAATGGGGCACCAATCCTGTCACCTAAGTGGAGGACTGTGTTCTCATAGCTGGGTTCTCGCTCATCATCACCACCATAACCACTGCCCTATAACTCAACCAACACCTGTTGGTTAATGGGATTTATAACATGGAGTTAGCCTACTATCTATCCTCTCTCTTGGTCATCAGGTTCTGTTCACTGTCTCTCCTAAAGGTCACCTGAATTCATATTTTTCATCTCCATGGACACTGCCCTTGATTATGGTTTCATCAGATCTTTTTGGATAATACCTTCCTGATAGATCACTCATAGCCTCATCTTAGGATCCCATTCCATTCTCCAAGCTGACAGAGATTTCTCTAAATGAGATTAAAATCCATCTGTGACTCTCCATGGCTTGTAGAATCAAGCATAACCCCTGCATCCTAGCTTATGAAGTTTGCCTGGTGTATTGACACCTTCATATCTGTGATTTCCTTCACATCAGGAATCCTGACCTGCATGAAATTCCAGAACATGCAGTACTTGCTCTTAAACTTGATAGCTTGTTGGGCCTATACTCAGGAGACTGAGATCTGAGGATCATGGTTCAAAGCCAGTAGGGGCAAGAAAATCTGTGACACTCTTATCTCCAATTAACCACCAAAAATAACCCCAGAAGTGGTGCTGTTGGCTTGAAGTGATAGAGTGCTGTCTTGAATGCAAAAGCTCAGGGACAGCACTCAGGCCCTGAGTTCAAGCCCCATGACTAACAAAAAGCCAAAACAAAACAACAACCTCCCCCCAAAGAACTCGTTACCCTTTTGTGCTTGCACCTCTTCTGTCCAGAATCTCTCCCTTCCCCTGATTTTAGTTTCTTTTCAGCCTTTCTACTCCTCTGATTGAATAGGGTTTCTTTTACCTATACTTATATCATCTCACAAACCACTAAATTTCTAATTTAGCAGAAAGAATTGCTTCTCAGTACCTAGAATTCATGCCTCATAGTTGCTCAAAAAGTATTTGATAAAGCTAGGTGCCAGTGGCTCATGCCTTTAATCATAGTTACTCAAGAAGCTGAGAACTGAGAATTTTTATTTATAGCTTGGGCAGGAAATCTCCAATTAACCACCCAAACACCAAAAGTAGAGCTGTGGCTTAAGTGGTAGAGTGCTAGTCTTGAACACAAAATCTCTGGACAGCAGATCCTAAGTTCAAGCTCCAGGATGAACACAAATAGATTGTTGAGTGAACTCTATTAATATTAGGATTTAGTTACAGTTTGGGGAAGCCTGGATCTGAAAGAAGAAAATTCAAGTCATTGCCTTTCACATTGGATGAAAGAACTGTCATTTCAGGTGTTTTTTTTGAAGCTACGGCAATTAAAGGCCAGTTTAAAAGTCCTCTTTTCTAGGCCTGATGAAACATTGTATTTTCCAGCTTGTTTCAACAGTGACTTGAGAAATCATAATTGGCAAGCAAGTTAGTTCCAGAAATGTCAAATTTGCTGCTTAAAAACATGTCATTCCAACAGGACGGTTATGTGTATGTGCTATAGATAATTATATATACACATATGCCCATACACACATACCTGCATGTAGTTCTATCTGTGTATATGTATCGCTCAGAAGAACTTGGGGATGGAAGGAAACCTGCTTAAGGATTGGGACCAGCACACACACAGTCTTCGCTGCTGTGAAACATCCTGGAGTGGCTGCCAAGAGATGGTAACATTAACACAGAGGGACCCTAATAAGCTCCACGGGAAGTGGAGCGCACTGCTCTGGGGACTCCAGGAGTCCCATCCTTTCTAATCACAAGTAGGCAGCTGGGCTCAAGCCAGAGATGGGGAGACCCATCCCGACGTGGCAAAGGCCACTGGTCCAAGGCGTTCTTAAGCTTCTTGGTACGTAGAGTCTTTCGAACCCACCGATTCTTTCTGAATCGATCTCTGGAACCTTTCGATTCTTCCAGTTCTCAGCTGTAAGCCTTAAAGCGCAAGGGAGGACAGCTGCGACAACGCTAGGAAGGTGGCTAGCAAGAATGCTTACAGGCAAAGAAAAAAAAAAAGTGGGCGGGGGACAATTTCAGTGGAGAAGCCATAAAGAAGAGACCAAGAGAGTCTCTTTGGGGGAAGAGAGGAAGAAGGAGAACCACCCAGCGGGGGAAGGGAGGGTGACCAAACCAGCCCAGGACTGGAGAAGGAAAGGCACGCCCAGAGGGAAGGGGGGGGAAAAAAAAAAAAAGGGATTGCTTTAAAGATAGCCCCGCCCCCCGTGGTGACGCAGGGATAAGCCCGTTCCTGATTGGCTGCCGCTGGAGGGCGGGATGGGGTTGCTAGGAGCGGAGGGGATCCGGCGGGCCCCGGCCTCCGGGAGCGCGGAGCCGCGGGAGCGGAGCCGTGGAAGCGGCGCTGCTGGAAGATGGCGAGCTGCTGGGACGCTCGGCCGCCCTGGCGGCCAGGGCGCCTGTCGTTGTGCCTGCTGCTGCTGCTAAACTCGGCCGGGGCGGCGCACATCAAGAAGGCGGAGGCGACGACGACGACGGGCGCGGGCGCTGAGGCGGCCGAGGGCCAGTTCGACCGCTATTACCACGACGAGGAGCTGGGCAGGGCGCTGAGGGAGGCGGCGGCCGCGGGGCCGCCCGGCCTGGCGCGCCTCTTCAGCATCGGCCGCTCGGTGGAGGGCCGGCCACTGTGGGTGCTGCGCCTGACGGCGGGCCTGGGACAGCCAGCGCCTGCCGGGGACGCGGGGCCGGACGCCGCGGGACCGGACGCCGCGGGACCGGACGCCGCCGGGCCGCTGCTGCCCGGCCGGCCGCAGGTGAAGCTGGTGGGTAACATGCACGGCGACGAGACCGTGTCGCGCCAGGTGCTCGTCTACCTGGCCCGCGAGCTGGCGTCGGGCTACCGCCGCGGGGACCCGCGCCTCGTCCGCCTGCTCAACACCACGGACGTGTACCTGCTGCCCAGCCTCAACCCCGATGGGTTCGAACGCGCCCGCGAGGGCGACTGCGGCCTCGGCGACGGCGGCAGCCAGACCGGGGTCAGCGGCCGCGACAACAGCCGTGGCCGCGACCTCAACCGCAGCTTCCCGGATCAGTTCAGCACCGGTGAGCCCCCGGCCCTGGACGACGTACCCGAGGTGCGCGCCCTCATCGACTGGATCAGCAGGAACAAGTGAGTGGTGTCGCCCTGTCCCCGCCGCCGCCGCCGCAGCAAGGGCAGGAGGCCGGCTCCGAGACACACATACCCGGCGCTCAAGCCGTGCCTGTCAGCCTGCGGGGTGGGGAGAGTGAAGGTGCCCCAGGGTCCTTATGTCCTGGGTGGCGTTGCCTCATTGTCTGGCTAACAGTCAAAAAAAAAAAATGCCTAGTGGGCGGACATTTGTTCAGGGCACGTCCAGAGGGGAGATGTTTGGAGCATTGTTGTTCCTGTTCTTGAAGGATGGAGTACTTGAGCGAAGGATGGGTACTTTTAAGAAATCCTACGTCCTGCTCACTCATTGTACAGGTAGCTGTCGATATTCCTAGAGGCACTGTACCAAATACTTTCTGTGACTACGTTATCTCCTTCGAGGGTGGCCACGGATGGATGACATTCACATCCTTGATTCGCATAGGGGAAATTGAGGTTCAGACTGGTTACCTAATTTATGTGGTGAGGAGAGTAGCTGGTACTTGGATTTAACGGTCTGACTCCTTGTCACAGCTCTTAAAAGCCAGGGGGAGAGATTGCAGTCCAGAAATGGCAAATGACAACCCCCCCTCACACACACCCTCTCTCCATCCCGAAAAAAACCCCACAAAAACACAGTGTTCCTGTTGATATTTAACAGGAACTGGTTCTCTTCTAGCTTTTGCCTCTGACTCTGTTATGGTGCATACGGACTTCGCTCCAAAACTTGCCCAGACCTGAGAGCATTTCATGTCTGATGTCAACTGTACATCTTATTATTAGGTCTGGGCAGAATAAGTGATTGCCACATATAAACCACACCCAGAGTGTTTTTAAGCATTCTGTGAGATCTAAAAAAAAAAAAGAAAGAAAAATAGAAACATGAATATTATAAATACAGGAGATGTTAACTGTTGAACTTTATAGCAACTGTTTCCACTGGCAAGATACATATGTGCTCCCTCGAAGAGGGAGAACTTGATTGGAGCCTTGAGAGAAGCTGGGACTTAATAGCAAAGAGGAGGAGAGGAATAAAATACTGACTCCAAGGGAATTGTGGCCGAGGTGGACATGTACCTCTTCTTCAAGCATTAGCTTAGCCAGTATTTTCATAAGGTCTTTAAAACATTAGTTACCTTAACATACTGATTTGAAAATTTTTGGTTAACAGGTAAGATAAAGGTAATAATGAGCAAAGAACTTTCTCTGAAGGACACAATCATTTCTTCCATCAGATTTCAGTCATAAATATAAGATCTACAAAATTCATGGGCCATTATGACACTTCTGATTGTTTTTGTCCTCTACCTTCTGTTTTACTACTCTTTAGGAGATCCTTTGTATAGATATTTACTTTCATGGTACTTAGGGCTAGAAACTGTGATGACTAGGACTTTTCCGAGATGATCTAGCAACTACATGGTTTCCATAACTTAAGTGTTTGGTTTTCTTTTCTCTGGGGGATGAGGGAGCAGAACTGGGGTTTGAACTCTGGGATTTGTGCTTTCTAGGCAGATGCTCTATCACTTAAACCACTCTCTCAGACCTGCCTTTTCTTTTTAAAATGCCCATCACAACCCTGCAGGATCTTTTCTCCTCAAAATGAGTTATGCTGTGGCAAAAAAAAAAGGGAGAAAATTTTTGGTATAAATCACTTAAAGCCATAGGAGAAGCCCTAAATTAAATCTGGAACCAAAAGTTCACTGATTTACTCCTTCATATCACTAGTACTTAGCAATGAGTTATGCTCTTGTCTGGTTAATTTAGTGATAGGAACTTGTGAGGATTTTCAAAGTTCAGTAGTTATTGTGTAAAGAGTTGTTTTGTTTTTTGGTAGTGGATACTCTAATCATATTCAAACACTTTTTCAGGCACATTCTAGTAAAAAAAAAGTTAGGTTTAGTCTATATGAAAGAACTGACTTTATTTTTTTAGTGTATTCTGTAAGGAAAATCATTTTGAGGAAATTTCTTTTTATTTTATTTTGGGTATTTTGACACAGAGTCTCATTTTGTAGCCCTGGCTGGCCTAGAACTTGCCATGGGGCTTAGGCTGGCTGTGAATTTACATTCTTCTGTTTGTCTCCCAAATACTAGAATTACAGGTATGTACCAAAACACTCTAGTATTTTTTTTTTTTTTGAATGTGCTGGTCCTAGGTCTTGAACTGAGGGGTTAGATCCTGTCCCTGAGCTTAATTTGCTCAAGGTTAGCACTCTACCACTTGAGCCACAGCTCCACTTCTGCTTTTTTGGTAATCAGAGATGAGTCTTCCATGATTCTCAGACATTAATCTTCTGAGTAGCTACAATTACAGGTGTAAGCAACTGGCACCTAGAATAATTTCTTAATGTCTTATTCAATAGACTATGTATTAAGAATACATATTTGCTAGGTATTCCACAGACTCTGTGTTCCATCCCCAGCATTGAAAAGAAAAAAATAGATTTTTGTTACTTCAAATATGTACACTTCTAAGTTTATAGCCCCCTCCTCAATTTTTCCAGTCAAACTTCAGGGTCTGGCAGGCATTCAACCACTAAACTGTTCCAATTTTTTTGGTATATTTATGATGAGCATTATCATAGTGTTAGGTTGGGAAATATTTTTTTTGAGATTTAGTATGTCTATAGTTTTCTGAATCTTTGTAGTTTTTAGCCATCCTAGTTTTCTTAATTTTTAAAAATTTTACAAATTTTATTGTTAGGGTGATATATAGGGGTTACAATTACATTTGTAAGGTAGTGAGTAAATTACTTCTTGAACATTGCTATACCTTCGCATGTTTTTCTACCACTTTCCCTCCTGTTTTCTCAAATTTTTAAGCTATCTACAGAGTATCCTGGGAAACATGGGCTGGAGACATGGCTCAAGTGGTAGCACACCAGCCAAACAAGTACAAGGCTCTGCGTCCAAACCCCAGTACTGCTCCTTGCCTCCTGAAACATGTTAGGCTAAGAAAGATTTTTTTTTTTAAATTTTGTTAGTCATGGGGCTTGAACTCAAGGACTGGGTACTGTGCTTTTTGTCAAGGCTAGTGCTGTACCAATTTGAGTCATAGCTCTACTCATTTTTCTGGTGGTCAACCGGAGATGAAGATTTTCCTGCCCAGACCGGCTTCCAACCACAATGATCAGGTCTCAGTTTCCTGAGTAGCTGGGATTACATGCATAAGCCACCAGCACCCAGCCAGTAAGGAAGGTTTAGCTGAACTCTACCACTAAATAGTAGACTTGGAGGTATTTCACCATTCTAAAAATATTTTGGTCAGGACATTTTAATATTTCTGAGAGGCATTACAAGAAATGTTGAACAAATTTAAAAACAGCATTTAGTAGAAAATTTTGGGTTTTGAAGTTTAATTTAAAAAACAAAAAAAGGGGGCCAGGAACGTGGCCTAGTGGTTGAGTGCTTGCCTAGCATGCACGAAGCCCTGAGTTCAATTCCTCAGTATCACCTAGAAAAAAGTAGATGTAGGGCTGTGGTTGAAGTTGTAGAGTGTTAGCACTGAGAAAAACCCAAGGACATTGCCCAGGCCCTGAGTTCAAGCCCCAGGACTGGGGGGGGAGGGGCGGGGGAGTAGCCTGCTTCATCTAGACTATTCAGGACTTTATTGTTGTTGTTGTTGTTCATTATATATTCTGAGTGTCTAGAACAGTGAACAGCTCATAGTTGATATTTAAATATATATATATATATATATATATATATATATATATATATATTGCTAAATGGAGTGCCTGAACTTGGACCAACCTTCTTGAAGCTTTCCCAAAGTCATTGGAACAATACGTACTTGAATTATTTAAAAAAAAACAAACCAGAGAGTAAATTGTTAGTAGCTTAACTATGGGAGTGAGGTAGGGTAGAGTTAGGAATTTAGAAAGGGTGCCTTGTGATTGTTTCTATGTCATTCTATCTGTGTCCTATCACATAAGAGAGTGGGCATGGGTGCAGGAAAGAGAATGACAAGTGGGTATGGCTGTGATCCCCTGGCATCCTGCTAGAGAAATGAACATTTGTTGAGAAGGGGCTATAAAGCAGTCATTGTGTCCAAAGATGTTTCATGTATGTTATCTTAGTTTTTATAACAACTCTGAAAAACAGTAACATTGATCCCTACTTTACAGATGGGAGTTCATTGAGTTTAGAGCAACAGTTCTGGGAGACTGAATGTTCTCACCCATATTTTCCAGGCTTCAAGCACGTACTATTGCCACTATACCAAATGGTATTCTCTGGTGTCTGGAAAGGTGTTAATTATAATTAATTTTCCATAAGTCTCTTTATAGTCCATTCTAGTGTTTAATCACAATCATCAGTAGGTAATTCTTCCTTGTAATGAATGAAGTCTATATTGTAAGTAATTTTCATTGTTTGATCTTCTTTGGGATAGTGCTGATGATGCTTAAAATAACATTTTGAATTAGACATATGATTGATTTAATTTCTTTCAAACATATGGAAAGAAATACTACTTATAAATCCCCTTTAGAATTTTGGAGAGTGAATTTCAGCCACAGAAGCTAGGCAGATGGAAGAAAAACTAGATACAAAGAGAAAAGTATTTAATCTCTACTCTCAGCAATACATTGAATTGTTATGTAGAGGAAAGAAGCATAAATAGAATGTATGTTTTTGTTTTTAGTTTTTTACTACAAGAGGAATCTTTCTATATATCTACACTTGCAAATTTGCCCACATTATAAATTATTCACTTACAAGTAGAAACAGTTGGGTGACAGTGGCTCATATCTGTAATTCTAGCTACTTTGAACTGTGTAGATCACAGTTCAAAGCCCAGGCAGGAAGATCCATGAAATTCTTAGTTTCAATTAGCCACCAAAAAAGCTGCAAGTGGAGCTTTGGGTCAAGTTATAGAGCACTAGCCTTGAGCAAAAAACAGCCTCAGAAGCAGCACCCAAGGATTGGCAAAATAAATAAATAAATAAATAAATAAATAAATAAATAAAAATAGATCTGGCATATAACTCAGTGGTAGCTGGCTTGTGTGGGTAGCATGCAAGTGGCTTTGAGTTTGATTTCCAGCAAATAAACGTACACACACATGGGCATGTAAGTATCACTTAGGTTTGAATTTGGATCTTGCACGTATTAGACATCACTCTACCACTTGAGTCAGTCCTAGCTACATTTTTTTTTTTTGCCAGTCCTGGGCTTGAACTCAGGGCCTGAGCATTGTCCTTGGACTTTCTCAAGGCTAGAGCTCTTCCACTTGAGCCTTAGCACCACTTCTGGCTTTTTTTTTTTTTTTCTATGTATGTGATACCAAGGAATCGACCCCGGGTCCTCGTGCATGCTAGGCAAGCACCTTAACCACTAGGCCAAACTCCCGGCCCCCTAGCTACATTTTTAATCATAGAAAGTTCCTGTGTTTAGCTTGAAATATAAATCTGCTTGTTTTTTTTTTTTTTTCAGTTACTAGGAACTAAGATCTTGTTTTCTTTTTTGTTGTTGTCAGTAGTAGTTAACTTATAACAGCCAATAGAATTATCTTCTAGGTCTACAAAATAAATACTTGATTCATGTATAGGAGTAGGGGCCAGAATTCAGTGATAGAACACTTGCTTAGCCATGTACCAGACCCTTGCCTTTACTCCAGCATCAAAGAAAAGAGGAAAAAAGATGGAACTCATTTATGAAAGATGATATAGAATTTTTATTTATTTATTTATTTTTTGGTGTAGAATTTTTAATACTGAATTTTAAATACTTGTTATTAAAATATGTCATTTGATTATGTTTTCAAAGGTTTGTGCTTTCTGGAAACCTGCATGGTGGCTCCGTGGTAGCAAGCTATCCTTTTGATGATTCACCAGAACATAAGGCCACTGGGTTCTACAGCAAAACCTCAGATGATGAAGTCTTTAAGTACTTAGCAAAGGCTTATGCTTCAAACCACCCCATAATGAAAACTGGTGAGCCTCACTGTCCAGGAGATGAGGATGAAACTTTCAAAGATGGGATAACAAATGGTGCACATTGGTATGATGTGGAAGGTATGTAAAGCCCTGAATTCGCTATAATTTCCTGCTTTTTTGAAAATTTCATGTCTATAGTAAAATGAAAGGAGACTAAACACTTACATAGCCATTATTTAAATTTACTCACTGTTAGTGTACTATATACTGTTTGCCTCCTCACATCCACACACTCATCCATACCCCCTCCAAAACTATATACAAAATCTTTTGCCAAATTATCCAAAATACGTTGCAGATTTCATGATACTTCAAATTACAAAAGTAATTTGAAAACTATTGCTTAAAAAAACTTGATAAGAGACATACTAATGTGTAAATTTTATACTTCAGTCTGAACTGATAAGTTTGTGAGTTGGTTACTTGCTTCATTAATTTGGGGTGATGTTATTTAGATAGTAGATTGGCAAAAATGTACATTTTGGGGGAAAATTCTTGAAGTTTCAAAAAGAACCCCTAATTGATAATTGAATGAAATGTCCTGTTTTAGAAATAAAACCCTGCCTTCACACAAAGTGAGAAGTACTGTAGGGCACAGAATATTTGTTTAAACCAGTTACTAGATTTTTATGATTCTTCAGACATATAAAGAAACATTCTTATGAAAGATGGGGGCCCGGAGTTTGGCCTGGTGGTAGAGTGCTTGCCTAGCATGCACGAAGATCCAGGTTCAATTCCTCGGTACCACATACACAGAAAAAAGCCAGAAGTGGTGCTGAGGTTCAAGTGATAGAGCTCTAGCCTTGAGAAAGTCCAAGGACAATGCTCAGGCCCTGAGCTCAAGTCCAGGACTGGCCAAAAAAAAAGAAATAATTTTGTTGTTACTGTTTTTTATTGTTTTTATGAGGGTCACTTTCTCTCTTGTTTCAGCTGGATAGTCAGGACTGTTTTATGTTATTTCTGTAATAGCCACATTCTCTTCCTACCTTAGAAAATACCACACAGTTTCTTCTTAAAGAGGAAGCTGTGAGGGTTTTAGTCATTTCAACAGGACAAAGACATTTTGTTTACTTTCTGCAAGACTGCAGTGAGGTATTATGACACCTTGTGACTTGGCTTGAATTCAGACTAGGATATCCTGGACTGATTTTTACTGGTACTCTCTATGATGTGTTTAGGAATTCTAGCTCAAAGAACTACAGACTTTTAGAAATAAAAATGAATATAGATCTAGATATAGGTCTAGTCCAATCCTTCTGTTTTTATAGAAATTCACGGCTCTGGAGAGAAAACAACTTATGCAATTTAATTATTCATTTAGCAAACATTTACTGAGTACCAGCCACATCCCTCCCATGTTTTGTATCAGGTCATGGGGACATAGTAAGAGAAAAAAAAAAGAGTTTCTATTTACAAGGATCATTCATGATCTACCTCTACCTTCACTACCAGAGTTGATTCAGCACATTTACGTGCCTGTGTTGGTGGCCTTTCTTTTCTCAATATGCCTTCCAGATGTGCAGGATCGCTGAAGGAATGACTAACCCAGTGAGGCCTGTGAATAGCCTTGCTCATCTGCTACAGACATGTTACTGTGAATCTCGGCAGAGCTTGTTTTTTGTTCTAGTCCAGGGCTTGAACTCAAGGCCTGGGAGCTGATCCTGAGCTTTTTCACTCAAGGCTAGTGCTCTACCACTTGAGCCACAGCTCCACTTCTGGCTGTTTTGGTGCTTAATTAGAAAAAGAATTGCACAGAATTTCTTGTCCAGACTAGCTTTGAACTGCAGTACTCAGATCTCAGCCTCCTGACTAGCTACGATTACAGGCACGAGCCACTTGATGCATGGCATAAACTTGTTCATTTTTTTTGTTTGTTTGTTTTGCCAGTCCTGGGCACTATCCTTGGACTTTCTCAAGGCTAGAGCTCTACCACTTGAGCCTCAGCACCATTTCTGGCTTTTTTCTATGTATGTGGTACCGAGGAATTGAACCCAGGTCTTCGTGCATACTAGGCAAGCACTCTACCACTAGGCCAAACTCCCGGCACCAACTTGTTCATTTTTAAGAACCGCCTTCTGTAAAATTTATGAAAGGTCAAGTGATCCAAGGTAATGTATAATGGAAATTAATGGGCCAAAAGTCACAATTATGTATAAGTTTTATAAGTTTTCTTAGGCAAAGTATCATCACTGTGCATGTGTGTGCAAGTGTATATATATGTGTAAGAGAAATGTACATTTGCAAATGACGGTAAATATTTATCTGCCTGATGCTCAGGTAAGAACTACCTCAAGCACTTAGTTCAGCATCAGTCACTATAGCTAACAGCTCTTATCTCTGCTAGTGTTTGGACTTCAGGAGCTCAGGGACTTTTGTGTTATCTGCTTTTCTATTTCCAGCACATAGAAACATGCCAGATGTATAGAAGGTAAACAGTGAGACGCCTCCCCCCCCCCCCCCGCCGCCCCGAGACACACACACACATACACACACACACACACACACACACACACACACACACACACACACACACACACACACACACACAGTAGCACGTGCCTGTGATACCAGCACTGGGGAAGCTGAGCCAAAAAGGCCATAAGGTTAAAGCTAACTCAGGCTACAAAGCAATTTTCAGGCCATATTGGGCTAGAGCTATGTAGAAGTGTCTGATCTTGTTTCAATAAGTAAATAAAAGGCTTTCTTCAAAAAATGAATTCTTGCCATCTGAAAAATGAATATATAATAATAAACCTATTATTCATAGGAAAAAGGTAGTTCTACTCTGACAAAATAAACTTACTCTGCTGATAGATCCTAGTTCAGAGCATTTTTCTTACAGGGCTATGTATTATGAACTAGGACCTTATACATGCTAGAAGAGTGTTCTGCAAATATCCTTAGCCATATTTTTCAACCTTTTTTTCTTCACCAGTAATTTTTAATATGAAATACCTTCTAGTTGTTTATATCCATTTCATGTATGTATATAACTAAAATAATTTCATGAAACCATACTTTGTAATATGTTCTGGTAGCATTTCTTGTGCTTGTTTGTTTATTTATTTATTTGCTTAGGGCCAGTACTGGGACTTGGCCCTGGGCCTGGGCTCTGTCCCTTATCATTTTGCGCTAGGTTAGTGCTCTACCACTTGAGCCACAGCTCCACTGCAGGCATCTTGTGATTAACCGGAGATAAGAGCATATAGACTATTCCTGCCTGGGCTGACTTTAACCACATTTCTCAGATCTCAGTCTATGAGTAGCAAGGATTGAAGGCATGAGCCACCGGTGCCTGGCTCTTTCTTTTTTTTTTTTAAGAATTTATTAACATTGATTTTTACATCATATTTCAAATGACATGTTTTAACAGATTCCCTTCAAGAAGGGAATCTCTATATACAATCACTGGCACTTAGTTTTTAGAACTTAATCAAAATTAGGCTACAGGTTTGTATATCATAGATACATGTTAATTTATGAAATAAAACATTATGTCTATAGAGTCATAGGTTTTTATGTCTATATAGTTAGGTTTATATTTCCAATACCATGTCCATAGCTTTGGGTATGCAAATATTGAGTCCTCACTCTTGTACTCTTTGGATCTAATAGCCACATGTTAAGGATACCATGCGCCTTTTGTTCCTTTGGTCTTGACTTGTCTCACTCAACATGATTCGCTCTAGATTCATCCACTTCCCTGCGAATGCCATTATTTTATCTTGTCTGTTGGCTATGTAGAATTCCATTGTATATATATGCCACATTTTCTGTCTCTATTCATCTGCAGTAGGGCATCTGGGTTGTTTCCATTGCCTGGCTATTGTGAATAGTGCAGAGATGATCATAGCTGAGCAGGTGTCCTTATCATAGCTTGGGTTATGATGATCAGGGTAGATGCCCAGAAGTGGTATGGCGGGATCGTAGGGAAGGTCAATTTTCAGTTCTTTAAGAAACCTCCACACTGCTTTCCAGAGTGGCTGAACTAGTTTACAGTCCCACCAGAAGTGTAGTAGGGTTCCTATTTCTCCACAACCCCTCCAGCAACTGTCATTGTCTGAGTTCAAAATCTTGGCCATTCTTGCTGGGCTAAGATGATATCTTAGGGTTGTTTTTATTGCATTTCCTTTATGACCATGGATGATGAACATTTTCTCATGTGCTTTCCTGCTATTTTAATCTCTTTTTCTCATGTCTCTCTTTAGTTCCCTTGCCCATTTATTGAATGGTTTGTTGGGTTTGGGGGGAATTAGTTTTTTAAGTTCCCTGTAAATACTGGATATTAAGCATTTGTCAGATGTATTATTGGTAAATATCTTTTCCCAGTTGGTTGGCTGTCTTTCTACTTTAGTAGCTATGCTTTTATCTGTGCAGAAACTTTTTATTTTTAGATAGTCCCATTTATCGAGTCTCTCTCCAATCTGTTGTGACCCTGGGATTCTGTTCAGGAATCTTTTGCCTGTGCCTATGAGTTCCAGTGTCTCTCCTACTCTATCGTGTAGCAGTTTCACGATTTCCAGTCTGACATTGAGGTCTTTGATCAACTTGGAGTTAATGCTTGTGCATGGCGAAAGGCTAGGGTCAATTTTTAGTTTTCTGCATGTGGCTGCCCAGTTTTGCCAGTACCAAGACTGTGTTTGTTCAACGATATATCTTTGGCTCCTTTGTCAAATACAAGTTGCCTATAGGTATGTGGTTCTATTTCTGGGTCTTCTATTCTGTTCTACTGATATTCTGGTCTGTTTTTGTGCCAATGCCAAGTGGCTTTTGTTATTATGGCTCTATAGTAGAGTTTGAAATCTGGTATTGTAATACCACCAGCATTGCCCTTTTTGTCTAGAATTGTTTTGGCTATTCTAGGTCTTTTCTTGTTCCATATGAACCTTTGGATTGTATCTTCTATCTCAGTAAGGAATGTCTTTGGGATTTTGATGGGGATTGCATTGAATTTGCATATCAATTTTGGCAGTTTAGCCATTTTCACTATGTTGGTTCTCCCTAGCCATGAGCATAGGATGTCTTTTCATTTCCTAGTGTCCTCTTTAATTTCTTTCATTAGGCTTTTATAATTTTCATTAAATAATTCCTTTACCTCTTTGGTTAAGTTAATTCCTAAGTATTTTATTCTTTTGGGGGCTATTGCGAATGGGATCACTCTTTCATTTTTTTAAAAAAGTGCATCTGAATTCACTGATAGATCTTATAATACACTAGTGAATTAATGACCTACATGTTGCAAAAAGTTATGGCAGGATGGTAGCATTTATTTATTTTCAAATAATAAGTAGGAATATAATACTTTACAAGTTATGTGTGCCAACTTGTTTTTTACCTAGCTTGTTTATGTCTTAATCATTGCCTGGGAAAACTGAACCACAATGTATCTCAGGTTGTCTTTCCTATAATTTGAGTAAGTATTGTAATAGAAAATTAGTCAGAAATACAGTTGTTGGCTGAGTCTAGTGGCTCATGCCTGTTCTCTAGATCCCATCTCAACTGAAAATTCTGGGCACAGTTGTACCCTAGCATCCTAGCTACTCATGAAATGTACATAGAAATGTACAAAGTCCAGGCTCACCCCTGGTCAGAAAGTGAAATCCTATTAGAAATATAATAGGGATCTTCCATCTTTGCTGGTCTCACATTTTAATAGGCTCTAGTTTAAACTGTGGAATCTGATACATCCCGCATCTCTTATCTCTCCTGCACCACTGATGACTTGTCCTTCCTGCGCTTCCCGAACCTTTCTGTGCAGGGCTATTGCCTGTCTAGATTGCTTTCTTCTACGTTAGCTGTAACTCCTCTTAAGCCTTTTCTGTGATAATGGCCGCTCTCCTGCCTTTCCAGAGCTCTTTGTTTTTGTCATTTATATAAGGTTCACTCACTTGACTTGGACAGAGTGGTATGACTTTTTGAAGTTATATTGGTGTAAAATACATTGGAAGGCACAAAGTCTTAGGGAAAGGGAGCCTAGAGACTTTTTAAAATGAGATTGTTTTTAGAGACAAGGGCTTTACTTGCTGGGACAGATGAGAACCAAAAGGGAATATAAAAGATAGAAAATTGTGCAAGAGTCACAGGATTGGCCACTGATTGAATGTTAAAGAGATATGACCTGGATAATTTTGAGCCTGCATTAAGTGAGAATAATAGGAATGGGGAAAACTCTGGAGGGGTGTGTGTGTGTATGTGTATATGTGTATGCATGGGTGCGCGCATGTGTGCACGTGCACACACACGTGCACTTTTGGTGGGAGAAAAGTGAAAACTGGAGGTAGTTCCTGTTGTCAACACTATCAACTGGGCATTTAGGAACTGGAGTCAGGATGAGAAGGAGACTTAGAAGATGTGAGACAGGTGGACAAAGCATATGGCAGAGTACAAGATTTCCAAGGTTGAATTAACATTGCTTCCTAGCACATTTCAATTGTGTGGAGCAAAAATTTAAGTAGAATATATATATATATATATATATATATATATATATATATGAACAGATGGGTGGTTTGTCACCTTCTCAGGCCTCCAAAGTGAAGAAATGTCTGGCATTTTGCAACAGGATGTTTTCTTTTAGAAGTGCTGATGATTCAAATACTAATTTGCAGCCTATTCATATTTTATGAGTACAACTGATAATCAAATGTGCCTTGCAAAGTGCTTTTGGTCTCCTCTAATCTTGCTTCCCTCCTGTTTCTTTCCCTCTTTTTATTTAAATTAGAGTGTTGCTTGATTTTCTTTTTTAAAGGAAAGCCAAAAAGGTGAAATCATACTCAGCAGGATATTAACTTCTGCTTCTACTTGAGTTAAGGATTTGCTTTTGTAAAGTGAATTATAAAGCTAATATAAAATCTGACATTTAGAAGCTGTGCACTCGAGTACTTTGTAATGTGATAATTGCTCCTGGAAGGTTGAGAATTAAACACTGATATGAAGGGTTTGACCCCTAGTTCTGCAGAATTCATACTTATTAATTGAGATGCATTCACCCACTCTTTCCTACCCCTCCCCCCCTTTAACTCAGGAGATAGAAAAGGGGAAATGCAGTTTGAGAGCGGTGTAGAGGTACTGTTAATTAAGTTAGAACAGACAGCAGACATTGGACTGTGTATTTTGGCTTAGCTCTAAAGTCATATCATTAGTAAATATATGTCTAGTAGGAGTGGCGAAGGAAGTGATTTTCACAAGATAAGTTGCTCAGAATACAAAGACTTAAGTCTAGTTAGGATTTGATCCATTTGAATTTAAACATTGGATATGGGTGGGATTTTTGAAAGTGCAACCTCTCCTTTTCTATTCATTTGCTTTAGTTTTTCTATTTCGTGTGTGTGTGTGTGTGTGTGTGTGTGTGTGTGTGTGTGTGTGTGTATGTGTGTATCTTGTTCACTAACTTTTTTTTTTTTTGCCATTTGTGGGGCTTGAACTCAGGGCCTGAGCACTGTCCATGGACTTTTCTCAAGGTTAGAGCTCTACCACTTGAGCCACAGCATCACTTCCAGCTTTTTTTTGTTTTTTTCTATGTATGTGGTACTGAGGAATTGAACCCGGGTCTTCATGCATGCTAGACAAACACTCTACCAGTAGGCCAAACTCCCAGGCCTGTTCACTAACTTTTAAAAATGTGTAGCTTTATCACTTACTAACTCCTCAGTTGTCTGTAAAGAAATTAGCCAAAGTTAGAATTGTGGGGATTTCTTGCTGTCTTTTGAAATATACAGCTGTACTTATCTGCACTTTTGCTTTCCTGGACTTTAAGTGCTTATGATCAACTATGGTCTGAAAATTCCAAACATAAGCAAAACAATTCATATGCTATAAATTGCCCACTATCCTGAAAGATGTGAGGAACTCCTGCATTGTCTTGTACAGGACATGAAGTGTATCCATCCTTTTTTCTTTTTCTTTTCTTTTTTTTTTTTTTTGCCAATCCTGGGCTTGAGCTCAGGGCCTGAGCACTCTCCTTGGACTTTCTCAAGGCTAGAGCTCTACCACTTGAGCTTCAGTACCACTTCTGGCTTTTTTTTTTTTTCTATGTATGTGGTACCAAGGCATCGAACCTGGGTCTTCGTGCATGCTAGGCAAGCACTCTACCACTAGGCCATACTCCCAGCCTGAAGTGTATCTATCCTATATATGCTATCTCCCCTATCTTCTGTGTTCTAGATAGCTGTCCAAATATCATAGAACTTGAGTTCACGTATCCCCCCACAGTAGCCCAGGGCTGTATCATATCATCTCACATCACTACAAAAGAAGGGTGAATACAATATAGTAAAATTCTAGCAGAAACCACATTCACATAACTTTTATTACTGCATATTGTTCTATGCAGTAGAACAATATTGTGCTCAAGGACAGTGCCCAGACTGTGAGTTCAAGTCCAATCTGGCACCATACACAAAAATACATTTTAAAAAGCATGAGCATGAAGATTCTTTTTTTTTTTTTAGTCCTGGGCTTGAGCTCAGGGCCTGAGCACTGTCCTTGGACTTTCTCAAGGCTAGAGCTCTACCACTTGAACCTCAGCACCACTTCTGGCTTTTTCTATGTATGTGGTACCGAAGAAGACCCAGGTCTTCATGCATGCTAGGCAAGCACTCTACCACTAGGCCAAACTCCCAGCCCAAAGATTAGTTTTGATACAAGTAGGTTGGAAGAATTTAATGGGCTTTAGTATTGGATTCTCTGAGCCACCCATAACTCCAAGCATTGGCATTGACCATTATTTGTTGTAGTACAGGACAGATTCTAATGGTTACTCTTGAGTCTTGGTCTTTGGAATTGGTAATGGAATGAAAGAACAGTAGATTTCATCATACATTGCATTCGTTTTTTTCTTGGATTGGTAGGGATGTTTAACAACAAAGTGTGACTGTATTTGGTAATTCATACCAGTATTTACAGCCCTTGGAGCCTGTAAAGAAAGGAGGATCTCAAGTTCAGCCCTGCCTGTGCTACATAGTATGTAGAATATAGTGAGATTCTGCTTCAAAACCAAACCAACGAAGTATTAATAAAACAAACCAAACCCTCCCAGGTGTACATTTTAAATTAAAGAAAAAAAACCAAAAACTTTGTGTGTGTGTGTGTGTGTGTGTGTGTGTGTGTGTGTGTGTGTGTGTGTGTGTGTGACAAGAGATTGAACTCAACGTTTTATGCATGTTAGGTAAACCTACCACTGAATTACACCCTGAAGATGTCTCTTTTTTTTGAGTCAGGGTGTCCCTCTGTAGCCCAGATGACCTTGCATTCATAATCCTTCTGCCCCAGTTTCCTGACTGCTAGGAGTGCTGAGATTACAGGTGCTACCACACCTGGCACAATGTGTACCTTTTGACTTTGTGAGTTCCCTCTGTGATAATGGAAAACAGTGGTTTTCAAGGGAAGGTGTGAATGGGAGTAGGGAAGATCAGCACATCTGGGTAGATTTAAGGAAAGAAATTTACAGGTCTACACTTTCTATACTTACTCCTTCCTTAAATTAGTATGCCTGAGGGCCAGGAGTTTGGCCTAGTGGTTAAAGTGCTTGCCTAGCATGCACCAAGACCTGGGTTTGATTCCTTGGTACCACATACGTAGAAAAAAGCCGGAAGTGGTGCTAAGGCTCAAGTGGTAGAGCTCTAGCCTTGAGAAAGTCCAAGGACAGTGCTCAGGCCCTGAGCTCAAGCCCAGGACTGGCAAAAAAAAAAAAAAAAAATTAGTATGCCTGAGAAATACGCTTGCTGTTGAGGTTTTCTCATATCTTCTTCCACTTGGCAGAAGGCTGGCATACTTTCATACTCATCTGAACTTATATCTTGCTGCTTTAAGAGGAATGTCTGACCCTCACCACCACACCCTTTATCATTCCCCTTTATTCTGTGCTTTTCATACATAGGCTATAACTATGCATTGAAAACTCACCAGACAGATTTTTACTTTGAAATGTAATTCATTGTCTATAGAATTTAGGAAGAAAAAGATAGTTTGTTTTCTTTCTTTTCTTCTTTACAGTGCTGGGGATTAAACATAGGTCCCTGTACATTCTAGGCAAGCACTCTAGCACTAGATACACTCTTCGTGATGTTGAGACCAGGCCTCTCTGTATAGCCCAGGCTTTCCTAGAACTTCATATGTACCCCATGGTGGCCTCTAATTTGATAGCCTGTCTCTACCTTCTTAATGCTGGGATTACAGGTAGGAACTACCATGCCAACTAAAAATCTTTCAATAGGTTTACTAGATACTTACTGTGTTGTGGTTTTTCATTCATTCAAGTTGGAGGTTTCCCTCGCATATTAATTTCTTTTTCCTGAAGAACTTTAAGAATTTCTTTTTTTTTTTTTTTTTTTTTTTTTGCCAGTCCTGGGCTTGAGCTCAGGGCCTGAGCACTGTCCTTGGACTTTCTCAAGGCTAGAGCTCTACCACTTGAGCCTCAGCACCACTTCCGGCTTTTTTCTATGTATGTGGTACCGAGGAATCGAACCCGGGTCTTCATGCATGCTAGGCAAGCACTTTAACCACTAGGCCAAACTCCCGGCCTAAGAATTTCTTTTAAGGCAAGTCTGATTGCAGTGGATTCTTGCAGCGTTTCCTCACTGAAGGTCTGTTTTTCCCTTGTTCTTGAAGAGTATTAGTATTGTTATTATTACTATTATGATTAATATTATTACTGTCAATCGTGGGAATTGAACTTAGGGCCTGGGTGCTCTTCCTGAGCTATTTTGCCCAAGACTAGCACTCTACCACCTTGTGCCACAGCTCTACTTCTGGATTTCTGGTGGTTAATTGGAGATAAGAGTCTCATGGACTTTCCTGCCAGATCTGGCTTCAAACTGTGATCCTCAGATCTCAGCCTCCTGAGTGGCTGGGATTACAGGCATGAGCCACCAATACCTGACCTGAAGAGTATTTTTACTGGATATAAAACTCTGGGTTCTGGGTTGACAGTCTTAATTGTGTTTGTTTGCTTTTATGAGCACTTTAAAAATGTTTGTGCCATTTCTTGCTTCCATGGCTTCTGCTGAGACATGCACGGTCATTCTGTTCTCTCCCCCCCCCCCCCCCCCCCCGCCCATATTCCACATTGTTTTTCTCAGCTATTTTCAAGCATTTCTTCTTTATCTTTTTTTTTTTTTTTTTTTTTTTTTTGCCAGTCCTGGGCCTGAGCTCAGGGCCTGAGCACTGTCCTTGACTTTCTCGAGGCTAGAGCTCTACCACTTGAGCCTCAGCACCACTTCCGGCTTTTTTCTATGTATGTGGTACCGAGGAATCAAACCCGGGTCTCCATGCATGCTAGGCAAGCACTTTAACCACTAGGCCAAACTCCCGGCTCCTTCTTCTTTATCTTTTGATGTTTAAAATTTACTTATTTACTGAGACAGTTTCTTGCTATGTACCCATGTTGGCCTCGAACCCATCATTCTCCTATCTCAGCTGTCTTTCTCCCTGATTGTTGAGATTCCAAGCGTGTACCACCACTATACAGCTTAAGCAAGTTTGTTTGTTTTATTTATTTTGCCAGTCCTGGGGCTGAAACTCAGGGCCTAGACACTGTCCTTCAGCTTTCTCAAGGCTAGTGTGCTAATTGGGTCACAGTATCACTTCTGACTTTTTCTGTGTACATGGTACTAAGGAATCAAATCCAGGGCTTTGTGCATGCTAAGCAAGCACTCTACCATTTTACCACACTTGCGGCCCCTTATAAAAGTTTTCAATTGGTTATTTTTCAGTTATGAAATTCCCAGTTTATGATTTCTATGTATTCTGTTTAATTTCACTTTAAGAATATTTACTATTCTTTAGAGCATAAGTATAACAAAGATTAGTTCAATGCAGGCCAGGAGTTTGGCCTAGTGGAGAGTGCTTGCCTCGCATGCATGAAGAGCCGGGTTTGATTCCTCGGTACCACCTACAGAAGCGGTGCTGAAGCTCAAGTGGTAGAGTTCTAGCCTTGAGAAAAAGCCTAGGACAGTGCTCAGGCCCTGAGCTTAAGCCCAGGACTGGCCAAAAAAAAAAAAAAAAGATTAGTTTGATGCTTCTAACTTGGGTCATCTTGTACTTGATGTGGCTCAACTCTTTTCCTGGTTGAAATTTTACTTCTCCAAATGCAAATAATTCTGAATTACAGTGGCTGGAAGTTTGGCCTAGTGGTAGAGTGCTTGCCTAGCACACATGAAGACCCAGGTTCAATTCCATGGTACCACATACATAGAAAAAGCTGGAAGTGGTGCTGTAGCTCAAGTGGTAGAGCTCTAGCCTTGAGGAAGCCCAAGGACAGTGATCAGGCCCCTGAGTTCAGGCCCCAGGACCAGCAAAATAGTAATTATAATAATGATAATAATAATTCTGAATCATATTCTGAATTTTTAGTTACTTCTGCTTGGAATTTAAAATAATATATATATTATTGTTATTATAAAGGTGATATACAAAGGAGTTATAGTTATGTAAGTCAGGTAATGAGTACATGTCTTTTTTGAACAATGTCATCCCTTCACTCCTAGTTTTTCCCCCTCTTGTCTCTACCCACAAGTTTTATTTTTGTTTGTTTTGTATTTTGTTTTTTGCAGTCCTAGGGCTTGAATTCAGGGCCTGAGAACTGTTCTTGGGCTTTTTCAAGGCTAGAGCTCTACCCTTTGAGCCACAGCTGGCTTTTTCGATGTATGTGGTACTGATGAATCAAACCTGGGTCTTTGTGCATGCTAGGCAAGCACTCTACCAAGATCACAGCCCCGTCACCCACAAGTTTTTTGTTTTGTTTTGTTTTTGTTTGTTTTTGTGGGTCATGGGGCTTGGCCTGGGCTCTGTCCCTGAGCTCTTCAGCTCAAGGCTACCACCCTACCCTGAGCCAAGCCTCACTTCTTGTTTTCTAGAGGTTAATTGGAGATAAGAGTCTTAGATCCTTTTGTTCCTGGGCTGGCTTTGAACCTTGATCCTCAGATCTCAGTCTCCTGAGTAGCTAGGATTATAGGCGTGAGCCAACACACCCAGCCACCCACAAGTTTTATAGTTAATTTTCAATGTAATATCTAATGAGTACCACTGCTACCTTTGTTCACCTTTTGTCCCACCCTTTCAGTGCTTCCTAAAGACGGATAAACAAGAAAAACAAAGGTAAAGAAATAATTCATTTACAGTGAAATACTTTAAGCCCAAATAAAGTAATCTCCTTTTTTAAAAAAAAGGGGATTTAAATATAGCATTGTCCTTGGCCAGAGCTCTACCACTTGACCACTTGAGCCTCAGCACCACACCGGCTTTTTTTTTTTTCCCCCATGCATGTGGTACCCAGGAATCAAACCTAGGTCTTCGTGCATGCTAGGCAAGCACTCTACTACTAGGCCAAACTCCCAGCCCCCCTTCTGTCTTTCTTATTGAACCTTTACTTTTTCTTGAGTCTTAACTGCCATGTAAGTTAGGCTTCCAACCTTACATGGTTTGAAAGCTTGCCCAAAGATAAGACCACTATTGAACTACCACAAAAGTATAAATGAAGCCAGGCACAGTGGCTCACACCTGTAATCCTAGCTACTCTGGAAGCTGAGATCTGAAGATTGTGGTTCAAATCCAGCCCAGGCACTAAAGTCCATGAGACTCTATCTCCAAGTAACCACCAGAAAACCGGAAGTGGTGCTGTGGTTCAAGGGGGAGGGCAGTACCCTTGAGCTGAAGAGTTTAGTGCCCAGGCCCAGAGTTCCAGTCCCACAACCAAAAAAAAAAGTATAAATGAATATTTTAATGCCACAAACTTTTCTGTTGCTTGTGTAGTGTCTGTTGAAAAGAATCAGGATTTGACCTCTAAAATAAGATGTAATCATATTGTTTGCCCAGGACACTGTGAGTTTACATTAATGTGTAACAAGTGGATTCAGAACACTGGAATCTCATTCTATTCTGTTATGATTGATTTTTTTTCTCTTTTGTAAAGATAAGTAACTAGGATCCTTCAATTTTATAAAATTCTGTTTCATGGTATGTCAGGGCTCTATTCATATTTTTGTCTTGATCTTCCAATTTGATATTTGCTCTTGTATTTGGAGCATTGGAAGGGCCTAAACTTTGAAATAGTGTCTTGGTTTCACACTTTTTGTTTGTTTTTGTTTATCTATTTTTTATTTTAAAGATTTTTTTAAAGAATTTATTAACGTTGATTTTTACATGATATTTTAAATGACAAGTTTAACATACAAGTGTTCAAGGAGGGAATCTCTATTTACGATCACTGGGATTTAGTATTTAGAACTTAATCACAATTAAGCTAAGGGTTTGTATGTCATAGAAACATATTAATTTATGAAATAAAACATTAAGTCTATAGAGTCATAGGTTTTTATGTCTATATACTTATGTTTATATTTCCATTACCGTGTCCATAGCTTTGGGTATGCAGTTATTGAGTCTGTTTATCTATTTTTAAAACTAAAGTTATATAAAGCTTGTGGATTAAACAGAACAAATTTCCTAAATTTAAAAATAAAAAAAAATAAAGCGAGATGTTTTCATTCCTTGGAGATCATTTCAATAAATATTATTTTGTATGATCATATCCACATAGTTATTGAGCCTTTGTGATCCTCTCTTAAGAATATATTCCTTTGACCTGTATAATTTATCATATCCCATTGTATTTTTTTTTGTCTTTTATAATCCAGTGTGTTTACTTAGATGTAGACTTATAGACAAATTGAAGTTTTATGTCTGGCTTACTTTAATTTTTTTCAAGCCTATCCATTTCCTTTCTAATGGTTTAATATCATTCTTGTTAGTGGAAGAATGGAATGTTATTGTGTGTGTGTGTGTGTATGTGTATATATATATATATATATATATATGTGTGTGTCTCACATTTTCTTGATCCATTTAATTCTGGTCATTTTGAATCCTATGAGATTTGAGTTTTGGCCAGATGTCAGTGGCTCATGCTTAGCTGTTAAGGAGGCTGAAATCTAAGGATCAAAGCAAGTCTAAGCAGAATAGTCCATGAGACTCCTCCAATAAACTACTCAGAAAAAGCTGAAAGTAAAGTTGTGGCTCAAGTGGTAGTACACTTGCCTTGAGCACAAAGAGACTCAGGAACAGCACTCAGGCCCTGAGTTCAAGCCTTAGGACCAGCAAAAAGTAAAAATAAATAAAAATAAAATAAATTGGGTTTTGTTTTGCTGTCTTGTTATTTCATTTTTGTGTCTACCCTTGTCCAGCCCCTGCAATTCCCATATATAACCCAGGCCTTCCTGCATGCTAGGCAACATACCATCACTGGGCTACAGCCTAGATCCTGAGTCTTATTTAATACATTGTTTAATTTTTTTTTTATTTGTTAGTTCTGACCTAGTTTGGTGCAGCCACAAGTTTTGACTCGGTCCTGTGGCAAGTGATTTTGATGTCATTGCTGTTTTCAAAGCCTTTGTGGTGGTGTTAAGATCTGTCCTGTGTGTGCATCACTCAGTTGCCCCAGTGTAGCAACTAGGCAGAGGCTGCTCTGAAGTTTGATTCTTAGTGATTGGGTTATGCTGTTAAAGGTCACACATATGTGGTTCAGAAGTGAGGTAGGACTTCATGGACAACTTCATGTGATTTCTTTTGTAAGTTTCTAAAGATCTACAACACTGCCAAGTCTCTGGCTCCCAGGGTCTCCCAAAAGAAATAATACATCAGAACATGAAAGATGTGCTTTCATGGGAAAGAAGGGCCGTGCACTATCATTAGTCATCAGGAAAATACAAGTTAAAACCACAGTGAGACACCACTGCTCACCCACTAGACTGCTCAAAATTTAGAAGCTGGGCCAGTTGCTTGAGCAACTTACTAGGTGATGCAGAACATATGGAATGTTAGTTCATTGCTGGTGGGATTGTAAGAATGGGATAACCAGCACTTTAGAAAACAAACAGCATTCAAAGGTAAACTTACCTTATGACTCATGATGCTGTTCCCACATGTTTACCACACTAAGATCTATGCACAGCTTTGTTCATAATCACCAAAAAATCAAAACAACTGGAATATCTATCACCTGGAGAATGCATAAACAAATTGTACTTCAATACAACAGAATACTTAGTAATAAAAAGTACTATTTGTATGTGCAACAACATGAGTGAACCTCAAAAGCATTATGCTGCTATGTAAACTGGCTTACACTGGTAATCTCAGCCACTCAGAAGATGGAGAATTGGATGGATGCAGTTTAAGGTCAGCCCAGGCAAAAAGTTAACTGAGATCCCTACCCAGGGTAATCTTAATAAAGAAGCTGGATGGGGATGTGGTGGCCCACACCTATGATCACAGCTACACAAAAAGCCTAAGGAGGATCACAGTCTGGGCTAGCCTGGGTAAAAACACAGGGCTCTATCTCACAAATAACTAATGCTAAAAGAGCTGGTGAGGGGGGGGAGGGAAATGGGTACCAAGACATGTGAAAGGGTATCAATGTACGTGAATTAATGCACCTTCTATCTGGCAAATATCATGTAACCCTTTTACTAATTACAAATAAATAAATAAATAAATAAATAAATAAATAAATAAATAAAAGAGCTGGTGACTTGGCTTAAGTGAGAGAGCACCTGCCTAGCACTTGCAAGGCCTTGTGTTCAAATCCCAGTAATTCCAAAAAGAAGACAAAGAAACCATTACACTAAATGAAAGCTTATTATAAAAGGCTACATGCCTTGTGATTCCATTTACAAGACGTGATGGAGAAGGCATAAATATAGGGAAAGGAAATTAATAGTTATCCAGAGACTGTGAGCCCTGGGGCAGGGAACTTTCTGTAGTGATACAAATCCTCTATATCTTGTACGGTGATTGTATATACATTTGCATTGCACTGTGCACTTAACTGGGACAATAGCATGCCAGTCATGTTTCCAGAAGCTGATTTAAGCTTTCAAACCATATGCTGTCAAAAGTATTTTGAGGGCTGGGAATTTGGCCTAGTGGTAGAGTGCTTGCCTAGTATGGGTAAAGACCTGGGTTTGATTCCTTGGTACCACATACATAGAAAAAATCTGGAAGTGGTGCTATGGCTCAAGTGGTAGAGTGTTAGCCTTGAGAAAGCCCAAGGACAGTGCACAGGCCCTGAGTTCAAGCCGCAGGACTGGCAAAAAAAAATGTATTTTGAAGCCAAATGCCTATGGCTCATCCCTGTAATCCTAGCTACTCAGGAAGCTATGATCTGAGGATCATGGTTCCAGACCTGCCAAGGCAGGAAAGTTGATGAGACTCCAGAAAAAGCTGACTACTTACAGTCCTATTAAAGTTACATCTGAAAATCAGCTTATGTAACACTCTAACATGTTACTGTAAGATGCCTTGAGTTAATATTTCTTAAATTGCTACTGAGTAAGTAAAACAATTAAGGAAAAGACACAAGAAGGCTAGGATTCAGGCCTGGTTATTATTGCATTATAGTTTGTTCATAGCCCTCTGGTATAATTAAAGTATGAGTTGACCATGTGTGCAGTAACCTGGCTATTAAATATCAACTATGCAAGAAAGAAAGAAAAAGATCAGTTTATATTAACATTATTCTGAAACTATTATTTTTATGTTTTCTTTGTTTTGCTTCTTTCCAAGACACTAAACCCTGGATAGAATTTTTTTTATTTATAAAATTATAAATCCCAATAATAATCTTAGTGAGCACTGTATTGTGACCAATGAAACTAAGTAAAATAAACCAGTTACAAGCAGAAGAATTCAGTTACAAGAAGAAGATTCATGTTTCTATTTATACAAGGAGATATCTGGTGTAGTCTGAATCTTAGAAAGCAGAATGATGCTTGTCAGGGCCTAAGAAGATGAAAGAGGAGAGTTGTCCAATGGGCATAGCATTTCAGTTTTGCCATATGAAAAAGGCTGAGATCCTATTGCTCAGCAGGGTGAATAGAAAGATATTATTCTGTTGCCTTTTTGCTATAACAAAATACTTAAGGCTGGATACAGAAATGCTAACTTATTTTGCGGCTCTGATGATTAAATCTTAATTGTCAACATGCATGTCATGATATATTTCTAGAGATAATTATATCATAAGTGCTCTGAGTTTCCTTGAATTTCCTTTGACTCCCTTTAATGGATTCATAATACGATGGCATTATTGTGAGATGGTGAAAATAGGAGATAGGGCCTGCTGGGAAGAAGTTAGGTCATTGTGGGTGTGTCTTAAGGGGTATATTGTGCCCTAGCACTTTCCCATAATCCATTCCCTCCCTCTGCTTCCTTTTTTTTACCATGAAGTGAAACTCCGTCTACCACATGCTTGTGCCATCATGATGTTCTGTCCTTGGGGACCAAACCATGGACCTAAATGAATCTTTCTTCCTTTAAATTACTGTCTCAGGTATTTGGTCATAGCTATGCAAAAGTAAATTTAAAGTCCAAATCAAGCCAACCATCAATTTGGTTTTTGGTGAGGGTCCCCTGACTGAGTCACATAGAGGAAAAAAAACGAAAAACAAAAAAGAAACCAGTAACAGACCAGAGCAAAATCCAGTTTACTCTTGCCTATTAGTTGGGGCTCTATAGAAATACTAATCTCTTCCCATTGACTTAATAACCTTTTATTAGATTCTGTCTTCAAGGCTCGATCACCTGTCATATCACCACACTGGAGACTAAGCTTCCAGTATATGAACCTTTGATAAAACCACATCCAAACAATGACTGTAGTTTATATTGTTGCAATACACATGTTAATTTGGCTACTGTGGTAAGTTTTGTATTTTTTTTTTTTTTACCAGTCCTGTGCTTGGACTCTGGGCCTGAGCGCTGCCCTTGGGTTTTTTCAAGGCTAGAACTCTACCACTAGAACCATAGGGCCCCATCTGGCTTTTTTCTATGTATGTGGTACTGAGGAATTGTGGTACAAGGTCTTGATGCATGCTAGGCAAGCACTCTGTCACTAGGTGAAATTCCTGGCTCCTTGTTATGTGTTCTTTAACACAATAAAACCAAAACATTAATCCTTTAATAGTTCTTAATGTACTCAGAATGAAATCTAAAGTGCCAAAGCCCAGTATGATCTGGTTTTGCTCATATCTCTGAGGCTCATTTTGTACCATTGCTTCCTTATCCATTGTTGTCCAGCCACAGTGGCTTCTTTGCTTTTCTCAAACTCTGCCTGGAATACTCCCTCAGACTTTAACCTATCTGGCTCTGTCTTGTTTTTCAAGTTTTGGCTTTAGTCATGCTTCCTCAGGAAGATTTTTCCTGACAATCTAATCTTTCCTTATCAGTTGCTATGTCACATCACTCTACTAAATCTTATGCCCAAGGTTCCCCACCATCTCCTATTTTCTTATTTGTGTAAGAATTTAAGTTGTCTGAGAGCAGGAACCATGTCTGTTTGTTCATCTTTGTATCCCTATGTACTTAGAACAGCACCTGACATGTGGTCAGTCCTTGGTAAATATTTGCTGAGTGAAAATTGAGCTTCCTAGTCTTAATGATCATTTCTTGTGAAGGACTACCCTTTTCTCCAAGCTTTAAACTTGCATTTAAAAATTCCATTTTTGGGGCAGGGCACGGGCATGAGCATGCCTATCCTCCTAGCTACACTGGAGCCTGAGATCTGAGGAGCTATGTTTGAAGTCAGCCCAGGCGGGAAAATCTGTGAGATTCTTTTTTTTCTTTTTCTTTTTTATTATTGTTACAATTACATTCGCCAGATAGTGATACATTACTTCTCACACATTGATACCCTTATTATGTTTTTGACCCCATTTCTCTCTCCCACCCGAGATTCTTATCTCCAGTGAACTTCCAAAAAGTTGGAAGTGGACTTAGGGCTTAAGTGGTAGAATGCTAGCCTTGAGCAAAGAAGCTCAGGGACAGTGCCCAGGCCCTGCATTTGAGCCCCCAAACCAGCACACATACATAAATCTTTCTTGGCTATTCTCATCTAGACATTCTGCAAATATCTCAAATGCAACATACTCGAAAAAAAAAAAAAACAACTTGTCATGTCCCTCACTGCTGACTTAGTTATTCTATCATGTCTTGCTGCTTCTCTCCGTTATTGGTTGGTCAACTGATGAGGTCTGAGGTCCTCTTGGGTTACTCTCTCCTCCCCAGCTCCCACCATTTATCAACAATATCAGTAGTCCATCTTGCATCCTTCTCTTCCATTTCACAGTTGCTACCACTGCATTTGAGGCCTCATTACTTTTACTGAGACCATTTTTTTTTTTTGCCAGTCTTGGGCTTGGGCTCAGGGCCTGAGCACTGTCCTTGGACTTTCTCAAGGCTAGAGCTCTACCACTTGAGCCTCAGCACCACTTCCAGCTCTTTTCTATGTATGTGGTACCGAGGAATCGAACCCAGGTATTCGTGCATGCTAGGCAAGCACTCTACCACTAGGCCAAACTCCCAGCCTACTGGGACCATTTTTAAAACATAAAAGGATGATAAAGTTGTTGAAGAAAAGGGAACTCTGCCAGGGACCTTATGTTGGAGGATTTTGATGGGTCATTGGCATCAGCTGATAAGCAAACCTAGGCTTGTAAGGCATTTTTCAGGGATGATCGAAGGACAGGACATAAATCAGGGTCTATTTCATGTGTGAAAAAAAAAAGGTGAGGGAGGCTTTGTAAAGCATCTGATATTATAAGTGTCTACCTACATATCAGGAGCATGGTGAGGTCTTGGAGAAGTTATGCCCCCTCCCTTCTCAATCTTTAGTCTTCACCTTCTAAATCAAGATGTGGAAAAGATCAGGTGACAAGAATGGTAAGATAAAGGCTTTCCACAAAGTGAGTCTGTGAGTTCGTGTAGATAAAAGTAGTTAGGTGTGGATGCTTTATTCCCCTTAAAATTTCATCTTCTACCCAACACATTTTAAAAGTAATGTCTTATATTGCCCTGGTTTATGTAGCTGTGTTAGCGTACATAGACCAGTTTTCCTTACTTCCTTTCCTTTCCCTTTCCATATGAATCTTAACCTCCTTGTGCCTCATTTCTCACATCTATAAAATGGGCAGAGTATAATTATCTCACATAATTGCTGCAAAGATTAATTCATATAAAACCCTTAGAACAGGTCTGGAATATAGTAGATGCTAAGGTGTAATGCTATTATTGTTATTAACTGACATAACATAACTCCTACACTCTTAGAACAGGTCTGGTATATAGTAGATACTAAGGTGTAATGCTATTATTATTGTTGTTATTAACTAACATAACATAACTCCTACTTAGAACAGGTTTGGCTTATAGTAGATACTAAGGTGTGGTGCTATTATTATTGTTATTAAGTGACATAACTGTCCTATTAGTTAAATGTATTATCTGTCTGTCTATCTATCCATATATGTATTCCTTCTCAATGTGTATATACATACATACAAAAATAACTAAAAATTTAAAAACATGAGAAGGTATGTCAAGTTTCAAGAAATAATGTACCCATTACCAGATGAATGTAACTGTAACCCCTCTATACATTATCCCAACAATAAAATACAATTAAAAATAAATAAAAATAAAAAATAAAACTGGACTGGAAATGTGGCCTAGTGTGGTTAATTGGGGATAAGCATTTCATGGACTCTTTCCCCAGGCTGGCTTTGAATTGTGATCCTCATAGCTCAGGCTCCTGAGTAGCTAGGATTATAGACGCGAGCCACCAGTGCCTGGCTTAATTTTTTTTAACTTTCTGTATTAATCTCCTCTATAGTTGAGCCACCTCCAAGTTCATACAACTTAGTGAAAAGAAAATATATACTTGGTGGGAATGCCTGAATTTAATTTTTGAAAGTTTAAATTCCTTACTCTTTTTAAACTTGTCCTTCATGTTTCAGGTGGTATGCAAGATTATAATTATGTATGGGCCAACTGTTTTGAGATCACATTAGAACTGTCATGTTGCAAGTACCCACCTGCTTCACAGCTTCGACAAGAATGGGAGAATAATCGTGAGTCTTTGATCACATTGATTGAAAAGGTAAAAATCACTAACTGGAAGGCTAGAGAATAGAAGCAGTGAATTAAGTAAAGGAGAAATTTGGTTGGTTGTGTATGAATGGCAGTCTAAATTTGGTATTCTGTAGTCTTCATGTTTGTTTGTTTGATTTTTGTTTTTTCCTCAATCTTGGGCTTGAACTAGGTGCTGTACCTGAGCTTTTTTTCCTCAACGCTAGTGCTCTACCACTTGAACCATTTCTGGCTTTGTGGGGTGTGTGTGTGTGTGTGTGTGTGTGTGTGTGTGTGTGTGTGTGTGTGTGTGTGTGTGTGTATGTGTGTGTGTGCTTAACTGGAAATAAGAGTCTTACAGACTTTCCTGTCCTGGCTGGCTTCAAATGATGATTCTCAGATCTCAGCCTCCTAGCTTGTTAGGATTTTAGGCATGAGCCACCAACTCTTGGGCTCGTTATTATTTAAGATTATAGGTTATTTCTATAGATTATAATCTATTAAAGCATAGCTGTGCTTCTGTTTTCTCTAATGCTACCTCAGCTTTCTGCTCCATGGGAGCCTGTTTTAGAACATTTTTGCAAATGAAAGTAATCAGTAAGATTTGTACTACTAAGGGCTGGGGTTGTAGCTTGGTTGTAGGATGCATGATTGCTATCAGCAAAAGAAGTCCTAGTTCAGTTCCAACTATTATATACTCCTGACAAATTTGTACTGCTGGGTTCTTAAATACATAAATTTCAATCTTATACAATTATGTATGCAACTATTAGATATTATAGTTTACTGAGGAAATTAAAGCCTGGCTTTGAAAAAGAAGGAATTTCAGAAGCAGCTTAGTAGTAGAGAATTCATATCTATCTATCTATATTCAGATATATCTCTCTATATAGATATATTCAGATATATACTTAAGTTTAAGAATTTATTATTTTGTTTATATTTTGACACTCAAGGGATTGAAAATACTTTGATAGACTAGAGGAGTAACTTTAAGTTTTAGAAATTCTAATATCAATGTAGATCAATGTTCTGTTGTTTTACCTTTTAAATTGATTGTCTCTGAACTTTGATTCTTGTTTTTTAGGTCCACATTGGAATTAAAGGATTTGTTAAAGATTTAGTAACAGGATCTGGGTTAGAGAACGCAACCATCTCAGTGGCTGGTATTAATCATAATATCACAACAGGCAGATTTGGTGATTTCCACCGATTGCTTGTTCCTGGAATGTATAATCTTACAGCAGTATTACCTGGGTAAGAATTTAAACTAGGCTCTTAAAATGTTAATTATCTGGGGTTTTTTTTTGTTTGTTTGTTTGTTTTGTTTTGTTTTTGTTTTTTGCCAGTCCTGGGCTTGGGCTCAAGGGCTGAGCACTGTCCTTGGATTTTTTTTTCCCCTCAAGGCTAGAGCTCTACCACTTGAGCCATAGCACCACTTCTGGATTTTTTTTTTTTTTTTGGTACTGGGGATTGAACCCAGGATGTTGACAAGTGCTTTACCACTGAGCTACATCCCAGCCTCTGCTTCTGGCTTTTTTCTATGTATGTGGAACCAAGGAATTAAACCCAAATCTTCATGCATGCTAAGCCAGCACTCTATCACTAGGCCAAACTTCTGGCCCCAAGCTTCTGTTTTATATCTAAGAAAGAAAAATATATGCCTTTTATTTTTCTTTACTCTATTTTTCTCCTCTTTCTTTCTAATTTTTTCCCCAAGTTGTGGGGCTTGAACTCAGGGCCTGGACACTGTCCTTGGACACTTTTTACTCAAGGCTAGCACACTGCCACTTGAGCCACAGCACTACTTCTGGCCTTTTCTGAATATGTGGTACTGAGGAATTGAACCTAGGGCTTCGTGCATACTAGGCGAGCTTTCTACCATTAGGCTACACTCCTGGTCCATTTCCCCCCCCCTCTTTTATTTTTATTTTATTTTATTTTTTGCCAGTCCTGGGCTTGAGCTCAGGACCTGAGCCCTGTCCTTGGACTTTCTCAAGGCTAGAGCTCTACCACTTGAGCCTCAGCACCACTTCTGGCTTTTTTCTATGCATATGGTAGCAAGGAATCGAACCCGGGTCTTTGTGCATGCTAGGCAAGCACTCTACCACTATGCCAAACTCCCAGCCCTCTATTTTTTTTATAATGAGAAAAGAGTATCCTGGAGTATTTTGTCACATAACAGAATGTGTAATTGTAATGTTGTGAGGAAGGAAAATTTTTAAATCTTGGGAAGAGTCTTACCTATGTAAAGCACTTCTCTCAAGGACCAGAACAGAAGCAACCCAGGGCTCTGCAAATGGCATTAGGAGAAGTCTGAATTAACATGTGCACATGAAAGGAGTGGTGTCCCAACTTCTCCTGCAAAGCTTGCTGGAAGCTTGCCTTCATAAGGATTTAATTGAAAACCTTTCATTTAATTTTGAACTTTGAAATGTGGGAAAGAAGCTAGAATGCCAGTTTGATAAGGCAGCAAAAATAGATAATTTATACTTTTGAATGTTGTAGCAATGGCTATAATGGAGTAGTAGGCATATTCATCCTTTTGAATGTTATTTATTTATTTTTTGTAAACATTCTAGTATGCGGTGCCTGAGAAGATTGGCAAGAAAATAGCTAAAGACTTAGCCTGAGATTCTCAAGAGATAATATACTAAAGCTCTTTTAAGTTTATATATATATGTGTCTGTTTAGTTTTGAGTTTTGATAGGGTACTAAAAGGCTACTATGTTTCCCTTATGTTAAAAGTATTGTCTGTCTTAACTCCAAGCCCTCGCCTTTGTCAAATATTTTTTCAGGTACATGCCGTTGACTGTTAATAATATAATGGTGAAAGAAGGACCTGCCACAGAGGTGGATTTTTCCCTTCGGCCAACTGTGGCTTCAATCCCTGACACGACTGAGGTGGCAGCAACTGCGAGCACAGTTGCTGGTCCTAATATTTCTCCTGGAACATCCCCCTCCCACCAGCCAATTCAGCCAAAAGATTTTCACCACCACCATTTCCCTGACATGGAAATCTTCTTGAGAAGATTTGCCAATGAATATCCTAATATCACTCGACTTTACTCACTAGGAAAATCAGTGGAGTCTAGAGAGCTCTATGTGATGGAGATATCTGATAATCCAGGTGTCCACGAACCAGGTACTTGGAATGGTCTTGCATATCATTTCAGTAACGCTTCTCAAAGCTTTGTGTTATATTGCTCTTCTTTGTTGAGAAAGGGTATCCGTGTAGTATGTATAGTTGAAAACATGATCAAAAAAGAAAATTAGCCAATCTGTTCCCCCCAAAGAAGAACTCTGCTAAATTACATTAGGTAAGGTATTTAATATGTACCCATATTAGATTCCTTCTACTAAGATTTATGTTATAAATTAAATTTCTTTTGCACATTTATGTACATGTACCACACACATATATACATATGTACACACATATACTTTGAGTCTGCTGAGATATATATGTTTTTAAGGAAGCTTCAAAATGTTTGGGAAGATTTTACTAAATTTTGGCAAAACACGTGTTTGTTGAAAAGTTTTTAGCCAGGTGCCAGTGGCTCATACCTGTAATCCTAGCTACTCAGAAGACTGAGATCTGAGGATCACTGTCCTCTGTGTATTTGAACATATTGAGAAGAAAAGTGAGAGTCAGTAAAAAGTGGAAAGGAAAATATCTTCCATGTAATTATTTTGTTTTCAGGTGAGCCAGAGTTTAAGTACATTGGAAATATGCATGGAAATGAAGTAGTTGGAAGAGAATTGTTACTGAACCTCATTGAATACCTTTGTAAGAACTTTGGAACAGATCCTGAAGTAACTGATTTGGTTCGCAGCACTAGAATTCACCTGATGCCATCCATGAATCCTGATGGATATGAAAAGTCCCAAGAAGGTAAATACCTGATTAGTAATGCTTTAGGGTTTTAGTTATTGTATCACATAATTATTTTTAGGGTAGAAGAGACTTTGAACCTCTTGTTTCTTTGGAATTTCTTTCTTTCTTAAAAGCTCTTTTATTTGTTAGTAAATTGGCCAGATTATTCACTAAGATCAATTAAAATCAAGCTTATGTTCACAAATTTTTTTTTGTATTTTCGTAACATCTTTCTGTATTCAGGGTTCTCTCGAGTAGCAGAACCAATAGGATACATATATAATTATAAAAAGAAGATTTATTGGCATGGCTTAAATGATTAGAGGCTGTCACTTGCATGCTGTGAGAGAACCTATAGTCACTTAGTCCTAGAAGCTGGAAGCTTCAGAATAAGGGACTCTAATGGCACAGCTCCAGTCCAAAGCTGAAGGCCTAGTTGCTCTTGAGACTCTCTAGGGCAAATCACGTTGAAAGACTGAAGAAACTAGGATCTGGTGTTTATGGGCCATGGCAGAGCAGGGAGAGTGGATCTTGTATTCACTGGCTGGCTGACTCCAACCTATTGGATAGTGCTACACACATTTAGAGTTAGTCTTTCTCCTCAGTTACTATCTTGAATGTCAGTCATCTCTGCAAATCTCCTCAGACATACCAAGAAGTGTACTTTACTAATCTCCTAATCTCTCAGTCCCATCAAGATTAAATATATTCATATATAATAACTTATTAATATATTAATAAGTTTTAACAAAGATTTATTTTAGTATAACAGGTTTAATGCAGGGAAAATAGAAAAGGGGAGAGAAACATTTTCTGCTCCCCATGTAGGAAATGGGATTTGAAGACTACAACATAGTCTAAAATTTTTCTAAATGGTTTCATTTTAACAGTAACTTTTTAAAATTATATTGTTGTATTGGGAATCTTCTAAGGGAAAAACCAAACCAGAAGTATCTGAAGGCAGTGACTCTGTTTTTGACCCAGTCCTATTGTTCATACATAACCTTAGCCTCCTTAATTATTGACTTTCCATTCTCCTGCCTCCTCTAGCTAAGCAAGCCTATCTCTACTGCAACAATGTAACAAGGTTTACCTAGGCCATCTGTATAGAACACAAGTATAGTAAAAATCTATTTTTTCCCAGCTCATAATTCTGTAGGAAATGTTAATGTTTCCTTCTGAAAGTTTGATACTTTTGGTCTGTAATAGACAGACAATGGACAAAAGAGATAAAAAGCAACAGAAACACAGCACCCATATACAAAGTACATGATTAAGGAGTAGGCAGTTGAAATTTACAGTTAAAGCAAAGGGATGGAGTTTGGATTTCTTAGGTGAGGTGGTAGCTGCAAGCTATGAAAGTTGGAGGGGAGAAAGTGTGCTGTGTGTGTAAGTATGTGTTTATGTATACACACTTCTGCGCCTGCCTGCATGCATATATGTGCATATGTGCATATGCTGTTCCTGGGAATTGAACTCAGGCCTGGACACTGTCCTTGAACTTTTTTTTTTTGCTTATGGCAGGGTGTTCTGCCACCTGAGCCACAGCTCCTCTTCCAGCTTTTTGATGGTTAACTGGAGTCTCAAAGACTTTCCTCCCCAGGCTGGCTTTGAACTGTGCTCTTCAGATTTCAACCTCTTGAGGAGTTAGGATTATACATTATAGGTTTGAGCTACCCATGCCTGGCAAAATAAAGTCTTCCAATAGTAAGTATCTGTGCTCATTTCTGGGCTAGGCTGAAGACCCCCAGTCTCTTATTCCTCTGGAAATATCTTTTGTAGGTAGAAAAAGACTTCTTATAGACACAAACTTCTTCTGTATTTGCTATTTATTAATATAGAGAACTGTAAATTTGTTTTTTTATATAAAAAAGACAGCTTTTCAGGACTATTCCTGTGCTTGCAGTTTCTCTCAATAACTAACTTGAAAATATGCCCAAGAACTCTATTTGGAGTGTGATATTTCACTCTCTCACAGTTGCTCCTAGGCAAAAATACCTGTAAGTAGAACAGGAAAACCACAGTGTGAATATGCAGCCATGTGGTTGATAACTCACCCTTGGCAAACCATTGGGTATATTTACCTATCATCATTATCCAGTTGATTTGTATTTTTTCTCAAAATTGCAATATGGAATATGCACAGTTAAGCTTAAGTTGTATTTTTTTCTTCTATCAGTTTCAATTTCCAACTTTTTTTGGTTATTTTTTTCTTTTGTCTCACTTTTCTTTTAATCACTCCAGTATAAGCATACCATAATTTCTTTTCATTTGGTCTAGTTCTTCACAATGTCATACTCTGTGCAAACACAGTAGAGTGCCTCTCTGACTAGTACTGCTCACTCAAAAAGGTGTGAACATATCTTTGTTTATTGATTATTGACAGTTGAGTGAAGCTTTAACATAATTTATATAATTGGATTTTTCCTCTCAAAGTATGACTAGAGGGCAGAAGCAAAATGATAGTAGCTTTAGCTCTCTGTTCTAAAGTTTTGGAAAAGAGTTTTAAATGCACAATTTAAATAAGATGTATTATTATTTTTTTTTTAATGCTGGTCGTAAGGCTTGACCTCAGGTCCTGAGTACTATTCTTAAGCTTTTGTGCTCAAGGCTAGTGCTCTCCAACTTGAGCCGCAGCTCCACTTTCAGCTTTCTTGGTGGTTTAGTGGAGATAAGAGTCTCACATACTCTACCATGCTGGCTTCTAACTTTGATCCTGGGCAGTAAAATATATTTTAATTGTAATGGGGTTGATAATAATGAATTATAATGTGTTTGCACTTGACCATGAGTTAAAATAGCTGAAGCAGTATATGTTGGATTAAAGTTCAAGTAAAACATAGCTTAAATTTGAACCTTCTATCTTTTAGGAGATTCAGTAAGTGTAATTGGTAGAAATAACAGCAACAACTTTGACCTGAACCGAAATTTCCCAGACCAGTTTGTTCAGATCACAGATCCTACCCAACCAGAAACTATTGCTGTAATGAGCTGGATGAAGGCCTATCCTTTTGTGCTGTCAGCAAACCTTCATGGAGGTATGGCAACTCTATATACCACTCATGTCTTCTGATTAGGAGCAATTGAAAATTCTAGTGAAATTTACCTGTTTATAGTCTTAAAGCTTTCAGAAAAATGACACTTCTGTTTCTGCTTCTATGGCAGATAACAATAAAGGTCTTACTGGTTTTTAAGTCAATTCCATGGTTATTCCCTTTACTCTCTTTCCCCCACTTCCTGGCTTTTCTTTCTTTACCCTCCCCACCTTTTCTCTTTCTCTAAATCTCCCTTCTTTCTGTTCCCTTGCTCTCCTTTCTTCTCCATGTCCAACTTCTCTCCACTGAGATGGAGTCTCATGGAATTTTCAGCTCTTGGCTGCCTTGGAACCAATATCAGCTTCCTGTGTGCTATGACATTCATATCACCACTTCACTCAGCTATGGGTTGAGAAAGAGCTCTCCCAAATTTCCTAGACTGGCCTCAAATAATTATCCTCAGTCTGTGCCTCCCACGTAACTGGGATTGCAGAAGGGAGCCATTAACCCTCAGCTGATGCTTTTTGTTTGAATATTGATCACAAATCCAAGGTGAAACAGTGTTTTTTGAGACATTACAATTGAGTAGGAGGAGGTGTTACAGCATACTTATTTTTGGTGATTGAATGAGTATAACTTTCTTTATACTTGCTGCCTAAGAATTTTGTTTCCTGTGAATATTTGCAGTTGTTTCTTATCTCATCTGAATTAAGATTGGAAAGTTCATTCCTGTTGCCTCCCTTCCTATGAAATAGCATGATAAAAAAAAGGGCAAAGGTAAATAGCTCAGTGAAGGACATAATAGACAAATGAAAATAGCGTGACTAATAGGAAAATGAAAGATTCCAGTCTTTGGCAGGGGAGTGTGAATGTGCATCTAAAAGTCTGTGCCTGAGAAGCACAAAGGGAGCTGATAGCTTCACATGTATCTTAACTCCTGAAATATGTGATACAGCTCCAATAATAAGATTCTCCAATAATAAGATTGACTATTTTGAGCATGAACAGACCAGCTCTGCTATCCCTGTCATTTAATCCCTCTGCTTTAGAGTTCCTCTCTCCAAAGTGAGATAGATAGATTAGTTTAAACCTCTTGTTATTTTTAAATTTCATGACCAGTAAAATGCCTGAATCTTGCTGAAAACATATCCAAATACACTCAATTTTTCTCATCCTAAGTATTATAAAGCAAAATTATGTGAGTTATACTTGCATATTTCTGATTTCATTTCCAGTAAGTAAATAGATAAATTCCCATGTTCTTTCTAGTCAAGGCAACATTTAGATCTTGTGTATGTCGCTATTTATTTACTTAATCATTTTGATTTTTATTGACAAAATCAGTGATTTTTTTTTCTTTTTTAATGGGCTGATCCCATGGCCTTGCACATGCCAGGCAATTTTCCTACCACTGAGTCACACTCTAGGCTTATTTCTCATTTCTGTTCCTGAACAGATTTTATTGTTTTTCCTTCTCAGGCACTATTAGTGAAAGCTTACTTTATGTCAGTGATCCATCTTGAAACAGATAATGATATATTTTCCTTGGTTATTTTGCTTATAGGTTCACTGGTGGTTAACTACCCTTTTGATGATGATGAACAAGGAATTGCCACATACAGTAAATCACCAGATGATGCTGTGTTTCAACAAATAGCACTTTCTTATTCTAAGGTATGCTTGTGTTTGAATATCAGATGCTATAAAATGAAATGATTAAAAGGTGACGTGGACTCTGGCACCGGTGGCTCATACCCATAATCCCAACTACTCAAGGAATAAAGATTGGGAGGATTATAATTCCAGGCCATCATGGCTAAAAAGGTTTATGAGACCCTATCTCAATAGGAAAAGGCTGGTTGTAGTGATACATAGTCTCATTCCAACTACAGTGGTAAGCTTAAAAAGGAGGATTGCATTCCAGGCCAGCCCAGTGAAAAAGTGAGACCATGCCTCAAAAATAAACACAGCAAAAGTAGCCAAGCATCTGCTGAGAAAACACAAGGCACTGAGTTTAAACCTCAGGATCAAGAGAAGTATCATGTCCTCTAAGTGGTTTCTTGGTTGAGCTTTTCATGACTCCTTTCAGTCAGCTAGTCTGTGGACTTTGGGGCTTTTCTTTTCCTATTTCTTACTTGACTTTGTGAACATGCTACATGCCTTTCCCGATTTGTCTTTAATAGCACAGTACTTGGAACATATGCTTTCAGCTTGTTTTCATTTAACACACATGTTAAGTTATAAGCTAAGTGAAAGATAAGCAGAAGGATTGACACATTGCAGTTCTGAAGCCAGTGGGAAAATCTAGTTATCACTTGTAGACTGACTTACAAGAAGTGTTTATTGAGTTACAGCTGTAGCCATGCTTTCATAGATTGCTTACTCCTTCAACTTTTGAAAATGAGTTGGTGTAAATTACCATGTTAATAAACTGAAGTAGAAAACTTTGCAGTTATTCAAGGAGAAAAATTGAAAAATTGCAACAGAGAATTTAAGGGAGCGTAAAGCCTAAAATTTTTACAACCTTGCCCTTTTTCAGGAAAACATTGCTGATGGCTGACAAGATATTTAATCTATACCATCTAATCATTCTACCTTTCCGATTCTTTAATTCTCTGCAAGTGGTACTTGTGTAATTATTAAGAGCTGCAAAAAAAGGGAGTAGTGGCTGGGAGGATGGCCTAGTGGCAGAGTGTTTGCATAGCATGCTTGAAACCCTGGGTTCAATTTCAGTTTCTGGGTACCACATACACAGAAAAAGCTGAAAGTGGTGCTGTGCAAAGTGGTATAGTGCTAGCCTTGAGCACAGAGAGGCTCAAGGACAGAGCCCAAGCCCTGAGTTCAAGTCCCAGGACTGGCAGAGAGAGGCAGGAGGGTGAGGGAGAGGGGGAGAGAGAGAGGGAGGAGGAGAGAGAGAGAGAGAGAGAGAACAAACACAAAAGAATAGCTATTTATTTCACCTTAAAGAATTGTTACTTTCTGACCAGGAGATGGGCCAACTGGTAGAGTGCTTGATTAGCATGCACAAAGACCACGTTTCAATTCCTTGGTGCCACATACGTAGAAAAAGCCAGAAGTGGTGCTGTTGCTCAAGTCGTAGAGCTCTAGCCTTGAGAAAGCCCAAGGCCAGTGCTTAGGCCCTGAGTTCAATACCCAGGACCAGCAAAAAAAATAGTAATAATAAGTTTATGATGTCCAATGTATCAGTCTTTTTTTTAGTTGTGCTTTTGATGTAACAATCAGGAAATAAAGGCACCAAAAGTTTGTTCCTGTATGTTTTCCTAAGTCTTTTATGGGTTTACCCCATACTTTTAGCTGTATGAGACATCTTAAGCTAACTTTTGGGTATGGTATGAGGAAAAGGTCAAAGATTATCCTTTTATATGTGGATAGTCAGTTGTTTCCATACCATTTTTTAAAAAAGATTATTCATTGCCTATTGGCTGTCTTAGCATCCTTATCAAAATACCACTTATAGCTAAGCACTGGTAGCTAAGGCCTGTCATCCTAGCTACTCTGGAGGCTGAGATTTGAGAATTGTAGTTTGAAGCCAGCTTGGGCAGGAGAATCTGTGAGATTCTTATCTCCAATTAAATCACAGAAAAATCCAGAAGTGGCACTGTGATTCAAGTAAAGAGTGCTAACCTTGAGCAAAAGGATCTCCAGGACAACACTAGGCCCACAGTTCAAGTCTCAGGACTGGCAAAAAAGAAAATACCAATTATGAGAATAAATCTCCAGAGCCATTAATATATCACACATCATCCTTGAAAAGTCATCACTGGCTCCTTTCTGCTCTGAGAATGAAGGCCTTGTGCCTTTTGTTCCTTTGGTCTTGACTTATCTCACTCAACATGATTTCCTCTAGTTTCATCAATTTCCCAGTGAATGCCATTATTTTATCATGTTTGTTGGCTATGTAGAATTCCACTGTATATATGTACCACATTTTTTGTATCCATTCATCTATAGTAGGACATCTGGGTTGTTTCCATCGCTTGGATATTGTGGATAGCGCAGAGATAAACATGGCTGTGCAGGTGTCCTCATATATCCTGGGTTATGATGCTCAGGGTAGATGCCCAGGAGTGGTATGGAAGGATCGTAGGGATTTTCAGTTTTTCAAGAAACCTCCAAACTGCCTTCCAGAGTGGCTGTACTAGTTTACATTCCCACCAGCAGTGCAGTCTCAGACAATGACAAATGCTGGTGGGGTTGTGAAGAAAGAGCAGAATTTTTTTTTGAAAAATTTTTTTAGGGCTTGAACTGAGGGATCTGAGTACTGTCTCTGAGATTCTTTTTCTCAAGACTAGTGCTCTACCCCTTAAAATACAGCACCACTTCCAGCTTTTTCTGGGTAGTTTATTGGAGATAAGAATCTCATAGGCTTTCCTGCCCAGGCTGTCTTTGATTCCTAATCCTCAGATCTTAGCCTTCTAAGTAGCTAGGATTACAGGCATGAGCTACCTTTGCCCAGCAAGCACAAATTTTTTAGAAAAGGTTTAGGCAGTTTTTAAAATTACTTATAATTGCAGGTAATAAATGAAATCTTACCTATTATCCTTCAGAGAGTATTTTTAACTTTTAAAAATAAATTCATGGGACCAGGAGTTTGGCCTAGTGGTAGAGTGTTTGCCTAGCATGCACGAAGACCCAGGTTCGATTCCTCAGTCCCACATGCATAGAAAAAAGCCAGAAGTGGTGCTGTGGCTCAAGTGGTAGAGCTCTGACTTTGAGAAAGCCCAAGGACAATGCTCATGCCCTGAGCTGAAGCCCAGGACTGGCAATAAATAAATAAATAAATAAATAAAAATAAATTCAAAGGGGGGAGGGAAAGGGGGACAAAAACATGAGAAGGGATATCAAGGTTCGAGAAGTAATATACACACTACCTGATGAATCTACAGTAACCCCTCTGCATTATCCTGACAATAAAATACAATAAAAATAAATTCATATGGACAAAATTCAAATGACATAGAATTTATACATTGTAAAGTCTCACTTCTTCCTTTGTCCCTGTTTCACCACCCCAACCCCTCATACTCTTTATTAGTAACCATGTTCATTAAATTATCCTATATCCTTCCTGCAGTTTTTTGATGAAGATTCAAGCAAATATAAGATTCTTTTTCTTTCTCAGGAAAATTCCCAGATGTTTCAAGGTAGACCTTGCAAGAATATGTATCCTAATGAATATTTTCCTCATGGAATAACAAATGGAGCTAATTGGTATAATGTCCCAGGTAAAGATTTTCAAAGCCTTACAACTTGATGGATTTTCTTTTCTTCTGGATGGCGCTGCTTATTACTGATCTTTTTTTTAACTTTGAAAAAGAATCATTCTTTTAAATGTAGTTTTGTTTAAATAGTCTAACATTTCAAATAACCTTTTCAACTATTTTTCATCTGTGTGTTCTTTGAGTTTTGAAAAGTCATGGTGAAAGTGTTCATTTTTATTTCTGGCTACTGCAAAGCACCATATATGTTCTAATAGGAAGAGGATATGCTACACATAAATTATTATTGGACATGAAAGTGCAGGTATTTTACCTGGGCTACAAACATTCAAGAACCATCCTACAAATGCATTATTATTTTTCAAATCAATGCAGATCCAAGATGAATGTGACATACTACTAGAAATGATAGTAAAAATCAAAGCCTTTCAGGATGTGAACTATTTAGAACTTCCTCAGTGATTTCTTTTAAATTTTTGACATTTAGGTGGTATGCAGGACTGGAACTATTTACAAACAAATTGCTTTGAAGTAACTATTGAACTGGGTTGTGTGAAATACCCATTTGAAAAAGATCTGCCAAACTTCTGGGAACAGAATCGAAGATCTCTAATCCAGTTTATGAAACAGGTAATCAGAAGTGAATTTTTATTTTTTCCAAGAGCAAATTTTTTGTATGACAGCTAGTTTTCATATAGTGATGTTAGAATAAATCCTTTCTAATATTTACTCATTTTGAATATTCTGATTTATTTAGTGTATTTATCAAAAAACATCATGGATACAAGTAAGTTTATTTGTATAAATGTGAAAGAATTGAAGAAAATGATTAAACAAGATAGTTAATAATTAATGGGAACATTTTACCATCTGTATAGAAGGCCAACATAAATTAGATTGTATACCTAGGCATTTCTCAATAGAAGGAAAATAGACTGTAAATACTTTTATCCTTATTGCCAGTGATTTACTATGAAATGATTAATTTCTTGGCTTATTTGGATATACATGGTAGCAATAGGTAAAAAGTGATTAGTGAATAGTTAATTAGATTAATGTGTTATATTAGTAGTACATTTCTGCTTTTACTGTTTTCCTACATGGTCTAACTTGAAGCCTGTGAGTTTATATATACTTATTTTGAAATTTTTTACATACAAAAGATGTAACACTTATATAATTATCACTGCTATTTCTAGTCCTACATTTAGTAATTTTTAACATTTTGTCATATTTGCTTTATTTATTTGAAAAAATACATATACAAGATATATATTTTTTGGCTGAACTATTTCAGTAGATAATGAGGGTGTTAGGACTTTTTCCCCACAAATATTTCAGTTCCTGCCTTTCAACAATCAGGATATTGTATACATCATCTCTTAAGTCCCAATACTGGATCTAAGAAAATTAACAATAAATTTTAATACTATTAAATACCTAGCATGTACTTTATAACCAAAATCTAGTTGTTATTTATGCATTATACTTAATTGTTGTATCTCTTTGTGCTCTCTAATCTGGAATAATTCTTCCTTTTTTTTAGTGGCATTTTCCTTCAGAAGAGGCCAAGTTTATTTTCTCATAGAACAACCTATATCATGAAATGGTCTTAATGTCCTAAAGTTTAAACAGTGTTTTTAATATTTTTTTATGATAAAGACAAACCTACCCTGTGAACAATTAGTCTTTAGAAACTGAAATATTTTGTTTAATGAGCATTTACATTTAGATCTGCTCCATAGTCCAAAATCCTGTTTGTTTCATTTGTTTACATGATTGACAACCTGTTAGTTTAGAACATGAGCTCTCAAAGTAATTAGATGATACTCTTTACTCTAAAATCTGGTGTCTGTCCTTTATCCAGGTTCATCAGGGTGTCAAAGGATTTGTCCTTGATGCTACAGATGGCAGGGGTATATTAAATGCCACCATTAGTGTTGCTGAAATTAATCATCCAGTGACTACATACAAAACTGGCGATTACTGGCGCCTTTTGGTTCCCGGAACTTACAAAATCACAGCATCTGCTCGAGGGTGAGTGAGGAATGATTTAAATTGAGTGCTTGGGGATAAGACAAACATGGTTCCATTCTGGAATATTATTTCTTGGAAGTCCTAGAGAAGCTAGGCATTAGAGGAACCTCTCAGAAGGCTGAGATTTGAAGATCAAGCAAGGTTGGAGGCCAGCCTGGGCAAGAAAGTCAGTAAGACTTTTCTCTCCAATTAATCACAGAAAAAGTCAGAAATGACACTGTAGCTCAAGTGTTAGAGTGGTAGCCTTGAGCGAAAAGGAGCTCAGGGACAGCACCCAGGCCCAGAGTTCAAGTCCCAAGACCAGTAAAAAATGAAAAAATAATAAGCCTGGAGGGTCTGCTTAGCAAGCCAGAGTTTCACAGGTAGAAGTTTAGAACTGGTTTCACTATCCTCTAGTGGCAAAGTGAGCACCCACTTGACCTGAGAAGTCTGTGTAGCTACCTTACTGTAGTTTGACCACCTGTCCTCTGTCTTGATGCAGAAGCCAGAGTTGGCAATTCCCTTCACTGTTGGTAATAATTCTGGGAAGTACTTTGTTACAAGGCACCTGTTCTGCTGTGTGCTCTAGTTCCATTATCTAACAGATGCTGCTACTTTAGACTAAACCCCTTCAAAGCCTTTCCGAGCTCACATTCTTTTTTGTGTGTGTTTCAGTGACATTTTCTTCTGATCTCAGGTTCTCTAAATAAAAGGCCATTTTCATCTTTTTTGCTTTCTTTTCAAATGTGATCTTGCTTGTGTCCCCAGCCTGTTCTTTGATTACTGAACTTTTGCCTCCTAGGTAGCTGGAACTATATATGTGTATGACTATGTTTGGCTTAGATTTAAAAGAGAAAATGAATCTAGATCCTGTCCCCCCTTAACAACAACAAAGCTCCTTTTCATATACATATATGCACATACATACACATATAACAAGTGGCATAGAACTGAAGCTACCATTCAATTGGAAACTTCTCACTTTTAACCTCTTGCAGTTTTTTTCTTCATGTTTTGATAAGGGTAAATGCTGCTTTAGACTATTTACCTCCTTACTCTAGCCAACTGATTTCTTTCTTGTGTGTGAGAGAGGGTGAATGTGCCCAAGTATGTGAATGTACCCATGTGCTGATTCTGAGGCTTGAACTCAGGGACACTATTTCTTGTTGGTGCTCCATAGTGAGCCATATCTTCACTTCTGGCTTTTTTATTTCTGGTCTTGGGACTTGAACTCTGAGACTGGTTGCTGTCCTGGAGCAAATTTTTGTTGTTGTTGTTTTTTCTTTTTTTTTTTTTCTTTTTTTTTTTTTTTTGCCAGTCCTGGGCTTGAGCTCAGGGCCTGAGCTCTGTCCTTGGGATTTCTCAAGTCTAGAGCTCTACCACTTGAGCCTCAGCACCACTTCTGGCTTTTTCCTATGTATGTGGTACAGAGGAATCGAACTTGGGTCTTCATGCATGCTAGGCAGGCACTCTATCACTAGGCCAACTCCCAGCCCTCCTGGAGCAAATTCTGTTCAAAGCTAGTACTCTACTACTTGAGCCACAGCTCCACTTCCAGCTTTTGCTGTGATTAACTGGAGATAAGTCTCAGGAAGTGTCTTTGCTGGGGCTGTTTGAACTACAATCCTCAGATCTCAGCTTCTGAGTAGCTACAGTAGTTACAAGTATGAGAGACAAATGCCCGGACAGTTCTAGGTTTTTGCTGGTTACTTTGTGACAGGAATTGTTTGTCCTCAAACTCTAGCTTCAAACCCTGATCCTCAGATGTTAGCCTGCTAAGTAGCTAAGATTACAGGCCTGGTCAGCCAACTTATTTCTGAAGTGTTTTAACATCAATTGAAGTGAAGCTAAGTGTATATATATATATGTCTCAAATATCTAGTGGTCCATAAATGAAGGGGTTAGAATCTCACACTCTCATGAGTAATGAAGACATTCTGTGTTTCATCCATTTTGGCTGTCTATTAGAGAAACTAAAGCAGCAGGATATTTGGGAACCAGGACAGGAATGATGCCTGTGGTGGTAAATGTCCTAAGCTAGCACTTCGCATACTTTTCCACCCACATGCTCTAAGAGCAGACAAAGAACTTACATTCCAGGATACATGAGGTGTGACAAATTTTCATTTGAAGTCATGATAACAAGCTTTTCTAATATGTGGTTTTGCCAGTACTGGGGCCTGAACTCAAGAGCCTCTCGTTCTTACTTTGCTCACTCAAGGCTAATGCTCTACTACTTGAGCCACACCTTCACTTCAGGCTTTTTGATGGTTAATTGGAGATATGAATCTCATAGATTTGCCAACCTGTGCTAGCTTTGAATGGTGATCTTCAGTTCTCAGCATCCTGAGTAGTTTGGATTACAGGTGTGAGCCATTAGGACATATTATTAATTTTAGAGACTCACTCAAATTTTACATATACTGGTGTCTCTTCTCTGTGCAATAATGTTATAAAGAGCTATAATTGACCTGAAAGTTAAACATTCTTTAGGAAGATATATCACATTTCTTCCTCTGGTTCATGTTCATATATCCCTAGTGTGTTTATGTTTCTCAGTGCTTGTGTACTACCTCTGAAGAAGTGTGACCTTGATCTGTCTGCTTTATTCTAGATATAATCCAGTTACCAAGAATGTGACCATCAGGAGTGAAGGCGCTATTCAGGTCAACTTCACACTTGTTCGATCATCAACAGATGCAAACAATGAATCAAAAAAAGGAAAGGGCGATAGCACCAACACCGAGGAGGCCAGTGACCCAACTACTAAAGAATTTGAAGCTTTAATCAAAGACCTTTCAGCTGAAAATGGGTTGGAAAGTCTCATGTTAAGCTCCTCCTCAAATCTGGCTCTTTATCGATACCATTCATACAAAGACTTATCAGAATTTCTGAGGGGACTTGTAATGAACTATCCACAGATTACAAATCTTACCACGTAAGTGTCACCTCTGCCTGCCTACCTGCCCCCTCCTTGCCTCCCTTCTTCACCTTCACCTCCCTTACACCTTCACTTTCTCTTCTCTCTCTTCTTTAGGAAGGTTTATTCTGCACTAACCACATTAAACGTCAATATAATTTATTTAGAGGTATGTGGAAGCTGACTGTATAGCGTTTACTTCTTAACAGGTATTTGGAGATCTGAGAATGAATATTGAGACCTTTGTGAGAAACATTGGAGAATTACTTATTAGATTAGTAACACATAGCTTGAGCCTTTAGGAAAAGGGGGCGGGGGCGTGGATTGTAACCATGTATTTCTCTATTAGATATTCTTCCCTTACAATTAGAGAAATGAGGCCTGGTTTCTGTGCTTTCCTGTACGCTAGTCTCTACTTGTAGTTTCTTACCCAAAGCTTTAAGGACATGTTTGATTGAGGCTTTGGGAAAATACTCTTACTGATTAGTACAAGACGAATGGCTGAGACATTCTTTTCTTCACTTGGTGGCGCTTCTCTGCTTTACTCTTCCTGCTTCATTATATTCCTCTTTAGGTCTTGTGATAGTTTCTCCACAATTATTTCTATGATTAATTGAGTCCTATATTCATTTTGTAGGTAGTGTCCTTATGTTTTTGCTCTATCTTACAAGTCTCACCTGCATATGTAATGAGCATTACCTAGACACTTTTTTGTCTTTCATCATTAGTCCTTTTAAGTTTTTACCAGAAATTTTAACTTCTTAAATTCTGATTTACATTTGTTTTGCTTTCATTGAATTATTTTTACTGTGAAACTTGCTACATTTATGGTAACATATCGGATGTGTCTTTTTACATAGATTAATTTAGGTTGAAAGTAGGATGTCTGTTTAAATGTTTCCGTAATAAAAACTTAAGCACATCTGTTTGAAATTCATGGATGGTAGGAGATAGGGCAAATGTTATGAAGATGGGTGGCATTGGAAGAAACAAGTTTGAATAAAAGCTAACTAAATTGTATCTCTCCTGAATCTAATAACATTTTTCTTCTACCTGACTTGGTCATGGGATATAATTTTCATAAGGTTTTCTGACACAGTCTGAGTCATTCTTTAAGTCATTTTAAAATGACTTTAAAGGCTTTTTTGTGTTTTATTTATATTTTAACTCTCAAATTCCATAAGTTAAACATAATGCTCTTTTTTAAATTTGCTGACTTTTTTGTGTCTGGCTTTTGAAAGTTTGGGACAGAGTGCTGAATATCGTCATATTTGGTCCCTTGAAATCTCCAATAAACCCAACATATCTGAGCCTGAAGAACCAAAGATTCGTTTTGTTGCTGGTATCCATGGAAATGCTCCTGTTGGCACTGAACTGCTTTTGGCTCTGGCAGAATTTCTCTGCCTGAACTACAAGAAGAACCCAGCTGTTACCCAAGTAAGAAAATAGTTGTTTTGACATGTTTTAAAAGGAAGAAGCTCAGTGATATCAGAGTAACATTTAAAATTTTTTAAATTTCTTGTTAGAATTTACACACACTCAGGCTCGGTGCCAGTGGCTTGTGCCTGTAGTCCTTGCTACTCAAGAGGCTGAGATCTGAGGGTGGTAGTTCAAAGCAAGCCTGGGCAAGAAAGTCGCTGAAACTCTTATCTCTCTGGAGCTGTGGCTCAAGTGATAGGATGGAGTATGTCAGAAATTAGTTCATGCTACAGATACTAATGCAATGGTCAACTGGAGGAGAAATTGTGTGTAAGACAAATATTTGATTTTTTAAAAACATGCTGATTTCACCTCTTCTCTCTCATTATACAGATAAACATTGATATTTTAAAATTATACATTTCAACTTTTCATCCAGAAAGTAGTTTCATCATTATTACTGATTTAAGCTAGAGCTCAGGAAACCTTTTCTTTTTTTTTTTTTTTTTTTGTACTTTTTTTTTTTTTTGCCAGTCCTGGGCTTGAGCTCAGGGCTTGAGCACTGTCCTTGGACTTTCTCAAGGCTAGAGCTCTACCACTTGAGCCTCAGCACCATTTCTGGCTTTTTTCTATGTATGTGGTACCAAGGAATCGAACCCGGGTCTTCGTGCATGCTAGGCAAGCACTTTAACCACTAGGCCAAACTCCTGGCCCCCAGGAAACCTTTTCTATAAAGGGCTAACTTGTACATATTTTAGGCTTTGTGGGCAGATGGTCTGTAACTGCTCAACTCTGCCATGTGGCACAAGAGCAAACGTGTCAATAAAACCTTACACAAAAAAGCAGCAGCTGTTGGGTGCCAGTAGCTCACATCTGTAACCACAGCTACTCATGAAGCTGAGACTGAGGTTTGAAGCCATCCTGGACAGGAAAATACATGAGACTCTTATCCCCAATTAACCAGCAAAAAGTTGAAAATGTGGTGGAAGTGTTAGAGTACCAGCCTTGAGTGAAAAAGCTAAAAGACAGTACCTAGGCCCTGGGTTCAAGCCCATAGACTGCACAGAAAGGGAGAGAGAGTGAGCAGCATCAGCAGAATCTGGCCTGCTGATAGTGGTTCTGTGACAAAACGGTCACTGTAAAATTTGTTGTACACTAGTAGTTTGCTTCTTCTTAAATTTGTTAAGAGCAAGAGAGAGTTGTACTTTGTATTTAAGTACTTTTATCCCTGCCATTTAAATTAACTATTTAAAATGAACAATGTTAGGAGGGTATTACTTTAATTCTAGCTAGTTGGGGAGGCTTGGGTCAAGATTGGGGCTAGTTCATGGTCATTCTGGGCAAAAACTTAAGGAGACTCTCCCCATCTCAAGAATAAGTGGTGGCACACACTGCTACATGGGAGGCATAGGTAGGAAATCAAGTCTGACTCATCTAAAAATAACTAAAGCAAAAAGATAAGTAAATAAATAAAAGGCTGGATGTGTGGCTCAAGTGGTACATTGCTTGTCTAGCAAGAGCAAGTCTCTTGAATCTAAGTGCTAGCACTTCTCTCCCCACCCCCAATAAAAAAGAATGATAAGCGGGGGGAGAGGGAAAGGGAAATGGGGACCATGTCATAAGAAAGGGTATCAATGTTTGTGAAATTATATACCTTTATATACCTTCTATCTGGTGAATATAATGTAACCCTTCTATTAATCACAATAAAAAAAAGAAAAAAATGATAAGGGTCCGGGAGTTTGGCCTAGTGGCCAAACAGAACAAGCAGAATATGGTGCTGTGGCTCAAGTTGAGAAAGTCCAAGGACAACGTTCAGGATGTGAGTTCAAACCTCAGGACTGGCAAAAAAAAAAAAAAAAAGAATGATAAGGTTGGGGGGACAGCTAGTGGTAGAGTGCTTGCCTAGTGGTAGAATGTTCACCAGGCACAAAGTCCTGGGTTCAATTCCTTGGTACCACATGCACAGAAAAGGCTGGAAGTAGTGCTATGGCTCAAGTGGCAGAGCACTAGTTGAGAAAAAAGTGTTTAAGGACATGCCCAGGTCCAGAGTTCAAGCCCCAGGAATGGCAAAAAAAAAAAAAAAAAAAAAGAGAGAGAGAAGGACTTTCTATTAGAGGAATGCAAAAGTGCCTGTGGAACTAATAAATTAATTTATTGATTTCTGTTTCTGTTTAGTTGGTTGACAGGACTCGGATTGTGATTGTTCCTTCTCTAAATCCAGATGGGCGGGAGCGAGCACAGGAGAAAGACTGTACTTCCAAGACAGGACAAACAAATGCCCGTGGCAAAGACTTGGATACAGACTTCACAAGTAAGGCTACTTTTTAGGTCTCTTCAGTGCTTTGGAGAGCATTCTTCCCCTCTGCTAGGAAAGTAATTGGTTGTATTTTATAGATGAGTTCACAGAGAACTTCCATGTCTAGGTTCTGACTGGCTTGTACAGAGACATGTATTGTTTTTCTCTCTACCAAATGTGTGTAATCCACACAATATCTATGCATATGCTAATTTGAAGGGGCCTTTGTATTTACTTAAATTGGATCATAATCTATTCATATTATTCTGTAACTTTTTTTCATTAAATATGTCATTGACAACTTTTTACTTCACTGCTTACATAGATTCTTTTATTTTCCTCTTTGCCAGTTCTGGGGCTTGAGTTCAGGGCCTGGGCACTGTCCTTGAACTTCTTTGTGCTCAAGGCAAGTGCTCTATACTTGAACCAAAGCACCATTTCCAGCTTTTTCTGAGAAGTTTATTGGCGGTAAGAGTCTCACATACTATCCTGCCTAGGCTGGTTTCAACTGAGATCCTCAGATTTCAGCCTCCTGAGTAGTTAGGATTACAGGCGTGAGCCATTGGCATTCAGCCAACAAAGATCTTTAACATTTTCATTGATGGCTATTAATATATGGTAGTAATCTAGTTCATTCAATCATTTGTTTCTAATGTTTTGCTCTTGCCAATAATGCTGCAGAAAATAACCTTGCTTTCTGAGACTCTTGTTTCAATGATAAGTGATTTGTTATTGTCATTAAGTATTTGTACAAAAGTTTTTTTATTTTGTCTTTTGTTTTTGCTAGTCCTGGAGCACCTTTTTGCTCAAGGCTAGCACTTTACCACTTGCCACAGCACCACTTCTAGCTTTTTCTGTGATTAATTGGAGATAATAGTTTCACTGCCCCAACTGGCTTTGACCCATAATCCTCAGATCTCAGTCTCCTGAGGAGCTAGGATTATAGACATGAGTCAGTGGTGCCTGACCTAAATTGGATCTTCTGTTGGTTTGTTTTTTGTTTTTGCCAGTCCTGTGCTTGGGCTCAGGGATTGAGCACTGTTCTTGGGTTTTCTCAAGGCTAGAGCTCTACCACTGGAGCCACAGCACCACTTTCAGCTTTTTTCTATGTATGTGGTACCGAGGAATTGAACCTAGGTCTTTGTGCATGCTAGGTAAGCACTCCACCACTAGGCCAAACTCCCGGCCCCCTAAATTGTTCTTCAATATCCATCTTTTTTGTAAGAATTTTATTATACTTGCTTAGTGGTTATTGATATATCTGTATTATCTCAAAGTATATGAAGCACCAACTAACTTTCCTTATGTCTCTTGATTCAGACAGTGGCTTACGGAAAAATAAGTAATTTTAAAAAATTAGCATATTAGTTGTGCTAACATAGAGAATATTTTCATAGACGTACACACTAAGATTTATAACTTGGTCATTTATCTTTGACTTTTCTCTCTCTCTCTCTCTCTCTCTCTCTCTCTCTCTCTCTCTCTCTCTCTTCTTTTCTTTTCTTTTTTTTTTTTAGGTAATGCCTCCCAGCCTGAGACTAAAGCTATCATTGAAAATTTGATTCAAAAACAGGATTTCAGTCTTTCTGTTGCTTTAGATGGTGGTTCTGTGCTGGTTACTTACCCATATGACAAGCCAGTGCAGACAGGTATACAAAATTTCCTTTCCTATACACAGTAGTTGTCTTACCCATATCTAAGACAGGGTAAAAAAAAAAATGGCATGCAAGTGATGTCTCTTCTAAGTGTTTTTACATAGTAAGCAAATAGCCAACATAAGACAGTTGTCTGTTCTTTACTTCAAAATTTCAAACATTTACTAAGAGAAAAGAGATGTGATATAATTTAGGCCTAGCTTTATTGAGTCTAGTCTTCTTGTCACAACTATTTATTGAGTAGCTGTGTATGTAGATCTTAAGAATACAAAAGTGAGTATGATATAGTACCTGCCTCAAAGTCATATAAGAGTATAAAAGAAAGATGTTTGCCTTCAAAGTCTGAATATCCTGGATTCATTGTAATCACTACTTGATAAACTTCGGTGGGGGTGCAAGATTTGTTAGTAAGGAGAGGAAGTTGACATGTATCCTTGATGTTAAACTTGGACAAAGATCTTTTCGATATCTCCACTGATTTGTGAATTTTTCTCTCCTGTAGTGGAAAACAAAGAGACTCTCAAGCATTTGGCATCTCTTTATGCAAATAACCATCCGTCAATGCACATGGGTCAACCCAGCTGCCCGAATAAGTCAGGTGGGTATATTCCCCTACCCTTAGTTATTCACTGTTGCTATGGTTGCTTTGGGAGAAAAAGGCCTTACATTCTTGTCTTGGTGATGCTTCTCTCACTGCTTTTACAGATGAGAATATTCCAGGAGGGGTAATGCGTGGAGCTGAATGGCACAGTCACTTGGGCAGCATGAAGGTATGCTTTATAGATGACAGTGAGGGTGGAATTACGAATAGGGGCCACTGAGTAAAAGAATAGGTAACATGGGGCTGGGAGTTTGGCCTAGTGGTTAAGGTGCTTGCCTAGCATGCATGAGGACCAGGGTTCGATTCCTCGGTACCACATACATAGAAAAAAGCCGGAACTGGTGCTGAGGCTCAAGTGGTAGAGCTCTAGCCTTGAGAAAGTCCAAGGACAGTGCTCAGGCCCTGAGCCCAAGCACAGGACTGGCAAAAAAAAAAAAAAAGAATAGGTAACATTTCTGATAGCCTCAAGGTTTTCCTGACACATTTAATCTGACAGCAATCTCTTTAACAGTCTTTAATTGTATAATGACTTTAATTGTAATGTTATATAGCCATCACTGTATCTATTTCCAAAACCTTTTTATTTTGAATTAACTCTTTTCCTTCTCTTCCTATATTCCCCAGAAAAGTTTATAACCTCTAATGAGCTTTCTGTATCTATGAGTTTTCCTATTCTAAATATTCTGAAATGCTATCCTTTCATATCTGACTTATTTAGCACAATATTTTTTTTTTGCCAGTCCTGTGACTTGATTTCAGGTCCTGAGCACTGTCCTTGTGCTTTCTCAAGGCTAGATCTCTACCACTTGAGCCACAGCACCATTTTGGACTTTTCTTATGTATGTGATACCAAGGAATTGAACCCAGGTCTTCATGTATGCTAGGCAAGCATTCTACTACTAGGCCAAACGCCTGGTTTAGCACAATAATTTTAGAGTTCATCCATTTCTCTCTGCCCCCATCAGTATATTAATTTCGATATATTAATAACACGGTATTGAACTGGATAACTGTTACAGAATTAATTTCATATAGAAGACAACTACTTATAGCTGGGCGCAGTGGCTCACGCCTATAACCTTAGCTACTCAGGAGGCTGAGATTTGAGGATAAAGGTTCTCATCTCCAATTAATCACTAGAAAATGGGAAGTGGGGCTGTGGCTCAAGGGTAGGGTAGTAGCCTTGAGCTGAAGAGCTTGGGGAGAGCACCCAGGCCCAAGAATAGGGGGTAACCTTGAGCTGAAGAGCTCAGGGACATTGCCCAGGCCAGAGTTGAAGCCCCGTGACCACTCCCTCCTCCCCCCCCCAAAAAAAGAAGACAACTACTTATACCATGTCATGAAAAGTTGAGTCAGGAAAGGTTAAACCTGGTCAGAGATGCAGCTGTCCCCCTATTGAGGAGATAGCATTGGGACACAGATGGTGAGACAAGACATTTCAGATAGAGGAAGCAGATAGCAGAGGTCAATAAGCAGTGCTGTTTAGTCAGACTATGGGGACAATGGAAAAAGGGAAAAAGAGTTTAGGATGTTTTAGTAAGAAATGGGAAGCCACTGAAGGTTTTGAGCAAGGATATACATTGAAATGATTTGAACTATGCTGTTAAAATTAATCTTTTAATAATGGCTTAGGCTGATTTAGAAATAAAAAGGAGACTTGTTTTGGAAATCTGGAGAAGTAGTGAGGGCCCTGAGGTGTATTTATATTTGTTGTAAAATGAATCACAGATTCTTTGTTTATATCACCCAGGGTTTTTTTTCTGTAACCCATTTTTTGTTATTGTACAAAGCCTCATTCTTTTACTTATTCATTTTCCTGTATTTGATTTTGAGTTTTATGTTCCAGGATTATAGTGTCACCTATGGCCATTGCCCAGAAATCACCATATACACAAGCTGCTGCTACTTTCCGAGTGCAGTACAGCTCCCTTCCCTGTGGGCAGAAAACAAGCGGTCTCTTCTTAGCATGTTGGTGGAGGTGAGTACTTTTTTCCCAGGACTACTACACACAATGCTAAACTGTATCACAGGAGTATATTCATCAGAAACCTTTGTCAGAACATTATCTTCATCTTTTGCCAAAAAGTTGTATTATTTATTTTATATAAGAAAGAGAATTTGTTCATTTTCTTACCTAAATAGACACCATGCATTCACACACCTGGAATCTGCTATGGTTTGGCCTCAAGCCAGTGTGCATGATGGGGAGGAAATCATTCAAGGCATTCAAGGATTAAGTTCTTTTTTCTGTGGAGTACTGGGGTTTGATCTCAAGGCCTTATGCTTGCCACCTGTAGGCAAAGGCTCTTTTGTCTTTTAATTTTCCAGGTAGAGTCTCTTGCTTTTTTGCTCAGGGCCAACTTCAGATCTCAATCCTCCTTACCTGCACCTCCTGAGCAGCTAGGATTATAGGTGTATGCCACTACCATATCCATCTTGTTTTATGAGATGAGAAGGGTCTCACTAACTTTCTTTACTGGCTGGCCTCAAAATGTTATCCTCCTGATCTCTGCCTGTGGAGAAACTGGAATTACAGGCATGAACCAACAAACCTGATTTGAAGAGTAGGTTCTAATGCTTTAGGTTTTCACTTTCATACTATTCTTGCTCTTCTCCATCTCTGTGACTATGAAACATTGGATGAGTAGCAAATGTGATCAGGATCAATTGGGAAGAAGGAATAAATTAGACTTTCAGTGTTGATTGGGTTTTCTTGTTGCTGTAGTTTATTGATAGCAGGTATGAAACACATACTAAGCAAGTAGTGTACCACTGAACTATAGCTCCAGGCTTGGCTGGCTAGCTGGTCTTCCCTCCCCTTCTTTCCCCTTCCTTCTTGTTCGCTCCTCTCTCCTCTCCTTTCCTCCCTTCTTTTCCTTTCCGTTTTTCTTCTTTCAGACAGGGTCTTACTGGGTCTGGACTTTGAACACACAATCTTTCTGCCTCAGTCTTCCAAGTAGCTGGGATTACAAATGTGCACCACTATACCTAACAAGATGTGCATACGTGTGTGTGTGTGTGTGTGTGTATGTGTATGTGTGGAGGGGGGTGTGTGTGCAGGTATGCACATGGTATTCATTTTTGATCATACCTCAAGCTTTTGCCCCTAGAATTCTTGACATTATGAAAACATAAATTTGTATTTTTAATGTCATTTTCAGGTTCACAAGGGAGTTCACGGATTTGTTAAAGATAAGACTGGAAAGCCAATCTCAAAAGCAATCATTGTACTCAATGAAGGAATAAAAGTCCACACAAAAGAAGGAGGGTATTTCCATGTCCTGCTAGCACCAGGTGTCCATAACATCAATGCCATCGCTGATGGGTACCAGCAGCAGCACTCACAGGTGTCAACTCAGATTGCACAGTCGTTTGTAGATGCTTATTCTTAGTACTATGAAATTTGTGTTAGAAAGCACCAAGGGAATAAAGAAAACTATACTTCTTGATTTCATTTGGTTGCCAAATGAAATCTTTCTTTGGTGACAAAGGGGAATTTTTTTAAAAACATGTTGTGCTCTTTAGAAGCCAACGAATCGCCTTCAGGTTTGTTCTGAGGGCCCTGTAGCTTTAATACTGCAGGGACACAGCACAGACTTGTTGCTAATTCTTGCACTTTATCCTTCTAGGTCTTTGTGCATCACGACGCAGCTAGCTCTGTGGTAATAGTGTTTGACACAGATAACCGGATATTTGGTTTGCCCCGGGAGCTTGTGGTAACTGTATCAGGTAAAGAATATTTCAGAGTGGTGCTGTGGCTCAAGTGGTAGAGCAGTAGCCTTGAGAAAGCCCAAGGATAGTGTGCCCAGGCCCTGAGTTCATGCCCCATTCAAGCCCTATGACCAGAAAAAAAAAAAAAAAATTCAGGAGCTGGGAGTTTGTCCTGGTGGTAGAGTGCATAAAGATCCCGGTTCAATTCTTTGGTACCACACATACACAGAAAAAAAAAAGCCAAATTGGTGCTGTGGCCTTGAGAAAGCCCAAGGACAATGCTCAGTCCCTGAGTTCAAGTCCCAGGACTGGCCAAAAAAAAAAAAAAGAATATGAATATTTTATGTTTAGCACATGAAATTAAAACCAGATCATACAGGTTCCTTGGAGTTTGGCTTGTATTAATTCTGGCTTTCCGAGATCCAGGATAAAGGAAATGTTTGGTTTCTTCAAGTGTTAATTTATGCCATTGTTTGAATTAATGAAAGGTTAGAGGGGAAAACATGTGATCAAATAAATGCCACGCTTGTATTGTCTGTTCAGTTGACCATATAAAATGTGAAGAACTTATTGGTGGGAGTGGTGCTGTGGCTCAAGGGGTAGGTAGGGAGGTAACCTTAAGCTGAAGAGCACCGGGACAAGCCCAGCCTAGAGTTCAAGCCCCACAACTGACAAAACAAACAAAAAACTTATTGGTTAAAAACACTAGACCTAGGACTTAGCCATGGTTTAAATTTAGCTATGCCACCAATATGTGTTTTGAAGTTAATTACTATTTTGATGATGATTATGATGCTAAACCTCTTACTTTGGTAACTTTGGTACTTTTGGATAAACTTTGGTAGCAAATTAAAAGTAAAGCAGTGCTTTTTGATGAAGTGGAAATTTACTGAGAAAAAAACAAGTAGAAGTTGGAAGATGAAAATATAGCTTATTAGTAGAGTGCTTGCCTAGCATGCATGAAGCCCTGGATTCAATTCTTCAGTACCACATAAACAGAAAAGATGGAAAATAGTGCTGTGGCTCAAGTGGTAGAGTGCTAGCATTGAGCAAAAGAAGCTCAGAGACAGTGCCCAGGCCCTGAGTTCAAGCTTCAAGGACTGGCAAAAAAAATATTTTTAAAAAAGTAGAAGTCATTGATTAATAAAAAGAAGGTTATAAGGTTGAGCGTATAGATAGCTCAGTAATAGAGCACTTGCCTAGTATGTACAGGGTCCTGGATTTTTTTCCCCAGTACAAAATAATAACAGCAACAACAAAACCCAAGTTACAGAAATCACAGATACTATAATTTCACTGTGGTAAAAGAGAAAATATACATGCAAAAAGAAAGATCTAGGAAAGTAAGATAAATAGCATTTCAGGGTACTGGAAACATTAATTGATAAAAGGTGTAGGGCCTTGATTTTGTTTATCTAGTTTCATTTCATTTTGTTGTACTATTACTATAGTTTGAACCCAGGGCCTAGTGCTCTCACCCAACTTGCTTATTCATGGCTGCCATTCTATTACTGGCACTCTGTTATGCCTCCTCTCTGGTATTTTGATGGTTAATTGAAAGTGGCATCTTTTGGATATTGCTGCATGGGCTGGCTTAGAACATTGATTCTCTAGCTCTCAGCCTCTTGAGTTGCTAAGATTCTAGGTGTGTGCCATTAGTGCCTGGCTCAGGGCTTTGGTTTTCATGATGTTTTTGCTTTTCTGTTTCCAGTTTTACATACTGTAAATGTATTGCTTTTATAACATAATAATAATAATAAAAGATTGTTTGGGGGGAAGGTACTGATGAGTGAACCTGGGACATTCTGCACATTAGGCAAGTGCTCTTACTATGGAGCTACATCCAAAGTTGCAAAAGCGCTTATCCATATCCTCAAAGTGTAACATTCACATGATGGTTTCTGTTGGGCAGGTGCCACCATGTCAGCTCTGATCCTAACAGCTTGCATTATCTGGTGCATCTGCTCAATCAAGTCTAACAGACACAAGGATGGCTTCCATCGGCTCCGGCAACATCATGATGAGTATGAAGATGAAATTCGAATGATGTCAACCGGCTCCAAGAAGTCCCTCCTCAGCCATGAGTTCCAGGATGAAACAGACACGGAAGAGGAAACATTATATTCTAGCAAACATTGAAAAATATATTTTGCATATCTCCCAGCCTAAGTACCAAGCAAAATGACAGTTCTTCTTGGGAGATGCTGCATTACGAAGAAACTATTTTACTTCAAAATGCTTTGGGAAGTTACCTTGCTAAATTTATATTCTCTGTGAATTTTGCTGGCAGTTTTGAACTTCCCTTCTTTCAAGTACTCTTAACCTTTTTAAAAAAAAAAAATCTGATTTCTATTTATGCAGCAGAGATGAGACAGCCACTTTGTTTTTTGCTTTAATTTAAGATGAGCTATTTGGAGCTTATGTGATAACAGCATAAAGCCAACTAGTGGATGTTGTATTTTGCACATCGGGTATTTTACTAGTGGCTTTTGGTTTTTTTCTTTTTCCTTTATTTTTAAGGCCAAAAGAATCTAGAAATATTAAGGCAGGGACAGCAGTCAGACTCTGACATAAAGCTTTAAATACTCAAGGTTTTTCTCAACCTACTGAGGAGTACTCTTCTCTAGTTATCAAATAGCTGGAGTTTCTCTTATTCAGGTTTAATGGAAGTTGAATGATTTTCAAACACGTATGACATTAGGAAATGAATAATGGGCTTCTGAATTTGTCTTTCTACCTGTTTCCAGGCTAGATCAGAACAGGTGGGCTAGCAGGATTTCACTACCTCTCTTCTAAGGTTGGCAAAGTTCTAAATCTCCCCATTTTAAGGGAGATCTCGTTGACTTTGTGGAAGTTCTAAATGTCCCCTTGAATGGAGGTGAGAGGGAGATACTAGCAAAAGCTGAAACTCTCGTTGCCTATCTTTTAACTTGGTAAAAACCCACAGGTGCTGCTGCTTTTATCTGTGAAGCGCTAGTTGATTCCAGGAATGCCTAATTCTTCAATAGTTGCTAAATTTGAGCCGTTTTCTATGTTGTACACTTACAGTTTTCAGATGACCTAGCCATCTACAGTTCTGAATTCTACTGAACATATCTGGAAGTGTGAATGAAACCTACTTGCACATTTGAACACACAGTATCTACGGTCTGTGCTCCAGCCCCAGCCTTTGCCTTTAAAGCATACTATTAGTGAACTAGCACCACCAGTCTTGTTTCCAGCAGGCCTCTGCAAGTGATTGGGTTCTTTGACCTAATGTTTCATTTGACACTGTCTTTTTGCTGAACAGCCAGTTTTGTTAAAAGTTGAAAGCCTTTAAATATTGCCCTCCATTTAGAAAAATGTAAACTAAGGATTGTGTGTGATATAACACTGTGGTGTGTGAGTACCATCTTCACTGCCCATCAGGTCAAGACCTGAATGATAATGCATTTGACTGTGTCTCATGCTATTCAGTGGAGATGATGCTTTTGTAAGTATGAGTTTTATCAATGATGTAATGGTTTAATACCTTTGAATGTGTTAATGGCTAAGTTGCTGCTGAACTTGTACTAAATCAGGGGATCAAAAAAACTAGCTCTTATTCTTTCAAATTGTATTCATATCTATTAATGCATTACTTATCCCAAAGCTTTCATCTGCAAGAGTTTACTCAATTTGCCTATGTCATTCCACCAGGTTTTTGTGAGGAATGAATTCAATGTGGCTTTATACAATAGAAATCTTCTTAGCAGGAATAATGAGGACATGACATGTGTCAGCAAATATCTGTGATAAGTGTAGGTGTCTTAAGGTTGAGCAATTCTAGTATTGATCCTGGCATGATCAAGTCCACATTTTGCCACCTCACTCAAACCCCATATATAGAGCCTGTGGGATGCTAATCATGAATGAAATATACATAACTTGATTTCTTCCAGTAACACTTCATGTTTTCTGTAACTCCATGGGGTATTGCTCCTTTTCAGCTTTATTTTTAAGAGTACAAAGTCAGAAAACCAACAGAAGTCCTACAAATGGCTGGCCCTGTTGGGACATTGCAACTAAAAATGAAACCACCCTGCTGGGACAGCCTGAGCTTTATTAGCATTGGTCTTCACTAAAGGATACCTTCACATTTACTTCTGTCTGGAATTAAATGTATCTTTAATATATATCTTAAAAGACCAGTCCTTCTAAGTATGTATAAAACGTTTCATTTTAGAGATGAACATAGTTCTTTAAGTAATTTTTCCTGAAATGGAAACCAAATCCTGAGATTAAGTCTTGAAACTTTAATGAATCTCTAAATAATGCATTTAGCCAAGAAACAAGGTCTTCCATGGCCTATAAACATTCATGTACAGGATCTATGACTACTAAGACTATGTTCTCAGCCCTGTGCTGTCTTTTATTTGTGGATCTAGTCTAATATTAGAACATAAGAATGGCAGACAGCATGGAAGCCATGTGGGCTTGGGGAATGCATTTCTTCAGTATTTCTCCTAGACATACCATTCCCTTGCAGTCACAGAGGCACATTAAGTATCACAGTATTAAGAAATTGGCTCAAGGGCTGGGAGTGTGGCCTAGTGGTAGAGTGCCTGCCTAGCATGCATGAAGCCCTGGGTTTGATTCCTCAACACCACATACACAGAAAAAGCTGGAAGTGCTGTGGCTCAAGTGGTAGAGCACTAGCCTTGAGAAAGCCCAAGGTCAGTGCCTATGCCCTGAGTTCAAGCCCCAGGACTGGCAAAAAAAAAAAAAAGGCTCAAATTTCATGTGTGCCCTTCTTTGCTCACGAGGCATGGCTTTGTCCTAGTGACCAGTTTGTAAGCCTTCTAGCTCCTTAATGAAAGTAAAGTGATTGAGGAAGTCATGTTCAGAGTCCACCTTCGTGAAGTGTACTCATTCTGATTATAAAGTTCAGTAAAATAGCCTTAGTAATGAGGAGGAAAAAGCTTTTTGGTTTCCATGTACTTGGCAGAACTCTTGGGTAGTGAGTGGGGCCCCATATAGTTGAGGATTGCATGAAATTCTCACCACACAGAATTTGCTTTCGGACTTTGTCATAAAAAGGAAACTTTATATTTTTGGCTCAGTGTTAAATGGTTCATCTTTGGTGATTTTCATCAGAATAACTGAATCAGTGAATATTGAACTTAAAATGAATTATGAGTTGACAAACTAATAAAAGATAAGTGTGTATGTCTGAACTTACTGTGTTTCTGAGCTAGTTCCAGGTTACTCAGTTACTATGACCATTCACTCCATTTCCATTTATTCTCAGCATTAAAGAAGCTTATTTTTTTGTTAACATGAATGTGCTTATGCCTGGTTTTATCCCTGCTGTATTAAAAGCTTCCTGTCTATGCTCTAATAGTACCCTACATTACAGTTCCCCGGTGAAACTGTTTTAACTTTAGCAACTGTGCATTTCCCCTCTATTTTACTAAAAACTCCACTCATGACTGATGTTCTAATTTTCTATTAAGCAAATACCAGGGCTTTGAATTAAAGTGGATTTGGGGAGAAAATGATTAGAGTCCTTGGTTGATATCAACCGAACTTAGATTTCTAGTTCATGAAGCAATATCTCCCAATACCCAATTCTCCTATTTTGGGTGGTAATTTATTAATTCCACCCAGTGTTCAGAATATTATTCTGGTTGATTTTGATTTAATGGAATATTTTAGGAAATTTGTAAGTAGGTTATCATTTTAAGGCAATTGGATTAAACATTGTATAAATGTGTATGGTTATTATATTTATAAATGGCATTTCACAAGTGTCCATCCTACACTCTGTATGGCCATACTGCAGATTTTCTTGAGGCATGATGTCATGCTGTTCTTAAATTTTTTCTTTTTACCTCTTTTTTTTCCAGAATGATACTGTCCCACTCTAGAACTATCTATAGCTACTTATATGACATGCCCAGTTCCCACTCATATGAAGTGCTTCAATCTTTGCTTTAGTTTATGCACTGTGCCTTCAAAATAAAAAAAATTAAAAGGTCTTTAAATGAAGTTAAATAGTTAAATAAAATCAATGTGTAATTTATGTGAACTCTAACTGTAATGAGGTCCTCTCTGTTTTTTTTTTATATGTAAACAGATCTAATCCTGTATAAAAGTTATTTTATGATGTTTGTCTTTGTGTTTTGTCTTAATCATTTTTGAAAAGCAACAGATCAGGAAAAGTTATTGTTGTAATTTTAAATTTATATTTCATTTTTCTCCCAGTACTAGGAATACAGGCTGTCACCTATAAGAATGTTTCTATCTATGGATAAGTTCAGAAACTGACCCATTAAAAAAAAGGGTTTTGTTTCAGAATGAGCTGACTTATAAAGCAGCTGTAGTTTTCTTTTCTGTTTGGTAGTTCATCTGGCATGATAAAATGTTCAATAATTCCACCATGATGCCATAAATAATAGCAACTCAGCCTTTAATACTCAGGCACTTCCCATATCTCTGTGCCCTACTTCTTCAGGATCAAGAAAGGTTAAATGGTTGATTACCCATTTTGAACTTGTTAGAATGGTCCTTTAGGAGCTATGGGCATGGATCAAGTAGTAGAGTACTTTTCTAGCAAACTCAAGGCCCTGAATTCAAAATTTAATACCAGCAACAACAACAACAAAAATTAATCCTTTTTCTAGGTGAAGCCCAGTTAGAATGTATCCTAGCACCTTCAGGCCTAGTGGTGATGACTTCAGTAAACTCCCTGTCCGTAACAACTTACGGATATTGCTACTCTAATAAGGACTGGGAAAGCAACATTTTATAGGAAACAGGGGCTTTGATAATTAGGAACTAAAAGCACACACTTAGAGAAATCAGAATGGAAGTAGCTATACTACAGTTGTATTTGGTTCCTCTGAAAAGAAAGCTACGCATAGGTAGAGAGCTTAGAATACACTGAGATTTATTCTTGGCTCTTCCATTCGCTGCTTCTGTGGTCTTGTAATACACAAGTCTGTTTCATACTTTGAGGAATATTCTCTGGTAGGATTAATTTTTTATGGGAATGAAAGGAAATGACAGTATATTTGACTCAGAATTCAGTGCCCATAGTAACTAGCATAATTTTCCTTCATTCACTGTCTTCTAAGCCATTTGAAAGAAAATGTATTCTTTTGACTGGTCATGAGGCTTGAGCTCTGGGCTTGGGCACCATCCCTGAGCTCTTCAGCTGAAGGCTAGTGCTCTACCACTTGAGCCACAGCACCACTTCTTCGTTTTCTGGTGGTTAATTGGAGATAAGAGTCTCATGGACTTTCATTGGCCCGGGCTGGTTTTGAACCATGACCTTCATCTAGATCTCAGCCTCCTGAGTAGCTAGGATTCAGGCATGAGCCACCAGTGCCCAGCTAAGAAAATTATTTTTGTTCGCTATATGAATGAAGATCTTTCAACAGATGGTCTTTTTTTCATGCAAAGGGATTAACTAAGATACGAGTACTTATTGGAAGTTTTCTTTCATTGTGTAGTTCAATAGATTGTCTAATTGTTTTTCTTTATGTTTTGTTGGTTGTGGGGCTTGAACTTAGGCCTTGGATCCTCTCCCTAAACTAATTAAGGCTAGCACTCTACCACTGGAGCCACAGCTCCGCTTCCAGTTTTCTGGTAGTTAATTAGGGATAAGAGTCTCACAGACTTTCCAGCCTGGCTGGCTTCAAACCATGATGATCAGGTCTCAGCCTCCTGAGAAGCTAGGATTATAGGTATGTGCCACAAGCATCCGGCTTCAGAAGGTTGTTTTTTGGGGGGCACTACTGGAGGTTTGTGGTAAGGCTGTCAAGTTTGCTAGGTAGGTACTCTACCACTTGGCCCATATTTCCAGACTGCTTTGCTTTTAGTTATTTTTCAAGTAGAGTCTCAAGTTTTTGCCTAGAACTGGCCTCAGACTTATAATCTCCTCCCTACCTATGTCCTCCCATGTAGTTGGGATGACAAGCATTCCCTACCATACCCAGCTCATTGATTGAGACAAAGTCTCACTATTTGCTTGAGTTGTCCTTGAACTGCAATTCTCCAGTGTCTGGGATTAGAAATGTGAGCCATGTCACCCTACCAACAGTAAAGTTTCAATTGTGCCAAATGCTTCAGAGTTGTTAATAAAATTAGACTGTATTCTTCCGTGAAGTCTTGTTCAACTGCTATAGGAAGTTTGGATAGTGATAATGGTATTGTGTCTTCATGTTAACTTTTCCTTAATTTTAGAAATCAATTTTAAAATACCTAAATCAAGAATTCTTTGCGTTTGGCTGGGAATTTGGCCTAGTGGTAGAGTGCTTGCCTAGCATGCACGAAGACCCAGGTTCGATTCCTCCGTTCCACTTATGTAGAAAAAGCTGGAAATGGTACTATGGCTCCAGTGGTAGAAATCTAGCCTTGAGAAAGCCCAAGGACAATGCTCAGGCCCTGAGTGCAAGCCACAGGATTGGCCAAAAAAAGAATTATTTGGATTTAGCCAAGTGTGGTGGCCCATGCCTGTAATCCTAGCTACTCAGGAGGCTGAGATCTGAGAGTCACGGTTCAAAGCCACCCGGGCACTAAAGTCCAAGACTCATCTCCAATTAACCACTAGAAAACCGGAAGTGGTGCTGTGGCTCAAGGGGCAGTGCAGTAACCTTGAGCTGAAGAGATCAGGGACAACGCCCAGGCCCAGAGTTCAAGTCCCATGACTGCCAAAAAAAAAAGAATTCTTTGGATTTGTTCATAAATAGTAATTACTGGTTTTCTATTCCATTATAAGTAAAGTAGGTATGACAGTCACTGAACACAAGACTCAATTATAAGTAATGACCCCATGTAAGTCTTCATCGCATTCAAGTGCCAACTGATTCCACAATATGTACTTCAAACTTCAGATAATTATACCATTTCCCAGAACTTTAATTTCAATACCAGTAGCTCATGCCTGTAATCCTAGCAAATTCAGGGAGCTGAGATCTGAGAACCATGGTTTGAATCTAGATGAAGCAGCAAAATCCATGAAACTCTTATTTCAATTAACCACCAAGAAGTCAGAAGTAGAGCTATGGCTAAGGTAGTAGAGCAGAAAAGCTCAGGTATAGGACCTAGGCCCTGCCCCAGGACCAACAAGCATGTGCGTGTGTGCACATACACACACACACACACACACACACGAAACTTAAATTTTGTTACGATTTCCACCTACATAAACCAGTAGAATGTTAAGGGCAAACATGCTATTTCTTTAGCATGTTTGGCTGAGGTTAAAGGAAATCCTGTTCTGTGGACAAGATGAGCAAGATAACAGGTCACCTATATTGAGTAGAAAGGTGTCCAATGTGGAGGTCAACCTGGAAGAAACAGAAGACAAAGGAATGAATGCTGGGGGCGGGGGTGAGACTGAAGGCTGTGTACATGGATTATGGATGCGAATACCTCCATGTGAGCAAAAATATATTCAACTGGGCACAACTTAAAGAAGCAGCAATAAAGCTTTACATGGAGATCTTCAAGATGGAACATTGGAAAACAGTGCAGATTAAATAGAATTTATGATATTTTCTGTGATTGTTTAGAGATTAAACCAAAACGCAGGGGACATAGGAAAGGTTTGGATAACAATCTGACCTGAGGCTTGGAGTGGAGCTCAGTGATTGAGTACTTATCCAGAATGCTGGAAGCCCTAAATGCCATCCCCAGCATCACCACCAAAAATTTCAGAATCACTATCAATTTCAAATATCTGGCTATTCCAACAGAAAGAATAATGGTCACTTATTATGGATAGCACATGGCTCCTAGAGTTTTTCAAGCCCACACAGGCTTTGGGTTCAGCATCTGAAAAAGAGGTAAGGAACCTCAAAGATCTGATCCTCAAGACTGCACAGAACAGATGAGGAGTAGACAGTACAGTGGTGACTGAATTGGAAGGATGCTGGATTTGTTTATTTCCTTGTTTTAGTGATCCTAGAGCTTGGATTTAGGCCTAGGTGCTGCCTATGAGTTTTTGTGTTCAAGCTGGCATTCTAAGGCTTGGAGCCACACAGCTCTACTTCGTTTTCTGGTGATTAATTGGAGATGAGAGTCTCACAGGCTCTCCTGCCTCAGCTGACTTGGAACCGCAATCCTCAGATCTCAACCTCCTGAGTAGATAGGATTACAGATGTGAGCCACTGGTACCCAGCAGCTAGCTGTTGGATATATATTAATGTCATTTTAAATTTACAAAAGTTGCAAGGAGAATACAGAGTACAGTGTGAGGGAGGTCGATGTTGGGAGGGTAGCAAAAAAAAGGTTGCATACTGCTTGTATTTTGGTAGGGATTGAATGGAACACATCTGGAAAGGGACTGGCATGGAAGCAGAACTACAGCCTGAATAACTTGGGTCAAGCAATGGCTCAAACTATGCAGTATTACTTCTCCACGGCAGGCCCCTAGTGACGGTATCTCATCCTAGTATTAGAGGGAGCCTCACACTTTTCCCGACCTGTGCAAACACAGAAAAATTTCACCTAGTTTTTAGATGTTGACATGATCAGAGGCTATAAAACAAGAAATAGAAGATAAAAGTTAGCTGAGACAATCACAGGGAACTATAATAGAACTCTATGGAAATGAAATACAGAAACAGAAATGGATATTTGTAATGGCTAAAATAGAGATCTGGAGAAATGATCACACACCGCAGAGATAAATAGAAAATATATGCCTGATGCATAAAAGCAGACAATTTCAAAACTTGAAATTAAGATGAGAAGAATCACTGAATCTTAGCATGTGTTCTCATGACATTTCCCAGCTCTGCTCTACCATCAAGCTGGTAGGGGAGAAACGTGAGGGTGGGGAGGGGGAGAATGAGATGACAAAGGCAGATGGAGAATGAGATGACAAAGGCAGAGTGCAGGGAAGACAGCAGAGAAATGATTGCCAGAGAAAGGATGTGATGTTCTAACCCTGCTCTAAAATTGCCAGGAAATTGCCTGAGTGGTCTGAATGCATGCATGTAAGCTTGCAAAGCAAACTAGAAGGCTTCAATGTGAGCACCATTTAAAGAGGCCAAAGAGGGATGTTAAGAGCTATGTTTGCAACACAACATCTAGTAAAAATGAAACCAGTGAACCAGGAAGCTGGGAACTGGTGACTCACGCCTATAATCCTAGTTATTCAGGAGGCTAAGATCTGAAGATCATGGTTCAAAGTCAGGCCAGGCAGGAAAGTCTTTGAGAGTCTTATCTCCAATTAACTACTAGAAAAAGCTGGAAGTGGAGCTGTGATAGAGTGCTAGGCTTTAGGGAAAAAAGCCAAGTCAGCACCTAAGCCCTAAGTTCAAGCCTTAGGACAGGCAAAAAGGAAAAAAAAAAGTGAACCCAGGATTTGTTTTCCCATGGCCAGCCATATAACTAATTGTATGCTGATTTTATTTTAAGTAACAGAAGCTTACTTTATTTTTTTTTGCCAGTCCTGGGCCTTGAACTCAGTGCCTGAGCACTGTCCTTGGGCTTTCTCAAGGCTAAAGCTCTACCACTTGAGCCACAGCACCATTTGTGGCTTTTTTTCTATGTATGTGGTACTGAGGAACCGAACTTGGGTCTTCGTGCATGCTAGGTAAGCACTCTACCACTAGGCAAAACTCCCAGCTCCTGTATGCTGATTTTTTTAAGTGCTTTTTTTTCCCTTCTAATGAACCAAGGAGAAACACCCTTTGGCAATTACAAATTAAAGAAAAGGGAAAAGAGGATAATTTAGAACCTAATCCCACCACCAAATAACTGCATAGCTGATGCATTTTTAATCTCTTCCCATCACCAAAATGAACCCATAAAACCCTACTCAACCTGAACTCTGCTCAAATGACAAGAGATGTAGTCATGAATATAGCAAGGACATTGCATTTCAAAACAGATACCTTACTATTTGCAGGTAACTTAATTATGAATTTTGAAAATTTGAAAAATTTGGAGAAAATAGAAAAAGTACATTTACTTAATAACTCTGGAGGATTGGCTTAAACCAGTCCCTATTTTCCTCTAGAACATTTAGAGGTCTGGGTGCCTCATGGGCTGAGATCTGAAGATCATGTTTCAAGACCAGTACAGGCAGACAAGTCCTAGATATGAGGGCTCAGGTTTGAAACCAGACTGAGCAGGAGAGTCTAGAAGACTCTTCTCTGCAATTAATCACCAAAAAAAGCTGGAGTTGTGGCATTAGCCTAGAGAAGCTGTAATCTCAGAAATGCCAAACTGTGTAGAATAGAAAAGCCCAGAAGAAAACCTATCCTCTCACTAGAACAGGACTCTGAAAAGTTCATTCTGGAAAGACAATGTCAGACAGGACTCGAAAATCCAACCAATCTAGCTTTTCCCATAGCAACATACATTTATATTAGGTGAATCATAATCGCATAAATTTTGAGAGAGAAACAAGGAGCATTCACGATAAGATAGACTCATATGCTTCTCATCACACGTGTCTGATTCAGAGGACAGTCAGTTCCAGGCAGGCTGGGAGTGTACACACTGAAGCAGTGATGACGAGGTGACGTGGAATGATTCCTGCAGACATTGATCTTGATTCTGATGATATATTATTGATGATGATGAGGAGGAGGAGGATGTTGACTTCTTTGTCAGTAGATAACTTTGCCGGTCCTGGGGCTTAAACTCAGGGGTTTCCTTCAGGGTTGCATGGGCTTTCCTTCTCCAATGGCTTCAATGGCAATCCTCAGATCTCAGTAGCTAGGATTACAGGTTTGAGCCACGGGCACTTGGTGACGTTTTTGCATTATTATCTTTGAATAATTGTACAAGAATGTTTCAACTTAACATACCTTTCTTTCTTTCTTTTCTTTTCTTTATGTCTGTCATGGGGCTTGAACTCTGGGCCTGGGCGCTGTCCCTGAGCTCATCAGCTCAAGGCTACTGCCTTACCCCTTCAGCCACAGCAGCACTTTCAATTTTCTAATGGTTAATTGGAGATAAAAGTCTCACAGACTTTAGTGCCTGGGCTGGCTTTGAACCTCAATCCTCAGATCTCAGCCTCCAGAGTAGCTAGGATTACAGGCATGAGCCACCTCGCCCAGCTTAACACGTCTTTTTATGTGTACAATGCATCTTCATCAGTTACCTCTTCCATCACTCTTCCCCCCACCTATATTATCCTCACTTGTCTCTTCAAAGCTCTCAGTTCAACTTCCACATGTATACACTCAGTATTAGATTGCATTTGCCCACCACTCTTCCTATATTTCTGTCTTCCATTTAGTCCCTAGATAGTTATTCAAACTTAAAGTGGTTTGACATCCTACAAATGGAGACCACAATGAAAAGAAAATTTGATGAAGAGTGTTGTTGATCTTTCCAAGAGAAATGTACAAGTGATTTTGTTGATATTGAAGTCAAGAGGTAAACTTGTATGCCTTGTTTGTAGCAATGAATTAGCAGTGATGGGAGGGGTAGGGGAAGCAAATCTAGAGCATTATTACAGTTCAAAACATGGTGTGGAAGCCAGGAAACACTTTCTTTCCGCCAGGGTTTTTCCTTTTTTTTTTTTTTTTAAGTCAACCCTGGATTCTATATAAAAGATGAATCAACATTCTTGGTTCAATAAAAACTAATAGAAAACTTTATCTGAAAAAGAAAGAGGGTTGAAATTCAACTATAGATACCAGAAAAGCTGCAGATGAAGAGTGGATGATGATGCACAGGTGGAAGTAGAATGGAGAAAAAGGCCTGTAACTGACAGTGAGGGAAATCAAGGCCCGTTAGAATATGATTTTTAGTGGCAAAGGCACTTGGAGGAAAAAAAAAAAAGAAACACAGAGTCTAGAGATAATAGAGATCTGGGGCACAGAAAGTAATTATGGGCCGGAAGAGATACATTTAGGAAGCCTCAGGAACTGAATCTCGAATCTTGCTAAACTTTTAAATGCTGTTAAGTTTCGAGTCTTGCCATTTTAATGCTGTAAAACAACGGTCTGACCGCTAGCTGGCAGTGTCTCTGGAGGCTATCGTATCCCATCGGCCCTGGCGCTCAGGGTGGAAAGGAAGCGAGGAGGTGACGCTCTAGGCCGCGTCGCCTCTATTCCCCGGTTCTGCCTGACGTTGGGCCACAAACATGGCGGCAGGAACCAGCAATTACTGGGAAGGTGAGGGTGAGGCCTCCGGGTGGGTCCCGCTCGAGTCGGAGGGACCGAGTGGGGCCGGGAATTGGGGAAAGGCGACAGAGGAGAGAGCTAGGTCTCGAGAGTTGCCCCGCCGAGGGGTGGAAGCCCCGAGGCCTGGGAACTTGAGGTGGGGGGGCGGCCTGACTGGATGGGGGTGAACGGGCCCGGGATGCGGGTCAGGCGGGAGGGGACCGGGCCGTGGAGGGGGAGGGCGTCCGAGTCCGCCGGAAGACGGGCCGAGGGACCGAGAGACTTGAACGAGACGTGTGTGGCTGCGAACTCCGGCCAGAAAGGTCCGGAGCCTCAGCGCTGAGGTCATGCCCAGCAGAAAGTGGGGAAAGAGAAGGAACTTACCAGTCCCGTCCATCCGGGAACTTGTAATCTCCCCGATCGAGTCTCCTTTGGGAGCTCCAAATGGAGAATTGATGGCTTGAGAACAGAAAATAACTTTACCTCTGCCTTGGGATTTAGGAGCGGTGGTGTTTTGTTTTTTTTTTTTTTTTTTAAGAGAAAAGTTGAGAGTGTGAAGTGTTACCGTACATTTGCTCCACTTCTTCCACCCCAGAAAGCCTGCCTGTAATTTGACGAGTGCACGTACTGAACCCCTGAAAATATATGGTCCAATCAAGTGAAGTCATATAAAACTCATCCCCGGAGCGTGATAAACAATGATTAGAGCAGGCCCGCCTTCTTTCAACTTTCTCGGTACTTGACTGCAACATAGAAAGTCCTCTCCAAATCTCTTTATCCTGTTGACCTATATTTCCACCTACCACCCACTGAAGCCTGAGACATGGGATGTTTTAAGTTCACCCATACTCGCCTATCGTATTTTTCAAAATAACTTCTCTGTGATGTTGAGAAGTGTGGTTGTGGTTGAAAGCATGCATCAGAACGCGTTTTTTTCCAAATATATTAGCTAGGATACACTTTAAAATTATGTACAGGTGGCGGCTGAGAACTTTATTACTAGTGGTTACACTATGGTTTTTTGAAATACCACCCTGTAGTAATTACAGCATGGCATCCTACCCGGTGCCAGGTGCTTTATGTATTTGATTGATTACTAATGCATTAAGAACCCTGAAGGGAGAGATTAAAAGCTAAAACTTTTTAAAAGCAGAGGTTCTTTGGTGTTAACTAGTTTGTTACTAAATCTTTGAGCCAAATGTGGCAGAGCTGGGATTCAAACTGGGATTTGATCTCTGGGCAAATATGCTTTGCTGTGTTGCTCTGCTTCCTACTTTTGATTACAAAATATCATATTCTTTACCCTGAGACATTCATATCCCATTTGTTCCTGTATTGCAGCCCTTATATTTTAACCTCCATGACTAAGAGTACTCAGATAGATAGATAGATAGATAGATAGATAGATAGATAGGAATAGGACAGACTTCCCTCCTTTATCCCCTTACATGCCAAACTACTGCGCCAGTTTTTCTGCTTGCTTGTTTTGTTTCTGCATTTATTTCTATTATACTTGTAACTCACTTTCTTAGTAAGACATTCCTAGTTCCACTTCCGTTTCTTTTCAATAACTTTAATGTCAATTTTAAACTGTAGTCCTAGCTACTCTACTAGTCTGTGACCTAGAGAACCATTCAAAACCATCCCAGACAGAAAAAGTCTGCAAAAACACATCTCCAATTAATCAGCAAAAAGCCAAGCTGCAGATGTGGCTTAAGTGATAGAACAAGGCCCTGAGTTCAAGCGCATGCACATGCATGCTCACACGCGCACGCACACGACAATTTTAAGTTGGGGGTAATTTTTCTTTATGGGTAAGAGATTGCTAAGAGATATTATGAAAAGAATTCCATTAACTTAGCAAAGTTTTGGAGCATACAGACTACAAAAGTTCTGTCAGAAACAGTGATGGCTTCTTATAAAGTTACTGGGTAAATTGCTGTGATGCTGGCCATTAACCATATTGATTTCCTTTGTGATATATATTTGCATTTTCCTTTTTCTGATCGAAGAATTTTTGTTATTGCTGGACAGTAGTTTAAGGGATGTTAGAGCATTTATTGTCTAGTGGTTTTGAGATAGAAACTGAAGATTTGCTACTTTCCGACTGCTGCTGCTTTAAACCGTAAACCCATTTACGGTTTAAATAAGTGACAAATTTTCTTTCTTGGGTTTTTGATATTCCTCTTAATACTTTACAGGAGAGAACTAGATCAAAGATTAAACTACGTTCATTTTCATGGCTTGATTTCTTGAGAATAGCTTTTTGCTTTTCATATATATTGACAGACTTTGTCTAATCACTTTAATAATTTTGTTAAAGATCTCAGGAAACAGGCCCGACAGCTAGAAAATGAACTTGACCTGAAACTGGTTTCCTTCAGTAAACTGTGCACAAGCTATAGTCACAGCAGCGCCCGAGATGGAAGACGCGACAGGTATAGGTACTACCACCTTCTGTCTCTTATGCCTTACACTATATGATTTTTTTAAAGCATTGAAAAAGTAAACTGAAATATGTAACTTTGCAACTTAGTCTGTTGGTGAATATTTTCTTTGCCAATGATTGTTATATTTTTAGTGACTTACTGAAATTTCTCCTAATTCTTTTTTTTTTTTTTTTTTTTTTTTGCCAAACCTGGGCTTTGAACTCAGGGCCTGGGCACTGTCCTTGGGCTTTCTCAAGGCTAGAGCGGTACCACTTGAGCCACAGCACCATTTCTGGGTTTTTTTCTATGTATGTGGTACCGAGGAATCGAACCAGGGTCTTTGTGCATGCTAGGCAAGCACTCTACCACTAGGCTAAATTCCTGGCCCTCTCCTAATTCTTAAAATATTTATTTGTGGTTCTTAGGCAAAGATTCTGATTGTCTCAGGAAAACGCTACTAGAGGCTCAAAGTGGGTTTTTATATATCAAAGAGTTTCTAGCTCAGTGTTAGGAAATGTGGCTGAATTGCCCAGTTAGGTTTTTTTTTTTTTTTTCCTCCCTCGGTCATAGGGTTTGAACTTGGTGTCTGAGTACTATCTCTGAGCTCTTTTGCTCAAGGCTAGTTCTCTAACACTTTGAGCCACGGCACCACTTCTAGTTTTCTAGTGGCCAATTGGAACTAAGAGTCTTACAGACTTTCCTGCCCCAGGTGACTTCAAATGTCAGATCTCAGCCTCCGGGGTAGCTAGGATTAGAGGCGTGAGCCACCAGCTCCTGGCTCCCATTTAGGTTTTTAAAAAAAAAATATTTTCTTAATTGCTAAATGGATGAAGGAGCTAGCCAAATGCAAAATATGTATACTGCTCTTCTGTTATTTATTCCTTTATAATGAATCTAATGTAACGTGTGTCCTCGCTGTTAATCATTGCAGTTATTTGTATCTTTGGTACTTACTTGAGGAACTAGTATTTTGCTATAGAGAATCTATGGAAAATACATTCTTTTTTACTCTTGTGCTTATTTTACATGATTTAAAATAAGTTCAGGGAAGCTGGGTACTGGTAGCTCATTCCTATAATCCTAACTACTCAGGAGGCAGAGAGCTGAGTATCACAATTTGAAGCCAGACGGGATAGGAAAGTCCCTGAGACTATTTTTTCACCAGACCTGAGGCTTGAACTCAGTGCCTGGGCACTGTCCTTGAGCTTTCTCAAGGGTAGCACTCTACCACTTAAACCACAGTACCACATCTGGCCTTTTCTATGTATGTGGTAACCAAGGGATCAACCCCAGGGCTTCATGCATGCTAGGCAAGCACTCTTACCACTAGGTCAAACTCCCAACCCAGTCACTGAGACTCTTATTCCTGATTATCTGCCAGAAACAGCCAGAAGAAAGCTATGGATTGAGTGATAGAGCACTAGCTTTAAGAGTACAGAGGTAGCGCCCTAACCCTGAGTTCAAGCTCCAGGACTGGCATACAGAAAAGAGATGTTTAAGACACTTGAAAGAAGAATATAATGGGCTCCCGTGTACCTGTTTCCCCTTTTAAGAAATGATCATTTTAGATTCAGTTGAAGCCGCTGATGTCATCTCACTTTCTCCTATTAATGCCATGTATGTGTATGTTCCTACAGATATGTTTATGTATGTATATATGGCATAGAAATAACATATTTTTATTATGCTTGTTTCTAGGCAATTCATAATATCCTACAGCAGTTACTTTGCAACTTTGTTTTTTATCTAATGTTTCTTGAAGTTCAGTTATACATTTACCTCCAGAATATTCATTTGCTATGCATACTACATTGTACAGCTGTTTAGGATTTAGTCATTCCATGGGGAGAAGTTTCTAACCTGCTTATTTCTACTAATAATAGCTGTCACAGTGTTTGCCATATTTTATGTACTGTACTGGAACATTTCCTAACACTGAAATTCAGTTATTGGCAAAAGTGTTGTTAATCCTTTCTTATTTTCATAACTTTTCAAAGATAAACATTGTTATCATTAGGCTATATTTCTGGCCCAAGTGTTCTTTACAAGTAAACTTATTTTGTGATTTCAACACTTTTGTCCTGAATTTAGGTTTCCCACTTGATTATGCTAGCGAGTACACAATTTTAAACCATATTTGCAGCTGGACATTCATGCCTGTAATCCCAGCTACTTAGAGACTATGACCTAGAGAATCACAGTTTGAAGCCAGTCTGGGCAGAGAAGCCAATAAGACTCCCACCTCCAAAGTAACCTGCAAAAATCCTACCTGAACATGTGACTCAAGTGGTAAAACACCAAGCAAGCAAGGAAGTTGATCACAAGACCCTGAGTTCAAACTCTAGTACCAGCCAAAAAACAAAACAAAAGAGATACATCTATTACATGATGCTTTTTTTTTTTTTCCCTTCAGGAGCTTAATGCTTCTTTTAATGGAGAAACTATACTGAAAACATTCCCTAAGAAGTTTTACAAATGGGACTGACTATGGAATTAAATAAAAAGTAAAACACTTCAGTTGTGAAGAGCAAGATCCATTGTACAGGACTTAAAATGTAGCTTTATGTTAGAGCAATTGCCTAACATGTTCAAGGCCTGGGTTCAGTCTCAGCACTGAAAAATAGAGGAGGGCAGGCAGAGAGAAGAGAGAAAGAAAAGATTTAGTATGCAAAGTACATTTTAAAGTGTTTTTGTTTAATGCTAGGTTATAAGCATGTCACAGTGAGTAAAGTCAGCAATGACCAGAAATTTTCTTGTGGGAATCCTTCCTTCTTTCCAAATCCTGCTGTTGTAGAGAATGTATTTTGATCATTTCCCTGCATTTATATACTGTTCTAAGAAGGGAATAACCAGTAACGGAGGTTGCTCCAATACTCCTTCACTCAACAAATATTTACAGACAATCATCATGTACCAGGTAGTAGGTGTTTATCTGTGACAGTTTCCTTCCTCCGGCTTACATTCTGCTATCCCATGTGTGGTTTTTTTTTTTGTTGTTTTTTTAATTTTACATATGTTATATACGTGTTTTATATATTTTAATTTTAATATGTTAACATACAGAGCAGTTTTTTTTTTTTTTTTTTTTTTTTTTTTTTTTTTTGCCAGTCCTGGGCTTGGGTTCAGGGCCTGAGCACTGTCCTTGGACTTTCTCAAGGCTAGAGCTCTGCCACTTGAGCCTCAGCACCACTTCCGGCTTTTTTTCTATGTATATGGTACCGAGGAATCAAACCTGGGTCTTCGTGCATGCTAGGCAAGCACTCTACCACTAGGCCAAACTCCCGGCCCCTATACATACAGAGCAGTTTTGCATGGACATATTTTTGGAGCTAATTCTAAGACTTTGACTTGACTGTGATATGTAACTAGAAGCTGGACTTATACTGGCAATCATAGCTACTTGGGAGACTAAGATCAGGAGAATCATGGTTTAAGGCCAGCCTAGGCAAAAAGTTTGTTCTAGACCCCTATAACATCCAGTAAAAAGTTGGACACAGTCGGCTGGGAACGTAACCTAGTGGTAGAGTGCTTGCCTAGCATGCATGAAAGCCCCGGGTTCAATTCTTTAGTACTACAAACATAGAAAAAGCCAGAAGTGGTGCTGTGGAGCTCTAGCCTTGAGCAAAAAGTATCCAAGTACAGTGCCCAGGCTCTGAGTTCAAGCCCAGGACTGGTGCAAAAAAAAAAAAAAAAAATTGGACACAGTGACCAGAAATTTGATCTTGTGGTAAAGTGCTTACCTCGCTTGCATGAATCCCCGGATTTGATTCCTGGATACCACATATACAGAAAAAGCTAGAAGTGATGCTGTGGCTCAAGTGGCAGAGCACTAGTCTTGAGCAGAAGTGCTCAAGGACAGTGCCAGGTCCTGAGTTCAAGCCTCAGGACTAGCAAAAAAAAAAAAAAAAAGTTGGACACAGTGATGGATTGGATATCTGTTACCTCAGCTACTGGGAAGCATAAATAGGATCATGGTCCAGGCCAGCCTGACCTACACATGATATGCTATTCAAGGAATAACTAGAGCAAACTGGATTCTGGGGAGTAACATGACAAGTAGCAGGGCCCTGAATTCAGACTCCAGTGCTGAAAAAAAAAAAAAATCAAATATTTATTGTCGTATTTCAGAGAAGATAAAATTGGGATGTTTGAAGAAGCAAACCTTTAGACCTAGTTGAAAGATTTCAAAATAAGCAGGTATTGGTTGCTCCTGCCCATAATCCAGTTTACCTGGGAGGATACAAGTGTTACATGCCTGTCATCCAACTGTATTGAAACACTTATAAGGCAGATCAAAGTCTAGGTATATGCCTAGACAGGAATCAAGACTTTATCTCAAAAATAACCTACATTTAAAGGGCCAGAGGTATGGCTTAGTGGAAGGGTGCTGCCTACAAAGTATAAGGCCCTGACTTCAAGCCCCATGCCTGCCCCCCCCCCAAAAAAATCTTTACTAAAGCCTGGTGTAGTGGCTCATGCCTGTAATCCCAACATTCAGGAGGTTGAGGTGAAAGGATTGAGACTTCCAGGTCAGCTTGGGCAACACAGCAAGTCTGTCTAAAACAGAAAAGGGAAGAAAATCAGTAGCTACTCTGACCATTCTGCTGCTTTTTATTGCTGGGAAACATATAAACATATAGTATATGAGGTACTTTCTGGTGTTGAACTGATTATTGGATTTGTTTTTCTTGCCACACTTCTACAAGATTATTAAAGGACAGATGCGGCCTTCAGTAAGATTGGAGAACATGATTATTGGGCATTTGTCTCTGTCCAAGTAACTTGTCTGTATTAAGATGCTTAGATGATAATTCCACTTGGGGAAATTGGTGAGGAATAGCTTTTTTTTTTTTTCCAGAAAAGTCTACAGAAACTTTGAGGACATGGAGTTTTAGTATGAATATCTTGAGTGTTTCACGAAAAGAGTTGAATTTTTTACTAATCTGATAATTTTTAAAAGTTTAACGTGTTTTTACAAAACGAGATGATTACATGTCGTGAATGGCACTGTAGAGGGTTAATATTAAAATGTGCTGGAGGGCTGGGAGTTTGCCTGCTGTTAAGAGTGTTTGCCTAGCATGCATGAAGACCTGGGTTTGATTCCTTGGTACCACATGCATAGAAAAATAGAAGTGGTGCTGTGTCTCAAATGGTAGAGCTCAGGCCCTGAGCTCAAGTCCAGGACTGGCAATAAATAAATAAATGTAAATAAGAAATGTAAATAAATATGCTGGAGGTGGCTGGCTTTATTGTTTGAGTGCTAACTAGTTCATTCTAAAGCATTTCAGTCTCAATTTTATTCTTGATAAGGATGATGAAAAGAATTTAAGGAATCATAATTTTGGAAAATAAAAACTTGAAAAATACTGGGTACTAGTGGCTCATTCCTATAATCCTAGCTACCCAGGAGGCTGAGACCTGAGAATTGCAGTTCAAAGCCAGCCCAGGCAGCTAAGTTTGTGAAACTCTTATTGCCAATTAACCAGCAATTAGCAGGAAGAGTTATGGCTCTTGTGGTAGAATTCTAGCCTTAAGCAAAAGAAGCTCAGGGACAATGAGCAGGTCCTGATTTCAAACTCTAGAACTGGTGCCAAAAAACAAACTACCACCAACAAAACACCTTGAAAGATTATTTCTAACAGGTTCCATAACAAAACTATTATACATATTTATAATGCCTTCTTTTGTAAGGAGTTTATAGTTTCCTTTTATGTTACATTTTTAATGAAGTTCATCATGGCATTTCCATATATGTATATTATGTACTTTGATATTTTGTTCCCAAATACCCTCTTCCCTTCCTGTATCACGGATCCCTTCCTCTTGCTAGATATTCTCCATTCTGCTTTCATGTCTTTTTGTTGTGGTGGTGGGGTTTGAACGAAGGACTTGACCTTGGTAGCTATTATTCTACTACTAGAGCCATACCTCCAGTCCTTTTGGATCCATTATTTTTATAAATAGGGTGTCATGATCAGGCTGACATAGATGAAACCCCTCCTATTTTTGCTTTCTACGAGGCTGGGATGACACACACACACCACGGCTCTCAGCTTTTTATTGGTTGAGATGGTATCTCTGGACATTTTTTCCTAGGCAGGCTTTAAGCCAATGGTCTTTCTGATCTCAGTCTCCCAAGTAGCTAAGATTATAGACATGAGTCAGTATACCTGGATGTTTTAGAAATTTAAATTCCATATGTAAGAGAAAAAGTGTAACCATATATCTTTCTGGATCTAGTTTGCTTGACATGATACCTAATTCTGTCATTTTTCCTGCATTTTACATAATTTTGTTCTTTATGATTGAGCCAAACTCCATTGTTTAGTTTTCTTTTACATCATTTGTTCTTTAAATTTAGGATCTAATTAGACAATTAAGTTACTATCACTTGGGAAACAGTAAACAAGCATCATATTCAGTTATTTATTTTGTTGGTTGGGTGGGTGTGTTTTTGTTTTTGTCTTATTGTTTGCCAGTCTTAGGGCTTGAACTTGGCCTGGGCATTGTCCTCGAGCTTCTTTTTCTCAAGACTAGCACTCTACCATTTGAGCCACAGCCCTACTTCTGGCTTTTTCTGGTTTTTTGTTTGTTTATTTCTCTCCCGAAGAATCGAACCTAGGGCTTCATGCATAGTAGGCATGCTTTAAGGCTTAGGCTTACCTAGAACTTACTCTGTGATCAGGCTGGTCTTGACCTCACAATTTTCCTGACTCAGCTGCCAGAGTGTTGGGATTATAGGTGTGTACCATGTTTAACACATTCAGTTGTATTTTATGCTATACTTAATATTGAAGAATATATGATTTTATAAGAAAAGTTTTATAAAAATCATAGTTTCCAAAGAGTTATAGGAAATGTTTATTTGATCTCTTTAAGAATGATTACCTTTTTAAGAGTGTTTTAAACAACTTGAGTAATGAATGAATTTTAAAAATTTTTTCTTTTAGTTCTGATACAACACCGCTTTTAAATGGATCAAGCCAAGACAGAATGTTTGAGACAATGGCAATAGAGATTGAACAGCTTTTGGCAAGGGTAAGTGCTTTCTGTGTAATGGCTGCTCTGCTTGTTATCGAGTACTTGCTAGCTGTAGGACTGCATTATATTAACGCAGATATGTTTGTTGAAACCATCCATTCAAGATGTGCTTCTTCCAGAGCCACTGGAGGTTTTTTGTTGTTGTTGTTGTTTTTGTTTTTTTTCTCAGCCATCTCCATGTTATATGGCTGTTATTTTAGCCTTTGTGGATTATTTAGGGGAAATGTTGAATTTTGGATTTGTTTTGGTTTGGGTTTATTGTCTTGTGATCTGCCAAAAGGGCATATAGGCAAATAATTTACTTTTAGGTGTTTATACTGCTTTCTAAAATATTTTTCCTTCCTAGCTTACAGGGGTAAATGATAAAATGGCAGAATATACCAATAGTGCTGGCGTCCCCTCCTTGAATGCAGCACTGATGCATACGTTACAACGACACAGAGACATACTACAGGTAAAAAAAACCAAAAAGATACGTTGAAAATGAACTGTGTGGGGATGGGAGGGAAAACCTGGGAGAGAACAAGGGAAGGAGTGAATGAATGTACTCATTACCTGAATTATTGTAACTATCACCCCTCTGTATATCATCTTTATAATAACAGTTTAAGGACCAAACAGGGCCAGGAGTTTTGCCTAGTGGCCTAGTGCTTGCTTAGCATGCACAAATACCCAGGTTTGATTCCTTAGTACCACATACATAGAAAAATCCAGAAGTGGTGCTGTAGTTCTAGCAGTAGAGCTCTAGCCTTGAGAAAAAAACCTAAGGACTGTCTCAGGCTCTGAGCTCAAGCCCAGGACTGGCAAAAAAAAAAAAAAAGCCCGGACACCCGGCTGGGAGTTTAACCTAGTGGTAGAGTGCTTGCCTAGTAGCATGCACAAAGACCCAGGTTCAATTCCTTGGTACCACATACATAGAAAAAAAAAGCTTGAAGTGGTGCTGTGGCTCAAGTGATCAGAGAGCTACCCTTGAGAAAGCCCCATGCACAGTGCTCAGGCCCTGAGTTCAATCCCCAGGATATGCAAAAAATAAATAAAAAATAAAAAAACCAAACAAAACCCCAAAAGGAACCAGTCAACAAAATGATTTTTTTTAAGCCCCAATACCAACACATACATATTGGGTACATGTACATGAATAAGATATTTTATCTAATACAGAAGTTTGAGTATCAGATTAAAAGCTAATATTATGGTTAATGGAAAAGCACAAAAAGCATTCCCATTAAAGGAAAAAGCAACACAACCCAAGGATGCTCATTATCAGCACAGATGTATAACATAGTTGTTCTGGTATTTTGGGGTGGTATGATTAAGCTAAGTATGGGGAGAAGGAGAGAGAAGGGAGAGATTAGGAAGGAAGAGACAAAATTCCTATAATGTAGCAAAATAAGATGATTTGTCTGGTATATTCAAGAAAATTAACTAAACCCGGGCACTGGTGGCTCATGCCTGTAATCCTATCTACTTAGGAGGCTGGGATCTGAAGGTCATGGTTTGAATCTAGCCCGGACAGGAAAGTCTATGAGGTTATCTCCAATTAATCACAGAAAAAGCTGGAAGTGGTGTTGTGGCTCAAGTATTAAAGTGCTAACCTTGAGAGGAAAAAGGAGCCCTGGGACAGCCTGCAAGCCCAGAATTTGAACTCCATTACTGGCAAAAAAAAAAAAAAAGGAAAAGAAAAAAGAAAAGGAAGGGGAAATTAACTAAATAAAAGCTAAAAATAAATTCCATGAAATGATAAGTTTACATTTTCCCTACATATAAAAAATGACCTATTAAGCCGGGCGTGATGGCTCACGACTGTAATCCTAGCTACCCACGAGGCTGAGGATCAAGGTTCAAAGCCAGCCCGGCACAAAAGGACCTGAGACTTATCTCCAGTTGATCTCTAGAAAATGGGAAGTGGGGCTTGGCTCAAGGATAGGGTGGTAGCCTTAAGCTGAAGAGCTCAGGGACAGCGCCCAGGCTGAGATCAAGCCCCATGACCCACACACACAATAAAATTGTCTATAATTCTAGGTCTTAACAACAGGGTACTAGAAAATAAGGATGGTATTTTGAAATTTGTGATGTGATGACAAACCACAACTTGTTTGAGATGAACATACATAATTAACTTCTATTGAGACTGGATATTGATTTATTGCAGGATTACACACATGAGTTTCATAAAACCAAAGCAAATTTTACGGCAATACGAGAAAGGGAGAATCTTATGGGATCAGTACGAAAGGATATTGAGTAAGTTACTTTTTATGTTATTTGTAGATTTTTATATTTTTAAAAAAGATAATATATATATCTGTGGTTAGCTGGGAGTGTGGCCTAGTGGTAGAATGCTTGCCTAGCAGGCATGAAGGCCTGGGTTCAATTCCTTTTGATTCCTCAGTACTACATACACAGAAAAGGCCAGAAGTGGTGCTGTGACTCAAGTGGTAGAGGGCTCGCCTTGAGAACAGCCCAAGAACAGTGCCCAGGCCCTGAGTTCAAGGTCCAGGCCTAGCCAGAAAAAAGAAAAGTCAAAAGGAATATGTCTGTGGTTAACAACCAATTGATTAGTAAAGCCAGGATTTAGATCTCAGGGTTTCTAATTCCCATTTCCCTGTTCTTTGAATGTTGCTGCTACAGTACAGTCCTAATCTTCTTAGATAGTCCTTGTTGACCCTAGTGTCACCAAGTACTCCTGCTAATCTTTACTTTCCTGTCTTAATTCAAAGTCCAGCTCAGATAATACGTTCATGAATTCTCTGATCTGTACCCTAAGAATTTTTGCCCATAATTGAGTTCTCCATGTTTACTTCCTGATTATCACCTACCTTTTGCTCCTCCCTTCAAAAATCAGACATTTGGGCAGGTATTAATTCAGCCTTTACTCTAGTTCTGAGATGTTGTCACTTTCCTGCCACTTCCCTGTGCTTTGTACCATGGCACTGCCTTTCACCAGTCCTTCATTTCTTTTTTTTTTTTTTTTCTTTTTTTTTGCCGGTTTTGGGCTTGGGCTCAGGACCTGAGCACTGTCCTTGGGTTTTCTCAAGGCTAGACCTCTACCACTTGAGCCTCAGTACCACTTCCGGCTTTTTTCTATGTATGTGGTACCAAGGAATCAAACCTGGGCCTTCATGCATGCTAGGCAAGCACTGTCCCACTAGGCCAAACTCCCAGCCCCCAATCCTTCATTTCTAACAGCAGCACTGTCTCTATAGTATTTGTTCAGTTAATTAATTTTTTTTATTTATTTATTGCACCAGTACTGGGGCTGGGCACTGTCACTGAGCTTCTTTGCTCAAGACTGGAACTCTGTGACTTAAGTCAGAGCTTTATTTGCAGCCTTTTGGTTTTTAACTTGAGGTAAGAGTTTCACAGTCTTTCCTGGCTTTGAATCTCAGTCTTCAGATTTCAGCCTCCTTAGTAGCTAGGATTACAGGTGTGATCCTCCAGTACCTGGCCAGGTAATGAATTTTTAAAAATTTCTTCTCCCTTACTAGTTGGAATAAGAAAAATGAAAATATTCATAGTAGTAATAAAAAATTTAAAAAATTTTGCAAATACTGGGGTTTGAGTCTAGGGCTTCATACTAGGCAGAAGCTCTGGTACTTGAGCCACAACTCTGGTCCTTTCATTTTTGTTGTTTTTTTTTTTTTTTCTCCACTTTTTTGTGTAATTTTAATGTGCTGGAGATTAATACTGAGACCTTTCACTGCATGTCAGTGTTCTTAGCTATCACTTCAGTGGATATGTGACATGGACATGCCCAGCTGCAGAGAGGGAGAGAGGGAGGAAAGCACTCCCACTCCATGGGATGTGTGCTAATCGGCCTCCAGGTGTGCTTTCACCTGGAGCAAATGAAGGTACACCCAAGAGAGAAAGAAGACATTATTGTTGCTTAAGAATTTGGGGACGATTTGGATGAGAAACTGTAAAACTTAGGTCTAAATTAAGAGAAACATTTGTATTTATAGTAGCAGTTTTAGAAAGTTAAAAACATTTTTTTTATCATTCAAAAGTATGATGATGTAGTTTGTCCTCTTGATGTCACCATGGCAGTTCCTTAATCTGGTTGTACAGTATCTTCCAAAAGTGTTCTTAATTTTTCTTAACCTGTTTTAGGTCGTATAAAAGTGGGTCTGGAATAAACAACAGGAGAACGGAACTGTTTTTAAAAGAACATGACCACCTCCGAAAGTAGGTATTTTTTGAGTATATTTTTGAGTGTCTGCATTGTGGTTTGTCATGCTAATTCTCCTCATGGCTATTCTGCAGAAGTGGGATTGCAGTGATTCCTAACATAATTAGGAAAGATGGGATGCTTTTGCGTGTTTCACTTCCCAGGTGTTATCTCTAATATGTTTTCTATTGCCTTAATATATTCTCTTTAGTAAAACTATTCTCAATGCTTTTGTATATACTACTTATAACTAACAATAACAATAGCAGTTAATTTATGTCTGAATGTTGTTACTAACATACTAAAAAGATTTATAAAGGGTAAATAAGTAGGCTGTGTATCAAATCTAGAAAAAAAAATTCTGCCATTTCCAAAGAAAATACCTAAACCCTTATGTATGTATTTTAAAACAAGTCATTGTTTCTTTGTTTTGTTTTGGTCATTTCTATAGATTGAGGGCCCTTGTGCATGTTAGACAAATACTCTGCCATTGAGCTACAGCCACAGCACACTGCTTTGTTTTGTTTTATCTTCCTGCTTGTATTTTGTTGTATAACTTAAGGATCAGAAAATTACTTACTCTTAACTCAGCCTATGAGTATTTGATTAACTTGTACCCATGATACTGTTAGGCATAATGTTGATAACTACTACTGAATTTCATGAATTAGTCATGTCATGTGAGCTTAAGGTACTGTTCAACTCACCTGCCTTTAAGGATTACCACTTTAAATGTCAGCTATTAATATCAGAGCACAGAAAAGACAGAGTATGGTAATGTATTCCTATAGTGTCAGTGAGAAGGATTGCTTTAACCCACAAGTCAAGACCAGCCTGGGTAACGTATTGAGACCCTGTCTATACATATACCACACACACATAAACAGGAGAGAGGAGAGAGAGAAGAGGGGGTGAGGCTGGGAGTTTGGCCTAATGGTAGAGTGCTTGCCTAGCATGCACAATGACCCAGTTTCAAGTCCTTGGTACCACATACATAGAAAAAGCCGGAAATGGTGCTTTAGCTCAAGTGGTAGAGCTCTAGCCTTGAACACAGTGCTCAGGCCCGTGTTCAAGCCCTGGGACTGGCAAAAAAAAAAAAAAAATAGAAGAGAGAGAGAGGGAGATCTTTTGTGTATGTATGTGTGATGTGTGTAGTGCTGAGAATTGAACACAGTATTTCATCTTGTTAGGAAAGTGCTCTGTTGCAAAGCTATACCCTCAGCCAGTGAAGGTTTTTTTTTAAGGAACCCTTATACTTCCAGTGTTGGAAGTAGTTATTACTCTTTTACTTTGCTGAATGTTACCAGCTGGCACAAGGGGGCAGTCTTTCCTAGAGTTTAGTTTATAGTCATTTACAACTTTGTAGTTGATTTTATATTTAACCAAGAACACTATAAAAAATAAGCATTGCATCCAGAACTACAGTGATACAGGTGCAGAGTAATTTAAAGGTTATAATATTCAAACAGTATAAAATAAATTAGATTGTATTATGTTTGTATTATTTATTATCAGACAGGCAGATGTGGCAATACATGCCCATAGTCATCAAGAAGCTGAGGCAGGAGGCTCACAAGTTTGAGGCTGTCTTGAACAGTAATTACTGTTTCTGTATTATTATACAGTAATACAGAAAACCCTTTCTCAAAGAAAAGAAAGACTAGTGAAACAGAAATGTAGTAGTTTATTTTTTATTTTATTTTTTTTGCCAGTCCTGGGCTTGAGCTCAGGGCCTGAGCGCTGTCCTTGGGCTTTCCTCAAGGCTAGTGTTCTACCCTGAGCCACCGCACCACTTCTGGCTTTTTCTATGAATGTGGTACGGAGGAATCGAACCTGGGTCTTCGTGCATGCTAGGCAGGCACTCTACCACTAGGCCAAACTCCCGGCCTGTAGTAGTTTATTTTTGCAAGAATAATTTGAAATTGAAAATAGTATACCAAAATGATCCTTTATGTTCTGCTATCCTTATGTCATTATTTCAAAATACATTATACAGTATATTTTATTAAAGGAATTTGCAGGACGCTTTATATTTTTAATTATTCAAAGAAAGCTAAGGATTTCATAGTCATTTTATAGGAAAAAAAAACAGGCAGGCACTGATGGCTCATGCCTATAAATCCTAGCTACTTGGCAGGTTGAGATCTGAGGATTTCAGTTCAAAGCCAGCCTGGGCAGGAAAGTCTGTGAAACTCGTGTCTCCAGTTAGTCGCAAGAAAACTAGAAATGGAGCTGTGGCTAAAGTGGTAGCGTGCTTGTAAAAGAGCTCAGGGGCAGCGCCAAGGCCCTGAGTTCAAGCCCCACTACTGGCAGAGAAAGAGAGAGAGTGAGAGTTGAGGGAGGGAGGGAGGGAGAGGAAGAGAGAGAAGGAGGGGGAGGGAGGGAATAAGAAAGAAAGAAGCTAGTTTAAATACATGTTTATTAAGTAATTTGCTTGTTATAAAAACGATGAGAAACCAAAGTAAAACATTTTTTGTGTGTTCCTGTGGTGGTTCACAGCTTGGACACTTCTCTTAGCTTTTTTCACTCTAGCGCTTAAGCTACAGTTCTACCTGTTTTTTTTTTGATAGTTAGTTGGAGATACGACTATCTCAAACTTTCCTGCCCAGCCATGCCTCAAACTGTGATTATTAGAGATCAGCCTCCTTAAGTACCTAGGGTTGGAGACATGAGTCACCAGTGCCTCACTCATTTTTCCATTTTTGTTTAATCAAAGTACAAAGTATCCTGAAACACTATATAGATATTTTTTCTTATGATAGATAGATATGTAGATAGATCGATAGATAGATAGATCGATCATCATTCTTATGGGAAAGCTTTTTCTTCATCCTGTACAGAGAGAAACTGAGACAAGATGAAATTAAGTGGATTGTGATCATTTAATGAATTCTAGGAATTGTTAAGACTAAAAGCAGAGACTTCACCGTTGCTCTCAATATTAGAACACAGAACATCTAAAGACATTAAAAAAAATTACTATTTAAAAAAAATAAATTACGGGGGCTGAAGTTTGGCCTAGTGTTAGAGTACTTTCCTAGCATGCACAAAGACCCGAGTTCGATTCCTCAATACCACATACATAGAAAAAAAGCTGGAAGTGGTGCTGAGGCTCAAGTGGTAGAGCTCTGGCCTTGAGAAAGTCCAAGGACAGTGCTCAGTCCTGAGCTCAAGCCCAAGACGGGCACAAAAAAATTTAAAAAATTTTTAAAATAAATTACAAACATGAACACCAGTGGCTCATACCTATAATCTAGCTACTCAGGAGGCTAACATCTGAGAATTGTAGTTAAAGGCCAATGTGGGCAGAAAGTCCATGAGACTCATCTCCAATTAACCATCAAAAAGCCAGAAGTAGAGCTCTAACTGAGTTCAAGTTCCAGGGCTGGCACAATGAATAAATAGATAAATAACAAATCACTTGCTGGATAATATAAGATTACAAATGTGTTTACAAAGTAATATTTAAAATATCTTCTGCCTTTTAAGTGTTTTATTTCATTTGCTAAGGGCTCTGAGATGTTTTCCCCCAAATTAACTTATTTTAAATAATAAAAGGCCAGGAATGGTGGCTTGTACCTGTAATCCTAGCTACTCTGGAGGTTGAGATCTGAGGATCAAAGTTTAAAGCCAGCCCAGGCACAAAAGAACCTGAGACTCTTATCTCCAGTTAACCTCTAGAAATTGGGAAGTGGGGCTTAGCTCAAGGGTAGGGTGGTAGCCTTTAGCTGAAGAGCTCTACCACCCCTTTAAGTAAAAAAGAATATATTCATTTTAGGGTAAAAGCTTTTTATAGAGTATTGTCACATTTCCCCTCTAGTGTGTCTCACTAATAACATATACAGAAACACTGTCAGATGCCCTTAATAACACGAAGGTTGAGCTGGGAACATGGCCTAGTGGTAGAGTGCTTGCCTAGAATGCACAAAGACCTGGGTTCCATTCCTCCATACCACATACATAGAAAAAGCCAGAAGTAGCCAGGCGAGGTGGCTCAGGACTATAATTCTAACTACTCTGGTAGCTTGAGATCTAGGATGGCAGTTCAAAGCCAGGTTGGCCGCTAAAGTCTGTGAAACTCTCATCTCTTAATTAACTACAAGAAAAACTGGAAGTGGTGATGTGGCTCAGGTTGTAGAGTGCTAGCCTTGAGAACAGCCCAAGAACAATGCTCGGTCCCTGAGTTCAAGCCCCAGACTGGCAAAAAAATAAATAAAGTAATAATCTTTTTATGATTTTTCTGTAAGTCTAAAATTATTTTGAAATAAGATATTAAAAGTTATCTTTTGTAATGTTAGGGCTTTTGTAACTCCATATAATGATCAACTAGCAAACTAAAATTGGCACAAAAATATTACAGGGCCTGGAGTTTGGCCTAGTGGTAGAGTGGTAGCATACACAAAGACCTGGTTCGATTCCTTGGTACCATATACCTAGAAAAAAACCAGAAGTGGTGCTGTGGCTAAAGTGGTAGAGCCCTAGCCTTGAGAAAACCCAAGGACAGTGCTCAGGCCCTGAGCCTAAGCCCAGGACTAGCAAAAAACAAAACAAAAAAACCCTACATTTACAAGTTTTCCATTGATGTCCTTGTATATATTTCAAGATCCATTTCAGACTCCCATGTTCCACTTAGTTATCATGCTTTCTTAGTCCCCTCTAATTCATGACAAAACTTCCTAACTTAATTTGTCAGGAGGAAACATCAGACAACCCCTAATTGGGAAGTGTTAAGTGTTATAATCGTGACCCCATACAATTTGGAAAGAAAACCCAGTATTACCATTTTTAGAGCCATTATATCAAGGTATAGAGCATGTCCATATGTCTTATTCAAGCTGTTAAATTCAATTTCTTGGCTATGGTGATGTCTGTCAATTTTCTCCACAATGCTGTTTGCCTGCTGTGGATTTTTGTAATTCTTTAAGAAGAGCTGGGTTTTAATCATTTATTTTATTCATGAATTTATATCAGCATAGATTCATAAATTAACTGAATTTAATTAAGCTCGTGTGTGTGAGTGTGAGAGAGAGTAGGGATTAAATTCATTGCTTCCTAGGTAAGATGGAGCACTGTAATTATTTTTTTTGTTCACCATGTTCATATTTAGCCATTGGAAACTCATTTAGGTTGGCTTCTATTATTTTATATCTAATTATTTTGTGAAACAATAGACATAAACAAATAGATGTATATTCTGTGAACCCCAATGTAGAAAACCTGTTTTATTCATTACTCACCGCATATTTATTGACTGCACAGGTTACAAGGCATAAACACCTACACAAACATTACACACATGTGAAATCTAATTTTGATGATTGTACCATACCCTGCAAACTGGTTATAATTATAACCGGTTAGCTTTTGCTTTGCCAAACAAATTCCCCATGAAGTTTCTTTTAAAATTTTAGATTCTTTTATATTATTTAGTCTTTGGCAAATAGCTCTCATTTACAGATGAGGAAACAAGAGTCATACAGGATGTAGGTCACAGGCTCATAACTATTTAATGCATAGCTCTTACTAAATGTACATTTCCTAACCTATTTCCATATTTGTCTCACATCACACACTGCCTCCCCTGTGAGTTGCTCCTTTAAAATTTGATTTTCATTGTGTTAAGGAACCAGCTTAGCATAGGTCATTTGTTTTTTTACAGTTAACCTAATTTTATTTATGTTTGCCTTGGGATAAGGAAAAGGTCATTCAGTAGAAACTTACAGTTAAGACTGTAAATGTTTTCATGAACTACTCTAAAACTACCATAATCATTGATGTACTTTAATCACTTGAGTGTGAAATGGATTTTGTTGGGAATTAAAATACCAGTAGCTTTTCATTTCTTTCAAAAACAAATAACATGGCTTCTTGGCTGTTTTTTCATATTTAAGATGGAATAGTAGCTGTTGTCTTGTGCTGTATGATTATGAGAGTGAATGGCTGTAGGATTAAATAACTTTAGAAAAAGCACTCTGGGAATTTGTTTTAGATAAATTTTCAATTATACAACTATTATATGAAGCAAGTTATTCTTCAACAGGTTACAGTACTTAGTTGAGAATGTTTTTGTTGACTGTTTAATATACAATTCTAATGAATAATAATGTGATGAAATCCTAATTGTGTTAATGGACTATGGCTATATTTTAAAATATAAGACCTTTATAAGAAGGAATCATATGCTTCCCATTAAATACTGATCAGGTATAGTATCTGTGAATGGAATAATAGACTCCTTGCATCCAAAGATACTTACATTAGATTTCTCCACTATTTAGGAACCCTTATGATTCATGACATGCAGTTTTATCACAATAAAGACTTGAATGTTTTATGCTATAGAACAGGTGTTGAGGAAATCACCTGGCCAATAAGTAAGCCTCACTCCAGTTTGGACAGTAGTATTTATTCTTCAACTTCTCTTTAAACTTCATACTGTTTGTTATTTTCATGGTACCTACCATGAAATTATATACACACCACATATATATTCTTTGTGAAACATTACCCCAATAAGAAAAAAAACATTATAAAGGTAATGGTTGTGAAGTGGTTCTCAGACAGCAATGTTCTAAAGTTGAACATTGGGAACTATGAAAGAAATTACAGGTTACTTCAAACTATATGGTTTGAAATATGCAAATACCTTTTCCTTTTTCTCCTCTCCCTCCTGCCTCACCCCCCAGGCCTCCTGTGGTGCTTTTGTTTGAATTTGCCTTTTGTTTGCTAGGTAGACAATCTTACCACTTAAATCACATAATACCTAGCCTTTTTTGCTTTAGTTCTTTTTCAGTTAGGGTCTCAAGTTTTTGCCCAACCCATCCTTGGACCCTGACATTCCTGTTTGTATCTCCCACATAGCTGGGCTGACAGAAACGTATCACAATGTTCAGCTTATTGATTGAGATGGTTTTTGTTTAGGCTGGCTTTGAACCACAACCTTCTCTATTTCTACCTCCTAATAGCTGGAATGATAGGTATGAATCATTGTTCCTGATCTTAAAATATATGCTTACCTAAACCAGGAATTATTTATATAATAGAAATTGAGTTTTTAGCTTACGAGAACTTTGACTCTTTTATTATACATTATTCCATTTGTGTGGTATTTTAAGATTCCCTGTCAAAGATTTATTTGCTCCTGACATTAAAATAGTTAAGCAAAATGACATAGTTAGGAACTTTAATATTGAACTAATTTTTTCTTCACTTGCAGTTTGTTTAATTCAGTAGCACAATCAAGTCTGTCTTCATTTAGCACATAACTTTGTTAATAAGAATGGAAATGAGAGGCCAGGAGCTTGGCCTAGTGGTAGAGTGCTTGTCTAGCAGGCACAAAGACCCAGGTTCGATTCCTTGGTACCACATACATAGAAAAGAGGCAGAAGTGGTGCTGTGGCTCAAGTGGTAGAGTTCTAGCCTTGAGAAAGCCCAAGAACAGTGCTCAGGCCCTGAGCTCAAGGCCCAGGACTGGGGGGAAAAAAAAAAGATGGAAATGAAAGTACTCTTAGTGAAGCATTTTGTCATTTTGTCTCCCCAGTGGTATCATGTGATAAGGTCTGCTGTGACATGATATGATAAGTTGCCTGTGGAAATTTACAAATGTTATTCCAGTGTTCGCCTTGTTTGATACACTTCTTTAGTACAAGAAGAATCTGTGGGCTTGAAGCATGGCTCAAGTGCAAAGTTCTGAGTTGAAACCCCAATACTGAAAAACAAAAGTATTTGTTACTTATATATTCATTTATCAGGCATTTAATGAGTGTTTTGTGTGTGTTAGGTATTGTACTAGACACTGGGGATTCCAAGATACATCAGACTCAGTCTCTACCCCTGGGAACTCATTCCATTTAGGGAAAGTAAACAATAAGTAAGATGGTCCCTGAAATAATGTGTTTTTCAGAAATATTAAGTTAGAGTCTATGAAAACAACACTTGTAAACCTTTAAAATTTAAACCATTTTTTCCTTTCAGTGTATAACTCAATATCTGGTATATCTAAAGTACTTATTATATTCTGGGTGAATTGTTGAGAATGGAGAGGAACTGGTTTTGCCCGCGTGTTTGGGTGGGATGGGAGATGCTTCACCTGACTCTTAAGCTGAACTTGGAAACGTGTAAGTTGTTTATGTTTAGAACAAGAGAAGGAGATCCCAAAGAAAGTATTAAAGAACCTTGATCTAGATCAACTGTATGTCTGTATGCTTCTCCAGTGTACAGGTTTCTTTGTTTATATTATCTCTTTTGAGCCTTACAACAATTCCATGAGGTGAATTATACAGTCAGATCCTCAAACCTTGATCAGAAGCCAGATGTAAGTTTTAGTGATTGCTATATGAGGAAATTTTTTTCTTTTTTTAAATTTTATTAAAGAATTTATTAACATTGATTTTTACATCATATTTCAAATGACATGTTTAACAAACAGTGTTCAAGAAGGGAATCTATACAATCACAGGCTCTTAATTTCTAGAACATAATCAAAATTAGGCCAAGGGTTTGTATATCATAGATACTTATTAATCAGTGTAATAAAACATTATGTCTATGGAGTCATAGGTTTTTATGTCTATGTAGTTATATTTCCAATACCATGTCCATAGCATTGGGTATGTAAATATTGAGTCCTCTCTTGTACTGTTTGGATCTAATATCCATATATTAAGGATACCATGCTCCTTTTGTTCCTTTGGTCTTGACTTGTCTCACTCAACATGATTCGCTCTAGATTCATCCACTTCCCTGTGAATGCCATTATTTTATCTTGTCTGTTGGCTATGTAGAATTCCATTGTATATATATGCCACATTTTCTGTCTCTATTCATCTGCAGTAGGGCATCTGGGTTGTTTCCATTGCCTGGCTGTTGTGAATAGTGCAGAGATGAACATAGCTGAGCAGGTGTCCCTATCATATCTTGGGTTATGATGTTCAGGGTAGATGCCCAGAGTGGTATGGCGGGATCGTAGGGAAGGTCTATTTTCAGTTCTTTAAGAAACCTCCACAATGCTTTTCCAGAGTGGCTGAACTAGTTTACAATCCCACCAACAGTGTAGTAGGGTTCCTATTTCTCCACAACCCCGCCAGCAACTGTCATTGTCTGAGTTCAAAATCTTGGCCATTCTTGCTAGGGTAAGATGATATCTTAGGGTTGTTTTTATTTGCATTTCCTTTATGACCATGGATGATGAGCATTTTCTCATATGCTTTCCTGCCATTTTAATCTCTTCTTCTGATAAGTCTCTCTTTAGTTCCCTTGCCCATTTATTGAATGGTTTGTTGGGTTTGGGGGGAATTAGTTTCTTAAGTTCCCTGTAGATACTGAATATTAAGCATTTGTCAGATGTATTATTGGTAAATATCTTTTCCCAGTTGGTTGGCTGTCTTTCTACTTTAGTAGCTATGCTTTTATCTGTGCAGAAACTTTATTTTTAGATAGTCCCATTTATCGAGTCTCTCTCCAATCTGTTGTGACCCTGGGATTCTGTTCAGGAATCTTTTGCCTGTGCCTATGAGTTCCAGTGTCTCTCCTACTCTTATCATGTAGCAGTTTCACGGTTTCCGGTCTGACATTGAGGTCTTTGATCCACTTGGAGTTAATGCTTGTGCATGGCGAAAGGCTAGGGTCAATTTTTAGTTTTCTACATGTGGTTACCCAGTTTTGCCAGCACCAATAATTGAATAGACTGTGTTTGGTCCACTGTTTCTCTTTGGCTCCTTTGTCAAATACAAGTTGACTATAGGTATGTGGTTCTGTTTCTGGGTCTTCTATTCTGTTCCACTGATCTTCTGGTCTGTTTTTGTGCCAATACCAAGCGGTTTTTGTTATTATGGCTCTATAGTAGAGTTTGAAGTCTGGTATTGTAATACCACCAGCTTTTTGCCTAGAATTGTTTTGGCTATTCTAGGTCTTTTCTTGTTCCATATGAACCTTTGGATTGTATCTTCTATTTCACTAAAGAATGTCTTTGGGATTTTGATGGGGATTGATATATGAGGAAATTTTTTAAAAGATTTCGTTACTATAAAGATGATGTACAAAGGAAGGAATTTTTTTTTAATTCCTGTTTAGAAAATACTAAGTATTTCATAGAATTTTTGTTCAGGATTTTCAGTCCATTTGTCTACTAGACAGTAAATGCCAACTGGATTCCATATTGTTTTTTTGTTTTTTTGTTTGTTTGTTTGTTTGTTTTGCCAGTCCTGGGCTTGAACTCAGGGCCTGAGCACTGTCCTTGGGCTTTCCTCAAGGCTAACACTCCCACTTGAGCCACAGCACTACTTCTGGCTTTTTCTATGTTTGTGGTAATGAGAAACTGAATCTGGTCTCTGTGGATGCTAGGCAAGCACTCTACCACTAGGCCAAACTCCTGGCCCTCCATATTCTTTGTTAAATTTTCTGATTCTGCTATAATCAGTCAAGTTTGTTCTCTTTAATTTTGTAAAATGGTTGCTTAAAATTCTTTGGGGGGGGTGGAATCAAAACTTTCATCTACATTTATAGTTGACCTTGGATTTGGCAATGGATAATTAGGTTTATTTTGTGCTAATACTTGGGTTAGAACACAGTACTTAAAGCTCTCACTCAGATTATTACTCATTTGAGATATGTCTTCAGTCTGGCGTTTTACTGGTTAATTAGAGATGGAGTCTTGTAGATTTTTCTGCTCAGGCTCACTTTGAACCATAATCCTCTGGAATTTGGCCTCCTGAGTAGCTAAGGTTATTTTTGTGAGTTATAGTAAAAACTTCAAATGAAAAACTTGTACTGTGTCAAAGCCACTTAAGAAACAAAAGACAGTCCACTGTATATGCTAAGGATGGGGGGCATACTTGTGTGTGACACCTGTAACTACTGTGCCACATGTGTGTTTAGACTGATGTTTGTATCTTCTTCATATAAGATGAAGGTCCAAGAGGCCAGGAGTTTGGCCTAGTGGTAGAGTGCCTGCCTAGCATGCACGAAGACCCAGGTTCGATTCCTTGGTACCACATATATAGAAAAAGCCAGAAGTGGTGTGGTGGCTCAGGGTAGAACACTAGCCTTGAGGAAAGTCCAAGGACAGTGCTCAGGCCCTGAACTCAAGCCCAGGACTGGCAAAAAAAAAAAGATGAAGGTCCAAGCTGTGAGCATGACTCCTGCACAGTGGTGTATGTTGTTTTTTGAAATATGCCCTGCAGTGTGTCTGAAGATTAGAAGGAAAGTGTATTTAGGGGTTTAAAAGAGAAAAACATTTTTCCAAAGGGGAAGATACGTGGGCCTTCCAAATGCTGATTTTCTATCTGCAGATTTTCAGTGAAATGTCTCCTTGTGTCTCATCTGTTTTCTGGTTGGGTGTTTTTGTTTTTGTTTACCACATTCTAAGTTCCTATAATCCTTTGTCAAATATATGTGGTTTATAAATATTTTCTCGCATGGTGTTGTGTCTTTTCCTCAGTACAGGATTATGCTGTGATTCTTGCTGGAGTATAGAAGTAGGAAAAAAGAGACTGACTGTGAGGGGAAAAGATAGGGAAAAATAGCTTCATTTATTGAAATAGCAAGAGCCAAATGTTTTATGTCAGACTGTTTGAGTTTGAATCCTAGCCCTGCTGGATAACTGTAGGACTCAATTTCTTTTTTGTCAATTAGAATGGTTGAATCAAGCTCATAGAATTTCGTGAGGATTAGATTAAAATCTCAAGGCATTTAGGTCATGGTTCCTAATAAGCCCATGTTGGCTATCATTATTCTTAATACAGTTCCAAATCAGTAGTTTGTCTTCTCTTCTGTATTGATTTGTTTTGTTTTATCTTCATTCAGTAAGGCTATTAGCACAAGACTAGTTTGTTGAACTTAATAATAGAGTTATAATAGTATAATACCTACTTGATATTATACTACCTGGATTTCAAAATATTTTTATGACCAGCCACTGTGTTGATCAAGGCACTGTTAACCTCAGTTAATCACTCAGGCTTTTGTGACCTTGTGGCCACTTAAACACTGTTCATCTGTATCATTTAAGGTCTACAGTACTTAGTGCCTCATCTCTTTACCCATCTCTGACCCAGTACCCTCCAGAGGCACTTCTGTACATATTTACTAAAAGAATAAATACTTAATAAATAGAGTTCACCAAAATAGTAGAATCAGCTAGAATTTTTTTTTTTTGATCATGGGACTTGAACTCTGGGCCTGGGTGTTGTCCCTGACTTTCAGCTCAAGGCTACCACCCTGGAGCCGCAGTGCCACTTCTGGTTTTCTGGTGGTCAATTGGAGGTAAGAGTCTCATGGACTTTAGTGCCTGGGCTGGCTTTGAACTGCAATCCTCAGATCTCAGCCTCTTGAATAGCAAGGATTATAGGCGTGAGCCACCATGCTTGCCTCAGCTAAAAATTTATAGCAGTTTTGTGCTTAGATTTGAAATCTACTCTGTAGCGGCAAATGAATACTTAGTGCTTACTATTGCCAAGGATGGACATAATCATTACATAGATAAACAGCTTTAATTCCCTTAACAAGTAGGTTCTGTCATCATTGCCAGCTTGTAGATGAGAAAACTGAGTCACAGAGAATCTTACCTACCTAGTGAGTGGTCAAATCATCCTTTCAGCAGTCACATCTGACTTAACCACTGTCTTGCAAATTTTTAAAATTATTAATCACAAATTTACACAAAGAATGACACTTCCTAAGAGCTTATCTTTAGGTCAGAGAGTTTGGCCTAGTGGTAGAGTGCTTGCCTAGTTTGCATGAAGACCCTAGTTCGATTACTTGGTACCACATACATAGAAAAAAAACAAGTGGTACTGTGGCTCAAGTGGTAGAATTCAAGCCTTGAAAATGCCCAAGTACAGTGCCCAGGCCCTGAGTTCAAGCCCCAGGACTGGCAAAAAAAAGACAAAAAAAAAAAAAAAAGCTTATCTTTGTTCCTTAATGCATGGAGTAACTTGGGCTTTTATAGCTCATTCACTTAATAATAAAATTTGAACATATTTTATAGAATTTGGAAAGAAGTAGTTGCGGGGAGGGTTGTAAGCGCCTACTGTGTACCTTGCAATGTGCCAAGTAAATAGAAATGACTAGAAGTTTGCTTTCCTCTTTTCCACAAAGCTCCTTTGACCAAACTATCTCCCTGAAATGGCATGTTTCTTTCTTTCCACCAGTGTGGTGCTTAAAGGTGTACAATTATAGGCCAGAGATGCCTGTTGTCTTGGTTCACATTCTTAGATTCTAAAATTTAATGAGCTGAGATTTGGTTTAGATTAAAAAAAAAAATTCCCCAGAAAAGGAAGAAACTTAAAATGTAATTACTACTTACAGGTATCACTACTGTATTTGCCTATCCTGTCTCAACAAGTTAGTTATAATTCTTATTTTGAGTAGATGGTGGTGACAACTCTGAGCTATATAGATTAAAGAACTTTCATTTCTTTCTGTTGTCTTTAAAACTGCTCTGGCATTAATAATCAGGTGCCTCTGTGGAGAAAGATTTAAGTTAAATAAAAGCAAGATGCAAATTATACTCATGTGGAGAGATTAGTTTCAGAGTCCAGAATTTTCTCTAGGTATCTAGGTATCCTCTATATTACTTTTATCTCATAAATGTCTGAAATGGTTATAAATGTAAAGAAATTACTTACAAGTCTTAAGTATGTGTTTAATAATTCCAGGATTTGAATTTTCTTTTTATTTGCAGCTCAGATCGTCTGATAGAAGAAACAATAAGGTAGGATAAAGTTTTGGGTTTTTTCTTGGTATTTTTTCACACATTTAATGAATAGATTAAGTTAGTCTTATTACCTAGAGTGAAAGTTAAGTTATCCTTAAAAGTAAAGACAATGTTTATTCCCTTACAAAATAGATTTACAAATTGGTAACACAGTTTAATTAGACATTAAACAAATGTTCCATAAAGGGGAAGGAGAACCATGGGACATGGTGAAATAACTTGATTTGAATTTTTGTTTGCTTGTCTGTGGTGCCAGGGATAGAATTCAGGACTTTGCACATGCTAGGCAAGTATGCTACCACTGAGTAGTGTCTGATTGGTTCTTTTAGTTACATAAGTTATATTGAGTGAATTTAGATTGGTGCTGTCTCTTCATAGCTATGTATACATGATTAGATAATGACTAAGGGACTATTGTGAGGAAGCTCTCTATAAACAGTGTCTTTTGAAACAGTCTATGGAGAAGTCCAATTCTGCGTCTTGTAAGGACACTTTTTACAAAGGTCACTTTGTATCTAGAAGATAAAGATTGAGTAATTTGTGACATAAAAATTAATCTCTTGGGGCCGGGAGTTTGGCCTAGTGATAGAGTGCTTGCCTAGCATGCACAAAGACCAGGGTTCAATTCCTTGGTACCACATGCATAGAAAAAAGCTGGAAGTGGTGCTGAGACTCAAGTGGTAGAGCTCTAGCCTTGAGAAAGTCCAAGGACAGTGCTCAGGCCCTGAGCTCAAGCCCAGGACTGGCAAAAAAAAAAAAAATGTAGTCTTTTCACCAGAGAATTTGTACTTCTTGTTAACCAAGAGCAGCAATCTTAATTTTTATTTCCACTCCGTTTTCTTATATTTAAAGCCATGAAATTATAGTCTCTTTTATAATATTTTTATAAGTATTAAAGGTAATGTTAAAAGAAGGGGTTGCAGATGTAGCTCAGTGTTATAGAGTACCTGCTTGCCTAGCACTTGCAAGGCCCTGTGTATTTCCCAGGAAAGGGGAAAGGAAGAATGAGAGAATGAGGACAGGAAGAAAGGTGGCAAAGCTTTGCTTATCTCACTCAACAGAGCGTTTTCTAGTTCCGTCTCTTTTCCCTCAAATAATGTAATTTTCTTTTTCTTCATGACTAAGTAATATCCCATTGTGTATATGCATATAAGTACATATAAGTACCTATGCATATTGGTTTATAGACATATGTATATACATCATGATTTATGTGTACATATGTATATATCCATCCAGTATGTGTATATACACACACACACACCATACTTTCTTTATGTTTTGGTTATTGAATAGCTCAGCTGATTCTATAGTTTGCAGTTGACAAACGTGACAAGACCCCAACTAGTGGATGGCTAAGGAATGATCAAAGTCAGCATCATTCCTAGCAAGTCATGCCTGCCATATGCAGCCTTGATGTAATGTGAAGTGGGGAGAATAGCACGTTGTGTCTGTGGTCTTTCTCCAGGTAAGAAGATCAGAAAAACCTGAACTGAGAGACATTCCACAACAGAGTTGAGTCAGTCCTCAAAACTGCCAGAAACATAAAAAACAAGGAAGACCTTAGAACCTGTCAGAGACAAGATTGGTCTCTGGAGGCACAGCATCTGACAGATTGAGACCCGAGAACAGATAAAGGCATTAGATAAAAAGGAAGGAAATATAAAGTATGAGCTTTGATGATAAACTTATTTGTATCAGTTCATTAATACATACCCTACTAAAGTATTAAGAATACTGGAAACGTGGGACTGAAGTCTGTAATAAACTAAGCTTTCCTGGTTAATCCTAAATATTCTAAAATTAAAAATAAGAAGGCTCATGCTCATGGCTAGGGAGAACCAGCATAGTGAAAATGTCTATACTGCCAAAATTGATAAACAAATTCAATGCAATCCCCATCAAAATCCCAAAGACATTCTTTACGGAAATAGAAGATATAATCCAAAGATTCATATGGAACAAGAAAAGACCTAGAGTAGCCAAAAAATAAGAAGGCTCTCATAATGATGAGGGTAAATTAGAATATTTGACCTACAACATCAAGTTATTAACAATGAGGAAAAAACAAAGATAGGAAACAGTTATAGTATAATAATTATTCTTTGTGTTCTCCATAAATTTAAGTGGATTTCTAACGATTACATTTTATAAATGTAAAAAAAAATTAGATATACCTTAAAGGATAAGAACACTTAAGAACCATTAACTCACTATAAAAAACAAAGCTGGGTGCAGTGGCTCATGCTTGTAATCCTAGCTACACAGGAGGCTGTGATCTGAGGATCAAGGTTCACAGCCAGCCTAGGCACTAAAGTCTGAGAGACTCTTATCTCCAATTAACCACTAGGAAAAAAAAGAAAGAAAGAAAGTGGCCCTGTGGCTAGGGTAGTAGTACCCTTGAGCTAAAGAGCTCAGGGACAACACTCAGGCCCAGAGTTCAAGTCCCAAGACCCACAAAAAAAAAAATGCTACTGAAAGGTCTTTTGTTTTATTCTTACCTTTTGTCTTTAAATACAACAGACATCACAGTGAAATTTTACTGACTATAAAGCTACTTTTGGTTACTATGTATGAGTAAAGTATAAGATCAAATAATTGTTTCATCATATTCCACATCAAAGCTTACCTTTTCATATTGAAGATACATTTAAAATTCATATAGCCGAGGGTTGGGATGTAGCTCTGTGACAAAGTGCTTTCCTAATAAGTGTAACATCATGGGTTTGACTCCCAGAACCAGAAAAGACCAGGCCTGGGAAGGTGGCTTAATGGTAGAGGGCTTGCTTAGAATGCATGAAGCCCTGGGTTTGATTCCTCAGTACCACATATACAGAAAAGGCTGGATGGAAGTGGCAAGGTAGAATGCTGACCTTGAGCAAAAGAAGCTCAGGGACAGCATCAGGCCCTTAGTTCAAGTCCTCATACTAGCAGAGGAGGGGGGGTGAGGGAGGGAGGACCAAAAAAATTACAACTGAATGTTGGGGGGGAGTTTTGTTTGTTTTTGTTTTTTGCCAGTCCTGGGCTTGAGCTCAGGGCCTGAGCACTGTCCTTGGACTTTCTCAAGGCTAGAGCTCTACCACTTGAGCCAGCTTTTTCTAAGTATATGATACCAAGGAATCAAACCCAGGTCTTCGTGCATGCTAGGCAAGCACTCTACTACTAGGCCAAACTCCTGGCCCCAATGATTTATTATTTTAAAAGCATAATATATTATTTGGAGCCTATATAGTGCCTCCAAGTATTTGATCCTTGAAATAATAGTCTAGATTTCACCCAGCTCAACCCTAAATGATGGCATAAGATGTAAAAGTATGTCTAGATAGATATATTTTATGTGGTTTGGAACCATGCTTATTCACCAAGGTAGTAATAACTTCATATATGATGAGCATATCCATTCTCACATACAAGTTCAAAGGGCTCGTTTTTTTAGAGCTCTCTTTGCTTTTTCTTCTTTCCTTTGGATATCTCTTAATTGCCTGTCAATAGTTCTCATTTCTTTTTTTTCTTTTTTTTTTTTTTTGCCAGTCCTGGGCTTGAGCTCAGGGCCTGAGCACCGTCCTTGGACTTTCTCAAGGCTAGAGCTCTACCACTTGAGCCTCAGCACCACTTCCGGCTTTTTTTTTTTTGTATATATGTGGTACCAAGGAATCGAACCCGGGTCTTTGTGCATGCTAGGCAAGCACTTTAACCACTAGGCCAAACTCCCGACCCCTAGTTCTCATTTCTTATGTGCATTAAATACTCAGCTCTTTGGGCAGCTTCTTCAGGGTTATACCCGAGCAACTCTGCTGAAAACTAAGCTCATTTTGTGCCCTCTAGCTTTTTGTTCTCTGTGAAAACTAGCTTTGTGCTATGCCTGTGGATATTTTTGTTCTTTACAAACTTTTTTTCTGTCTTGAAATTAACATTTGAGTTATTTGTTGTTTGCTTAAAGTTCTCTTATTCTCTTTTCTTCTCTCCCTCTCTGCCTCCCTCCCTCTGCTCCTCCCCTACTTCTCATTTCAACAAGATATTAATTTTTTTTCTCTGAGACTTTACTTATCCTAACGTGTTCATTGGCAACTGTTAAGAGGTTCAAGCAGTGGCCTATCAGCTACAAAAAAAGTCTTTAACTCAATTTTGTTTTTTGTTTTTTTAAACACAGGACATTGGAGTAGTCACATGAAAGAGACTGCCTTTCTGAGGGTTTTCCCTTCTTTCACAGTCATACTTAATGATGTTATCTTTGTCAGCTGCCTTGGAAGACCCAGCATAATGTTGCTGCATCTGTGTCCCAAATTCTGCCTAGTAATTCTCAAGTAGAATTTGAAAACCCAGTTTGCTCAATAATTGGGTGCCAATTGTATATGTATTTCTATACTGCCTTTCCATTTTTATGTTTATATCTGAACTTCCTTCTTAACAATTTTTCCTTCTGAAGAATATTTTGGTAACAGGCTTTTTTTTTTTTTTGTCAGTCCTGGGAGCTGAACTCAGGGCCTGAGCACTGTCCTTGGGCTTTCCTCAAGGTTAGTGTTCTACCACTTGAGCCACAGAACCAGTTCTGGCCTTTTCTATGTATGTGGTACCAAGGAATCAAACCCGGGTCTTCGTGCATGGTAGGCAAGCACTCTACCACTAGGCCAAACTCCCGGCCCGGTAACAGGCTACTTTTAAACTCCTTGCAGATGCTTTTGTAATGTGATTTGTCTATTCATGGCTTGTTTCATTAGTTATTTTGGAGAAAACAGAAAATACATTGAGTGGGTAGCAGTGAGATCATTCAGATAAGGAACAAGGAAGGTGGGTGGGAGGGACTTCCTCCATTTTCCTGCTGGTATTTTCAAGATCATAGGGCTCACTGTAGTTTTCTATTTACTTTTAGGGTTATGATGAATCCATTCAGAGCAATCTCAAATGCCAATTTAATTACTTTCTTTTTTAAAGCATTGCTATGGCAACAAAGGAAAATATGACTTCTCAGAGAGGAATGCTGAAATCAATTCACAGCAAAATGAACACCTTGGCCAGTATCCTTTTTGAAAGTTTGAAAGCTATGTTGGGACATGTTTATGCTTTCTTTTGCAGAGAGAGTGTTGGGTAGCTAGCATGCATTAGGGGTAAAGCACCTCAGTAATTACACACTACAGATACCTTTGAAAGTTTAAGCTGTTTAGCACCATTTTCAGTCTGCACACCAGAGGTTTAATACTAGTAAATTTAGAAAATCTGAGTTTTAAAATTATTCACATAAAATTATTTTATATTTAAAAATTTGGCTTGTATATAGGGTTACATATCTATAAACCTACGGTGTGGGAGGTGGAAACAGACTTGCAAGTTCAAGGCCAGCCTAAACTGCTCAATGAATTCTATATCAGTTGGTCTACATAATGATACATAATGAGATCCTATGATCCTATTTCTTTTTTTTTTTTTTTTTTTTTTTTTTTTTTGGTCATCATGGAGTTTGAACGCTGGGCCTGAGTCTTGTCCCTAAGCTCTTCAGCCCAAGGCTACCACCTTTCCCTTTCTGCCACAGCGCCACTTCAGGTTTTCTAGTGGTTATTTGGAGATAAGAGTCTCATGGATCTGGTCTCTACCCCACCACTATTTATATGATTCTAGTGACTTTTCTCCAAAGAGTCTTTTCACATATGACCTTAATAAAAATTCTCAAAGATCGTTTTCCTGCAGTCAACAGCCTGATCCAGAGAATCAACCTTAGAAAGCGGCGAGACTCCCTCATTCTAGGTGGTGTAATTGGCATCTGTACCATCTTATTGCTGCTGTATGCGTTCCATTGATGGGTGCTCTCCAGGACACTTGGAGCCGCCACCTGTACACCTGATCTGGAATAAGGAAAAACGGGAAGGAGAAGTTTACTGTGTGATCACTTGCCTGACCAGCCGGATGAATTCAAGACTGAGGTGATGGGCTTTGTGATATGGTCGGGTGGAGCTGAAGTCACAGATTTTCTGTGCTATCTTTTCTAACACACGTTTCTCTGTTTTTAATTTTAAAAAAGAAAACCAGTTTTCAATTAGTTGTCTCCCTAGGAGATAAGTAAACCAATCAAAAACAGAGTTTCTGTGCTTACATGAGAATGTTGAAGCCTGAGGACAGCTGCACTCTTCAGAACACCAAGTTCCTGTACATCCAAAGACTACTTTTCTTTTGGCCACCAGGTTGGGTTGTGAATAAAAATAATTCTTGGCCTTTTATTTAACACTGACGATGAGAAATATCACAAGTCCTTTCTTGATCATCTGTGTTTTAGATTTCTTCTCTGTGTCCCCAACTCTTTGATATTCAAGGAAAATTTTGGTGTCCCATTCTCCACAAATTCTTTGAAATGTGATAGGCCAAATTGAGCATGTTTGTAGTTGTCTGACATGGTGAATATTCAAAAAAGGGTTTGTTTTTTCTTAAGTTGTGAATACACTGGGTCAACTACATTATTGAAAAGACATCAACAATGACAAAGCCTCTTTCTTTTTAAGGAACCAGTAATTGTTTCAATTTTTTCAAAATTTCTTTCACTATGTTAATATACATATATATACACATATATATGTGTGTGTATATTGTTACTAAAGACAATGAAATCTGAGTTCTACTATGATGGAAGAAGCTAACAGCCAAGGTCTGCCGGTGCCCTGTGCTTCTCACCACATCAGAGCTTACTGCGATCGTGCTCTTTCCAGTAAGAAGCTGCATGCTTTTCAATGACATTGCCAGGTCACTATCCAGATGGCTGCATTTGTAAGTGCTCCACAACTTAAGAGCCACACTTGGGTACCAAGAATGCTGGGTTCTGTGAAAATGATTTCATTCCAAATCTGTTAAACGTTTCCAAACATCCAGAGAGAGGTTTCACTATTGCAAGTAATTGTAAAAGGTTGGATGTGTGCCTACACCCATCTTCTGGACAGCAGCAAGATGTTAATCTCCATATGAGAATTCTTTTCAAGTTTAAGCCATTTCTCACTTTGTGTAAATTCATTACTTGTCTTACTGAACTGTCATGTATCCTAGAAACTTGTGGCATCTGTGTTCCTCACAGAGGGGCTGCCCCTCGGTGGAATTGATGGTGATATTTATTATATGGACTTCTGCCTGTGCCATGAGATGGAAAGCATATTAGCATAGACTTCTTGGCTGTATCCTGTATGTCAAAATCCTGTTAGGTGGACTTAATATGCTGCCTCGTGGGTAGACTAACGCCGGGCCTGCAACAGAGACTGAGAAGGTGGTCATTCTGGTGTCGGAGTTTTATTGCATTCTGGGAATGAAGGGCCTTTTGATATATTTTTCTTAATCATGGGGTTTATTTTTTTAAACATGGATCCATTGGCTGGAGATGCCCTTGATGTTCATCTTTACCACTGTGAATCTTAGAGGATCAGGGAGGTAAGTTCATTTAGTCAGTTCTCCTTTGGGAGAAAGAGACTTCTTTTCCCTGATGCTTTGTTATCTTTGATTTTTTCAAAGGGTTTTGATTGATGGTATGCCTCAGCTCGACTCTTGGGATTTTGGTTTGCTATATAGTAGGCATTTATAAAATCTGAAGTATCATAAATAAAGTACTTATTTAACTATACTACCAGTCTTTTCTATGGTCTGAGTACTTGGTTCGTTCATTAGAGCTGATGTGACCTGAGCTCATGTGGCTTGCTGCTGATTACAGCAGCAGTGCCAGGACTGGTGAGCCTCTGCAGGAACAGATGTGCTTATATGAAGTAAGAGAAATATGGTAGTTATTTTCTTTAGGAAAATAGTGAATCCCAGTTCTTCCTAGGAAGGTGAAAAAAGCTTGGTATCACCAGGCGCCAGTGACTCACGCCTATAATCATAGCTGTTCCAGTGACAGAGATCCAAGGATCATGGTTCAAAGCCATCCCAGGCTGGAAAGTCTACAAGGTAGAAGTGGCAGTCTTGCTCAAGTGGTAGAATGCTAGGCTAGCATTGGGCAGAGGAAGCTTGGAGATAGCACCTAAGCCCTGATGAGTTCAAGTCCCAGGACTGGCACTAAAAAGTGCCAGCTAGTTCTCATGTCCTAGTGTTGTCACGCATAGTGCCGTGCCCCAGATAGCAAGGAAAGTGCTCAAGAGGGTTTTCCTTACCTTCCTATCTGGTTCCTTCTTTAGATGGCAGAAGGGAAATGGAGATGTACCCTTTACAGGCAAGGGTCCTGTGATTACTGATTGAAACTTTAGTTTATGACATTCAGTTTTTTTGTTTTTCAGTCCTCCTGTTGCTGTCTTCCTTACTGACAGAGTTGGTGGGTTCAGGAGCCCACAGTATCTTGTTAAAACAGTCAGAACCCAAGGGTCAGAGGGGATGTGCTGTTTCTGGTCCCAGTAAAATGTTGCCTCTTTGGAAAGTCATGCTCCCATGGCCATTGTTTTATACATCTTGACTTTTTGGATCTTAGTAGTGATCCAGAACTTTTCACTTAGCTAAAAGATAAAAACCCATGGCAGCAAAAGTAGGAAATACCAAATGGTAGGGCCTGAGTGGGGGGGTGTTTGAGTTGTAGGAGTTTTTATTGCTATTTAGACTACATCTTGCTATGTATCCCAGGCTGGCCTTGAACTCCTAATCCTGCCTCCGCAGCTGAGATTACAATGTGTGTCATCATCTTATTTCTAAGATTGTACTTCTGTGTTTTCTGATGACAGTAAAAATGTTTAATCTGTTACTTGAGTTCAAGCCTGGATAGATATCCAACTGTGTACATAGGTTATCCATTCTGGCAATCTCCCTACGGTTACCATTAATAGTGCTGCAGGACTCCCTGTAACTCACATTGCGCCACCCCCCCTCCCCAATTTTAGGAAGAGGCTTTTCTTCTCTACTGTTCTGTTCATGCCAAAATTTGCTTTTGTAATGAATGCCTTTTTCCATAGCACCCAGTACACCAATGAAATGTGGAGTAAGCTCCTGAGGCTGGAGACTGGTAATGAGAGGAGGTACCTTAAGGGTACTTTTTGTACCTGGAACCAAATAACATTTTCTTAGTTCTTTTATGTTGGGTGTGAATACATCGGAATAAAATTCATACTTAGGAGCTTTCTGATGCAGTGGCTCTGGGTCCCTGTGGAGTTGAGACATTTTGGGTCTACATTCCCACCATTATTTTGACTACTGATGATCTTAGCCTGAGGAACTCATGTAGCCTTTTTAGTTGCGGATACCTTATCTTTCATTTATTAGCCACATGTGGTTTTTGGCAGTTGAGTTTTCTAATATCTGTGCTAATAAGTTGTTGGGGATAAATGGCCATGTCCACTGTCACCCTGAGTGTTCGTGGGTTCTCCCACTACAACAGTCATGTTCTGTGCTCTCCAGAATGATGCAGAGCTTTTCATCATGGTCTTAAAAATAATAAGCTGGTGTTGTTTAAACCCTTGAGTTTTACAGAGGCAAGGAAAATGATGGACAAGTGAATTTTAAAGATATTTATTGAATAAGAAGCTAAGACAAAGCTGAGCCATGTCTTCAAAGATCCTTTTGATTTTCTGTGTACCCAGTCTAAATTCTGGTTTTGGTAACAACTTCTTTGTACCCTTCCCCCCACACCCCGTTAGCTCTTGGTTGGGGTGAGATTGATCCCAGTTGGCTTCATGATGACAGAACATGTTTCCTCAAGACAAATGCCAATACAGAAATTTTAAAATACTCTTTTCCAAATGCACTTTCTAATTTTTTGTTTTTAAATAGCATCTTGAAAATTTTATTGTATTTGTACTTAACTTTTGTTCTCATCTAAATGTGCATTTTTCTGACTGTATAGAAGCTTTGTTATGTAATTTAATAATAAATGTCTAAATGGTGTGTCTATGGTTGTTTGTATTGAAGTGATAATGCTTGAGACAGTTTGAGAGCTGTGATCATGAAATCTTTTGTGTTAATAAGTATTTCTGTTGGGGCCAGGAGTTTGGCCTAGTGATAAGAATGCTTGCCTAGCATGCACAAAGACTCAGTACTACATACCTCAGTACCACAGACAGCAAAAAGCCAGAAATGGTGCTGTGGCTCAAGTGGTAGAGCTCTAGCCTTGAGAAAAATCCAAGGACAGTGCTCAGGCCTTGAGTCTAAGCCCAGGACTGGCCCCCAAAAAAGAAAAAAGAAAAAAGTATTTCTCTTGATATTCTAAAACTCAGCATCACTGGGTGCTAGGGTGCTCAGTTCCATAATCCTAGCAACTCAAGATACCCAGAGGATCATAATTTGAAACCAGCAACTGTGTTAGCAAGTCCATGCAACTCCATCTCCAGAGCAGCCAGCAGAAAGCTAGGCCGGAAGCATGGCTTGGGTAGAGTATTAACCAAGCAAGCCCAGCAAGTGCAGTGCCCTGGGTTCAGGCACTAGTACCCACAAACTAAAATGAAGCATGATAAAAATACAGAAATGGAAGTGCTGAAAAAACTTGCACCTGGTATTTAAGAAGTAAAGGAGAGTCTCCTTATCCTGAAATGTCAGGAGATGTAATTGAGTCAAAAATTCTCTAAGACATAAACCAATTTTCTCTGCGTAAATAGGGATGTGTATGTGTGCTTGAGCAGGTCCTGAAGCTTGAACTCGGGGCCTAAGTGCTGTCCCCTCATGACTATTTGCAGATCACATATAAGCAATCAAGACACAACCAAGTGAATGTACTATCACACCATTGTACGCTTAAAATTACGAACTTAGGTTGGGCACTTAGGAGCCTGAGGTCCAGGGATCAGTTTGAAGCCAGCCCAAGCAGAAAGTTTATATGAGATTCTTACTGGCAGTTAACTGAAGGGGAGCTGTGGCTTAAGGGAAAGAGCACCAGCTCTTATGAGGGCATTCATCCTCTTCCTAGAGACCCCATACAGCTACCTCATCATTGGGTACACATCCAATTACCTCTCAGAGCCCTCTTTGTCATATTGGGGGTTAGTATTTCAACAAGTGACTATTGGAAGGGAAGACACTGATAACACTATCTCAACAGCCCTTCTCAGGGGGAGACTAACGAGCCTGTGCCTTCCCTTATGTCCAGTGTGCTCCTTTCATCCTACTTAGTCATTCTTTTATAATCACCAGGTGCCACTTCCCCCATGCAACCAAGGTCTCAGCACTTTGAGGGATGAGGCCACCATAAATTCATCCTTATGCCTACCGATACAGTAGATGCAGTAAATACTTGATGCAGTTTGAAAAGAAATAGAATGATGTAATTGCCCTGCCTTGGATATAATAGTCATTATACATGGAAATGAATGTGGCCACATGCTCTTGTTCCTACATTAATTACTTACTGCCTTCCTGTTACACACTAAGTAACCCAGCCCTTCAATTTTCTTTTCCTGGGTTCAGTCAGGTACACTGGGCATCGTGGTGCTGTTAGTCCCCACAGCTGTTTCAAGACTCCTGTTGCCAAAGAAGTCTTAGGAAGCAGAGTGCAAAGTAGGAGTGCAGGATCAACTCTTAGGAAATCTCTTTTGTGGAGCTTGGGCAGCTGCTTGGCAGCCTCTCCTGTGGTGACCAAACTATTTCAGACAGGCCAGACTTGAGCCAGTGAAATAAAGCAACCTCATAATATCCTGCAAAGTCATACATGGACATAATCTTCGACCAAGTGATTTATTTCCAATGAGAGAGAGAGTTTGATCTATTAAGGTGTCTGTGGCAGTGTTGATCATAAAGGGATAGACTGTAAATAATGTACATGTCTTTCTATCGGGTAATATCTAAATCATCAAAAAGAAAGGTCTCTCCCAGGTGCTGGTGGCTCACACCTGTAACCCAGCTTTTCATGGGGCTGAAATCTGAGGATCACGATTCAAAGCCAGCCAGGGCATAAAAAGCCTGTGAAACTCATATCCAATTAATCAGCAAAAAGCAGTCAGTGGAGGTGTGGCTCAAGTGGTAGAATACCAGCCTTGAGCAAAAAAAGCCATAGAGAGTGTGAAGTCCTGAGTTCAAGGCCCAATACTGGCACAAGAAGCAAACACAAAAATAGACATAATTGACATACAACAAATACGAATAAATACAACCTTTAACAACTTAAAATATTTAATATATACACAACCTACGAAACCATCAACATAGCTGAGACAGGTAATATATACACCTATTGCTCCCAAAGTTTCTTCACACCTCTCGAAACTTCTTCCCACCCCTGAACTGCAAGGACCTGCTGATCTGTTTTTCTATCATTCATTTGCATTTTCTAGAATTTTATAGAAATGGAGTCAGAATATGTACTCTTTGGAGATGTGTGTCTGACTTTTTTCCCTCAGCCTAAGTAGTTACTTGTACCAGTGAACCCTTCTTTATTTTCTGAATGATCTACTGTTGTATGAACGGTTCCATTTTCTCATTGACGAATTTTTTTTTTCTTTTTTGCCAGGCCTGGGCTTGAACATGGGGCCCGAGCACTGTCCTTGAGCTTTCTGAAGACTAGAGCTCTACCACTTGAGTCACAGCACCACTTCTGGCTTTTTGTTTTGTTTTGTTTTTTAACAAATATACTTTTAATTCGTTTGATAAAAACTGTTTAGGAAGGGCCAGTAATCAACTCTTCTCTTAATGTGTCAGAGCCACATTATCCACAGTATTAGAAAAGAAAGTCATGGTCATAGTAGGTTAAATGTGTGACTGGTAACCAAGTCTAATCTCTTGTATTCTATATTTCTTCTTCAGTTCTTCTACTTTATCGATGTAAGCTTTCATGGCATTTTCCTTGGACATCCCTCAGCTGATTCCAGGAATCCCACTTGGCTTTGCCCTTGAGGCCCAACATTCTGGGCCGCTCTGTATTTACATCACCCACAGTGGCTTGTTTGAAGTGGCTATAGATAAACAACAGCATCTCACTGTTGGCTGGCTGGGTCTTGAGGTGTTTAATTTCATCAGCAGCCTGGTCAAACTCAGCCTGAGACATGCCGGCGAGGTGACAAGGATCCCCGAATGCCCGAGATCAGAGGAAGGAACCGGAGCAAGCCTGATTTCTGGCTTTTTTTTAAATGTATATGTGGGACCGAGGAATCAAACCTGGGTCTTTGTGCATGCTAGGCAAGCACTCCACCACTAGGCCACACTCCTAGCCTCATTGATGTATTTTTCATTGTTGTATGTGAAGCTGGTAGGAACATTCATATATAAGTTCATATGTGGACTTTTTTTTTCCTTTCTTGGTTGGTCGTGGGTTTTGAACTCTGGTCCTGGGCTCTGTCTCTGAGCTCTTTATGTTCAAGGCCAGTGCTCTTCCACTTTGAGCCACAGCACCACTTCCTGATTTTTGCAGATTAATTGGCTGTAAGAGTCTCACAGATTTTCCTGCTGGGGCTGGCATTGAACCACAAACCTCAGATCTCAGCCTCCTTAGTTGTGATTACAGGACCACCAGTTACCCATGCCCGGCCACATTTCCTTTTCTGTTTGATGAAATAGCACTGGGAGGGATGGATGGTCAAGTGGACGTTTGAAGTGTTTCAGAAAATGCTAAGCTATTTTATAATCAGATGTTACAGAGAGTTCCTCCTTTGTTATACATCTTTAAAGTTTAAGCCATTGAGTTCGATGTGCAGTGATAGTTCATTATGTATTTGTTTTGCTTTTCTGTTTTGTTGTACTGGGATTTGAAATCAGAGCCTCATGCTTACGGGAATTTTACCATTTGAGCCATTCTCCCAGCCTGACTTGTGTTTTTTTATTTATATTTCCCTAATGACTAATGATGTTCAGCATCTTCCCATGTATACGTCTGTTCACGTATTTTGCCCTTTATAATAGGTTGCTTGTTTTATATATAGAATACTGGGAAAGATATTTAAGGAAATGGAATGGATAGTTAGGTGCTCCAGGAAAAGAATGAGCAGATGGGAGGCTACAAACAGGGAGGAGTCTGGGTTTTATACTCTGAATAGTCTGTACTTTTCTGATTGTTTAAATGATATATTTTCATTTTTTAAATTATTATTAGGTTTTTGTTTTTTATTTTTGCCAGTCCCAGGGCTTGAACTCAGGGTCAGGATGCTATCCCTGAGCTCCTTTTTGTTCAAGGATAACGCCAGGCCATGCTAACTACATCTCCACTTCTAGCTTTTTGGAAATTAATTAGAGGTAAGCATCTCATGGAAATAGGCTGGGAGTGAGGTCTAGGGGTAGAGTGCTCACCTAGCATGCACAAAGCCCTGGGTTTGAACCACATACACAGAAAAGGCCGGAAGTGGCACTAGGCTTAAGTGACAGAGTGATAGCCTTGAACAAAAAGTGTCCAAGGACAATGTCTAGGCCCTGAGTCCAAGCCCCAGAACTGGCAAAAAAAAAAAAGAAAAGAAAAAAGCCTCATTTAGCCAGGTTCATTGGCTCATGCCTGTAATCCTGGCTATTCAGGAAGCTGAGATCTGAGATTGTGGTTCAAAGCCGGCCCAGGCACTAAAAAGTCCATGAGACTCTTATCTCCAATTAACTACCAGAAAACTGGAAGTGGTGCTGTGGCTCAAAGGATAGGGCATAGCCTTGAGCTGAAGAGCTCAGGGACAATGCCCAGACCCAGAGTTCAAGTCCCACAACTGACAAAAGAAAGTCTTATGGAACTGCAATCCAATCATCAGATCTCAGCCTGTTGGCATGCTGGGATTACAGGCATGAGCCATCAGCACCCAGCTTAAATTTTATACATATATATGCATATATGTATATGTATGTATATATATAATATATATATATATGTTTTTTTTTTCATTCTCACCCAGAACTGAGGATTGGACTCAGGGCCTTGCAGTTGCCAGACAAGTGCTCTTCTACTGAACTAAATCCCTAACCCCATAAATGATATTTTGTTTGTTAAAGGAGAAATAACCTGCTTTGAAAACATCAGTATCTTGAAAGCATGTTTTTTAATGGATGGATGGAGACTACTGTTTAGCCAAAAGCACTTGAGAAACTCCACACTAGTAGGAAATTGGAGCTCTGAGCCATTAATGGAGCTAGGAGCATTTTGCATTGAGTTGTCTTCAATCATTTATGGCCGTGCACTGTTGGCAGTGATGATGGCTGGGCCATGGCTCCTGTAAGACAAGTGGGGCTCAGGATTTATATTTAAGGTGACTTTACAGAGAAAACCCAAGAGTGGCTCTCCCAGCCACTTATTGTTTGACAAAATGGTCAATCTTCCTTCCTTCCTCCTGCTTTCTGGGATGTGATATGGGTTTGAGATGTGACAGGCCCTGAGCAAACACCTCATCTGAGTCCATGTCCTTTTAAGAAAGCAATGGAGGGGCCAAGTGTTTGGCCTAGTGGTAGAGTGCTTATCTAACAAGCACGAAGTCCTGGATTCAATTCCTCGGTACCACAACATAGAAAAGGCTGGGAGTGGTATTGTGGCTCAAGAGATAGAGCTCTAGCCTTGAGAAAGCCCAGGCCCTGAGCTTAAGCCCCAAGACTGGCAAAAAAGAGAGAGAGAGAGAGAGAGAGAGAGAGAGAGAGAGAGAGAGAGAGAGAGAGAGAGAGAGAGAGAGAGAGGAAAGAAAGAAAAGAAAGAAAGCAGTAGTTAAGAAGAAATGCTTCTTTATGATTCCCTTCTGCTCCTGCTCTTTCACAAAAATATAACATAAATGAAAGTTTATCTCCTAGGTTGAGTTTGGGGTTTTGTCTTTTGTTGTTGTTGTTTTGTGCCAGTCCTAGACTTGAATTCAAGGCCTGAGCACTATCCTTGGGCTTTTTCCTCAAAGCTAGCACTCTGCCACTTGAGCCACAACACCACTTCTGGCACTTTCTTTCTTTCTTTTTTTGCCAGTTCTAGGCCTTGAACTCAGGGCCTGGGCACTGTCCTTAGACTTTCTCAAGGTTAACGCTCTATCACTTGAGCCACAGCATCATTTCTGACATTTTTTTCTATGTATGTGGTACCAAGAAATCAAACCCCAGTCTTCATGCATGCTAGGCAAGCACTCTACCACTAGGCCAAACTCCCGGCCCTCCTAGGTTGAGGTTAAATATAGGGGATATAGGAAGTTGTCTTAAAGAAGTCCTTTATTGACTGGGAGTATGGCTTAGTGATAGAGTGCTTGCCTACCATCAGGGTTTGATTCCTGAATACCACATACACAGAAAAAGCTGAACATGGTGCTGTGGCTCAAGTGATAGAGTGCTAGCCTTGAGCAACAGAAGCTCAGAGGCAGTGCCCAGGCACTGAGTTCAAGCCCTATGACTGGCAAAAACAAAAACACAAAATACGTCCTTTTTATTCCATAGAAGTATTATGTCACAAATGAATGTCATTGATTAGAGCATGAAATTAATTTCAGCCTGAGATCCCCATAATCCTCTGCTGAAAATGCTTAGCTTTATGAATCAACTTACTTGCTCAGCATCCAAACATCTTTTTGGTGGGGGTCCTGGAGTTTAAGCTCAGGTCCTGGGCACTGTCCCAGAGCTTTTGTGCTTAAGGCTACCAATTGAGCCACAGCCCCATTTCCAGCTTACTGGTAGTACATTAAATATAAGAGTCTCATGGACTTTCATGCCTGGGTTATCTTTGAACAGTGATCCTCAGATCTCAGCCTTCCAAGCAGCTAGTATTACAGGTGTGAGCCACCGGTAGGGTACTCATACCACTGGGCCAGGGTATTCTTTTAATGAAATTTTCCTTCAAAGTTTTACATATTTACCCTTTAGATTCTCTTCTGTATTCAGTTGATGGTTTTTGTTTGGATATGTATATTATAAATATACCTTCTCTTTTTGTAGCTTGTTTTTTACTTTCTCAAGAAGAGATATTCTTGCCTAGGTCTGGTGGTAGGTGACTGAATCCCGGTTATGGAGGAGGACAAAGCAGGATGATAGCCGTCTGAAGCTGCCTCAAGCAAAAGCTTGAAAGGAAAAGGAAAAGCAAAGGAAGATTTGGATGCATGGCTGAAGTGGTAGAGTGACAACAAAGAGACTCTGAGTTCAAACTAAAGTACTATTTAACAACATCAAAATCTTAACTGTTTAACAGAAACATGTTGGGGTCTAATGAAGGGGATACAAGAATGGAGAGAGGAAGAGTGAGCAAATGCATTCGTATTCAAAGTACATTATATAAAAATTGGACTATGGCCAGGTACCCGAGATTCCTACCTGTAATCCTAGCTACCAAAAGGCTGAGATCCAAGAAGGGATTTGAAGCCAGCCCAGTCAGAAAAGTTCCTAAGACTTTTACTTTCAAAAAGCTGGAACTGGTGTTGTAGCTCAAATGGTAGCATGCTAGCCTTGAGAAAAAAAGCTCAAGGATAGTGGCCAGGCCCTGAGTTCAAGCCCCAGGACTGGCCACACACACACACACACACACACACACGTCAACTTTTCTTATCCAGTGCCCTGCTGGGTGTTTTGGAATTGTAGCTAAGTCTTTTCCCCATTTGTAAAATGGAAACCAATCCAGTTGAAAATGGGCTGTCCTGAGACTTAGATGAGAGGTGTAAGAAGATGGGGTGCACACTAACAGTTCTGCTAATGACTGCTGAATGTGAATCTGCCAACAGAAGCTGGACTTCTGAGTGGAATGGGCAGCCTCTGGTTTTCTTCTAGCTAACTGGCCTTGAGGAGACTGTCATTGTAGATGCTTCTAACGTGGCTCTGTGTGTTTTCCTCCACTCACCATTACCTACAGTGAGATACATTTTCCATCTCTGCTACTTCAGTCAGCTGCCCAACCACGTCCCCATTCTGGAGGTTGTCTTCCTGTCTCTATTGTTGAAACCCCTCTTCCAGCAGGGAGTTCATTTTCCTTCCCTTCAGGATCAGATGTCCTCCAGAGACTCAGCTTCTAGTGCTCAGCTTCCCAGCAATCTGCCTTTGAGAAAGGCTGCTGAGCAAGGAGGTACCCAGGGGCTCTGGGGCACAGCCTGCTGCGTCATGGGATCCTCGGGGATACTCCTTGCACAGCGAGACTGTGTCCTTGATATAAGTGTACAGTCTACAGGCCCTCTGTCAGTCCAGGACGGAGCAGGCAAAAGCTTGTAGGAGCAGACTCCCCAGACATGACAGGAATCTAGAAATGAGAACTAAGTCTTCTTGTGAAAACTGGGGACATTGCTCAGTGACATGGCAGGTGTTCGTGGGTACCACAAAAGGTAACAAGAAATCACTGAAATCTTGATTGTTTGGGCTGTGGCATTGCGGCCAGGTACAGGTTCTGGCAGGGTCAGTGCTGATAAGCAGCTGTAGATTACTAGGGAAGAAAAGCTTAGGGTTGGTAGAAGTTAAGAGGCTGAAACACCTGCGGATTTGCTACTAGATGCTGTTAGAGGCTCTTGGTGTTGGGAGACTGAAGATTGTACTCATCTCTAACACTGCTCCATGTGAATATAGTTTTAAAGGAACATTGACCAAAAGATCCAGCTGGCTAGGCGTGTTGGCTCAGGCCTGTCATCCTAGCTACTCAGGAGGCTGAGATCTGAGGATCAGGGCTCAAAGCCAGCCCAGGCACAAAAGGACCTGAGACTCTTATCTCTAGTTAACCTCTAAAAAACAGGAAATGGGGCTTGGCTCAAGGGTAGGGTGGTAGCCTTAAGCTGTTGAGCTCAGGGACAACGCCCAGGCTGAGTTCAAGCCCTATGACCCCCCCCACAAAAAAAGATCCAGCTGTTGTTAATGGCTCCCACCTGTAATCCTAGCTACTCAGGAGGTTAAGATCTGAGGACTGAGGTTCAAAGCCAGCCCAGGCAGAAAAAGTCTATAAGACTCTTATCCCTAATTATCAAAAAGCCAAAAGTAGAGCTGTGGCTCAAGTGGTAAAGTACTAGCCTTGTGCAAAAAAAAAGTTAAGCAACAGTGTCTAGGCCCTGAGTTCAAGCCCTAGTGCCAAAAAGAAAGGTAAAATAATACTTAAGTTGGAATGAAGTGATGAATATATATAGTTGGTGAACCATTACCATCAACCTCAACCACAGTTTTGCAATTTTCTAAAGTAACTTTTAAAATCGCAAAGCGTTTCAGTTCCAATGGATAAAGTCAAGTCCATATTAGACCAATCAGATGTGGAGAGTTTCTGTCTTCTCATGTTGCCCAGAAAGGGTCACCCCATCATAACCTCCCCTGAGACCTTTGTCTTGGTTAACTAATCTGCTAGTCAGACCTCTCTGTTGAATTCAATCTTGTGAAATCCATTCTGTCATTGGCACAGACTAAGCTTTAGACAGAAATGTTTCCAAGTACAAAGGACATCTAGGCCCCTGAGATGGGATTCAGGGCGTCTGTTTAATTGAAAAGCTGTAAAACATAAGCTGTCTTTCTGATTTGATAAGTACTTCTAAAAGATGAGGTTTTTGCTAGATGCCAATGACTCGGGCTTGTAATCCTAGCTACTCAAGAGGCTGAGCTCTAAGGATGAGTAGGAAAGTCTGTGAGATTCGTATCTCTAATGAAACACCAAAACAAAACAACAAAACCCAAAAAGCACAGAAGTGGATCTGTGGCTCAAATGGTGGAGTACCAGTTTGAGCAGAAAAGGCTCAGGGACAGCACCTAGGCCCTGAATTCAAGAGAGGTTGTGTCCACCCAGGTCCTCTCCAGTCCCCTCTGTCCTGTTGTCATTGCATCGCTCTTATCATTAAAGCCTGTGTTCTCATCGCCAGGGATGCATGTTTACCTCCTGCCTGTTTAACCAGCCCACAAGCAGCTCCCATAGGCCATGATCAAAACATGAGTTCACTGGGCCTTGGTTCCCCAGGGACGGTGGCTTGGCCCTGCCTGGAAATTCCCTTCTTCAGAGAGTTTCCTGATACCCTAGAATGTCTCCCCCAGTCAGAAAAGGCCAGGCCTGGGGCCTCCCAAAGCCCCTCCCCCAATATGAGTTTGAGGTGATCAAAGGGATCTAATTTAGAGGAAAAGCAAATCACAGAAGCCCAGGCCAGATTCATTCTCAGTCCACAGGCTTTCCCCATCCAGCTCCCTCAGGGCAGCTCTGCAAGTGGGAAAGGCCGCTGACTTCCCGCCTGCCTGTGTCCAGGGTCACAAGAGGGCAGGATTACAGCACAGACAGACTGCAGGATGGCCAACCGGAGGCTGGAGACAGAAACACCCGATTACAGGGTGAAGACCTAGAACCACAATGCAATCCAAAGCAAAGGTGGGAAAGCTCAACCCCTGGTGGCTCCCTGGAGGTGAGGCAGAGGTTGGAACTTTTCTGAATTCCCACTTATCAAGCCAAGCAGGAAGAGCAGTTCCGGGTGGCTGGTTGGGGTTGGGGGGGGAGGGCAGGCCCTGGCTACAGCACCTGCACTGTGCCCATCCTGGACTGAAGCCAGGAAGGCTGGCACAGCAGAAGGAGGGAGCTTAAAGGAAACGGAAGGGACCTGTATCTTAAAAGCTCGGCCACATCCACTACCATGCAACAAGCACTTAGCTGAGCCCTTTTATTATAAAGTGACTGTTGCTGTATGTGCAAAACAAATCTCTTTTTAAAAGCCTGGAGGATAAATGCTCAGATATTCACATTGATTATTTCAGCTAATGGATTATGGGGAATAACTTTTTTCCTCCCTTCCACATTCCTATTTTTTAAATTAAATTATGAATTATAAAAATAATACAGGAATAAAGACTTGATGGAAGTTTCTGATGATAGGAGGATGTGGCATAAAAGCCAAACACGCTGTGACTCCTATTAGCAGTTTAGAGTATATAACATGCCTTGTTTTGAGGTTTTTGTTTTGGTTCTAGATTGGAACTCAGGGCCTCATTGAAGCTAGGCAAGCGCTCTGCCACTCACTCCATTCCGTTTGCCCCTGTGAGCGCCTCCCCTGCGTTTTGGAAGGCTGAAGATGAATTCCTATGATCCTGGGCACACTGGAAGTTCATGTAGGGAGGATTCAATTGCTGAGCATCTGGAAGCCAGGGTGAGGGTTACACCATCACACAGGGATCTCTGAGACACTGGGCCTTGCGCCATGATCCCCCTGCTGCCTGGCCCAAGAAGAATCTCCTCTCACTTAGAAACTTCTCTCTCTGGTAGTCAAATATGCAAAAGGGGATGGATCCTTGTTATAATTTCTTTAAATAACCTAGAGGTCAAATCAAACTGAGAAACTTCTAGAAGAACATTCTCTAGTTGGGGGAGGGGGGAAGACAGACTGTCAGAAGACGTCAAAGGCATGGGCAAACTCTAAGGCAAGAATGAGTGACACCAACCCTCCAACCATTTAGCTTCCCAGCCTGACCTTAGACCCAGTAACCCTACTCAGGGGAAAAGGGAGGCATCTGATTGAGAACCCTGGTAGCTTGGTACTCTCCAGAGCCATGGTGAAAGCAAAAGCTAATCATTCCTAGGGGATCCCAACATTCAGATCTGGTCAGCTTCAGCTCTTTGTGCTCCTAGCCCTCCACCCCAGGCTTCCTTGTCTCATTCCATTGCATGAGCATCTTTCCACTGCCCGGCTCCTGCAGTTGCCATGGTGGCCTCATCAGCTGCCCCTGGGGGAATAGGCAGACTTCTGGGTTCTTGCTAGTCCAGGACAGCATGGAACCCAGGTATTAACCAAGAAGAACCTTCTTTTGTCACTGTCTTATAATTACAGACAGAGAGAGCAAAACTAGATTTGAGAATAGCCAGCAATGGAAGCAAAGACAAGTGAAATAGTTCTGGCCCGGCTGCTTTATACAGCCATTGGAACTGATGTTTGCACAGGGTTTCAAATAACAGGGAAATGCCTGGCTCAGCAAATCTGAAGTAGATTTAGAAGAAAATGTTCCTCAAAGAAAGAACTTGGGCTGGGCACCACACACTTAGAATCTTAGCTATTCGAGATCAAATTTCTAAAACCTCAAGACTATCTGCAAAACAAACTAAAAGGGTTGGAAAGCACTCAAGTGCAAGGCCTTGAGTTCAATCCCCAGTTGGTGGGAGTGGGGCTGACATCCTGTTAAATTAGGAGATACTGAGTCTCTATCTGCTTTGGAGATTCAGGATACACACTTCAACCTGATAAAGGCACAGTGGAGTCTTCCTGTCAAACCATTGTATCTAGCTTGATTTCACTCCTCATTTTTCTGGCCTGTTGGATTACAGGGTGGTGGTGAGTCACTATGCCTCGTCCCTATCGGGGTGATCACCATGGACCCAATAGATGGCTGGCTCCCCATTCCTCCCCATACTCTCCTGGTCCTTCTCTCTCTATCCCAAAGTATCCCCATGGCCTGGCAAGTGGAGATTTTCCAGAAGAGCCTGTAGGGCTGGTTTGAGTTCTGCCACCTGGCAGAATTGAGACAAAGATGATGTGAAGTTTTGTTCTAAAGAAAATGAATACTTCTTGCACACCAGGGTTTGGTTGTGGAAGACATACATTACCCTTATAAGTTACGGGGAACTCTAGAACAGGACTGAGCCCAAGCCAGGTGCAGTGATTCAAGCTGTTGTCTTAGCTACTTAGAAGGCAGAGATCTGGAGATTCATGCATCTAGGGCAGCTTGGGCGTACAAATTCATGAGACTCCACCATTTCAGCCAGGACTAGCACCATGGCTAGCCACAGTATGCACCAGACATTCCAGTTACATGGATGGACACAGTGGTTCTGCTTGTCATTCCAGTGACACAGGGAAACACAAGTAGAAGGATCATAACCTGACCTGGCTTCAGCACAAAGTAAGACCTTGCCAAGAAAAAAAAGGGGGGGGACTGGAAGAATGGCTCCAGTGCTTGAGTACCTGAGTTCAATCTCCAGTACTCGGGGCAGAGGGGTGGGGGCGGGGAGGAGCACTGGTGGCTCACACCTGTAACCCTAGCTACTCAGGAGGCTGAGATCTGAGGATTATAGCTTGAAGCCAGCCTTGGCAAGAAAGTATATGAGACTATTATCTCCAGTTAACCAGACAAAAACCAGAAATGGAGCTGTGACTTAGCCATACAGCATCATCCTTGAGTTAAAAAAAAAAAAAAAAAAGTTAAAGGCCGGTGGCCAGGCCCTGAGTTCAAGCCTCAATACTGGCATAAAAAGAAGAAAAAAAGGAGGGAAGGAAGGAAGGAAGAAAACTGAGTTCTAGTGTCCTCAATGCATTGGGATCAACAGCTGAGTTTTGTAGACGGACACAGACAGACAGACAGACAGACAGATTCCAGCACCTGCCTTCTCCCTTCAAATGCCCTGTGTTCTGCAGACTGCAGTTAGGAAAGTCTGATCTGAGAGGGGAAAACTGCTGTAGGATGCTGGGTAATTCTTTATGTCCTTCCAGTCTCTACCCATTGCCTCCATACTGCCTAACCCAGAGAGGCTCTGAGTTCTGACCAGCGCACCAAACTCTGACTGTCCAACAACTTCAGATTCCCAAGACCTTGGCCACAGTGAGAGAAGTCATCACTGATTCTAAAGAGCATGACAAGTTCAGTTCTCGCCTGCTGAGCACTGGAGGCGGGGGTGATAGGATCTTCCCCATTTGCCATTCAGGATGTACTGAGGAGGTGACATCATCATCCTGGGTCAGGTTTTTGGCAATGCCAAACCCGAAAGAGCATTCCAGAGCCTGGTGGACAAACGGAGAAGCCTGAGATTCTCTTAGAAGCCCATTAAGCAAAGAGGCGTAAATACTGAGAAGGAGGCTGGGAGGAGTCGGGATGCCTCTGGTTTGCAAATCTTGGTGCTTCCTTGTCCTCATGAATTATGCACACGCACAGCCAGGCAGCGAATCAATAATGCAGGAGGCAGGAGCCTAGGCATGGCCTGGCTTCCAGCTGACCTACTCAGCTGCCAGCTCCAGGGAGAGACGGTGGCCCTCACCCCAGTAAGGCAGATGCATGGAGGAGGGGCTATTGAGGTTGTGCCTGCAGCCTCTGAGACCCTGCTGCCCTGAGAGCCTCTGGCAGTTTGTAAGCTCCATACTTCCTTTTGAACTCTGGGCACTCCGGGCACTGTCATAGCCCTTTTCTTTTTCTTTTTTTTTTCCCCTCAAGGCTAGCACTCTACCACTTGAGCCACAAATCCATTCCTGGCATTTTACGTCATTGGAGATAAGTCTCCTACACTCTCCTGCCTCTGCTGGCTTCATTCTTGGATCCTCATATCTCAGCCTCCTGAGTAGCTAGGATTACAGGCATGCGTTACCAGTGCCAGGCTTTAAGGATTCCTTTTGAGATCTGCATGAAGGAACCATAGGGAACTCGGTGGGTCACAGGAATAGGAATTCCAGGACCGTGTGGTGCCTTCCTTGGCTCTCCTGAAGGCCTGGAGGCTAAGAGTGAGAACGCAGGACAAGCCCAGGTGTTCACTGCGCTTGTGGGTGGGAGTTTCCATCCGAGCAGCTCTCAGACACTGGCCTGGCTTTCCTCTGTCTCTAAGCAGCTTCTAGAAGGCCACCATTCCTCAGGACTGTGTTGAGGCGCCCTCCCCTCCTGCCCCCAGCCTCTTACCCCTACACCCTGGGTCACTTCCTCTCTGGAAATGCCTTTAAGAAGCAGGGTTTGGGCCTCTTCTGCGTGGAGACACCCCAGACGGATCAGAGAGCCTATTTAGTCCTCTTTGCTTCTCAAACAAGCAAGATGGCTGAGAAACAAGATTTCCTAGACATTCTCAGAGCATCACAGTAAACCCTGGAGGATGGAAGAAAGCAAGGAGAAAGAAGGGGAGAAGAACATCCTGGGGGGCGGGCAGTGGGAGGTAAGGCCTGAAAGTCCCTCTCCATGGCTCTGCAGTGGGAGTGGCCCTCTCCTGAGGAAAAAGACTGACAGCTCCCACATTGCTCCAGCCACCAGCAGCCCTGTGCCACAGGGGAAATTGACATCCTTTTACAGATGGGGAGCTGGAGGCCTTCAACCAGGTGAAACAGCCCTTTGTCACTTGTGGGGAGTTCTAGCCCTGCCTTACAGATTCCAAAATGCAAGTCCTCCCTCTAGCCTCCATTTTGGCTTCTGAAATGGGGTTATGTGCCTGGCCAAATGCTACCAGAGAAACTCTCAGGTCACTGAACCAGGCCACGAAGCTGGTCACTGATGGGGTATTATGTGGTAAGGTGTTCTGGTAACAGCAGCCAGGGGACATTTTATCTTAATGAGGATCCCTGAAGTTTCTTCAAATGCCTTTGAAAAGACCCTGCAACACAGCCCAGACGCCAAAGGCGGAAGAGTAATGTGACGATCACAACGCTGGAAAAGTTGCATGCACGACCAATGCCTATGGGAGACAGATCTCTGGACTTTCTTTTCTTTCCTTTTCTTTTTTCTTTGGTCTAATATCTGGACTTAAACTCAATACCTGAGGCTTTTGCTCATTGGTTAGTGCTCTACCAGTGGAGACACACCTCCAATCCTGATCTCTGGGCTTTCTAAGGCATGAGGCTTTCAGAGGCTCTACCTCTGGAAAGATTTGCTTGGACTATGGTTGGGCACTGGGCTCGTTGCTTGGAAGGAATTCATCCAGGTCTGACTGGGTGAATTTTCACTCCCAGTGTTAGTGGCCAAAAGCTTCTTATTGGCTACCCTCAACCTCCAGGGACACAGGTCCCACTCGCTGCTGCCCTCTCCCACCCAGAGCCCACATTCTCCTCACGCCAAAGCCTTCCCCTCCTCTGTAGAGCTTTCCTTTAGTTTGAAGATTATATGACCCAGGAAATCATTTTTTGTCTTTGAGTCCCCAGAGCCCTGTACATAGTAGGAGTTTAAATAAAGTGTGTGAAAGGAAAAGAGGGGCCCCACTTTACACTCCTTCCCCTCCTTCCTGCTCATAGATGCCTTGCCACACCTCAGTGAGTCTGCACTCCCACCAGATGGGAGTCTTCCCCATCTCAGCAAGCCTCTGCTGGCTGGGCCTGCATAAGGTGCACTGGTTACATGGAACAGAAGTGAACCTGAGCGGAGGTGATGTGTTCATGGTCACTTCCCGATTCCTCTAGATGGCTACCAAAGCCTTTGTTAGGAGACTTAGCCAAGTTTCTTTTCCTTCAGGAGGCAAAGCCAAACCCACAGAGGTCCAAACCAGGTACCACAAAGTGGGGTGCACGTAGAGACACTAAGGTAGTTGTTAACTCTTGCACATATGTTGGAGGGTGTACCACAGTGCCTGTTTGTGCAGGTGAGTGGGACAGGGCCCTGCCTTCCATGCACAGGTATGGGGCAAAGCAGACATGGGAAGAGAAGAGAAATCCAGGACTCTGGGCTGCACAGACTCTTAGCCAGTGAATTCTCTGGTCTCAGCACTATGTTTTGCCCCAGTGGAGGGAGAAGGGTGGATGGGCATACCACAGGCACAATGGTGTGCTGCAGACTTTGGGTCGACTACTTCATTGGACACTAACCTTTCCAGATTGATGAGGCACAGAGAGGCTGAGATTGGAACCCAAGTGGACCAGCACTAACCCCATGGCCTTATTCATTCTGCTCCAACTCTCAGGTCCTGAGCTCTTCCCTCCGATCCTCCCTCTCTCCACCCTTCTCTGCCTGCTCTGCCCACTCCCTTTATCTTCTCCGTGCCCAGAGTGAGCAAGAGCTCTTCCCTGCTGTCTCCTTTCCCGCCCCAGCTCTTCCCTCTAGGCAGAAAGAAGGACAGGGGAAGAAGAGACAGGGCCAGCATTACCCACCCCTGTTACACATGGGAGAAACTGAGGCCCCACAAGAGAGTGACTTGCCAACAGAAATGCCTAGTGTGGATCATGGAGCCCTGGGGTGCAGGGGCCCCCCAGGACCCACCCACCCTTGACCCTGTGCCAACAGGCTGAGGGGACAGCTCCCACACGGTCACCCCGTTTGTAGGCCCTTGAACCTTAGCAGTGCACACAGACAGGCCAGAGACCACGTGTGTTTTACTTTATTTCTCTCCATGCCAAGTAATACAGTCACTGATTATGGCAGTGGGGGGAAGGGGAGAGGAAGTGGAGGCAGGAAGAGGGAGGAAGCAGTCTTTCCTCCCTATAGGACCCCCGGGGAGGCTGGGCTGCACCCTCAGCCATGGCACCACCCAAGGATCGCTGTCCCTATCCGCTTTAGCATAGTTTGGGGATGCCTGTGACCTAGGGCTGCTGAAAGTGTCCCTCCGTCCCCCTCCCTGCGGACTGCCTCTGGGAGTCCCAGTGGCATTATAAGTTGCTCTGCTCTTAGCAAAAGAGTGCTCCAGCAGAGCCTTTTCCAGGGCTGTTTGCCAGTGGCTTCACCTAAACGGGGTTCTAGACTGCTCTGTGCTTAAAGTGCAAAATGGTGTGTGTGTGTGTGAAAAAGAAGAGAGAGAGAGAGAGAGAGAGAGAGAGAGAGAGAGAGAGAGAGAGAGAGAGAGAAATACAGAGCCTTGTGCACACACAAGGCTGGAGGGGGAGAAGGCCCGGACACATGCAGCCTTCCCAGGACACAGAGGCTTCCCTCTCTGCCTCATTTTCTCTATATGGGGAACCCTAAGCCCTCCCCTCCCAGATCCTGGAACTGGGGTCCCCAGGACACCACCCACTCATAACCAAGACCCTGAAGTTGGCTGATCTCCTGGACCTCATGGCTCCCTGACCTAGCCTGACCGCCCAAGCCACATGAATACAGTGCTTCAACCCTCCTTACCCATAGCAAATATGGATAACTTTATTGGGGCCTCGCAGATACCATCAATAAACCCAGCCAGTCCATGTTAGGAGTGAGACAGGCTCCCAGTAGAAGCTGACATAGGAATCAAAGAATCCACGAAGACTTCTGCCATCTGGGACTTTTGTTAGAAAGTCACCATTCTGCCATCCCGTGGTGTGTAAAGTACGTGGGTTCAGAGCTAGCCAGTGTCTTCCTCTGCTAGCATGGCTCCCTGCTTCCGTCTATTTATTCTTAACTGTAAAGAAAGAGAACAGTTAAAACAGAACAGAGCGCAGGAAGTTGGGAATTCGATAATTCAAGGGTTCCGTTTTTGCTTTCTACTGGGAAATGGTAGCAGGGATAAGGTAGAGGGCCCACGACCTCTCTGGTTTGGAACTCTTGGTAGAAGTGAACTCCTGCCAATTGAAAGAACTGGGATTCGTTCATCATAACACATCCACCCTATCTAGACTGAGATCTGAGGATCAAGGTTCAAAGCCAGCCTGGGCAGGAAAGTCTTATACTCCAGAAGAATGGCTCCAACTCCCAGCAGTACCTGCCTAGAAGTCAGAGGCTACGAGCTCTAGTCTCAGCTCTGATAGCCCCAGTCCTACCTGGATAGACACATGTGTCCAGAACTAGGAAGAAGCCCCGGTGTGAGGAAGGCCGTGAGTCAGTTTTGTAAAGCCATTCTTCTGGAGTCGAAAGCTCAGCTGTATTCCCTTCCCTACCTCCACCACCAGCCACGGCATCTACCCTCGGGCCTCACCTGCAAAGTTGACAGTGACAGCCACAATGATGATTGCAATCCCCAAAATGATGAAAGTGATGCTGAGCAGCCGGGCCAGGCGGCCCAGCCTCCGAGCCCCGTCCATGTCCCCCTGCTGCACGCTGCTCCGAGACTGCGGAGAGAGGATGGCAGAGATCTCAGGAAGGCTGTCCACCAGCCCCACAACTGTGGTGGTCCTGCAGTGGCCTATGTGGACTCCCAGACACCCATTGCCACCCACATTTTAGCAGCTTTGTCCTGGAGAGGTGGCCTGTGCCTCTGTATGGACCCCTGACCAAGCATGGTCCTGGGTGGCAAGGGAAAGCTGCAATCAGAACCAAACAATGCAGAACAGTTCCTCTCAGGATAGTTCCTGGGTATCTTGGTGGGGAGTGTATCTGCCAGGGTGGCCCTAGGACCCTGCCTGCTATGTCTAGGGTCACCTGCGGGACCAGGGCTGGCCCAGGACCCCAGAATCCTCACCCTAGAATTCCTTTGTTCCTCTCTGGCTTTGTGGACTCTCCCCAGCCCTTTGTGGACAGGCACAGACAAGAGTCTACTGAAGTGCAGCACTCCAGACCAGCCGTTCAGTTACTTTGGGTTCTTATAGATTCCTGAGTGCTGCTTGGAAATGTAGGTAAGTACCTGATGATGATGATGATGATGATGATGATGATGATGATGATGATGATGGTGATGATGGTGATGATGATGATTACTCACTGAACTCTTGCTTTTTCCCAGGAAGCTGGCTAAGGCCTAAACTTACTGATCTCATTTGGTCTCACCCCAGGAGACTGGCAGAGCTTCTAGACCATTGCCTCCCAGAGGAAACGGTTGAGGTTTGGGTCTGTGACCTTGCTCTCTCTGCTCTCTTAACACAAGGGCCTCCACAGTCAGGGGCCCATCCCCATCACAGTTCAGACTTCTAACCAACCCTCGTTCATTCCAAGCAACTCACAGGACAGTGCCACATCTTATTTTTTTCTACCAGTTCTGGCACTTGAAATGAGGACCTGGGCACTATCCCTGAGCTTTTTTTTTTTTTTTTTTTTTGCTTAAGGCTAGCTAGCACCCTAACACTTGAGCCACAGCTCCACTTCTGGCTTTTTTTTTTCTTGTTGTTCTTTATATGGTACTGAGGAATCGAACCCAGGGCTTCATGCATGCTAGGCAATCAGTCTACCATTAAGTCCCATTCCCAGCCCTCCCACTTCCAGTTAACCAGCAAAAAGCTGGTGGTGAAGCTGTGGCTGTGACTAGAGCCATAGCCTTGAGCAAAAAACAAAGGGACAGCATTCAAGTCCTGAGCTTAAGCCCCAGGACTGGCACTAATAATTATTATTAATAATAATAATAACCAGACCGGTGTTGGGTGCAGCTGAGGCAGACTTGCCTGCTCATTGTCTTTATGACTCTCAGGTGAGCTGTTTCCAATCCTCTTCTACTCTTTTCCACAACTCTGGGTCCCAGCTGATTGGAATTGCACCGGCTGTGAGCCCCAGCCCCCACACACCTTTGCACTTTCCAGTATTCGTGCTTCCCCCAAACACCCCCTGGCCACTGCAGCCCATCCTTCCAGAGCAGGTCTACAGGCAGGGCTGTGAAGACCATCGGTTGGTAAGTGGGGTGTTGGAGAAAAGAAACTTGTCAAGGGGACTGAGGAGAGGCCAGAGAGCAGGAAGAATGGGGTCCAGGATATCCAAGATGGAAAGTGTGGAAGAATGTGGGGCCCATGTGGCTTCTGGAGGAGGAAGCCAGCACTGGTGGGAGCACAGAGGGGAGCTGGGGGAAGAGATCTCAGAGCGGTCCTGGGGAGAGAGCCAGGTGCAGGTGAGCAGGAATGAACAAGTCTAGCAGCAGGAGACACAGCTCTTAGAAGCTTCGCCACGCATCCAGGGCAATGGAGAAACCCTTCTGGGCAACATCTGAGTGGGTCAAATGAAAGAGGACTTTTTTCAAGATGGAAGAGGGAAGATCTAGCAAAGAGGTAGAGGGTAAGAAGCAAGTACTGGTGCTACTCATTATGTCCCAGGCAGCAGAGAGAAGCTGTGGTTTGGCCTAGGATCCAGGGATGGACTGTGGACAGAGGAGGGGAGCTCCTGCCTCTGGGGCCTGGAGGAACATTGATTGGCACAGGTAAGACATGGACTTCTATCCTTTGAACTTAGCCAATGGAATGTTCAAAGTAAATAGAGGATTCATGAGAGAAGTAAAATTAAGCCCAGCACTGGTAGCTCACAACTGTAGTCATCCTAGCTACTCAGGACTGAATCTGAGATCTGAGGTCCAGGATCAAAGCCAGCGGGGACTCTTATCTCCAGTTAGCTAGCAGCCACAAGTAGGGGCCAGGAGTTTGACCTAGTGGTATAGAGTACTTGCCTAGCATGTACAAAGACCCGGGTTCAATTCCTCGATACCACATATATAGAAAAAAGCTGGAAGTGGCTCTGAGGCTCAAGTGGTAGAGCTCTAGCCTTGAGAAAGTCCAAGGATAGTGCTTAGGCCCTGAGTTCAAGCCCCACAATTAGCAAACAAAAAGCCACAAGTAGAGGTATGGCTTAAGTAGCAGAGTGTCATTCTTGACCAAAAAAAAAAGCTAAAAGAGGCTCTGAGTTCCAGCTCCAGTACTGCCACAAAAGAAGGAGGAAAGGGAAGGAAGAAGAAAGAAAAGAAAAGTAAAAAGAAACAAGAGCCAAGGGACTCCTTCCTCAGCTGTAAACACACAGGCATAGGGTCAGGAGCAGAATTTGAAACAAGCTCTGTTCCCCAGCTTTAGAGAAATGCCTGTACATGCAATACAGATTCAGGACCATGGACAGGAGTATGTGCTTGGGTAGGAGAGACACATTGAGCAACCCTACGTCCAACTCCTCCTTCATCTACAGAGCCATACATTCAAACCTTTCATCTCACATGTACCTTTGGGCCTCAGAGACATCACTGAATGTTCAGCCAACACCGGTGGTGGTTGGGGCTCAGCCTACTTGTTCCATGAATGGATGATTGGGTAAAAACAAACAACAAAAAAAACTGCTGTGTCTACCACACATTTAGTTATTAGGATACCAAAAAAAAAAAAGTGCCTCAGGAAGGAAATGTCAAAGCCACTCAATGTCTGTGACACCCTTTCATGCTTTGTAGTGACAACCCCCAGAAAACACACTGGGCAGCCTCCCGCAAAACCAGGCAGGACTGGGCAGCCCCCCCTGTAGTGAGGACTGAGACTCAGGCCACACTGGCTAAAGTCCAAGTTTCCTGCCCCATGAAGGATTTTTCCCCCTCATAGAATAATCTGCACAACTTTATTCCCATTAGTAACCACAGTGATCATTTCCATTTATTATGTGTTTACTATGAAGCAGTCTTGGGCCCTAGGTCTCAGCCAGTGCTCTTGCCTTCCACAACCTGGGGACACGAGGTCACTGCAATAACCCAGCAGACTTAGCTGCCAAGTTGTTTCTGTTTTTGTAAAAATGATTCACCTGTTCGACCACCTGCACGGGGTTATGACCACCTGCGTGTGGTTTCACTCTTGTAGTTATTGACTGTAGGCATCGTGAGGTGATGTCATATGGTGACTTCACCTGTGTGAGGTGTTGACCCCGGGGCCAGGAGTTTGGCCTAGTGGTAGAGTGCCTGCCTAGCATGCACGAAGACCCGGGTTCGATTCCTCGGCACCACATACATAGAAAAAAGCCAGAGGTGGTGCTGAGGCTCAAGTGGTAGAGCTCTAGCCTTGAGAAAGTCCAAGGACAGTGCTCAGGCCCTGAGCTCAAGCCCAGGACTGGCAAAAAAAAAAAAAAAAAAAAAAAAGCGCTCAGCCCCATTGAAGGTTGCAGCTGCTCTCTATCAGCCTGAAGGTGGAGAGTAGCCGCTGCGCTGCTATTAAACTGACTCCTAGCTCCGTTCACTGAGTACTGATGACTATTGCTAGGGGATTCAGGGCCCCTTGGAGTGGCTGGGATATTACAGTCATAAGCTGACTACCTTTTCTCTGGCTATTTCTACCTGTATCTGGCCTCATGGTCTCCCCTTTTCAGGGAGTCATCCCCTAGTCAGCATCTCCCCCTTTTTCTAGGCCTTTCCATGCCTGAGATCATGTTAGGCCAAAGGTCCTCCTTTTCCTCTGGCTTTTGTCTGTTTTCTCTCTCTTCAGCCTCACTGTCCTGGGTATGTCCCCCTCCCCTATTTTCTAGTTGTTGGGTTTTTTTTTCCACCTCCCAATCTCTTTTTAAAAAAGAACCTTTACTGAAGCCTAGCACCAGTGGCTACTGGTGCTAGCCTAGCTACTCAGGAGGCTGAGATCTGAGGATCACTGTTCAAAGCCAGCCTAGTCAAGAAAGGCAGTGAGACTCTTCTCTCCAATTAACTAGAAAATCAGAAGTGGAATTGTGATTCAACATGGTAGAACACTAGTCTTGAACCAAAAAAAAGCTGAGGGACAGTGCCCAGGTTCAAGCCCCACACTGACTTTTAAAAAAAGAACATTTTCTGGTTGGCAGGCTTAGCTGCCAAATTGTTTTTGTAAAAATGCTTCACCTGTACGACCACCTGCAAGTAGTTATGACCACCTGCGTGTGGTTTCATCCTGTGGTTATTGACTGGACACCGTGAGGTGATGTCCTATGGTGACTTCCACCTGCACGTGGTGTTTACCTTTAAAAGCTCAGCTCCACGGAAAGTCAGGACTGCTCTCTATCAGCCCAAAGGTGGAGAGTGGCTGCTGCGCTGTTATTAAACTACCCCTATTCACTGAGTACTGGTGACAGAACCCCCCAAAGTGGCTGGGATATTACAGGAGGTGTGGCTCAGGTGGTAGAGTGCCAGAGAATGGGTATAAACCAGCATCAGATAGTGAGTTCAAGTCTTTGTCTCAAACACACACAAAAAAGCTACTTCTCCATCTACTTTTCTGTGCCTACTTCATCAATATTTTAGATACCAGAGCTCCAGTAGGGACCTAATATTTTTGAGTTGGACAGCTAGGAATCTGAAGCAAGCGTCCCATCTCTCCATAGCAAGTAGCCTGTCCCAACCCTTCCTTTTGAGCCCATCCCTGTGCTCAGGCTTCTATCACTTTTGTCTGGGCTTGGGGTCTCCCTGATGTCCATTCCCATAGTGAGGCTGATTTTTAATTGATTTTTGGTTTTAAAATATAGACTGATCACCCTGCCTTGGTTAAATCTCTCCAGGGGCTCCTCACAGCCACTAGAATAAAATAAAATTCCAGCTGGGACACCAGTGGCTTACACCTGTGTAATCCTAGCTATTCAGGAAATTGAGAGCTGAGGGTTGTGGTTCCAAGCCATTCCAGACAGAAAATCTTTGAGGGTTGTTGTTGTTGTTTATCTCCAACTAACCAAGAAAGTCTGAAGGGGAAGTGTGACGCAAGTTGTAGAGCACTAACTTTGACCAAAAAAGCTGAGTGCAAGACCCTGAGTTCAAGCCCTAGTACTAGGCACAGTCATTGTTGGGGGCCTATGTATCTTCTACTCAGTTCTCTCAAAGCAAGCAACTTGCCATTCAAGTAGACCAAATGAATGATCCAGCAGTGTAACCAACCATTAGGGAGTTTCCATAACCATACCCGCCACCCCATAGCCTGGCCTGGCCTCAGTACCAAGTGCCAGGCTCAGCCCCATTCAGCCTCTTCACTCACTAACCACAAATAGAAATCTGACCACAGTCCTAACCTTGCCATGGGCTTGCTGCCACAGGAATAAAGCTTTAAAACACTATGTAAGTGAAAGTGGACAGTCACAAAGGACCATAAGATATGTGAATCCATTTATACTGTGTTCAGAATAGGCAAGTCGACAGACAAAGACTTGTGTTTACCTACAACTGCAAGAGATTAGAGATGGAAAGTCATGTGCAGAGTTCCTTCTGAAAGGGAGGAAGATGTTCTCCAATGAATTGTGGTTAAATTGTAGCTGTCTGAGTACACTGAATTACCATTCTGCTTTATTTAAAAAGAAAGAACTCCTACTGGATGTGGTAGCCAAGACCTATAATCCTAGCTACTCACGAGGCTGAGATCTGGAGGATCTCAGTTGGAGGCCAGCCCATGCAAAAAAATCAATAAGGTCCCCATCTCTATCAGTAGCTAGGTACTGTAGCACACATTTGTCAAGGGAAGCGTTAGTAGGAAGATTACAATCTGGGTTGGCCCAGGCATAAACCGAAGACCCTATTCAAAAAATAATGAAAACACAAAAGGCTGGGAGTGTAGCTTGAATGGTAGAGCACCTGCCTAGCACTTGTAGGTTCCTGAGTTCAAAACTCAGTGTTGATCAGTAATGGTACCATGTGCAACATGGATGGAACTGGAGATTATTATGTGAACTGAAATAAAAACCAGGTACAGAGAGACAAGTGCCCTCATGATGTGATTCATGTGTGAAGTCTAAGCAAGCCGATCTCAGAGAAGCTGAGACTAGAAAGTTGGTCTCCGAAGAGCAGGGAATGTAGGAGAGTTGATTAGTGGGTGCAAAGTCACAGAGGGACACAGTAAGACAAATACAGGTAACTAAAAGGTACTGTATAAAACAGAAAGCTTCTGTTTAACTGATTTAAACATACCATGACATATACATATTGAAATATTACATGACACCCACTAGAATATATAATCTATGCTTTTATGTATAAGATTAAAATAATGTTTAAACCCATTGAACCTTACTCCTCAGATAGGTCAGTTGTGTAAACTGTGAATTATATCTCAATAAAGCTATCTTTAAAACACTATGAGCCAGGTGGTGCATGCCTGTAATCTCAGCACTCTGAGGCTGAGGCAGGAGTATCCCAAGTTGGAGGGCAGCCTGGCCTCTATAGCTTCTTCCTCACTGATATAAAGAACAAAGAAGAAAAAAAACCCTGCTCTTCTAGTGCTTGGAAAGGTGAGGCAGGAAGATCACAAGTTCTAGATTTACCTAGGCTAAGTGAGATCCTATTTCAGGGGAAAAAAATGAAATAAAAGTAATCCTACAAGGGCTTCCCATCCCCCATAAGGGACACTCCAGCTGCACTTAGCCACTATGACTTCAGCACTTAATGCCGGGTGCTGTTCTTAAGTACTTTATGAGCTCATCTCATTTCACCCTCATAGCTGTCTGATGTGGTTGTCACTCTCATGCCCATTGTGCAGATGAGTAAACTGGGAGGAGTTTGACTTGCCCAAGATGACAGGATTCCCTTGAGTTCTATCTAGAATGGGCACTAATTGTAATATGGTCACAAGGATCTGTTCACATGGTTCTCTGCTTGGCCCACAGGCTCCTGGGACTTGGCTGTGGTATCTGGTGTCATACTGGGTTCCAGGATCTTGGTCTTGGAGCCCAGTTCCTATCCAGCCCAAGCCACAAACCTGTCCCACTTCTACCCCTACTGTGACAAATTCTAGAATATGTTTTCTCCCAAGCCCTTGTGTGATCTCCTTCCCCAGAGCCCATCTTCCCACCAGGGACCTCCCCCTGTCACCAAGAGCTTCTCTCTGCCCAGAGGCAGTGGCTGCATCTGAGGGATTGGGTCTGCCCCCCCCACCTCCCCCGCCCCCTGCCCTGCCCTGGCTGCTCCAAAATGTGGCAGCAGCAGCACAGGAAGTTCAGAAGAGGCCTGTACTTTAAGCCAAACCCTTGTACATCAAAAACAGCGATGCCCTAGAAGCCAGGACTGATCTGACAGGAGCAGAGGAGCCTCTCCCTGGATGGAGATTGGGCCTCCATGATGGAGCCAGAGATATTGGAAGACACACGGCTTTCCCGGAGGGCCAGCCAGAGGGACCGCAGCTCCTAGGGGCTCAGTGACAGATGACTGGGCACACAGCGTTGTACCATTCATTCCTGGGGCCCTGATCAGCCTGGGAGAAGCAGCAACTTCTAGTTCTGAAAGTCATCACCACACCCAGCCTCTCCCCCAACCTTCTTAGCCCTCCATTGTCACTTGCCACCATCTACTGGCATTTTTGTGGGATTTTTCTGTAAGTAGCGCTCCCCCAAATGGCTTGGCTGAGGCGATGAATTGGGAGCCCTTTGGAAGTGAAAATTTCCCCTTCACACCCTTCTTGGCCATTTGGGCAAAACCCTCTGATTCCCAAAATGTTCACTCATGTCCAGTCACCCAGGGCTTTGATCAAATGGCAAGGCAGTTGCTTAGAAATGAGCTGGCAGAGGCTGGTAGAATGCCCAGGTGGCCCAGGGGACTGGCTCTCCTCTGCTGTGTCTTGGGGCCCCGGGACCTTCTTTGGATGCAGTTTTTGCAGACACCGAGTTCTACTGAGGAGAAGCTCTGCTGAGGACATCCTCCCTTTTCAAAGTAGACAACCCCCCGCAACTTGGCTGTATTTCTGTCCTGATGTCTCTAGCTGTAGGTAGTTCTTAGAGGCCCTCTCCCCAGCAGGGATGGGGTAAAGTCAGAAGATGATGGCCAGGACAGAAGAAAGAGACACAGAAGTTTTCCCTCCTTCAGCCTCTCTTAAAGAGAAATGAGGAGGGGTCTCCTGCCAAGCCCCCTTTGCTCAGTGCCTTGCTAGCTTGTTAAGTACCTGCCTGCCCATTCCTCAAGCCCAGATCCTGTCCCCCCAACAGAGTACTTACCATTATAGAAAAGATGAGGGGGATGAGGTTGAGGGGCCAGACGGGGCAGAAACAAGAGGCGATGGCGAGGATCAGGTAATCTTTAGGGGCTTCTTGGTCCTGGGCATAGGAGGTGGTGATGATGGAGGATGCCCGCCTTGAGCTGACCTGGGAAGGGGAGCCGGGGTGTGAGGTCTCCCGCTGCACCTCCGAGATCACCTTGAAAGGCAAGCTGTGGCCATTCTGCTCCAGATCCAGAGCGCCCGACAGAGACTTGGACAGATTCAGGGCTGTGTCCCCCTTGTCCTCCACCTTGGTAAGAAGCTTCTCCATCTCAGGCAGGTCCAATGGTGAGGTGGAGCCCCGCTCCTGTGACCGGGGAAACTGAGGCTGCACTGGATTGGCCATGTTGAACCAGGTCTTAGGCTCTCAGCTTGTACAGGGTCTTCAGAGAGACCCCAGCCCACACAGCAACGTTGGGAAGAGGGTTGCCTCCAGGGAAGGAGCAGAAGTGTCACCCCCGAGGGAACCAAGAGGCTTAGAGGGGCATCTCAAGGCCAGCTGAGTTGGGAAGCCCCAGGCCTGCTGCCTCCCCGCTGCCAAAGCAGGAGCCTCCAGCTCTGTTCAAGTTTGAGGCCAACTTTGCTGGCGCTGCTGACGGCACAGATGGGCGGAGAAGCAATGGAAAGTCCGGAGAGCAGAGTGAAGGCTCCTTTCCAGAGTATGGCTTAGGCTGAGACACAGAGGCTTGTGTATGTGTGTGTGTGTGGCAAGAGAGAGAGGGAAGGAGGGAGGGAGGGAGAGGGGGAGAGAGAGAGAGAGAGAGAGAGAGAGAGAGAGAGAGAGAGAGAGAGAGAGAGAGAGAGAGCGCCTCCCTCCCTCTGACCTCCTTGGAGATGCCTTTTCTTTTCAATTCCCCTCTCCCCAGAGAACCACCCTGGCAGCATTCTGCCTCTGCCCTAGCCCAGCCCTCAGGGACTCGAGCCAGCCTCTGGTTTCCAGCACTGGCTCCTCTGGGCCAGGGGTACTGGATGGAGGAAAAGGACTGAGCAAAGAGACATGTGCCTCTGCTTCTTTCCTACTAAGCCGAGGGTGTTTTTTTGTTTTGTTTTGCATCATCATGGCTTCTGGGAAATGTTGGACCCACCTACCATCTACCCAGATCTTGACCCTCAACTGCTAGAGGCCAAAGTTTACCTCTTGGCTCAGGAGGGAAGAAGAAATATGGATATCACATGGCCCCAGCCTTGTCTGTGCTTCCAAGCACCTCATCAAGGGCTGAGGAGGGGTCTTTAGGCACACAGAGGCTTTCTCAACACATTCAGGAGAGTGGATGTGCTGGCTCCTAAGTGCCTTGGATTCTAGCTGTCTTTCCTCTCATTCTATATTTATTCTCTCTTGCTTATGTTTTTGTCCTGTATTTTTGCCGCCTCTACATCTTTTGCTCTCTATCCCTCACCTCTCTCCTTACCTTGCTTTAAGAGTCCCCTGGAGGCAACAGGGGTGGATGGGTGGCATGAGCAGTTGTGTGGTTTGGTGGAAGTGTATGAAATTATTTAAAATTCTAAGGACAGCTGGCATGGTAGTACAGTCCTGCAATCCCAGCCACTCACGAGCAGTGTGTGCAGGAGGACAGAGTTCAAGGCAAGCCTAGCAAAAGTTAGCAAGATTATCTCAATAACAATGCAAACAAAAAGAGGACTGGCTCAAAAGTTACAGTGCTACATGTGCAGTGGCCTGAGCTTGATCCCCAGTATCACAAAAAAAAGGGATCAGGAAATTGGACCTGGAAGAGATTCAAGGTCATGGGGTTCAAGCCTATTGTTACAATAATTGAGACTAGAAATTGAAAGAAACATTGGCCCAGGTTCTAGGGCTTGGTTAAAACCGGGCATGTTAGTGGGAAGAAATGGTTTGGGGTTATGTGTTGAGCTGGCCTCAGGAATGCTGTTTCTAGTGAACTCTGGGTCAGACAGATTGACTACTGGCAGGAGGGATAAGAGGAAGGAGCTCTGGGGAGAGGAAACACATGCAGGGCCAGCCGAAGTGACACCTGGGGAGCTAGTAAGAAACATTTGGCAAGCCAGGCCAAGTGTTGCCTGTAATTCTAGCTATTTAGGAGGCTGAGATCTGAGGATCATGGTTCAAGGTCAGCCTGGACAGGGAAGTCTGAGACTCTACAAGTTATCTATGAGTACTCACCAGAAAACAAAGCGGTGATGTGACTCAAAGTGGTAGAATGCTAGCCTTGAGTAAAAAAGCCCAGGGACAAAGTTCAAGTCCCATGGGGTGGGGGAGGGGCAACAAAGAGGGACTACTTGGCAGATAATAGGTTTTGAAAAAGTTGATAACTAGCTGGGTGCTTATGCTTTCAAGTTTCCAGAAACATGTTGATACCTTGCAAACATGAAAGTGCTTCCCACATGTGACCTCTGAACACTTGAAATGTGACTAGTCCAAAAGATATGCTGTGTGTGGGAAATGCACACAGAAAGCAAGGGCTGGGAGTCTGGCCTAGTGGTAGAGTGTTTGCCTAGCATACATGAAGACCCGGGTTCGATTTCTCGGTACCACATACATAGAAAAAGCCAGAAGTGGTGCAGTGGCTCAGGATAGAACACTAGCCTTGAGGAAAGCCCAAGGACAGTGCTCAGGCCCTGAGCTCAAGCCCAGGACTGGCAAAAAAAAAAAAAAAAAAAAAGCAAGTAAAAGATCTCACTCTAGACTTTTACCTTGATAACATGTTGTGATATTCAGATATAGTGTGTTAAATAATGTGTTATTGAAATTAATTTCATGCTTCCTTTTTTTTTTCCTTTTTAATATGCCTGGCAGAAAATTTGAAATAAAAAATAAGGTTCTTATTATATTTTCATTAGGCAGCACTGGCCTAGAAAACAGAATGGACAAGACATAAAGGGGTGTTTTTGATTTAATAAAAAGAGAAAAGGAAAAAGCCACAAAGTCCCCAGAGTGGCCTGTGGCAGTGAGGTTGCCTGGATGGGCTGGGTCTGGGGCACCTGGAAACCAAGTTTGTTTTGCCAGGGCAGATGGTGTCTTAGAGTGCCACCTAGTGGACAATAGTAAAACAGAACTGGGGAGGGCACCAGAGGGGAGAGAGTGGAGAAATAGGGCCATGGGGCTGCTGAGTAGCCCAGTGAATCCAACTCCAGCTACTCCAGTCACCAGGGGTCCGGGTAAGATCCTATCTAGGTTGCGAATTATATTCATTTTACAAAATGGACTTTGTCTCACACAGTATTGACTCAGCATATGTGTGTGTATGTGTGTATTTATGAACAAACACATGCATATGTTGATATTGAGGCCTGAACTCAGGGCCTGGGCACTGTCTCTTAGCTTTTTTGCTCAAGTCTGGCAAAGAGAGAAGAGCCATAGCTCTACTTCCAGCTTTTTGGAGATAGGGTTTTTAGATAGAAAACTCAGACTTTTCTGCATGGAGTAGCTTCCAACTGTGATCCTCAGATCTCGGTCACCTGAGTAGCTACGAATCACTGGCACCTGGCATACTGGCACAGCTAGTGTATGTTTGTTTAGAGTATTGCATATAAAACTTGGGGTTTCAAACTTGTAATATGAATTCAAACCCCACAACTAACCAAAAAGTAAGATTATGTGCTTCAGACTCAGTCATCACCCCCTTCCTCTCTTTACATCAACCTCGTGAACAGAATGTCTGAACAGCTTCCACTTAGTGTTTGTATGGGCCAAACACCAAACTAAAGGCACTAATCCATCATCTTACTTCATCTGTACAACAGCCTATGTTGTAAGCACTATGAGGTAATGATGTTAGCCAGTTATACAGATGGGAACCCGAAGCACAAAATCCTTACGTTATTTGCCCACAGTTGGTGCCTTAGAAGCAGTCACCTCCCTGTTGCTGAGCTGCTGATCTTTCTCAGCCTTATGATTTACTTCTGTCTGCAGGGGGCACTCTAGACATGTTTGGACTGTGTGGCTTGGTGAAAACCTCCTCCTTTTCTCTTTTTTCTTTCTTTTTTTTTTTGCCAGTCCTGGGCTTGAACTCAGAACCTGGGCTCTGTCCCTGAGCCCCTTTGTGCTCAAGACTGGTGTTCTACCACTTGAGCCACATTACCACTTCTGGCCTTTCTGTGTATGTGGTACTGAGGAATTGAACCCAGGACTTCAAGCATGCTAGGCAAGCACTCTACCACTAAGTTACATTCCCAGTCCCTAGAACTTTCTTTTAAAGCCTGATATTTAGGATGCTGAGACAAGGCTAAGGCACTGTCCACACTGGCCTGTCATAAGATTATAATAATACAGTCATAATTTGCAAACACCTAATTGCCAGCAACTGTTTGTTATGAGGTTTGTTAATCTCCCGGCCATCCTGGCATTATTAGCCAAGTCAGAGGTGAGAAGCTAGTGATAAGGAAGTGAAGGCGCAGGAAGTTCTGGCTCTTTCGCTCCTGCTGTCTATCCAGCAGAAAAGCAGGCCTGGAGTCTCAGATCTGCTCCCAACAAGTCCCAGAGTCCCAACCTTCCTGTGATCTTTGCCACAGCCTTGACTGAGACGTGGGAATCCCAGAGGCATGTGGCTAGGATCCGGATGTGTGGGTACCAAGTGTTGAGATTTTCAGAAAGTGAAGACCTCTCAAAATATGGCAGTGCGGGTGGCCTCAGCTGTCCTGCGGAACCCTCACTCTGCCCTGGGTCTATGCCTATGGGCATCTCTCTAGTATGTGTAGGGGTCCCTTATTCTGAATTGACCCTTGTAACTCTTTCCCTCACCTGGCAAGAGACCAGAAAGCCCTCAACCCTTCCCTGGCACAGTTGGGTGTCCAACCCAGCAAGGCAGAATCTGTAATATTCACCCCATCAGCCTGTGGGGGGCCATTCTCAGGGAGGAGGCCACCTTCTGTCTCCTCCCAGTAGCCTGATTCTACCACCACCCTTGCCTCTACAGCCTTCCCTTTATCTCTTTGGATCACAGAGAACATGACCCACTCTTCCGTGGGAGCTCTACCTGTCAAGGTATATAGCAGGACTTCTTGGCCCCTCCCGTTTCTTTCCACTCCGCCTTCAGCTTCCTTCCCTGGCGCTGGCCAGACTCTCCTCCTGGGCAGCGCTCGTGGAGGCTCTGAGCAAACAGCAGCTCCGCAGAGAGGCCCAGAGCCCCATCACACCCTAAGCCTCCAGGCCCAGACGACTCTCTCCTGCCCCAGGACCCCAGGAAGGAATGATTTCCGCTTACTAGGCTCAGCCACTGCCTGGGGGCTTGCCACGAACCTGTGCCCAGGTCCTTGCCTGTCAGCATTAGCCCTGATCCAATGTTCCAAAGAAACCCCCAGCTCTCCGACTATGGGTCATCTTGGATTTCTGGGCCCAGAGGCCTTATGGGAGCAGACCAAACTTTTCTTTCTCTTTTTATTTTCTGTGTCTCCTGCCTCTCCCAGATCAGACTTGGGGCAAGGGCCCCTATGCCATGCCCTCAGGCCAGGAGTGTCCATTCCCACTCCCACACAAGGCGTCTTTCCAGAAGCAGCAAGCTCAAAGGTACAGTCATACCAAAGGCCAATTTCCAAGATGAGTTCAAGTCCAAACCTAAGAGTCAGGTAGGATCCTGTTTTTCCCCACAGAGCCATCAACTCAAGCTGGGAAATGGGGTGCTGCCCAGACCCCAGAACTCCTTCCCACCAGGAAGGCAGCTTCCTCTCCCACTCAAGTTGCAGCCTGTATTGTCTGCACCTGGCAGGCGGAACAGGCCTAACAGAGCTCAGGGTCAGGAGTGCTGATAGCGGCAGCCCCGTGGCGGCCAGGGAATCCATCCTGCAGGAGGCCCCCCGGGGCTGCGGCGCCAGCTTCCTCCAGAGGCCGGGACCGGGCTGGGTGCCTCGGCCTCCCCCCGGGGCCCTCCGGGGAGCGCGTGTGGGGAGCATGTGGTGCAGCACGGCAACGGAGGCGCAAAGCTGAACCCAATAGGCCCCGGCCAGGGCCGCTGGGGACCCGAGTCCTTGGGGATGGCGGCCTGGCTGTGGCACTCCAGGTGGCCGCAGGGTCCCCGGGGGGAGGGGCTGGCCCGCAGGACGAGGGAGAGCGCGGCGATGCGGTGGATGGCCCGGCGCAGCGTGGCGATCTTGGACAGCCTCTTGCCGCCCAGGTCGTGGCGCAGCGCTCGCCGCAGCGCGTTGAAAGCCTCGTTGTAATCCAGGATGCGCTTGCGTTCCCGCACGTTGGCCGCCATGCGCCTGGCCTTGGACCGCAGCGGCCGGCTGTGCTTTCTGCCTACAGCCTCCTCCACCTTGCTCACGCCGCGGGAAGCGCTGTTCTTTCTTAGCACCCCCAAATCCTTCTCAGACTCCGGGCAAGAGCCTCCTAAATCTTCTGCAGAGGCCTCAGTCCCCTCGAGGCCCCGGAGGCCTAATCCTGGAGCACCAGGGTACATGGCCTGTTTCTGGACCCTGAGGGTCTGGCTCGGGGTCGTGGAGGCTGCTGTGGGTTTGAGTGTTGGCTCCTGATGCCGCTGGACCCTCCCCGGACCGCCCCTGGCTTTATGGCACTGCAGCTCCCCGCCCTCCTCATCCATCCATCTCCCTCCTCCTGCTTTATGACTTGCCCCCAGGTAAGTTGGAGAGGGAGGAACTGAGAGCAAGCAAGCAAGCATGCATATTTTTGTACCCCAAACCAACTGGGTAGCCTAGCCACGCCTGCAACTGTCTACTACAGCTGCCATTGGGGCCCTTTGCCTCCTCACTCTCTTCTTACATGGCTGGGTTCCACATCTTTTTGTCCTGACTCCAGATGGAGTGCCAGATCTGGCCAACAAACCCTGCCATAGAATGGTGGCAATGGTAGGTTGGGTGTGATTTAAGAATCTTAAGCACATGATTCAAAGCCAGCCCAGGCAGAAAAGCTCATGAGACACTTATCTCTAGTTAACCAACAAAAAGCCACAAGTAGAGATGTGGCTCAAGTAGTAGAGCATCAGCCTTAAGGGGAAAAAGCTAAGGGACAGTGCCCAGGCCCTGAGTTCAAGCCCTAGAACTGATATGCATGTGTGCATCCACACTCACATGCACAACCACAGAGCTGTCACTAATGGAAACACATGGCTGCAGGGGGAACGGGGTGGGAGGGGGGCTGTCAGGGAGGGGCAGATCTGACCCAGCAGGCCCTCCGTACATTGAAGCTGAGCTGAGTGGAATGACCAGCTGTTTTCAGCTACCAGTAGGAAGATGGCTGGGACTCTAGGATACCCATCTGAAGACCAAGGTAGACTGGGTCAGTAGTAGAGAGTGATGAGGATTTTTTCCCCTTCTTCCCTAGGGTAGCCATCAGAGGCATCCATTGGACTCTGAAGCCCTTGGACAGCCTGGCCTCATCACACAACACAGTCATGTGACAGTGTTCATAAACAACCCAGACTGTCACCATGAGCAGCAGCGATTTGAATTTCCAACAGTCTCCGAAAAACAATAATGCTTAATCCTAGACAAAGACACCCTTCTCCTCATGGGGTTTCTGGCATTTGCAGGTGAGTTATCTAGAACCACCTTCATGTTAGTCTGCCCTCTCAGCCATAATCCAAATGCCTCCCAAATGCCAAGGCCTGGGGTAGCATCAGGATGGGAACACACACCTGCTCCAGCCAGCGGCTGGACCTGGTGCCAGCCACTTCCAGTCTCTGCCTCTCTGCTTCCTTTGGACACAGCAGCTATCTTCTCTGTGAAGTATATGCAGGACTGGCTGTGTGACTTGCTGGCACTGGTGCAAAATGAAAACATGGGGCCCCAGTGCCCCAAATCAACACTCTGACAATGCTGACCATGCAGCATTAAGTTAAATCAGATGCTTTGAAACCACCATACAGGACCCTCACCCATGAGTGACGCCAGCCCTGAGTTTAGGTAATCAGTCCACATTCTGGATACCTCAGGGAATGAGAAGGCCGCCACCAAAAGAAAGTGGATGAATAAGCAGAAGCACCTCCATTTCCATGGAACAATGAAGGGGACCCATCCAAGAAAGCCTTCCTGACCCTGGATCTGCAGGAGTCATCCAGAGGGGAGGACCAGCCTGGGACAGCATAGGACTAGGAGAAGAGCCATCGAGTGGCTCACCCACCCAGTGGGTGATGATAAACAATCTACTTCTAGCACTTTTCCTCCTTCAGTGACTCCGCATCTTATAATGCACACTTTACTATGGGCAGGAAGCTGCTTAATAATAACAAATCAAATCATAATTTGCATGAATAGTGCTGGCACTAAATCTATGAGGTGCTTCTCATAGACTAGGCCCTGTACTTAGGGCTTTCAAATGTACATTAGCTTAGCCTTACAACAATCGTGCATGGAAACTTTATTATTATAGTACACATTTTACAGCTAGGAAAATTAAGATCCAAGAGTTCAGGACCTTGGGCCAATCCAGAGTGCTGAGTTCAAAACCAAGCGCAGGGAGCACCACCTCCCTAACTCCCCAGCCTCCACTGACCACCTGTCCATATCAGCCCTGACATTAGTCTTTTGAAATCAAAGCTATTCATTGGAGGTATGGCTCAGCCGTAGAATGCTTTAGCTAGAATGTTCAAGATCTTGGTTTCCATCTCCAGCACTTGGAATGCACAAATTTTAAATAAAGGGGAGAGGAGCTTGGCTGAAAGATAACCCTGGGAGAAGGGGGAAAAGGGGCAGCAAATAAAGAGAACATGGACTGGAAGGCAAGAGAAGCCAGGCAGCCCAGCTGCCAGCCGGTCTGCTAACTTTGACCAAGTCTGATAGGATCCTGGGGAGAGCTCCAGAGTGCATGCATGAAAAGCAATCCCCACTCCCTGACCTGTACTGCAGTGAGCTGGGGTCCAGCTAGGAGCAGCCTGTCAACTCCCAGCCTGCTTCTACAATAAGATCTCTGGCCATTTTGGCACCAGACACTAGACTGAGTTCTGATGGTCTGCTGTGGACCCCAGCCTCAGCTGCCTGATGGCTTTTCCTCCTCTGTGAGGAGCCCCTCCAGGGCTTCCTCTTTGGTGCTTTTTTTTTTAAACATTTTATTTACATTTATTTCTCACTTTTAGTGTGCTCACAGAAAATTAGAACACCTTAAGCAGGAGTTTAATAGCAATTTTTGTAAGCAAAGTTACATTCTATCTCTAAGTCAAATTGGTCAAAGCTTCTCCAACATTTACAGAACATGATAAGACAATGTGCTACACAAAACCATTGCATCTGAAGATTTTTTTCTCTCTCCTTTATTCTCAAAGACAACTGGAAAAGAAAGCATTGTCTGTTGTGATCAAAAACATACCACAGTATAAACAGTAACCATTCACAAGCTTATCACAGCTTGGTTGAGTTTAAAATTTGTGTGTGTGTGTGTGTGTGTGTGTGTGTGTGTGTGTGTGTGTGTGTGTGAAAAGGTCCCCTTTGGTGCATCTTAACTCCACCTCACAGGCATGGGGGATGTCAGGTGCAGAAAACCAAGTGGTCTGGCTCTGCCAAGGCAATTGCAGGTGAGATCTGAAATCAGATAAATCTGGGACCTTTTTACCTAAGAACAGTAACCTCAATACCAGCTCAAGATTCTCCACCTCTGGAAAAGACTATTCCACCATGCCTCTGTCACCTCTAGATTCCTAGAACTCAGCACAGAGCCATGGGCATAGCAAACAGGAAAAAAAATTGTGGATGAGTGAATAAATGGTGCCAGCCAGGTGCTGGTGGCTCACATCTACCATCCTAGCTACTCAGGGGACTGGGGTCTGAGGATCATGGTTCAAAGCCAGCCCAGACAAGAAAGGCAGTGAGACTCTTCTCTCCAATTGACCATCAGGAGGCTAAATGTGGAGTTGTGACTCAAGTGGTAAGGGGCTAGTTTTGAGCATGAAAGTTTAGGGACAGTGCCCGGGCCCTGAGTTCAAGCCTCACAATTACCACCACCACCACCACCAACAACAAAACCATTGTCGTGTCTGTTCGTGCTGTAACCCCAGCACTCTAGAGGCTGGGGCAGGAGGATCATGAGCTTGAGACCAATCTGGACTACACAGTGACACCCAGACTCAAGAGAAAACAAACAACAAATTCACTTGAAGGCTGGGGGCTGGTGACTCACACCCATCATCCTAGCTACCCAGGAGGCCGGGTCCTGAGGATTGCCGTTCAAAGGCTACAGGATGCAGGAAAGGAGACAGGACTCTCCTCTCCAATTAATCACAGAAAAAGCCGAAAGTGGCCCTGTGACTCAAATGGTAGAGTTGGGGTGTGTGTGTGGGGGGGGGGGGTGGAGCGGCTGCGCCGGGCGCTGTGCCCCGGCTCTGGACGCAGGTGCGGGCTGCGCACTGCCGCGCGGCCGGACTTCAAAGCATTTCTGAGGCACCTGAAGCCCGATGGGGTCCAGGGTCTGCGCCCCCCCCCCCTCCCCGCCACCGGAGCCTCCCCTGCCCCCAAGCGCCCGCTTCTCCCACCGGCTGGGACGGAGGCGGGGCCGCGGCCGCCGTGATTTAAGGCTGGGCGGTTCCGCTGGCTGCCGCTAAGGTGCCAATTATGGCCCGATTTGGATTTCAGGCATTCCTGCGCCTCCCTGGCAGTTCCGGCGAGGCTCCACCCAGGGGGAGCGCGGGGCGCGGGGCGCGGGGCGCGGGGCGGGGGGGACAGCATCAGTCTCCCGGACCCCGCAGATTTGGGCCCTATCAGCCCTGCCACTTCATGTAATCATTCCAGAAACACAGCCATGCTTTTTAGCACAAGCCTCTGTGTGTGTGTGTGTGTGTGTGTGTGTGTGTGTGTGTGTGTGTGTGTGTGTGTGTGTGTGTGTGTGTGTGTGTGTGTGTGTGTGTGTGTGTGTTGGGGCTTGAACTCAGGGCCTGGGCACAGTCCCTGAGCTTTTTGCTCAAGGCTAGCTGTCTACCACTTTGAGCCACAACATCACTTCAGGTTTTCTGGTGGTTAATCAGAGAGAAGTCTCACTGTCTTTCCTGGCTTTGAATTGTGATCCTCAGATCTCAGCCTCCAGAGTAGCTAGCATTACGGGAGTGAGCCGCTGGTACTCAGGTTTTGCTTTATATATTTCATTTTTCCTCTCTTTCTCTGTGTGTGTGTGTGTGTGCACACATGTGCACATGCTCGTGCAAGCTCGGCATGGGCCTTATCTCAGAGCTACCAAAATAATGATTGTGATGGTTCAGGGTAGAGGTGAAAACCCACTGACTTCCTCCAACTTAGGCTTCTGCATTTCCTGCAATTTATGTCTTCTTCTTTTCATCTGCCTGCCTACACTCCCAGTGCCAAGAAGCCAGGAATGCCTTGGCTCTCCCAAAAGAAACTCTTTCATTCAGCAGCTTTTCTAAGACAGTTGGCTTATTTGCTTAGTGGACAATCAGTTTTAATTCAAGGGCCTATGCATGTTATGTAAAGCCATGCCTCCAATGTAAAGCCATGCCTTCAGCCCTACTTGCCTATTTTCTGAATGTTTATTATCTGCTAGGTTAGAAATCCTGGCCAGGGAGGAGAGGGTAGGGAAGGGACTGAGGAGGGGGAGAGAAAAGTAGTCAAAACCATCATAAAAGCTGGCCATCTGCAGCTCATGCCTGTAATTCCAGCTACTCAGGAGGCTGAGATCTAAGGACTATGGTTTAAAACCAGCTCAGGTTAAAAAAAAAAATGTGAGCCAGGAGTTTGGCCTAGTGGTAGAGTGTTTGTCTAGCATTTACAAAGACCCAGGTTCGATTCCTCGGAACCACATACATAGAAAAAAAGCCAGAAGTGGTGCTGAGGCTCAAGTGGTAGAGCTCTGGCCTTGAGAAAGTCCAAGGACAATCAATGCTCAGGCCCTGAGCTCAAGCCCAGGACTGGCAAAATAATAATAATAATAAAAATTTAAAAATCTCTGCAAGACCCTTGTCCCTAATTGACCTCCAGAAAACTGCAAGTTTTATTTCAGTTTTTCTTTCGGTGCTGTGATTCAAAGTGGTAGAGCACTAGCCTTGATCAAAAAAGCTCAAGGACAGCACCCAGGCCTTGAGTTCAAAGTCCCCTGACTTAAAAAAATATATATCATCATAAACTAAGAAGCCGGTGACTTATACTTGTAATCCTAGCTATTCAGGAAGGCTAAGATCTGAGGGTCCAGGTTCAAAGCCGGCCTAGGCAGACAAATCAAGAGACTCATATCCAATTAAGCAGCAAAAAAAAGCTAGAAATGGAGGTTGGCTTAAGTGGTAGTGGTAGTCATTGAGAAGGAAAAGGTTAGTGACAGGTACCCAAGCCTCAAGCCTTACAACACACACACACACACACACACACACACACACACACACACACACACACACGAGCCCAATCTCTAATTCATGCCCCAGGACTAGCATTCACCTGTGTACCTGGGCAAATTTGACCTGGTTCCTGCTGGCCTTGGGCACCAGGGCCTGTGGTAGAAGATTTCTGTTGTGGTTTCTTGCTGCAGTTGCAATGCAGTATTTGGCCAGTCTTCCTGTGTGGGGGCAGGGGGCTCTGGTGATGCCAGGCAGCTAGGACAGACCAGTGTTCAGATGTACAGTTCCTGCCCCAAGTCTGGAATAGATCTCCTTCAGAGATCTAGAATGCTAGTCTTGAGCACAAAAACCCCAGTACTGGCACAAAAAAGGGAGAGGATGGAGGAGAAGGATGTGTAGTATGGTGGCCTTGCTTCTTAGGATCTGTGGGGGTGAATAAACAAAACAATAGAGTATCTCCTGGCTTCTAGCAGAGTCCCTGCAGGTATTAACTTTCTCCTCCTGCACTCTTCTCCCTCCCAAGTCAGCCTGGCCATGGCAGCTGTAAATCATCCAGATAACCAGGAGTCTCTTCTGCCCTTCCAGCCCTGCACAAAACCCCTTCCTCATCACCTCCACCCACTAATGACCTGGTGATTGGCTTCTCATTAAGAAAATGAGAGACCTCTGTGAGTTTTTTTCCCCTCTCCTTACCCCTCCTGCCCTAGGTCTAATCAGCTAGATCTGCCCCAGTCAGGGGGGAGAAAAGCAGGAATTCCAGGTCAGACCCTGGCTCAATGTAGGTAGAGGGGCTCCATGTCCTGGCAGAGGAAGCCTCTGCCCTGACTAGGGCTATCCAAGGCTAGGAACTCTCAGGATAGAACTCTGGTGTCCCAGAGAGAGGAAGCGTGACTCCCCAACCCACCCCTGCCCAGAAGGCTGAGAGCCATGTCCAGCCCAAGAAGCTATCTTTGCCTTCTGGAGGGTCAGGCTATTTATTTATTTATTTTATTTATTTTATTTTTTTTTAACTAGGGCTTGAACTCAGGGCCTCTTGCTCTCTCCTGTTTTGTTTTTACAGTCAAAGCTGGCACTCTACCACTTGAGTCACAGCTCCACTTCCAGCTTTTTGCTAGTTAACTGGAGATAAGAGTTTCACAGACGTTTCCTCCCAGGCTAGCTTTGATCTGTGAACCCCTGATCTCAGCCTCTTGAGTATCTAGGATTGGAAGTATGAGCCATTAGTGACAGATAGTTCAGGCATCTTGTCTGTATAATGAGAATAATAAATAAATGGTAATTGTCTGCCTTGTAAGATTAGTGTGAAACTAAAACAGGATAAGTCAAAAGCAAATATAGAGTACTTTCAGTTGTCCATAAATGTTTCTCGTTATTATTGATATTGCTTTGGTTATTGTTTTTGGAATCCAGTAGCAATCTTTCCAACCTCATGAGCCATGCCCCCTCCTACCTTCTCTGTGTAATGTCTATCTGGTGGGATAAGACTTTCTTCTCGGGCTGGGAGTTGGGCCTAGTGGTTAAAGTGCTTGCCTAGCATGCACAAAGACCTGGGTTCGATTCCTCGGTACCACATACATACAAAAAAAAAAAAAGCCGGAAGTGGTGCTGAGGCTCAAGTGGTAGAGCTCTAGCCTTGAGAAAGTCCAAGGACAGTGCTCAGGCCCTGAGCTCAAGCCCAGGGCTGGCAAAAAAAAAAAAAAAAGCCTTTCTTCTCTTCATATTCAGCCCATTCATAATTGCCTTGGGGAAAAAGTTTTGGTAATATTGGTGTTTGAACTCAGTCTCCTACTTGGTAAGCCTAGGTGCTCTACTACTTGAGCCATGAGGCTCTGCTTTTTACTGATTATTTTGGAGATGGAATCCAGTGAATTTTTCTGCCTGGATTCATCTTGAACCATAACTTTCCAGGTCTCAGCCTCCTTAGTAGCTGGGATTTGAGATATGAGCCACCAGCCTCCAACTCTTGTATAAAGAATTTAAAAATGACTTCCTAAATATTCCTTGAGTCTCTTTGTGATGTAGGTATGGCAGATGAGGGCTGAAGCTCAGAGACACCAAGGAGTCATCCCAAGAGCACACAGCTCATGGATGGAAAGGAAAACACAGACTACTTGTAGCAAAGAGGCAGGATAAACTAGTTAAAAACTTTTCAACTTCAGGGACAGATGGCAGGGATGTTGCTAGACAAGCAATCTGAATAAGTCACTCATGGCTTCTGGCACCATGTGAACCACAAGGACAAACTTTCAGGGTTGTTTTGTTCAACATGTAACTTTCCAAGACTCCAGACACCCAAGAAGTATTCAACAAATACTCCACAGTCTGTTGATCCAAGTTAGCTACACGTTGGTGTAGATATTGAATCCCTACGTAATGGGATCACAGCGTGTTCCCATCAAGTGTTACTCCACCAAGGCTGGAGAACTTGTGAGGCACCCAAGTGTCCCCACCTCTACCTCCCCAGGGTCCCCAGATGTACCCACAGTAATGTGGCCATAAATCAGGTCTCCCAGGCCTGTAATTAACCAGCCGCTGTGGACGCCCCAGGCAGCCTGCCCACCAGGTCCCAGGGGCTTCCTGCGTCCCGCCCCTCCAGAGGGGACTGGGACCTGGGGGGGGGGTCCCTCCATCAGGCCCTTGATTTATGGTCCTCTGTGTGAAGGAGATTTACGAGCCAAGACCCAGAGCTGTGCTGTGTGGGGAGCTTAGGCAGTACCACACACACCCCAAGGTGCAGAACACCCCCATTCCAACCCAGCGGGAGGCATGGGGTCGCTTCACGGACCACTTGGCCTCCCAGGCCAGGCTTCCGTGGGCTTCTCAGATCATTCGCCTGGTTTTCCAAGTGGGGAAAAAAATGAAGCATGAGAATGAGTCTCCAGGACCACAAAGCTTGCGCTCTGCCTGCTGCTTGGCCCCGGGGTGGCTCACTTAGGATAGTCTAGGGGCTTTGCATATTTTATACCCCAAAGCTGTAGCTGGCAGAGTTCCACAGTGGAAGAGGCAAGGCAGGTTCACCTCTCTCCAGCCCCAGAACCCTAGGGAGGAAAGGATTGAGTTTGGGGCCTGTCAGCCACAGGGGCAGTGTGGCCCCGTTAGGTCTCCCCCTCTTGGGAAGGTGCCTGGCATCCACCAGCCACCTACCCACTGTCGTAGGTAATAGCACCCAACAGGAGGTTGAGTCTCCCTGGGCAGCATCCTATCCCACCATCAATCCTCAGCATTCAAACTGAGGACCCGAATGTGACCCTTGCATGAGGATCCGTAGCCTACAGAGAAAGGCCTGTGATCGCAGATATGGGGTATGACACGTGAGCCCCACCGCACCCCACTTCTTCCATTGAGATGGAGTCTCAAAGACAGTTTTTAGCCCTGTTGCACTTGAAGCCAATATCCTCCCTACTGTGGGGTGACAGGAAGTGCAGAGCATACCTAGGGATGGGTGGAGGGGTCTGGCCGGGTGTATACCCAGGCTGATTTCCAACCTTTATTCTCCCACTTTCAGCCTCCTGTAGCTAGGATTATGGGTATGAGCCATTACACCTGTCTTGGTGAAATGAGGAAAAGAATAAAACCATCATTTACCTAGTTTGTTTTGCAGAAGAAAGGAAGGAAGGAGGAGGAGGTGGAGGAGGTGGAGGAGGAGGTGGAGGAGGTACTACACGCCCATCAGGCCCAATGACCAGTCCTCCCTATTCTCCAAACCCACCCAAAGCCAGAAGCTACACATGCTGATTCCTTTTCCAGTAGACCTGGGACATGCTAAATGAACAAAACCAGGCAAGACTTTGCCACCTGACTCCAATGTGCTGACACAGAAATGGAGAGATTTGAGCCTGTAACACTTAGGGACACAGGGTTGTTTCTACACAGAACATCTGAAGGACACATGCTAGAGCACACGCGTGCTCACACACACACACACACACACACATGCATACACACACACACACCTGTTGCAGGAGGCCTCAGAGCCAGAACGACAATCACAGCCAAAAGATTGACTCAAGCTAGGCTTCAATGAGTAAAGATAATTTTTACTAGGGATTATTTACAGTGTAGTGGACAATTATAAGGGGTTGTATTTACCCAGTCTCACCCTAATGCCTGAAGAGCTATCACCTGATTCTCCTGAACTATGCACCCCTTCCCCACCAGCCTATCTACCAAGAGACTTTTTATTTGAATCTTGGTCTGCAGAAAAAACTGTACTAGAGTGCCACCTATAGTCCAAACAACAGATATAACTAGAGCTTAAGCATAAGACACAGATCTTGGCAAATTGCATGTTTTTGCTCTTCTCAGGGGGTCTTGCTGACCTCCTGGACACTACACAGCAGGATGAAAGGCCTGTTCTGCTTCATCCTGCCACATACACAAGTACATGATTGCTTGCTGCAAGATGGAGTTATCTTAGCAACAAGTCAAAGGACTAGATGCCCCCCACACCACACCTGTTGTTATCCAGAATCTATCTGAGACACTGTATTTCATTTGTAAAATGAAGGATGAGACTAAGAACTTCTTCAGAGGCAGTCATGAGTATTCAACAAGACAACTCCTGCAACAGTGCCCAGGACACAATAGGCCATTAGACCTTCTTCAATGGCAGCTGTGCTCTTTCCTTTGCCCAGCTTTGGTTTTTTGTTGTTGTTGTTTGTTTGTTTTTGCTTTTTTGTGTGTTTTTTTGTTTTGTTTTTAATTCTGAGAGGTAAGAAAAGAAAAACTTTTAAAATCGCTTGGCCAGAAGTGGGCTCTGGCTCAAAGTGGTGGAGCGCTAGCTGTGAGCTGAAGAGCTCAGGGACAGTGCCCAGGCCCACAGTTCAAGCTCCACAACTGACAAGAATAAATGAAAAAAAAAATTCTTGGAAAAAGAGTAGGAAGGATGAGCAAGTTGAGAAACAACTGCCTCTATTCCTTGGGCCAATTCTCTAGTAGGGAGAGAGATTCTGAAATACTAGAAACTGGGCCAAGAATGGGAAGTTTGGAGGAAGGAGAAATGGGGAAGGATTTCTGAATAATAGTTAGAAAAATAAGAAAACCGTTCTTTTTATTTTCTTCTTTTCTTTTTTTTTTTTTTTTTTTGCTGGTACTAAAGTTTGAACTCTGTCTCATTTGCAATGCAAACATTCTTAAGAACTTATCACACAGACCCTATCATGAATAAATAGACTTCTGCTTAGAGCCCAGCTGGGAAAGCCTGCCCCGGGGTCATTGCTGGAGAGATTACTAATAGAGTTAGTATCCTATACATTTGCTCTGAAGATTTGCACCAGAGTCAATATCTGTCGATCAATGAAAGAACAGCCTTTGCAAGCCCAAATCCCACATCCCTAACTGTGGTTTGTGAAGCTTTACTTTTGATAATGTGAAAGCTCAAGATTCTCAGTTAGCATTGAAAGCTGCAAAATCTGATCTTGCTCAGCAGCAGCCGGAAAGCCTGAACCCACTATCGACATCAGGTTTGACACAAAAAGTGGATGGCTTATAAGTGATTGCTATGGATTCACCTGTTTTTGCTGAATTCCTAACTGAAGCATGGGTATACTGCTTTTCCTTTTTAATTTTTTTTCTCTTTTCTTTCTTGGCAGTACTGGGTTATTTAGTATTTTGTTGTTGTTGTTTGTTTTTGTTTTGTTGTTGCTGCTGCTGGTCCTAAGACTTGAATGTTGGACTCAGTTGCTATCACTGACCTTCTTTTGCTCAAGGCAAGCACTCACTTGAACCACAGCACTCCTTCCAGCTTTTTTGAGTAGTTTTTTTTTTTTTTTTTTTTTTGGAGATAAGAGTATCACAGACTTTCCTGCCTGATCTGGCTTGGAGTCACGATCTTCAGGTTAGGATTACATAAACCATTGGTTCAGGCATGAGCCACTGGCACCCTGCTAAAATTGGGGTTTTTGAACCCAGAATCTCACACTTACTAGGCAGGCATTCTACTACTGGAGCCATACCCTGTCCATGCTTTTGATGATTTCTGGGATAGTGTCTTGTAATTTGATCAGTGCATATTTGCATGCACATGTTGAAATAATAATCTTGTGAAGCCAGGCACAGTAGTATGCACTTGTAATGCCAGTGCTCAGGAGACAGAGATAGAAGTGATAAAGACCTGAGTGCAAGCCCCAGCACTAGCCCTCCCAAATAAATCTTGAGACTAATTCTCCCCAGCTCTCTGACTTCCTGTCTGGCACTATCACCCCTTCGCCCCACGTATGTACCTTCTATTGTCCTCTATTGTCATTGTAGTGATGAAAACCTAATAAATCCAGGGTCCATGCTTTGGTACTAGATGAATGGTTTAGTCACAGGACTCAGGTGGAGCAAGACTCTCTGCTCTCCAGAATGTAGCTGCTTTCCTCAGGGAAGGGCTGGGGGTTGTGATAGGGAGGGAGGCAGTCAAGGTTTGGTATGTGTGCAACATATTCTGTTCGGGAGAGGTAATCCAGGAGGAGCCTGGGAGAAAATGAAAGGACTAAAAGTCTTTATGTCATTGAGAAGATTGAATCCATTCCCATTAGCAAGGTGCTGGGCACATATAGTAGTAGCATTGAGGAGGATGAGGAGGATGGTGGCGGCGGCAGGGATGGTGGTGATTGGTGCTGGTAATGTTTGTTCATAATGGTGGTGAATGTGGTAATGATGGTAGTGAGGATGAGGATGGTGATGATGGTGATGATGACAGTATATCGGTCTTCCCGTCTCAGCGCCCTTTGCCACTCCCTGTTTCTTTTTCAGAGTGCCCCTTTCTTTCCTCCTCCTGGGACTCCAGGATAGGGGCCAGTGTGGGAAGCTGTCCTCCCATGGAGCCCACAGAGCAGCGGGGCGGCCCTCACAGAAGACCCCAGTGCTCCTGGACAGCAGGGGAGGTTCCAGAACAGGAAGCTGTTTTTAGTCTAGCACAGATACCCAATACCCAGTGACAGCAGGGGTTTGTGGTAGGTGGGAAGCAATCTTGCTTTCATCTCATTTTTATTATTTCATTAACCACTTCAGGATGCCGGATGTGGTGGCCATTACCTGGTTTCATTGCTCGTTTTCCTTCTCACAAATTCCTTCCTTCACAAACAGCATGCTACCCCAGGGACCAAAGAAGGATGGGGAGAAAATGAAATTGACCAAGTGACAATGAGCGAGGACAGAGAAAGGATAAATATTCCATCCTGCTCCATCAGCAGTGGGAGTGGGTCCAAAAAAACACTTAGCCTCCCCCACTGCTCCCTCTGGTGTGTTTGCTCCAAATGGCTTGGAAAGCCAGGGCTGCTGTTCAAAGGCAGCAGGCTCTTAGCTGGAAAGAGGCCAGCCAGGGCCCAGCAGGAGTTTGAATGATACCAGGATTCATTATCTTTATCTAGTCCAATATTTTAGTGCTAGTGGGTTTTTTTGGGGGGGTTGTTGTTGTTGTGTTTTGCTTTCAAATTGAGTTGGTTAGTTAAATTATAGCTTTTAATTAGCCAATCTATTAACATGAAAAGCCAGGGAGAAGGACACACATGCCTCTAAGTTTTTGCCTGGAATGAATAATTACCTCTGTTTGGAAAAGATTTAGTTGGGGGTGTTGAAACCTTTCTTTTTTAAAATATATTTTATTGTAATTAATAGAAGGGTTACATTATATTCACCAGATAGAAGGTGCATTACTTAACAATCATTGCTACCCCTTCTCATGTTTTTGTCCCCATTTCCCTTCCCAACCCCCTCCCCTCATCTTGTTTCCCCCCCTTCCCTATCCTATTTCAAATAAATAAACACATATACAATATATCAGATAACAAGGTAAGATACTGTAACAATATGAGATAACCAAGGGACAACAAAAGAGATGAGAAATAACATAGTGCATTAAGAACAACAGTCATACATTATATGGCTATATTCTGGAGGTCCTTCATTTAGCCTCATCCTATGGCTTTATGTATCTAGGTTTTACCCTATTGTAAACCTCTATTGAAGCCTTTCTTTAAAGAATTTCTCCCTACTGGTGTACAGACAAGGCCCTGTGTTTAGTCCCCAGATTCAAAGATAGACATTTTCAAGTATTATATATCACAGGCATTCATCTATATACTACATATGATATGTGATATATCACCTATATGACATATGTCATACACACGCACATGTATCCACATAATTCTTTTTTTCTGCAGTGCTAGTGGCAGTACTGGGACCTAGGTCCCGACTCATGTTAGGCAAGCACTATACAGAGGACTACACCCCCAGAACATGGTTGTGCAGGTGGGTAGCAGACACTGGCTGCAGGTTTTGCTCCTTTAGGGTTTGATTTCAGCTCTGGGAGGAACAAGACAAGCCTGAAACCCCTCTGTTGTAGGATCTAAGTTTCCTTCCTCTGCCTTTCCCCACCGTCTCCAATAGGTGCAGAATGGCCTTGGATCCAGCAGGGGGAGCGCTGGTGCCTGGCTTAAGGGCTCTGGGCTGCATCCCTTCGGAAGCCACACCTCCTCCATCTGCACCAGTTCAACCTGGTGGCATTGCTCCCGCTCTCAGTTATTTTTCCTTCTCTTGGAGCCGCAAAAAAACCAAACCAAAACAAAAAAAATCAGATAATCATCTCTGGGTACGATGGGCCCGGAGTGGTCACAGTCTGCCAAGGCAGACGCTCCAGTTTATCTTTTCACATCCGAGCAGAACAGCGCTGCTCAGGCAGGGAGGTTGAATAATGTCTATCCCTTTGCTTGCTGCACTGGCTTGTGGGGAAGCCCCTTCAGGGCCTGGGGTGAGGCTATGCCCACTGTCCCCATCCCCAACACACACACACACACACACACACACACACACACACACACACACACACACACACAATACCTAATGAAGGAAGGACAGTAAACAAATGACTATTTCAGTTCACTCTTACAGGTACTGCACAGGCTCTGGAGAACAGACATAATAAGAAGTGCAACTCTTTGGCTGGGTATGTGGCTTAGTGGTAGAGTACTTGCCTAGCATGCATGAAGTCCTGGGTTTGATCCCTCAGCACATAACAGAAAAGGCCAGAAGTGGCACTGTGGCTCAAGTGGTAGAGTGCTAACCTTGAGCAAAAGAAGCTCAGGGATGGTGCTCCAGCTCTGAGTTCAAGCCCCAGGACTGGGGTTTCAGGAGAACAGAATCCAGAGATGGTGATAGACATGCATCTATTCATCTTGAATTTCTAGCTCCCCCTGGTTAGTGGCTAACTAATTTCAAACCAGTCACAGGAGGGCTGCATATTGGTTGTGCTAAACTAACCTTTCTGAAATCTAATCACTTATACCTCCCCAGTGAGCTTCACTCTCAACATTCTTTACTAGGTTTTTCTGGGATTGATCATTTCCATTTTGGTTGAACTGGAACTTGCTTCAGCTCTCCATTGTTGGGAAGGCTCAAATTACACTTATAGAGACTGCATCCACTACAGCTGGACCATCTGGTAACCGTCCTGTGGTTGTGCATCAGGGATTCTCAGTTGTTTTCTACCAAAAGGGGATGTGAGAAGTCAGCCCATGAATCAACTGTACTTGTTCTAAAGGAGTCCAAGCCCTAAGGCTTAGTGGGGATCTGTTGGTTGGTTTGCTATTAGTGGGGGTTTGGTTTGGTTTTCTGCAATCTGCATGGAAATCCTTTACTCTACCTCCTCATCATGTATGTGTGTGTCTGTGTGTCAGTGTGCTTGTGTACTCATGTTTTGGTCCTGGGTCTTGAGCTCAAGGCCTGGATGCTGTCCCTTAGCTTTTATACTCAAGGCTGGCACTCTACCCGTTGAACCACATTTCCACTTCCAGCTTTTTGCTGTTTAATAAGAGATCAAATTCTCAGACCTTCTTGCCTGAGTTGCCTTTAAACTATGATCCTCAGATTGCAGCCTCCTGAATATCTAGGATTGTAGGTATGAGCCACCAGCACCCAGCTATCTCCTTGCCTGCCTGCCTGCCTTCTTTCCTTTTCCTTCTTTCTTTCTTTCCTTCCTTCTTTCCTTCCTTCCTTCATTCTTTCTCTCTCCCTCCTCTCTCTCCCTCCTCCCCCCTTTCTTTCTTTCCTTAACAGTATCTTGGGATGTACCCCAGGCTGGCCTTGAACTCACCTCCATTCTTCCTCACTCTAGTAAGTGCTAAGTGCTGTGATTATCCACTGTGCTTTCATCTTTTTTTTTTTTTGCCAGTCCCAGGGCTTGAACTCAGGGCCTGGGTACTGTCCTTGAGCTTTCTCAAGGCTAGAGTGTTACTACTTGAGCCACAGCACCATTTCCAGCTTTTTCTATGTATGTGGTACTGAGGAATCCAATCCAGGGCTTCATGCATGTTAGGCAAGCACTCTATCACTAGGCCAAACTCCTGGCCCCTGTGCTTTCATCTTTATACTTAATAATCACATTTATTCTTCCTGTAAAGGTCATCAAAGAGATGAAACCTTCTTTGTGTGTGGGAGATCATCACAGATAAAAGTGATTCCTGTTTTCAGGCTTTTTAATGAGCAAATGTCAAACGTTACAGATGAGCTTTGGGATGGGAGAAGGGGCTATCGTGATGGCCTGAAGCAACTCACTCATTTCCAGAGCAGAATAAATATCTGGGAAGTGATTCTACATAGAGATCTTGGTCTTTTTTATTTTTTAAGTTAGAATATGAATTGACTAAAGAAAACGCTGGACAGGTTTTTGTGGGTTTTGTTGTTATTGTTTTTGACTCTTCCAACAACATGAAACAAGAATTGTCTTTCTAACTTCATGGTATTAAAAATCCATTCTCAGGAAAGGCTGTGTTGTTGTCGCTGCTGCGGCTGCTGCCTCACCACAGAATCGCTGCAGCTGTGTGCACTGGAGTGAGTCAAATACTGTCTGTCATTTAGATTACACTTTCCCTCTCCATAGCCCCCAGCAAGGGACCCCCAACAAACACAATTAAAACCACTGCATGGAGCATTGGACAGTTTCCTGCAGCAACTCAACCAAAGCATTCAAAAGAACATAACAACAGGGCTGTTTATATTGTTATACATGAAAATGAAAAGAAAAAAAATTCCCCAATCTTAAAACCATGTGCCAGGGCTAACACCAAATTCAATAGAGTTCACTGTAGATGTATCTCAGTAGTTCATACTAAGGCAAAAAATGTAATGTTAATAATCAGAATATGGTGTATTAAAATTAATATTTCTGGGGCTAGGAGTTTAGCCTAATGGTAGAGTGCCCGCTGATGCGCGAGGACCCGAGTTTGATTTCTTGGTACCACATACATAGAAAAAAGCCAGGAATATGCCATGGCTCAAGTGGTAGGGCTCTAATCTTGAGAAAGCCCAAGGACAGTGCCTAGGCCCTGAGTTCAAGGCCCAAGACTGGCAAAAAATAATCTCTGAGGGTGGGAATTTGGCCTAGTGGTAGGGTGCTTGCCTAGCATGCACGAAGACCTGGGTTCGATTCCTCAGTACCACAAACACAGAAAAAAAAGCTGGAAGTGATGCTGTGGCTCAAATGGTAGAATGCTAGATTCGAGGAAAAAGCCCAAGGACTGTGCTCAGGCTCTGAGTTCAAGGCTCACAACTGGCAAAAAAATAATATGTCTGAGAGAAACAGGTTCTGTTAGGAGAGTGAGTATTAGAGGGCGGGTTGAGCTAATAAGGAGGGTGAAGGAAGATGGACATGGTAAAAATACATGCATACATACATACATACATGCATACATACATGCATACATGCATACATACACAAAAACAGTTGCTCAGCTCTAGTGGCTCACTCCTGTAATCTTAGCTGCTCAGGAAGCCGAGAGCTAAGGATCAAAGTTTGAAGCCAGGCTGGGCAGAAAAGTCTTTGAGACTCTTCAGTTAACCTGCAAAAAGCTAGGCTTGAGGTATGGCTCAAAGGGTAGAGTGTCAGCTATGAACAAAGAAGTTAGTCAAGAGCATGAGGCTCTAAGATCAAGCCCTGATATTAGCATTAAAAAAATAATAAGAGCCAGCCATGGTGGCTCATACCTGTAATCCTAGCTACTCAGGAAGCTAAGATCTGAGAATTGCAGTTCAAAGCCAGCCTGGGCACTAAAGTTCATGAGACTTTTTTTTTTTTATGGTGGGTCATGGGGCTTGAACTTGGCCTGGGCACTGTCTCTGAGCTCTTCAGCTCAAGACTACTGCCCTACCCCTGGGCCTGGCTGCTGTCTCTGAGCTCTTCAGCTCAAGGCTATTGCCCTACCCTTGAAGTTAATAGATCAGAGTCTCAGGTCCTTTTGTGCCCAGGCTGGCTTTGAATCTTGATTCTCAGATCTCAGCCTCCAGAGTAGCTAGGATTACAGGTGTGAGCCACCCGTGCTGCAAGTGCTAGTCTGTGAGACTCTTATCTCCAGTTAACCATCAGAAAACCAGAAGTGGTGCTGTGGTTCTAGGGTAGGGTGGTAGCCATGAGCTGAAGAGCTCAGGGACTATGCTCAGGACCAGAGTTTAAGTCCTATGACCAACAACAAAAAATAACAATAATATGTCAGGACCCATATATATATATTCCAGAAATCCAAGGATAGTTCATCATAGGAAATGCTACTGTCCCAAACCAAAACTAGTTCTTCTGGTCCTAGCAGAGTAGGAGTTTTGTTTTGCTTTGTTTTTCCGATGATCAGTATGGAACCCAGGGCTGTACAAGTACTCTACCAGTGAGCTACACCTCCAGACCAACCACCTAATTTACAACAGTCTTTTTAACTAAGAAATATTTAAAAGCTAAGCAAAGGACTTATTTCTTTAACATTAGAAAGGCCTCCCACAAATTGATAAGAAAGAAGATTAATGGTCCAAGAGAAAAATGAGCAAAAGATATGAACAGATGGTCCACAGAAAGAAAACCAAAAAGTGGCTCTTATTAAGAAAACATGCTCAACCCCAGTCATAATGATCTAAATAAATTAAAACCTCACTGAGGGCTGTAGACATTGTAAAATACCTGGCAGGCAAATGCAGGGTCCTGATTGCAAACATCAGTAATTCCAAAACAAAGCAAAACAAAACATGAACAACAAAAAATACACTGAGATACCATTTTCATTCATTATACTAGTGCAAATCCAAATTAAATTTGTATATAACACTAACTGGGTTACTTTTTTTTTTTTTTTTTTTTTGCCAGTCTGGGGCTTGAGCTCAGGGCCTGAGCACTGTCCTTGGACTTTTTCAAGGCTAGAGCTCTACCACTTGAGCCTTAGCACCACTTCCGGCTTTTTTTCTATATGTGGTACCGAGGAATCGAACCCGGGTCTTCATGCATGCTAGGCAAGCACTTTAACCACTAGGCCAAACTCCCAACCCCGAATTGGGTTACTCTTTAAGAAAATATTGGGTAGGGAAATGTGACTTAGTGGGAGAGTGCTTGCCTAGCATGCATGAGTCCCTGGGTTCAATTCTTCAATACCACATTCACAAAAAGTAAATAAAATTAATAAAAATAAAAGGAAAAAACAATTTTTTGAAGTCACAAATATTGTTGGTAAGATGGTACATTGGCATCCGATATCCAGGGCAATTTAATCAGTATTTGTCGGAATTACTAATATACTAGAAATAGATTCCTGCTGATCCACTCCCAGAATTTGTTCCTATCTAATTCTATGGGCAAAATGATAGATGAAATTATGGAACATAAATATTCAACCTTAAAGGAATGGTTAGGGCTGGAGATGTAACTTGAGGTGTGACATCTGCCTAGCAAGTGTGAGGTCCTGAGTTCAAATGCCAGTGGCTACTCCCCACAAAAGGAGTCATTGAACAACTTAAGCCCTCTTCATATGTTAAAATATTATACAACTGTAGAAATATAATAGATAAGTAATATATGTGTTTTAGTTTTTATCTGTCTCCATAGAAATGTCCCCTGCAGGCTCATATGTTAAAGGCTTAGTCTCAAGTGAGAAGTAGTATTTGAGGAGGGGGTGCAAACTTCAAAAGGTAGGAACTACTGGGGTGAGTTCTATGTGTATGTGTGTGTGTGTGTGAATGTGTGTGAATTTGGGTGCATGTATGCATACATACCACTACTGGGCCTTGAATTAAGGACTTGGGTACTGACCCTAGCTTTTTCACACAAGGCTGGTTCTACCACTTGAGCCACACCTCCATTTCCAGGTTTTTGTGTGGTTAACTGGTGATAAAAAAAAAAAAAAAATCTCTTGGATTTGTCTGCCTGGGCTGACTTTGAACCTTAATCATTAGATCTCAGCCTCCTGAATAGCTAGGATTACAAGCTTGAGGCACTGAGCCTTTGAAAGGTATTTTTGTCCCAGTGTCCTACTGTATCTTCTTTCTCCTCTGCTACCTCTCCATCATGAGGAGAGTGGATCTGCTCCACTATGCTCTTCTGCCATAAGGCTCTGCCTTGCCACAGGCCCAGAAACAATAGAACTAGCCATGGATGTTAACTTCTGATGAGACTATGAGCTAAGTAAATCCTTTCCTTCTCTGAGTTGACTTTCTCAGAGCTTTTGTGACTCCAATATTTGTGACAAAAAAAAAGTCTGATTAGCACAACAGGCAAGGTACACTTAACAGCAACATCAGGTACAGAACAAAGTGCTAACATCTGGGTGAAAAAAACAAATGGAGAGAGACAAGACCAGCACTGGTAGCTCACACGCATAATCTTAGCTACTCAAGAGCCTGAGATCTAGAGGATTGAGGTTTAAAGCCAGCTAAGCAAGCTTGAGTCCCTGAGCTCAAAGACCCAGTACCACAAAAAAAGAGGAAAATAAAATATATTCATAGAATTCCCGAGAAGGGTCAAAGAAGAAACAAAAAATAAGTTGGAGCATATAAGAACTGAATTGATAGCAAGCTGAATGGGAGGGAAGGTTATTCTTTAGGGGCTTGAATAATGTGGACAGCATATTTACTATACCTGTAGGGTATAATCATCAAAGTCATGACTATTCTTACCTGCATTTTGTCCCTACTATTAGAGTTTAGACTTAGGACCTAGCGCTTGCTAGTCATATGCTCTGCCACTGAGCCACACTTACAGCCATTTTTGGTGCTGATTACTTTTAGATAAGGGTACATGGGCATGTGTCTGGGCCACAATCCAATTTTTCACTTCCCACTGTAGCAAAGGTAACAGCCAGGCATCCTCACACCCAGCATCTTCCACTGAGACACAGTCTGCTGGATTTACCTGCCTCTAACTGTAATACTCTCAAACTCAGACTCACCATGTAGCTATGATTACAAGTGCGAGACAACAATGTATGCCCATGCTGGCGTGTGTGTGTGTGTGCGTGCACACACACACACACACACACGTGCTCACACACGCATGTACATGCATGTGTGTACACTCACACTTCATCCGTGGGGCTTAACCTCAGGTTCTGAGCTCCGTCACTAAGCTTCTTAACTCAGGCAAATGCTGTATCACTTGAGCCGCAACTCTACTTCTGGCTTTTTGGTGCTTAATCAGAGATAAGCGTCTCAGGGACTTTCTTGCCTTGGCTGTCTTCAAACCTCTATCCTAAGATCTCAACCTCCTAAGTAGCTAGGATTACAGGTTTGATCCCCTGGTGCCCAGCAACCGTGTCTGTTTTTAAAGGCACTAGATGAACCAATATTTCCTAGCAACCAGTAAAGGTTGCTCTGAAACCAACTCTTTACTAGCCAAAGGGATTGTTTTTTTTTATTTTTTTTGTTTGTTTTTAAATCACCATCTGGACTTGGCATGAAGATGAGGTGGTTTATGAGTCAGAATGGAACTAGTTGTCCCTACCTATTTAGATGTCTCTCTAAGTTTGACTTAAAAAAAATAATAAGCCAGGCATGGTGGCTCAAGCCTGTAATCCTAGCTACTCAGGAGGATGAGATCTGAGGATCAAGGTTCAAAGCCAGCCTGGGCACAAAAGGACCTGAGACTCTGATCTCCAATTAACCTCTAGGAAAAAAAAAAGAAGTGCGACTTAGATCAAGGGTAGGGTGGTAACCTAGAGCTGAAGAACTCAGGGACAGTGTCCAGGCCCAGTTCAAGCCCCATGACACATAAAAATAAATAAATAGGAGCATGGCCTAGTGGTAGAGTGCTTGCCTAGCATGCACAAAGCCCTGGATTTGATTCCCTGGTACCACATTCACAGAGAAAGTCAGAAGTGATGGTATGGCTCAAGTGGTAGAGCTCTAGCCTTGAGAAAACTCAAGGACATTGCTCAGGCCCTGAATTCAAGCCCCAGGTCTTGCAAAATAAATTAATATCTATTTTTGAGAATATTAAAAATTTGGAATCAGGCACCAGCGGCTCTTACCTGTAATCCTAGCTACTCAAGAGGCTTCATGCATGCTACACAAGAACTCTACCACTTAGCCACATTTCAAGCCCATCTATGAGACTCTTTTCTCCAGTTAACTACCAAAAAGTTGGAAGTAGAGCTGTGGCTCCAAGTGATAGAGTGCTAGCCTTGAGCAAAAAAAGCTCTAGGACAGCATCCGGACCCTGAGTTCAAGCCTCAGTACTGGCACAAAATAAATAAATAACCTAAGTGGAGCAAAAATATATAAATATATATTCCCAAATTGTCATTATATTGAAAACAATTCAGAACAAAAGAAAATCTCATTGATTATCTCTTCTTCTTCTTCTTCTTCTTCTTCTTCTTCTTCTTCTTCTTCTTCTTCTTTTACTGCTGCTGCTGCTGCTGCTGCTGCTGTTGCTGCTGCTGCTCAGGGTCTGGATGCTGTGTACCTGAGATTTTTGCATGCTTCTAGTTTTTGAGTGCTTAATTGGAGATAAGAGTCTCATGGACTTTCCTGCCTGAGCTGGCTCTGAACCATGATCCTCAGATCTCAGCCTCCTGAGTAGTGAGGCTTGCAGGCATGAGCCACCAGCACCCAGCATTGATTACCTTTCAAGTAAACCACTGAACTAACTCATTATTTAAAAAAAATTGGAATTAAAGGCAGAGTCAAGGACTTAACTGTCTTTTTCTTGTCTTTTTCTTTCCCTCCTCCTCCTCCTCCTCTTCCTCCTCCTCCCCCTCCTCCTCCTCCTCCTCCTCCTCCTCCTCCTCCTCCTCCTCCTCCTCCTTCTTTTTCTTGTCTGTCAGAGGGCTTGAATTCTTGGCCTGGGTGCTGTCCCTGAGCTCTTCAACTCAAGGCTACTACCCTACCCCTGCAGCCACAGCCCCCACTTCCAATTTTCTGGTGATTAATTGAGGATAAGAGTCTCTCATACTTTAGTGCCCAGGCTGGTTCTGAACCGTGATCCTCAGATCTCAGCCTCCTGAATAGTTTGGATTACAGGCGTGAGCCACCACGCCCCACATTTAACTGTATTTTTCTTAAATGAAGTGTACTTCAGGATAGATAGTTCTTGGGGTGGTTTGAACTCAAGGCCTTGTACTTGTTTTCTAGCCTGGTAGTATATCAAAGCAAGCCAATATTTGTGTCATGCCTTCAGTCCTGCCTTTTGCAGGTCATCTTTGGGATATGGCCTCGTTTCCCACCAGGGTGCGCACCTGAGCTGCCATCAGCCTGCTTCCGAGTTCTCATTGTTGCTGGGATCACAAGTATACCTTCCTTCTGTGGAGATGGGGATCTCCTAGACTTTTCTGCGTCAACTGGCCTGGAACTTCAATCCTCCCAACCACAGCCTCCCACATAGCTCGGCATGAGGAAGGAGGCATACCACTGCACTCAGCCATGGGTTAAGAATGGGTTTTGCCAACTTTTCTGTTTGGGCTGGCTTTGAACTATAATCTCCCTGATCTCTGCTTCCCAAGTAGCTAACAGGTTGAGCCACTGTTGTCCAGCTACCTCCTTCTACTTTACAAAAAATTGTATTGTTATTATAAAGGTGAGGTCTAGTGTAGTTACAGTTACATAAGTCAGTAAAGAGTACAGGTACATTTCTTTTTGGACAATGTCACCCTTTTCCTCTCTTTCTCCCAGTTTTTCCCTCCTGCCTTCACTCACAGGTTGTGTAGTTCATTTTCAACAGTGTCTAGTAAGTACCACTGCTGCATTTATCCCTCCATTTTTTTTACCTACCTTTACCCTCCCAAAGATAAACAAATAAACAAAACAAAAGCAAAAAACACCTCTTTATTTTCATTTCCTTATTCCTCTCCTTTTTTTTTTTTTTGTGCTAGTCCTGGAGCTTGAACTCAGGGCCTGAGCACTGTCCTTGGGCTTTCCTCAAGGCTAGCGTTCTACCACTTGAGCCACAGTACCATGTCTGGCTTTTTTCTATGTACGTGTTACTGAAGAATTGAACCCAGGTCTTTGTGCATGCTAGGCAAGCACTCTACCACTAGGCCAAACTCTGGGCCCTGATTCCTCTGCTTTTATGTGTGAATTTTCCTATATCCAATGGTTTTTAAAAGCTGGAAACATCCAGTATTAGCAAGAATCTAGAGAAATGGCTTTCTCATACATTGCTGACTGAATCCAAATTGGTCTGTCAGGGGGCAATTTAGTAGTATCTGTGTAAATGTCAGGCTATAGATACCCTGACCCAGGAATTGCATCTTGGAGAAAATAACCGAACGCTCATAGGCTATTCCCTACAACACTGCACAACAGATAAGATAGCAGAGAAACTGCCAACCACTCCAATGTTTACCAGTAGGAAAGATCTAAATAAATTCTTGTTAGTACTAGCAGTGATAAGTACTGTCATTGCTTAAATCTGTCACAATAGAATAAATAAGTGGGTCAGGCTATCTTGGCTCACACTTGTTGTCCTAGCCACTTAGGATGCTAAGATCTGAGAATCATGATTCTAAGCCAGCCTTGGCAGAAAAGTTCATAATATTCTTATTTCCAATTATCTACCACTAAGCCAGAAGTGGAGCTGTGGCTCAAGTGGTAGAACACTAGCCTTGAGTATAAAAGTTCAGGGACAGAGGGAAAACAAGGTGATTGGGAGGGGGTGGGGGGAGAGAAATAGGGACAAACGTGAGAAGGGGTATCAATGTGTGAGAAGTAATGCTGCACCTACTACCTGGTGAATGTAACTATAAGCCCTCTATACATTACCCTGACAATAAAAAATAAAATAATAAAAAAAAGGTTAAAAAAAGTTCAGGGACAGTACCCAGTCCCTGAGTTCAAGCCTCAGGACACACACACACACACACACCCCTACATATATGTGTGTGTATATATATTATATATATATACATATATATACTTATATATATCCTGGTCCTGCTATGGTATGGAATGGTCTTATACTATGGGAAGCAGTAAAAACAGGAGGAAGCTCCACACCCATGATAAATATTTGGTCTAGGTCTCTAGTTCCCAGCATAGAGTTCCTAAAACCCTTGGAATTTACCAACCATTGAGTGTTAAGGGTGACTCAGCTGGGGCTTGTTAGCTTCTGGGTTCAGGCTAGTGGCAGGAAACTAACCAGGAGATTAGAGAGTTAGAACTCTCCTGGCTCCTCATCCCATCCTTCCACACCTTGAATAACAACAATAAGAAGGGGGTGGGGAGAAAGAGGGAGGGAGAGAGGGAGGGAGGGAGGGAGGAGGTGGGGGGCAGAGAGGGGTAAAGAGATTTCTCTCAATTACTAATGGTTAATGCCTACATCATGAAAACTCCATAACATCTCCAAATGAATGAATTGATAGAGCTTCTGTGCTGGTGAACATACCCAGGAGGGTCACAGCATCTTGATATTTGGGGATCGAAGCTCTGCTCTGCTCAAGGTTTTTCCAAACCTTGTTCTAGATATGGATCTCTTCATCCAGCTGTTCATTCATGTTCTTTCCAATAAACTGCAATCCTAAGTATAGTGGGTTCAGCTCTGAAGGAGAGATCAAAGAAAGGAAGAAAGGACGGACCATCTTATTTTATTTTGTTGGGAATGATGGTTTGGTAGGTATGGTGATCAGAGGACTTGGAGTTTGAAACCAGCCCTGGAAAAGTCAGACACTGTAGCAAAACAAAACAGAGATCAAAGGGCTGTGCCTATAGCCCTGTATTTTGTGTGCTGAGCCCTCCCCACCCCCCAATACCACAAAAGGAAACACAAAGTAGATCGGTTGGAGGACTTAAATTACCAAATTCAAGAGCTACTATAAAGTTTAGTGATCAAGTCAGTGGGTTGTCCTGATGACAGACATGGACATTAATGGGACACAAGAGGACCAGAGATAGATCCACACTTTTATGGCCAATTGATTTTTGGCAAAGCTGCCAAAATGATTTGCTGGGGGAAATACCACCACTTTACTTACTGGTACTATAATAATTGGGTATCTAAATGGAAAAAAATAATGAAACTTTGCTCTCACTACTCTCTGTCAAACCCAAAATACAAGGAGATTACATACACAAGCATAAAACCTAAAACTGTCCAGCTTCTACAAAAAGAGGGAGGGAGAGAGAGAGAGAAAATCTCTGACTTAGACAAAGATTTTTTTTTTTGCCAGTCCTGGGCTTGAGCTCAGGGCCTGAGCCCTGACCTTGGACTTTCTCAAGGCTAGAGCTCTACCACTTGAGCCTCAACACCACTTCCAGCTTTTTTCAATGCATGTGGTACCGAGGAATCAACCTGGGTCTTTGTGCATGCTAGGCAAGCACTCTACCACTAGGCCAAACTCCCGACCCGGCAAAGATATTTTTAACACAAAAACATTGAAACTAATAATAAAATGTGTTCCACTGGGAAAAAAGTTATTCAAAAGCATTAAAAATAATTATAAAAGCATTAAAAATAATAAAGCATTAAAATAATAAAATGTACTCCACTGGAAAAAAGTATGCAAAAGTCATAAATAAGAAATAAAAAGATAAACCAAAGAATCATAGAAAATTGTTAACAAAGCATGTCTGAGGAGCTGGGAGTTTGGTTTAGTGGTAAAATGCTTGCCTAGTATGCATGAAGCTCTGGGTTTGATTCTTCAGTACCACATACATTGAAAAGCTAGAAGTGGTGCTGTGACGGAAGTGGTAGAACACTAGCCTTGAGGAAAGCCCAAGGACAGTGCTCAGGCCCTGAGTTCAAGCCACAGGACTGGCAAAAAAAAATCTGACTATGGTCATAAATTAAAGAACTATAAAAATTCAATTATAAAGAGACAAACATTCAATTTAAAAATGAACAAAAGAGCCAAGAACTGGTCACTCACACCTGTACTCCTAGATACTCAGGAGGCTGAGATCTGAGGATCATGGAACAAAGTCAGCCCAGGCTGATCAGTCCCTGAGACTCTTACCTTCAATTAACTACCAAAAATATCACAAATGGACCTGTGATCCAAAGTGGTACAGCCCTGAGTTCAAGCCCCAGGACCTGAACAAAAGGAGGAGGAAGAGAAAGAGGAGGAGGAGGAGGAAGAGGAGGAGGAGAAAGAAATATAAATGGCCAATAACTATAAAAGAAGTTGTAAGTCATTAATCATCAGGGAAATTCAAACACCATAATAAGGTAGCATTACATACCCACTAAAATGGCTACAGAGCACTGTCCTTGGACTTTCTCAAGGCTAGAGCTCTACCACTTGAGCCTCAGCACCACTTCTGGCTTTTTTCTATGTATGTGGTACAGAGGAATCGAACCCGGGTCTTTATGCATGCTAGGCAAGCACTTTAACCACTAGGCCAAATTCCCAGCCCCAGAACAGTGAAACACTCTTATATCATTAGAAGTAGTGGGAAATGGTACAGCTACCATTACCATATAAAGTAAATCTACAGTAGCTGTAGCAATCCTATTCCTATGTTGGTTTGCTTTTTTGAGACAGAATTGAAAACATGTCACTGATAACCAAAGGTAATCCAAATGCCCATGAACTAGAGAGTAGTGTTTTTATACATCTCACAATAAAAAAAGAAAAAAAATTACATGATCAGTAATGATTCTCTTAATCTCATCAAATTATAATTAGTTTATTTGCAGGATAATAATATTTCTGTCACCTTGAATGACATAAAGTACACTAAAATGTTTGTTCCTGACACTAGAGGAAGGAAATAGAAGAAAGTGTAAATTTGCCTAGCAACATAGATAAAACCCCAAACTTTTTTTTTTTTTGCCAGTCCTTGGGTTTGGACTCAGGGCTTGAGCACTGTCCTTGGGCTTTCCTCAAGGCTAGCTCTCTATCAGCTGAGTCACAGAATCACTTCCAGCTTTTTCTGTGTATGCGGTACCAAGAAATAAAACCCAGGGCTTCATGCATGCTAGGCAAGTACTCTACTACTAGCCCACACTCCCAATCTCCCAAAACTTTTTTATGACAAGTATCAACAATCAAATATCAAAAACTGCTTCATTCAAATAAAAGTCTAGGAAACACAAACACTGTGTTGACAGAAATTTTAGGAAATAATGGTTCCTTGTTACTGGGGATTGACTGTAAAAGGATAGTCGGGTTTTGTTGTCTTTTTTTTAAAGGTGTGAGAGAATAGAAAGAGATGGCTTAACACCAACAAAGATTTACTGGGAAGAAAATCTGTGGAGGGGAGCCTAGGGCTGTGGCTAGAGACTCACGCCTTGCTTTCAGTCTGAGGTACTTAAAATGGGCCTGAAGGAATGCTAGTGTTGTCTGGTGGAGGCTGGTACAAAAATAGCTAATGGTGAGGCAGAGATAACATGCCCAAAGGGGTCACAGCTGGACGTAGAGAGAAAGTAAAGCAGGGAGTCAGTACAAGCCTCTTTTCTGTTCAAAGCTCTGGTCTGTTGCCAGCCATTTGTTCAAGGTGAAGCAGGAGTGTTCCTACATCAAGGCACTGTTCTGAGGCTTCGAGATAAGAACATCTGGCTATTTGGACTGAACAGATAGGTGTCAAGACACATCTATGTCTTGATTATTGTAGAGATTTCAAGACTTGGCAGTTATCAAAAGTAAAGCAACTGCATGCTTAAAACAAAGTGAATCTTAATTGCAGTGTGCCTCAATAAAGCTTAGTAAGGGGCTTATTGGGGAACACATAAATAAAATCCTGATATGGGGGCCCCATTCCTGAGATTCTGAGATATTAAAGTCTAAGACTGGCTACTCTAATCTGTGGTCAGGAGGAGCTTTGCGTAATAGAACAAATTCCTGCTGGACAAAGATTTTTTGTTTTGTTTTTCTATGTTTACACCCTCAGCAGTCAGAGACTCAGGTCCCATTTCAGCTAGAGACCTCCCCACGTACTCTCCTCTTGGCTGCTCTCCACTTTCATTCCCCTCCCCTACCAGACCACCCTCACTTCCTCTCTCCATCCCTCCTTCCCTTCCTTCCTGTCTTTCCTTCTTGGTTTTTGAGATCTTCTCATTATATAGTCTAGCCAGGCCTCTTACTCACCATCTTCCCTCCTTAGTTTCCAGAATGCTAGGTTACAGTCATGTACAACCACACCCAACTACACCCAGCTGTTTTCTACTAAACTCGAGTATCTAAGATGAAAACAAGAAGGCAGTTGATACAAAAGATTGAATGATTTGTATGTTGTTGGATTTTTTTTTATTTTGTTTTTGAGCTGGTCCTGTGGTTTGAACTCAGGGCCTGGCTGTTGTCTCTTTGTTTTAGTACTCAAGGCTAGAACTCTACCACTTAAGCTACTGAGGTTTTTTTGGTAGTTAATTGGACTTGAAAATCTTACAAACTTTCCTGCCCAGGCTGGCTTCAAACCTTGATCCTCAGATCTCATCCTCCTGAATAGCTAGGATTATAGGAGTGAGCCACTTGGCTCCAGGCTGATTTGTGTTTTTATGGAGGCTATTTGTTAAGGGAAAGAGATTCTTCTCAAGATAGAGATCCTGGTTGCTTATTTCTCAAAGGTATACATCCTCTACGCCCACTGGATTAGGGTAGTTCTGATTTAAGATAGTATAAGGTCTGGGGCTCAGGGTATAGCTCAAGTAGTACACACACACACACACACACTGGATGGGTATAAGCTTCAAAGAACCCAGATGAATAGTGATTACTTATTCATTCAGATATCATGCATTTATTTCCTTGACATACATGGACTAGACATTGACTCTTTGTCAGGTACTGGGGCAGTAGAAGGAATAAGATGTCAGCTAGCTAAGAGCATCTGATCCTTAACAATTTGTGGATCTGAGAAACCTCAGGTTTGAAGCTTGAGGAAGTGTGGACATGAAGAGCCACAGAATTCATTAGTGTCATGTGAGCCATGTTATAACCAAGGTAAGTCCCTCTGTAGACCTGGGGAAGGGAAAGGGTTAGAGAGTATTCCAGGGATGCCTGGCTTTGACAAATGAAAAGGGTCTCAAGCACAACTGGTCACTGGTAACTCATCCCTGTAATCCTAGCTACTCAGCAGACTGAGAGCTGAGGATGGGGATTAGAAGGATCATGGGAAGAAGACTCTGAAAGACTATTACATCCAATTAACCAGCAAAAAGTTAGAAGTGGAGTTGTGACTCAAGAGGTAAGAACACCAGCCTTGATCTTAAAGCTAAAGGACAGTGCCCAAGGTCCTTAGTTCAAGCCCCCCAAAAGGAGAGGTGTCTCAGCAGGTAGAGGAAGAAGCACCATGAGGAGGGGGTAGTATGAGAGAGCAGGGAAGAACTGGGGGGATATTGGGGACATCTCAGCAATGGGGAGAGCACAGGGGAAACAAGGACATGAGACAATTATTTTATTTTCCCCGGAAGCAGGAGTAAGGGAAAGGAAAAGGGAGAAAGATAATGTCTACAAAGGGAAAACCAATAGAAAGCTTATTGTTGATTGGTTGCTACTCATCAGTGTGAATACCTGAAGCTTCTGCCTGCTAGAGACCAGCCCATACACTATGCCTCAGAAAAATCCTCCAAAGATGGGAGCCCACAGGCACTTAATAACCATCACCACTCCCCCTGGCTGTGCAATACCCCTGTGGATCTCAGTTCCCTGAGAAGTTACCCTGCTGGAATCTCATGACATGGGGATAAAAATAGAGAGTGAATGGGGAGTGGACACTTAAGGTGAGATCCCAGAAGTTCCTGGGGACTGTTTAGCTCCAGCTTTGGAACTCCAAGAGAAGCCAAAGGGAGGTGGCCTGGGACACAGAAGGCACCTGCATCACTCAGCATCAGGGCTGAAGAAGTATAGTAAAGCACAAAACATTCTGGAAGTGAGGTTGGGAACAAAGGCGAGAGTCAAAGCATTACAGAGCATCTGGTATGTCAGGATAAAAACTTTCAACCTGATTCACTTGTCTGGTTCTGATACCTTCTAGGCACTCAATAAATCTTTAGCAAATGAATGAATGCTGAGATGATACACCTGGACCACATTCTTTTTTTTTTTTTTTTTTGCCAGTCCTGGGCTTGAGCTCAGGGCCTGAGCACTGTCCTTGGACTTTCTCAAGGCTAGAGCTCTACCACTTGAGCCTCAGCACCACTTCCGGCTTTTTTTTATGTATGTGGTACAGAGGAATCGAACCCGGGTCTTCATGCATGCTAGGCAAGCACTTTAACCACTAGGCCAAACTCCCGGTCCGTCCACATTCTTTTTTTAAAAAAATGTTTTACAGTTTTATTTTTTTATGTTTATGTAGTACTAAGAACTTGAACCCAAGGTCTCATGCATGCTAGGTAAGCACACTACCACTAAGCAAAATTTCTTGTCCCTGGGCCACATTCTTGCTAAGCCCTGGAGCTTTAGGATTCATCAGCTAGCTGTGTGACTTCTAGCTTCTTTGACCTTTCCTGTTGTCTTTTCCTGAAATGGCAATAGGAATGACTTCTTTATGGAGCTGTTGTGAGGAATTAGATGAGATAAGCGACACATGGCAACTAGACATGTAGACTCAATAAATGTCAGGCATCCTACTCCTGTCCCCATGATAACCCGAAGCCATGTAATAAAGCTGAACTACCCACCAGCTACAGACAATGAGGGCTGCTCCTGGGGTCTGGTTACAGAAGATGAATGCTAGCATTGCCGGCTATATTGGTCCTGGTGGAAAAAATTAGTGGTTTTGGTAACAACTTCTTTGGGCCCAAAGGGAATCATACTGCTGCTTTAATTAAAGGACAGAGTTGAAACTATCCTCTCAAGGAACGTACACATTCAGAAATGGATGTTTATGGTAACTTGTAATTCTCTGTTTCTATGTGAAGTTAAATATACAAACGGAAAGATGTTCTGATCGATGTGCTATTGACTAGGGTCATCCATCACTTCAGTCTGCATTTTCTCTCCCTTTCTGAAATCCCAAGACCACGAGGCCTGTTGTCTCTTTAATGGAACAGTTTTGCACTGACTGTAGGCACTGGAAGCTTCTAAGTCCTTCCAAGTGGACAAAGGACATAAGGTGGCATCTGAGGCTTTGAGGTATAGAACTAAGGTAGGAAGGAAAGCAGGTTGAGAAAGTAGATAAAGGACAGAGAAGTCACTGTAACTGGGGGAAAATTAATGTATTTTAAAATATATCCATCTGGGCACCAGTGGTTCATGCCTGTCATCCTAGCTACTTAGGAAGCTGAGATTTAAGGATTGAGGTTAAAAGCTAGCCTGGATAGGAAAGTCTGTGAGACAGACTATTATCTCCAATTAACCACCAAAAAGCTGGAAGTAGAACCGTGGCACAAGAGGTAGAGCACTAGGTTTGAGCAAACAAGCTCAAAGAGAGCACCCAGGCCTTGAGTTCAAGTCCTAGTACCAGCACACACAAAGAGTATCCAATAGCTCATAGCAGTCTGGCATGAAGATAAACACATGATTTATGCCAGGTTAGAAATAAGAAAAAGAAAACAAAGAGGCAATAGTAAAACAAGTAAATATTGACTTTGGCTAGAAAGGGAATACCAGAGTTGAGAAGCCTCTCAGGAAAGCACGTTTGACCCAGTCCAGAATGATCTACCACAAGGAAGCCAAGAAGAAACAGCAAGGTGTGGGGTGAATTTGTCTATTTACTCATTTTTATTTCTTCTACAATATCACTCAATTCTATATGACATTGGAAGAAGCAGTGGAAATACAAAAAGTGGGACACAAAAAGTGGCTTGTGACCAGTTGTTAGAGGGAAATAAAAGATGTTACTAGGGCTGGGAATGTGGCTTAGTGGTAGAATGCATGAAGTCCTTGGTTTGATTCCTCACTACCACATAAATAGAAAAAGGCAGAAGTGGTGCTGTGGTTCAAGTAGTAGAGTGTTAGCCCTGAGCATAGAGAAGTTGGAGAAGTGTCCAGGCCCTGAGTTCAAGACCTAGGACTGGCAAAAAAATGTTACTAATAATTATAAACACAGACACAGGCATATACAGGATCACAGGCCATACAAAATAGAATGTGGGGGGGGGTGGCAGGAATGAAGGCAGCCAGATATTTAAGGAGACAGCACAGATTTGGGCCAAAGTGTAGGAGGAAGGCAGGAAAGTGGGCAGAAGTCATGCAAAGGAGTCTGGACTCCACCCTCTAGGTGAGCTGAGAGCTATGTGGTTAAGAAATACTAAGCATCAGTGGCTACAGCTGTAATCCTAGCTATCCAGGAAACTGAGATCTGAGGATTTGGTTCCCAGCCAGCCAGGGCAAGAAAGTTCAGGAGACTCTTATCTCCAATTAACTATAAAAAAGTCGGAAGTGGAGGTGTAGCTCTGTAGTTCAAGTGATAGAGTCACTAGCCTTGTGTACTAAAGAGACTAAGTGGCAGCCCCCAGGTCCGGAGTTCAAGCGCCGGGACTGGCATGTGTACACGAGCACACACACACACAGGGTGAGGGGAGGGTGAGGCGAGAGGGACTGTGACAGTTATGCAGGTGAGAGGTGAATGGCAGGTAGCTGGACTGGGTAGCTCCCGTCTATAAAGGCCACACGGATGGTGAGGAAGAATTTCCTGCTGCCAAGTCACTTTGCCTCTTAAGACTATCAATTTCCTTGTCCTTGACATGGGAGAAGGGAGAATCTCCGATAAGGTCCGCGTGTCTTACTTGTACATCCAGACATGGAGACATCTTATCAGTGCCTCCCTTGGCAGGCAGCCGACCTCACCCAGAGCCTGGAGAAGAAAGGGAAGAGCAGCCCCACCAGGCATGGCGACCAGGCCGAGCGAGCCTGCCCCTCCCCAGCACCTAGTGTCTTTTCCTCTTAGGGGAGTTGTCCGAGGCCCTAAAGAGGTGTAGTGGGGGGTCCACTACTAGGTTTAGATTCTCCTGAGGCCATGGCTCGATTGCTATCCTTCAAGTCACAGAGCTCTCCAGCAAAGCCGGCTGGTAGCGGTCACCCTGGTTCATTTCTCCCGGGGGTGAGGGGGGGGGACGCTCTAGTGAGTAGTAACGACATTATTTAAAGGGACTCGGAAACCAGTTTTATCCCCAGTGTTGGATGACACTGCTGTGTGATCTCGGATAAGTTCCCGCGCTGGGGCCACCCTGTGGCTCCACAGACGGCTGTTGGCTGGGTGTTCAACACCTGATCTGGCCACTACGCCACATCCCCCGCCCCGCACCTTTTCCTCGTCCGTCCTGGGCGCCGCCCTGACCCTTGGCGGAGAGCCTGGGGCGCCCCCGCGCGCTCCTGGCCCGGGCTCCCGCCTCCTCCCCCGTCCCCCGGCCGCGCGCGCGCGCGCCTAGGAGCAGGGGGGGGGGGGGGGCGCGGCCCGCGCGCTGCGGCGGTGGGAGCTGCGCAGCACGAACGGCGCGGAAGGTGCTCGCCGGTCTCGAGTCGCCGGCGTCTCCGAGGTGGGCAGCCCCGCCGGCCCGCCCCTCGGTGACTCTCACCCGGCTCCCGGAGCAGCTCCCGGACGCGCCCGCAGGCCCAAGCCCCGCGCGCACCGAGGCTCCGCCCCTGCCGCGGCTTTGCCGCAGCCAGAGACCGCGGGGCGTCGCGCCCTGCTGCGGGGTGCAGACCCGCGGCCCCCCGGCGAAGCTGCCTGCCCGGGGCGGGCCCCAGGCTCCCGCCTCCGCCGCCAGTGGCTGCTTACGTCAGGGAGGCGAAACCTAGAAGAAGAGGGTTGGGGGGGAGAGGCACGAGGACGGAAGGGGAAAAAAACTTTATTATTTTTTTTCCTCTTTTTCTCTTCAGGCGCTGAAGGAAGGGAAGGAGCCAGCGCGGGCGCGGGGAGAGCCGCGCGCGACCCCAGCAGGCCGCACGGCGCGCCGGAGCCCGGGCTCCCCGCGGAGGCCCGACGGGGCGCCCAGCATGTGGGACCCGCAGGAGTTTGAGCGCCACTGGCAAGCCGAGTTCCCCGGGCAGGAGGCACCGGTCATGACGCTGGAGTCCGTGCTGGATATGGAGCGGGAGCTGGAGCGCTGCAAACTCAACCTGAAGCAGTTGCAACAGGTGTTAGCGGAAGAGAAGTTCAAAGTCTCCTACCTGGAGGCGGCCCTGGCTGGGCAGAAGCTGGATTTACCCGGCGGCCGCCAGGCGGGCGGAGACAGCGACTGCGGGGGCGCCGGGCCTCTGGAGCCCCAGCCGACGGCGGCGCCGGAGCGGCAGCCGACACCGTGCGAGGAGAGCGCAGCGGGGCTTGGCGGGGACCCCGGTAGGGGTCGCCATCCCGAGGTGTCGGCCAAGGCCGAGCCTCCTCCCGCCGTGTTCCTAGACCTTCCCACCTGGCCCCGGGTGGCGGAGGGAGGGGGCGCGGTGCGCAGCCTGACCGCCGCCATCCACCAGCAGCTGGTGCAGCCTCGCCTCCTCTTCAGGCCGCGGGACGACTGCGCGCCCCCCGACCACGATGGCGCGGTTGCCTGTGCACCGGGAGAGGAGAGGTCCTCGGGGACCCGCGCGGGGCGGGGCTCGGAGGAGAGCGAGCCGGACGCCTCCGGCGCCGACGATGGTGGAGACAGCAGTGACCACGACTTCGAGATGGTGGATTTGAATGAGAAATTTGTCCTCGGTCACTTACTCGTGGCCCCCTGTCGGTTTGGAACCCGAGATGAGTCCGAGAAGCCGGCCAGAGCTTGTAGTCCCCATCGCTGGATGCATCTGATTCCCGGGGGCCGGAGACAGCAGCGCCGGAGAGACCTGGAGTATCCGGAGGTGGAGGCCAAGGACGGTCGGGCTTCGCTTCTAGTGGAGGATGAGGCCCCCAAGCGCGGGGCCCGCGAGCACCTCGCCCAGTGGGGGCGCAAGAGGTTCCTGCGGGTGCCGGAGCGGGATTCACCCTGTCACAGCTCGCCCGAGAGAGGCAGCGACTGCAGCCACAACAGCTCAGACCACGAGGAAAGCTTCTCTGCAGGTAGGCGCACCGCTCTTTAGATCCCTTCTCCTCACCTTTCCTGAGCTTCATCCCTCTCCTCCAGACGCTGAGGGTCTTCTTTAACCTTAGCCACCTGGGAGGAAGGTGGGGGGCTGGGATTCAATTTTAACTCTTTAAAGCCACTTGTGGAACTTAAAAAGATGCTGTAGTGCACAATGAATTGGGGCCTTGGGCGAGTTTATACACAGAGTGGTCATGGTTGGGGTCAGACCAAGGAGGAACTCTTTTCCTTCAAACCTCAGCTTTTCTGCTCCCTGGGGACATCACTGCCACCTTTCACAGGTCCCCCACATTCCTCATGGTATCCTCTGCACAAACTCCCCACCCTTTTCCCAATCCTCAGTTTGTTGGGTGTGCAAGCACACTTATTTCACATCTTCTCTGGCTTTCATCTTGCGCTGGGGCCAAGTAATTCTCTCCAAGAAAAGAGGCATGGCATTCACTGCCCCCTTTGCTGACTTCCCCTTCCTAGAAGGGGTTCTGTCAGCTTCCTAGGGGCCTGAGAGGAGTGGGGAGGCTCAGAGTCATTTTTTCAGCTGGCTTGGTGCCCAGCAGTCCTGACTTCAGCCAGTGCCTTCACTTGATAAAAAGGAAGAATCTGAAGTCCAGGAAGATTAAGTGGTTGAGCAAGTGACCTGAGACCTACCCTAGAGCCTATGTTCTGTTGGCCCCTCTTGTGTCTGTTTGAGGACAGGGCCTTGTCTTAATCATCTTTGAATTTCTTGTTGGTGTTCTACACGGTACTCAATAACTGTTATCTGAATAAGTGCGTGCATGCCTTGGGCTGAATGAATGGCCACCAGGCATTTCATAGGTCAGAGAGTGGAAATAGAGTAAGGAGGAAAGGTTACATGGGGTTTCAGGGTGGGAAAGGATGCTGGGGACTCAGCCCTCTCTTTTATAAGGAAATCAGACATTGGTATCAAGTTGGGTTGAAATGCCGCCAGGAACTTAAGATGCCTTCTCACACAGGGGGGAAAAGGTAGGGACTGGGAGTGTAGCCTAGTGGTAGAGTGATCACCTAGTATGCTAGCCTTGAGCAAAATGTGTCCAAGGACAGTGCCTAGGCCCTGAGCTCAAGCCCCAGAACTGGAAAAAGAAAAAGAAAAAAATGTAGAGACATCATAGATGCTGGGATTGTTCCAAAATCTCCATTATTAGATCTTATCCGGGCAAGTTTATCCACTTTGCTAAAAGCACATTTGGAAAGTCCATCAAGTCATCTGTTTTGATCAATTATACTTATTCATTAGCAGAGATTGGCTGCTTTTCCCACAGGTAATGCTTTTGCCACCCATACTAGTAACATTTTTTTAATGTCCCCCTTTAACTTAAAGCAAGCATCTGAACACTGTGCTGTAGTGCCAAGATCCAAATGCCTTCCATGGAGACTACCCAAGTGGTCCCCACTGGCTTCAGATCTGGCTTCTGTCCCATCTCCCCAGATGCCTACATCAATCATCTGTCAGGTGTTCTCAACACATTGTATTTTCTCCCAGGAGTGATTCTTAATTCTATGAGTGGTCCCCTCTCTAGCACCTGATGCAAATTAGAAAGCAGCACAGCCTTTTGGTTAACAAACTGCAAAAGATTCTGCTCTGAGTAGACCCATGACAGAAGATTCTCCTTCCCCTAGTGCACATGCCTGGGACTTGTGGCTTTAGGTGGTTGTGGCAGGCCTGAATTTCAAACCCCATTCTGAGCCCCCTATTCAGGGCAAGTTTGAGTAGGAACTATGCACAGGAACACATGGAGGCTCTCACCTCCTCCCTCTGAAGCTTCCTCCATGAGGAAGTAAATGGGTGTACACATACACACACGTGTGTACATGCATACTCATGCACATGTCTAGGAGAAGGAGCCTTCATATACATAGTGTGAAGTGTGCAGTAGTGTGAAGTGAGGAAGGATAAAGGCATTACTCTTTGTATGGGACAGCTCACTGGAGTCAGTGCAGCTATAAGAAAAGCATTGTGAGGCCGTTGTTGACCACTCTTGCTTGGTATTTTCTGCCTCATTTTTCTTCATAGCATTCATTCAGTTGTCACTTCAACCATGCGTGCTAGTGCCTCATGCTGGTAATCCTAGCTACTCAGAGGCTGAGATATGAGAATTGTGGTTTGGAGCCAGACAGGGCAGAAAAGTCTAAGAGACTCATTTCTCCAATTAACCAGTGAAAGATCAGAAGTGGAGCTATAGTTCAATAAGAAAGCCAAGGAAAAGTATGAGGTCCTCAGTTCAAGCCCTAGTACTGGGTGGGAGGAAGAAGAGTAGGAAACAAGGGTTCATGTATCTAGTGTGTGGTGGTTTACACCTATAATCACAGCCAAAAGAAGTGTGATTCCAGGCCAGTCCAGGCAAAAGTTAGCAAAACCCCATCTCAACCAGTAAGTTGAATGTAATGACTCATGCATGTCAGTGGGAGGTATAAATAGGAGGATTGATGTCCAGGCTAGCCCCTATTTGAAAAATAAAGCACCGCACCCCCCCCCCCCCACACACACCAGAGGGAGAGCAGTTCGTAGCTAGCCTGGGCTATAAAATGAGTTCCTGTGTGAAAAATAAATGAGCACTCTGAATCACAATGCTCACAATGTGACCTCAGGAAAAAAGTATTTGACTTTTTTATAGCTTATTTTTCTCCTCTGTAAAATGGGCTGATTGTCATGACCCATACTATAGACATGGGCTTTACATAGGAAGCAGCTTAATGGGTTAACTCACCACAACTACAGGCTACTGCCCTATCCCTGGACCTGGGTGTTGTCCCTGAGCTCTTCAGCTCAAGGCTACTGCCACTTGAGCCACAGTGCTACTTCCGGTTTTCTAATGGTTAACTGGAGCTAAGAGTCTCATGGACTTTATTGCCAGGGCTGCCTTTGAACTTTGATCCTCGGATCTCAGCCTCCTGAGTAGCTAGGATTACAGGCGTGAGTGACCTGGCTCTGCAACAGGCTGTTTTTCTTGGTATCCACTCTCCAATGCATCTTTCTTCCAGGCTATTGAGAGTCACTGGCAGTTTGGTTATCTATAACAGGTTTGTCATTATTGTTGTTGTCTAGCTTAACTGGCTCTTTCTAGAAACTTCCAGGCAGCAGAGCAGAACCCAGAGCAGAGAGGGAACTTTGTTGGATTGGACCTGATTCATATGCTTTCTTCCTCTCTGACAGTGACCATACATACACCTCGGATATGGAGATCCTGGGGTCTGAACTTAAGAGAAACCAGCCTAGCAAGCTAGAAAACCTATCACTTGAGCTATGCCCTCCAGCCTTGTTTCTGGCTGATTATTTTTGAGATAGGATCTTACTTCCTGCCTACGCTGTGATCTCCCTACCTTAGACTTCCCTTGGAGCTTCGCTCATCCAGCTTCCTTCTGTTGGAGTCTCATAGACTTTTTGGCTAGGGATGTCTTGGACATCTCTCAATCTGTCCTCTCAATCTCAGCCTTCTACATGGCTTGGGATAATAGGCACACAACACTGTATCTAACTGTGGATGAAGAAGGGGGTCTTGAGAATTTTTCTCCCAGGGCTAGCCTTGAACCATGATTTTCTCACTCAGTTTCCCAAGTAGCTAGGATGCTCTGCTGAAGGGTAGATTCTGTTGAGTAATAATTGGCTCCTGCCTCCTCTGGGCTTCAAGGAAAGAGCCCTTTGAAGTTTCATATAAGAAGGCCCAAAGGCCAGCAAAGGTGTTCTCCTCCTTGGTGAAGAACCATTTTCTCTCAAATCCCTAAACTAAGACACCTTTATGGTTTCTTTCTTCACACATGTTAGCAATACATTAGAATGTCAGTTTACTGAGCCCACTCTTTAAGCATCTTTTGGGCCTGGTTAGGATTGGGGGTTGACAGTAGTGGTGTGAATGGGCAACAGGGGGCCAAGCCAGAGCTCTCATGCTGAGTCACAGGTACTATGAAGTCAGACCTGTGTCTATGTCCCTCTGGGTAAGCTCCTGGCCTTTCCACACCTCTATCTCTGGCTCTCAAACAGGAATAGCAAACCCTTACTGAGGGCTTGTGTTTGTCAGTTTCTGTCTGAGCACTTCCCTATTAATTCATTTGTGTCAAACAACCGACTCATGAGACAGGTACTATTATTTTCATTTTGTACATGACACTAATGAGGCCTATAGAGCTTAAGTGACCTTGCACAAAGTAATCCGGCAGTCTGGCTCCAAAAGTCCAGACTTTTAAACAAATGGTAAGCTCTGTAGCCACAGGTATTGGTACCTATCCCTCATGGTAGTTATGAAGGTTAAGTGCAAGAAATTTATTTGCCTATTTACTATTGTGCCTTGGTACTGGGCACAATATTATTAACTTGTACTAGACTTGAGGCTTGCCTGACTACTGTCCCCTAGTTTTTAATTTTTTTAAGATAAATACTTTTATTTTATTATCTTTAAGTAGTTGTACAAAGAGGTTGCCATTAAATGAAGCAATTTTTTTTTTTTTGGTTGGTCATGGGGCTTGAATTCTGGGCCTGAGCGCACTCCCTGAGCTCTTCAGCTTAAGGCTACCACCCTACCGCTGAAGTGAGATAAAAGTCTCAAGGACTTTAGTGGTCAGGCTGGCTTTGAACCTGGATCCTCAGATCTCAGCCTCCAGAGTAGCTAGGATTACAGGCATGAGCCATCACGCAGGGCTTAAAACAATTTATGAATATAATGCATCTTGATCAATGTCACCCCTCCCTTAGCTATTTTGCTGAAGGCTGATGCTCTGCCACTTGAGCCACAGTACCATGTCTTGCTTTGTGGTTAATTGGGGACAGAAGTTTCACAGGCACTTCTACTCAGGCTGGCTTTGAACAAACTGTGATCCTCAAATCTCAGCCTCCTGAATAGCTAGGATTACAGGTGTGTACCACTGGTGCCAGCTTGCAAGAGAATATTTAAAGCACTGCATCTAGCTTGTAGAGATCACAGAGCATTATTAGGGTTTTCTGTATTACTGAAGTTTTCAGCACACCCCTGACAGTCTGCTGCTGGAATCAGCTATTGGAGCACTGCTTCAGTGGATGTCCTAGATATTCACCTGCTGAGCTTCAGGTTCCTTTCCCATCCATGTGGCTGGGCATCTTAGACACACAGCATGGCCACATGTGAAGGTCTTGGAATCTCCTTTTGCATGTTGACATGCTTCTGTGACACTGCTGTTGTAGGAATTGAGTGGCAGATCCTTTTCAGCATTTATGCATCCCTTCTGCAGCCTGCATGTCTGTGTTCTTTGTAGACCAAGTCACAGGCTCTTCTCTATAACAAAGGCCCAGCAGTGGTTTTTCAGAGCCTAGCATCCTATTGACTGGCATAAACTATTCATCTGATGTTCTGGTTTCAGTTTAAATGACAAAGTAAATATCATTAATATTTTAGACGTGTGACATTTTCTCCTTGCATTACACTTTGCTCCATGGAGACAAGTGCTCACTGTTTTTGTCAGCCCTTGGAACTCATTCATCTGTCCATTCATCCATCTGTCTGTTCCACTTCACAAGTGTTTACTAAAGTCTTGCTTCATTCTGAGCCAAGATTGCCCAGGTTGGTGGCCCAACTCTGCAGTTCTCCCTATTTGACTAATGGGTTGAAACTTTCATGCTACTAGGTTAATAACCCACTTTCTAGTGGAGTATTGTTAAATCTTGGAGAAGGAATGTTTAAAATCTTAGGGACATTCAAGAGCCTACAACTGGAATCTTAGAGAGATGTACTTCTGCTTGTCCTCAGACAAAATCAAGATGGGGCTTAGGAAGCAGATCTAGGCTCTCTTCATCATGTCCTACAGCCTGCATCGTGTGTGTGTGTGTGTGTGTGTGTGTATGTGTGTGTATGTATGTATGTATGTAATGGTACTAGGACTTGAACTTAGGGCCTTGTACTCTTGCTCAGCCTTTTTTTGCTCCTGGGTAGCACTCTACCACTTGAGCTATGCCTCTATTTTTGGCTTTTTGCTGGTTGTAGATGAGACTTCCTTGGATTTGTCTGCTGGATTGGCTTCTAACCTCAGTCCTCATTTCTCAGTCTCTTAAGTAGCTAGGATTACAAGCATGAGTCACTATTGCTCATCTTTTTTTCTGAAGGTTTAAGCAAAGGACACAAAAGCCATCAGTGCTGTCAAAGTTCTGGTGATAGAGCAGCAGACAGCCACCTTGGCAGGAGGAACTTGCCAGAGTCTAACAGCTTGCTTGGGATGGACTCAGCATTGGAACTCAAGTCAGCCAACAAGCTGACCTGTAACACTGGCCTAAGCCAGCTGCACAGTACCAGATTTCTCCATTTGGGGAGACCTGCCACTATACTGCCAAATTGCTGGTTGAGATAGTTTACTTTTTAATCTTCATGAAAAATGTATTTCCTACTAGGTATTCAAATTACCTGGAGCTCATTTGTAACCTGATGGATTTTTTTTTTTCTGTTCCTGTCAGCGACTAATGAGATTTTTGCTCCAGGAAGAACTCTTTTTGTTTAGTGGATATGTCTGAATAACTTAATTCAAAGTATTGAATTTCTAGCCTTAGCTGTGATAAAGTAATTTTTTTCTGTTCCCTGTTGTGGAGCGATATTAAAAATCTATTTGAAGTCAGGCATGGTGGTGCATGCCTATAATCCTAGCACTCAGAGGCAGGAGGATCACAAATTCCAGGCCTACCGTGTGAAATGCTATCTTTTTTTTTTTCTTTTCCTGGTTAATTGGAGATAAGAGTCTCATGGGTTTTTTTTTTGCCTAGGCTGGCTTTGAACCGTGATCCTCAGATTCAGCTTCCTGAGTAGCTAGAATTACAGGTATGAGCCACGAGTGCTCAGCTACCTGGCTTTTAAATAATGGTATAAACACTATTTTCTCAGCTGAATACAGTTACTACTACAGCAAGAGGGAGTTATCACCCTTATAAGCATGTGATGATGGCATTGAGTGAGTTACTGATGTTCTGGAAGGTTTTGGTCTGCAAAATTGGAGTGCTACTAGCAAGAGTAGGTAGATCATAGACTTGTGAAGACAAAACAAGACAAAGAAGAATAAGCACACAGTGCAGGGCTAGCCACTTGGCCTCTAGATCTTAGTTGATTTTTAGTTGGCCGATCCAGGCCTCTGCTCATAGTCACATCTCTCTTCTCTTCCTTCATGCTGATGTCTTTCGCTGTGAAGTTTTTGACATTTAAACTGGCCCTTTCATCTCACTTTCCCAATACTTCCTTTTCCATGGTACCTTGTATTGCTTCAGATGTGGGTTAGCTGCACATGCTAAAACCCCACAGAATAGCTTAAACAAGGTAGAGGTTTACCTCTCACATGAAAAAATTCCAGAAGTAAGCAGTTTGAAGAGAATGTAGGAATATTCTATGATTACCAGGCCTTCAGGTCTTTTTTGTTGTTTTTATGGCTTTAAGTTTACCTTTCAGTCCAGAATTACTACTGGAGAGCCAACAATACATGTATGTTTTGGGCAGGAATTAGAAGAACAAGTAGAAAGGGACTGAATGTAGATTACATGCCTGTAATACAAACTACTCCAGAGGCAGAAATGGAAATCATCATGAGATAACTGAAAAATTATCAGCTAACCAGACAGACATGGAGGTGCATGCCTGCCACCCCAACTATAAAGGAGACATATGTAACAGGACTGTGTTCCAAAGTCAACCCTAGGTCAACAGGCAAGGACTTTGAAAAATGACATAAACAAAAAAACAAGAACAATAGGAAGAAAGCACAAGAATGAATGGCAGCTGTTGGTATGCCTTTTAGGGCACACTTTTAGAAGCTTCCCTTTATATTTCTTTACCACCTTTAGCTCCAGGGAAGGCTGGGAAATATATTTTATCTGGGCATATGGCCACCTTAAGTAAAATAGACCTTCTGTTACAAGGAAAAATGGGAGAACTGACAGGGAGTAGGCAACTAGCAGTCTCTGGCACAAGCCTTTTCCAGCTACTCCATCCCATCTTGTGGTTCTTAGAGTGAGCCCCACACTGTACAATTGTCATATTATTGTGTCATCTATTAATTCATTGACCCAGTGGACAAATAACAAGAGAAGCATTGCTCTGTGCAAGGCACGATGTCTTTTACACATTGACTGGGAAGCACTGCTCTCAAGCTAAGAGGTTAGCTGGCTCCTTAAGAGCAGAGACTGTGGTTTGTGCTTGGTTTTCTCTCACACAATGGTATCTTTCACAGGGCTGATCATATGGCAGGCACTTGGAAAGTACCTTGTGCCTATGGAATCGTCACAAAGGAGAAGCTCTGAGAGCAAAACAACCTTCCAAGCCAGACATGGGTGGCTCACACCTGTAGCTACTCAGGAGGTAGAGATCTGAGGATGGAGGTGTAAAGCCAGCCCTAGTAGAAAAGTCTGTGAGAGACTCTCTAATCAACCACCAAAAAGCTCAAAGTAAAGCTGTGGTTCAAGTAGTAAAGTTTTAACCTGAGTGAAAAAGCTCAGGGACCATGCCTAAATCCTGAGTCTAGGACCAGGAACAGCACACTCACACACTCCAGCTCTCCCAATCCTCCCTGCCTTGGGTACTATGCTACAAAATTCTGATTATGAAAATTGTTTTGAGTTCATTCTAGTTTGAGGAACCCAAAGCAAAGAGGGTGAGGCATGAGTCATCTCTAAACATCAGGAGGATGTGTCCAGGTGTCAGGACTGATTTGACTGCTCTGGATACTGGCCTCTGTTTGTAGAATAAACTGGAATTATAAGTAGAAGTCTCTGTGCCCACCTGGCTTCCTCTACCAGCTCTCCATGTGACTCTCCCTTGTGACATCTGCGCCGTGTAGCTGCAGAGGTCTGCAGTCTTTCTGCATCGAGCAGCACCTTCTGTTCCTGTTCTGTCTTTCTGTCTGATCCTTGCTGTAGTCTCCCTGAGACAACACTATCTGAAAGGAGGTTGCCAGGAGCTCATGTCATATTTTGCAGCTGCTGAGCTAAGGATCATTTTAAAAGGTGTATTGGCACCCAGGAGGGAAGGAACCAGAATATATTTAGCACATGCCATCTGCAAAGGCACTATGTAACATGCTTTACCTGCTCTCTCACAGCTGCAAGTCAAAACAGTCTCTAGAGAATGCTCTACCATTCTCATATTGTAAATGAGAAAACAGAGGCTTGAATAATAATAAATTGTGTAGTGCTAAGCCATAGGATTCTTTTTTTTCTATTTTATTTTTTATTATTGAGGTAATATACAGAGGGGTTACAGTTACATTCACCAGATAGTAAATGCATTACTTCTCAGACATTGATACCCCTTCTTATGTTTTTGTCCCCATTTCCCTCCCCACATCCCCATAAGATTCTTTGTTCTTCTCTTCCTTCCCAACTTCCCAGGTCCTCCTCCTAATACTGGGGCTTAAACTAAGTGCCTGAGTGCTGTCCTTAGGACTTTTTTGTTCAAGGTTGACACTCTGTCTCTTGAGCCACAGCTCCACTTCCAGCTTTTTTTGGGGGGGGGGAAGGGGGTGGTCATGGGGCTTAAACTCTGGGCCTAGGTGCTGACCCTGAGCTCTTTGCTCAAGGCTATCCCTTTATCAGCCATAGCACCACTTCCAGTTCTCTGGTGGTTAATCGGTGTTAAGAGTCTCATAGATTTTAGTGTCTGGACTGACTTTGAACTTCAGTCCTCAAATATCAGCCTCCTGAGTAGCTAGGATTACAGGCATGAGCCACCTTGCCTGGCAACCACTTCCAGCTTTGTGCTGGTTAATTGAAGATAAGAGTCACTCACTTACCTCTCCTGGTTGGCATCAAACCTTGATCCTCAAATCTCAGCTTCCTGAGTAGCTAGGATTACTAGTGTGAGCTACCACATCTGGTTAAAATGATTTTTTACCGTAATAATCCACATATAGAGTTTAGCCCCTTTAACGCTTGCAGCCATAGTTGAAAATGTTCTTCATGTTGTTGTTATGTACAGAGGAGTTTACAGTTACCTAAGTTAGATAAGGAGGACAATGTCACTTTTTCCTTCACACTCTCAGTTTAATGCATTTTAAAAGTGCCATTGGCTTTTTCATTTACTTTCCTGTCACATGTTGATCCTGGGTCCCTTTGAACTGGAGACTATGGGGTTATTTCAATTTCTCTGCAACCCATCCCACTCTATCTGTACTTGCTGGATTTGGAGCAGGAGTTTCCAATGTCTTGAACTTGAGGCTTCTCCCCATATGCACCTGTTCTTCATGCCCTGTGCTGAGAGCTGTGGGCTGTCGTTAGCATGGTGACAAGGAGGTGTGCGATAAATGTTCATGAGTATCTAGATGTTTCTCACCTCTGGTCCAAATCAGGACAGTAACCAATTACTTTTTTTTTTTTTTGCCTCAAGCCTTTACTCTTATCTTGTATTATGTTTCCCCAGTGAAAGCCAAATGATTATATTAACCTCAAGTCAAATTTTGCACTTCTACTTGCATTCTTCAGTAGTTCTGTCACCACAGAGTAAAATTGAACCCCTTAGATGCCAATGTATGAATTGTGGTGTCCTCATCTCCCCTTCCCCTGACCCGCACACCATGCCAGTCATGTGCCAGCCACCATGGAAGTGCTCATTGCTTCCAAATGCACTGTGCACACACATTCCTCTCCACCCTCACACCTGTGAGGGTGTTAGCCTACCTAGCAAAGGGACTTTGTAGAAAAGATCTAATTAAGGTCTTTAACTGGGAGACAATATTCTGGATTATCTGGGTGGACCCAATAAGCACAAGGATCTTTTTTTGGGGGGAAAGGGGGGTATGTAATACTACCAGAGCTTGAGTTTTTTATATGCCACTGCAGCATTACCTAGTGCACCCCAACTGATACCAACTTACATTCATACCAAAAAACAGCTCTTCTGAGTCTCAAAGTTTTCTTCAAAAACCTCTGCTTTGCCTTCTCAGTAAGAGCAAATAATAGCCCTCTCTCTCTCTCTCTCTCTCTCTCTCTCTCTCTCTCTCTCTCTCTCTCTCTCTCTCTCTCTCTTTCTCTCTCTCTCTCTCTCTCTCTCCACATATATATATATATATATATATATAGTGGAAAAACTATGAAAGAGTGTTAAAATGGCTAATTTCCTCCTCCTCTACCACCTCCTCCTCTTTCTCTTCCTTCTCTTCTTTCCCCTCCTCTTCATTCTCCTCTACCTTTTCCTTCTCTTTTTGGAAAAAAAAATCTTATTGGTTTGTCCAGGCCAGGCTCTAAGATGATCTCTAGACTGGAACTGCTGGAGTACACAACTGCATATGGCTTGTTTCCTTAGTGATTTACTATGAGAAATGATGACTCAATAGCATATTATACTAAGGACTGAGATATTTCCTACAAAGGGTACAGAGAAAGAAGTAGCAGTAAAGAAAGATATGCATCAGGCTCCATCTGTAATCATATAGAATATCCCCCACCCCTCCCTCCTTTCCCCTCCCTCTCTCTTTCTCTCTTTCTCCCTTCTCCCTCTCCCTTCCTCTCTCTTTCTTCTATCTTCTTTCTCCATCTTCTCCCCACCTCAGTAAACTACAGAGGCACACAGAATATCTCTACTGAGAGAAACTGTTTAGTGTGAAGGTCTGAGACTTTTCCATGGGCAGAGGAGAGGGGCTGGTCACATAAGCATATCCTGCCATTCAACCAGCAGCCCTGCCAACCAAAAAATGAGGAGCCAAACCATGAACTGAAACCAAATGTGCATCATCGTCTTTAAGAGTTGTTGAAAGGAAGGTGATAAGTCATTACGGTTAAAAGTCCATGGCTGTAGGTGCAAAATCATTAACTCACAAGCACAGTGGAAAGCATCCTAAAAGGTAAAACCATGGAAACCTGCTTCGTGCACGATGTCATTGATCTAGTAGAGTATTAGGTTTACTCATGAGGCCTGAGTATCCAATTGTTCAGTGATTTGAGAAACACAATTTCCTTGGGCATCTTGCACATTTGGAAGTAGGTGAGACTTGAGAAGTATAATGCAGTTTATAAGATCCTTGTCTGTTAATTTGATTTCAGGAGCCATCCCGGCAACCTAGTTAGCACTTACACCATTATTTCTAGTTAGAAAACATAGACTTTACAAACTGATAGTTTGTAAACTTTTGTTTACAATGTGGAGACAGCTGACTATAAATGATGTCATTTTTGCCACACTGTTGTTGTTTCTCATTATGACAAATGTTGCACATTTACTTATTTCCCCAGTCAAAATGTCCTTGAGATGATGCTGATGCATTTGGCCAACTCAGGAATAGTCATCAGATCCATCTATCCTTTAAACGGCCTCCTCAGTAGCTAGGGTTTGTTTTTTTTGTTTTGTTTTGTTTTTTCTGTCGGTTGTGGGGCTTGAACTCACTCTGGTCCTGGATGCTGTCCCTAAGCTCTTCAGCTCAAGGTTAGTGCTCTACCACTTGGAGGCACAGCGCCACTTCCGGTTTTCTGGTGGTTAGTTGGAGATAAGAGTCTTGTGGACTTTCGTGCGCCAGCTGGTTTTGAACTGTGATCCTCAGGTCTCAGCTTCCTGAACAGCTAGGATTACAGGATGAGCCACTGACACCTAGCATAGCTAAGTTTTAAACTGTCTGTGAAATCTGCCAATGGTCTTGTCAAACTTGGCCCTGTTTATCTGGTGGACATTGGGCCTTGACATTAATAATGGGCTTGCTGGTGAAGTGTTTCTGCAGCAAATGCAGGACTACAATTTCAGAGTTCATAGGTGTGTTCTACATATTGAAGCTGCATCTGCTGCCTTTACAATCAGCAGAGAGATACTTTTACTTATTCAGTGCAATCCCATAAGACTAAGTATGGTTATTCCTAAATCTAGAAATTTGGAGCCACTTTCCCAGACTGTCACAGTTCATAAAGAAGAGAGGTAAGATTTGAACTTAGCTCTTTCTGGTGTCAAAATTAGTTTGACCCTCACCATTAACTCTTAATTTCTTGAGACAGGCTGTATCCTCTCTCAACAGACTAGATGATTTTCTAGGCCTAAATTTTACAGAGCACTCCAGCTCTGCACCACTGCACCAAGTAATGTTAAAAGTCTGGCTTCATAAATGTCTGAGTGATAGCCAGGCTTTTGGCCATTTGTGATTTGTGCTCATAGCCAAATGATTTCACCTCTTTTATAAAGCTATTTTCTTTCTATTCAAGATGATTATACCTTACTTGGTGTTACAAAGACTAAATGAAATAATTACAAGAGGCAGATGGCACAGGGTCTAGGGTATATAGTCAAGTCTGTATGACTATAAATAGCCATTGGTATAGCAATCAAGATAGTGCTGAGACCATGGAGCTTGGGTTTAAATCTAAGTTCTGCTGCTTAACATTTATGTGAACTTGAGTAAGTTACCTAGTCTGTGCCTCAGTTTCTGTCTCTGCAGACTGGAATGGTGAATAGTGATAGTATGATATCAGTGTCTTGTTAAATTGAGTGAAAATTAAGCAAATATAAATACATTCTGAATACCACCTGGCATGTAGTAAACCCCTAGTGCATGTTGGTTAATCTTATTCCTGTCATTACTACTTTGGTTGTGTGCATTTCTGAAATAGACTACAGGGACTAAAAAAAAATCCCAAAACAAAACAACAACAAAAAATGCACCCCCCCCCCCGCAAAAAAAAAAAAAAACAAAAAACCAAGAATGTCATCTTCCTAATCTTTTTGTCTGGTTATCTGGCTATACCCTTAATTGAAACCCAAGGCTGCTGGAAATCCTGCAGTTTGAATAATCCAGGAGCTGGAGCCATTGGAGTATCCAATTACAGATGCCTCACAGCTGTGGCTGGGGAGGAAGGCGAGACCTTAGCACTGTCTAGCTGTGCTGTGCTTCTATTCCATACAAAGTCCTGCTCTGTATGCAGTGATCTCGCCTTCATTTGGCTGTGTAATTGCTCCTTTTTGTCTTATTTTAAAGCATCTTGCAGAATCTGGAGCCCCCCTCCTGCTGACAGCAGTGAAAGCCACCATCTCTAATGAGCCTCTCTAACAGTCTTGCAGCCCCATGAAAGCAGCCAGGCAGGGAGCAGGCACACAGTCCTGGCTTGCATCTGCAGGCCGCCTTTGAGTACAGGTTCTCATGCTAGACTTTATGATGGGGCTCCCCCAAGATCCCGGGTTACCCCTGTATCTATGATCCTTGACTCGGAAGGGCAGGAAGTTCCTGCCTGAATGCTGGGCTTGTTGGGAACCTTCATGGATTGGCAGTGCTCAAACAGAAATTAATTATTCATATTAATGAGCCCAAAGGAGCTGTACGTTGTTCAATGGGAAACTCCTCTCTGGCCACCAGACTCAGAATCCCCTGAGGCCAGTGGGCAGGCAGAAGGCAGCTGCACTGAAAACAAGGGCCACACATGGCCATTCCCAGGCTCAGGGTACTCTGCTGACATGCTTTGTTTGGGCTGCTGAGAATAAAACTGAATCATTTTGAAATCTACAGATTTTTTTCATAAAAATCAGTACTTCTGGGCTGGGAGTTTGGCCTAGTGGTTAGAGTGCTTGCCTAGCATGCATGAAGACCCGGGTTCGATTCCTTGGTACCACATATGTAGAAAAAAGCCGGAAGTGGTGCTGTGGCTCAAGTGGTAGAGCTCTAGCCTTGAGAAATTCCATGGACATTGCTCAGGCCCTGAGCTCAAGCCCAGAACTGGCAAAATAAATAAAGAAAGAAAGAAAGAATGGAAAACTCCTCTAAAAAAAAAAATCAGTACTTCTTTGCTTTTCCTGAGAGACAGGAAGGTGGACATCCCCTGACGGACACGACCCCTTCAGAATAAATAGGATTTTGCTGATTGTCAGCCTTCTACTCATCCCCGGACTATGTCCCCTGACATTGAGCATCGAGAAGGCCAGGAGCCGAACAGGACTGTAGAGCTGGAAGTCCTAACCTTTGTATCCTCTGCCTCTTCCCCTTTTCTCAGCTGTGCTGCCTCACGGAAATTACAAAAGCCTTGTGAGAATCCCATTCCTCCTCCTCCATGTGAGCTTTCTTGAGGTAGCTTCCAAACTCATGAGAACTAAGTGAGTTAGCTTAAGCTCTCAGCCTGCACATTGTATGTATTTTTGGGTGTCAGTATCCACCAGGATTATACTACTTTGCCTGGTCTCCATGGGTATCTGTAATTGCAATCACAGTTTCTCATAGAAGAAAAATATCTTTCATAATTCATCTCTGAATTCACGAATAAGACTTTTCTTCCTCCCCTAGCTTCATCCCAGCACTTTGTAAGTTATATTAGGATAGTGCTAGCCATGGAAACAAACTTGCTCCAGCATGCCAGTGGCAGAGCCGACTCTTTTTCTGATGCACACAATAGTGTATGGGGGGGGCACTACAATGGGCAGATTTGTTCCCCACAGTCACTCAGCACCCAGGCTCTTGCAATCTTGTGGATTTGTATTCCTTTCGGTTCTGGTGGTTCTCAGCTTTTCAAGAAAGATATACTCGTTCTTGACCAAGTGGTCAGTGGTACCCATTTTATCTGTTCATGTTCTATTAGCATCTGTCCTCTCTAAGATACAGGACTCCTAGAAAGTACAGCCCCCTACAGGGGTAGTTGCTCCCCAGTAACTCAGCTCTACTCTAGGGAGAGATTTGAGCACACAAATTAGATTCAAGTAAGATTAGTTCATTTGATTTTTTTTTTCTTGGAGAGAAATACAATGTAGCCATTGTGCATATACACATTGAACTGGATGCCAAACTAGGGGAAAACATTTGTAACCACAACTTTTTTTTATTACCTCTACATTATTTGTACAAGAGAGGATTCATTGTAACATTTCCTCATATGAAAACAATGTATCACATCAGCCTCCCTCTACTTCTTAAAATAATTTCAACAGGTTTCTTTGTTCTATTTTTATATATTCAAATAAACAACACAAATCACATTTATCCTTATTCACCTTCTGTGTTAGCCCTCCCGGTGTTTACTCCCTCATCTAAGCCTTATAACCACAATTATCATATCTAAAGTTTTCTGAGAAAAGGTCATGTTATAGCCCAGGCTGGGCTATAACTCACTACCTTGCTAAGGCTGGCCTCAAACTTGTAGTCCTTTTACCCCAGTTTCCCAAATACTGGAAGTATAGGCATGTGCCACTATATTCATTCGATATCCAAATCCTTTTTCCCCCCAGTGCTGATCAAACTATGGGCTTCACACAGGCTAGACAAGTGTTCTACCACTGAGATACGTTTCTGGCTCCTATATACAAATCTTTAATCCAGTTTTCTTTTAAATTGCTCTTGCATTAGTAGACGTTTAGCATTTGGCTTTATTAAGGCAGATGACTTCATTTGTGAAGGAATACTTTACATATTTTGCCTAAGTTTATCACCAAGGTAGAGGTTACTTATAAACAGAGAAGAAAAGGAGGGAGGAAAGGGAGAAAGAAAATAAATACTAGCATAGATTGCTACAATTGAGGAATCCCAAGGATAAAAATCTAATTTAAAAAGATTCCTTAATAGCTTTCTAGGTATAAGGTGGAGAGAGGTGTTATACAGCATCTGAATCTCTTTAAGACAGACAACATGTCTTAGACTGCTTTGTGTTGAGCCATTTTAGTTTTGATAGCATCGTCGGGTTTTCTGTTGTTGTTGCTTAGTTTTGTTTTTAAATGTTTTGACAGTACTGAAGTTTGAACTCAGGGCCTCCTACTTGCTAGGCCTCATACTTGCTCTACTGCTGAACCACACCTCCAGGCCAAGCCATTTTTTTGAATCGCAGAGCTTGTGTGTGACCTCTGAGAGTATGAGATCACAGTGGATTATGACAGTATCTTTTCTGCAGTTTGCAGTGTCTGAGAGGCTTGTGAAGAGGAACTTAGGCAACCTTAGTTCAGACTACTACCTGCTTAGTCACCTAAAGGTGGGTGACTAAACATCTTCCTGCTCTTGAGCTGCTCTTAGCTATTTGGGTCCCAGACTGACTGATGGCTTTCTCTTCCCCCTGAATCCGTGTCTAGGCAAGTGATTTGCAGCATAGTCTTAGAAGGAAACTATGGAGCATTCAATTTCCCATCTTAGCCTACCTGACTCCTACTTGAGCATGTTACAAGACCAAGAGGTTTTTAGAAATTGAAAAGTGGATGGGGCTGGGAATGTGGCTTACTGGTAAAGTGCTTGTCTAGCATGCATGAAGCCCTGGAATCGTTTCCTCAGAACCACATATACAGAAAAAGCCAGAAGTGGTGCTGTGGTTCAAGTGGCAGAGTGCTAGCCTTGAGAAAGCCCAGGGAGAGTGCTCAGGCCCTGAGTTCAAGCCCCAGGACTGGCAAAAAAAAAAAAAAAAAGACAAAGAAAGAAAGAGATTGAAAAGTGGAAATAACCATTTTCTCTCTCACTTGCTGGGCTGTAGCTAGTACCGTGTGTGTGTGTGTGTGTGTGTGTGTGTGTGTGTGTGTGTGTGTGTGTACGCGTGCATGAGTGCCAACATGGGCTTAAACTCAGGACCTGTGCACTATTCTTTAAAATTTTTTGCTCAAGGCTGATGTTCTACCACTTGAGCCACAGCTCTACTTTCAGCTTTTTGGTGGTTAAATGGAGATAAGAATCTCAAAGACTATGCTTCAAATCCTGATCCTCAGATGTCAGTCTCCTGAGTAGCTAGGGTTGTGGGCTTGGTAGTACTTCTTAAAGGAAAATGCTATGTGCTTCTTATGCTCAGACGAGTGGACTGTGATCAATAAACCTATCTAAAGATCTATTTACTCTTTTGCTATTTGGGAAAAGGGGGAAAAAAATCTCTTGAGCCTGAATTGCCAACCCAGATATGGCTTTCTTCTTCCCCAGCACCTCACTTTGCCTCTCAGCTTAACATGTGCTTCATTCTGCCTCTTCATACACAGTTTTTAATTTTTATTTTTCAGAACTGGGGATTGAACTCAGAGCCTATTACTTGCAAGGGAGATATTCTACCACTTGAGCTATATTCCCAGCCTCATTAATACAGCCCTGCTGCATTAGACTTGCTAAAGGCAGATGGAGGCTCATGATAGTAAGGGGTGCAGGCTCCAGAACTGGAATTACTTGGGTTTGGAGCTCAGTCTGCCCCTCATTAGCTGTGAGAGTTTACAGTTCATTCTTCCTTTCCATGCCTGGTTTTCTTATCAATGTGGTAGATGTGTTAGTAGCTCCCATCTCCTGGGATGTGGTGAAGATGAATGAGGAAATCCCCACATACACACCCAACACAGCACAGTGCCTGACACACTGTGAACCATCAATAAATCCTCTAGTGACTCGCCTTTGTTTTCCTATCTTCTGCTACTACCTCTTATCAGCTTGATAAATGCTGGCTAATCTGAAGGAAAGATAGAGGAAATTACTAAACTATTATTCTGCCACTTTTGAAGTAATCTAGATAAAAAAAAATGACTGTAAGTCAGAATCCTCTATAGGAACATTATAAAAAAAGGTATATGGCCTACTGGTAGAATGCTCACCTAGTATGCATGAAGCCCTAGGTTCAATTCCTTGGTACCACATACACAGACAAAGCCAGAAGTGATGCTGTGGCTCAAGTGGTAGAGTGCTAGCCTTGAGCAAAAAGTGTCTAAGGACACAAGGGCTGGAGAGAGGAGGGGGGGATGGAGGGAGAGAGAGAGAAAGAGAAAGGCAGAGATTTTTTTTGCCAGTCCTGGGGCTTGAACTCATGGCCTGAGCACTGTCCTTGGGCTTTCCTTAAGGCTTAATGATCTACCACTTGAGCCACAGCACCACTTCCAGCCTTTCTACATATGTGTTACCGAGGAATTGACTCTGGGTCTTAGTGCATGCTAGGCAAGAACTCTACCACTAGGCCAAATTCCCAGCCTGAGAAAGGCAGATTTATAGGGTAGTAGGGTGACTCCAGTGACAGATTATCTGCCTAGCAAGCACAAGGTCCTGAGTTCAAATCTCAGCACCAAAAAAAGTGAGGAGGAGTAAAGTCCTCAACTTGATTCAAAACTTGATTCAAGCCTCATTTCTTTCTTTTTTCTCTTGCTTTTTCTTTCTTTTTTTTTTCCTTTCTTTCTTTTTGTTGTTGTTGCTGGTCATGGGACTTGAACTCTGGGCCTGGGCTTTGTCCCTGAGCTCTTCAGCTCAAGGCTACTGCCCCTTAAGCCACAGTGCCACTTCTAGTTTTTCTTGTGGTTACTGGAGATAAGAGTCTCACAGAATTTAGTGCCCAGGCTGGCTTTGAATCTCAATCCTCAGATCTCAGTCTCCTGAGTAGCTAAGATTATTACATCTTGCTCAAGCCTCATTTCTACCCCTTCTCTCCAAAGTAAAATATTTCTTAGAGAAAAAAAAAATGAGGAGGGAGAAGTCCATTGAGTTTCTGTGTGAGTAAATATGAGATTTTTTTTTTTTTTTGGTGGGTCATGGTGCTTGAACTAGGCCTGGGCGCTGTTCCTTAGCTCTTCAGCTCTAGGCTACCACCCTACCCTCAAACCAAGCCCCACTTCCCATTTTCTAGAGGTTAATTGGAGATAAGAGTCTCAGATCTTTTGTGCCTAGACTGAGAACCTCAGATCTCAGCCTCCTGAGTAGCTAGGATTTCAGGCGTGAGCCTCTGTGGCAGCAAATATGGGATAATTTTACCAAGTAAAAATAATCTATGTATGTTTGTAGTCAACAAATAGAGAGGAGAGGGAGTCTGTTGTGACCTTTGGCTTGAGAACAAGCTCAGGAAGAGCCCAATTCTGAGTCGTGGCATAGAGAAGTCCTCTCAGATCTGCTGTTTCCCAACACTTAGCTGAGCAGGATTTGAGTCATGCAGGTGACCCTGGCCCTGCCCCATGCCGTCACCGGGGTGGTCTACAGTGGGCGTCTGCTTCTGGATGTGGATGCTCACTCACATTCCTTCCTCTTACTGAGCTCCCAGGAAGGAAAGTCCTGAGGTGGGGTCAGAGCTTTCTGTCCAGGTGACAAGCTATAGCGGTAGTCTTGATATCTCCCTACCGGAAGTCCATTGCTTTCCACCTCTTTTTCTTCCCTCTCTCAAAGAAAGCAGACTTTACTAACTTAGACATAGGTGGCATGGGAAGTGGTGTCTTTTGGGGTGGAGAACATTATGGAGTTAAGAAGTCAGCTCTGGGCGGAGGGAGTTTGGCCTAGTGGTAGAGTGCTTACCTAGCATGCACAAAGACCCGGGTTCGATTCCTCGGTACCACATACATAGAAAAAAGCTAGAAGTGGTGTTGTGGTTCAAGTGGTAGATCGCTAGCCTTGAGCTGAAGAGCTCAGGGCTCAGGCCCAGAATTCAGGCCCCACAACTGACCAAAAAGAAAAAACATAGTCAGCTCTGCTGTGGTTTGTTATGTACTCATGCATTCCTTCTGGACATTGATAAATTGGACTTTTCCTAGTACAGTATTACAATTTTTACTGGGGGCTAGGAATGTGGCTCAGTGGCAGAGTACTTGCCTGCCATGCATGAGGCCCTGGGTTATTCCTCAGTACCACATAAAAATTAGTAAAGTTATATTAAAAATAATAACTGAAGAGGATAAAGGTATGTGTGTGCACACGCACACATGTGTGCCACTTCTAGGGGTTGAACTCAGGACCTGGGTGCTGTCCTTGAACTTTTTTTTTTTTGCTGAAGGCTGGTGTGCTACCATTTGAGCCATACTTATAATTCTGGCTTTTTGGTGTTTAATTGGAGAAAGAGTCTCATAAACTTTACTGCCTAGGTTGGCTTTGGGCCATGATCCTCAGATCACAGCCTCCTGGAAAGTGGATCATAAAGCATGAACCTCTGTGGCACCCAGCTTGAGGATGGAGTTCTTGTCTTCTAAACATGAAAACAGCTTTTCTGCACTTCACAATGTTTGTGGAATAACCAAACCAGAAGGTTAAAAGAGACTAATAAAACATTACCCACTTGAAAGCAGGTCCAGACAATAAAACATTGTATGCCTGATTTTATGATCCATGAGAGATTAAACTCCCTGTACTTAAGAGAAAGGGATATAGGCACCCTTGACCCAAATTGACCTCTGAATCGTATCAAGCAGTACAGCAGGAAGAAACTTGCTAAACCGAACATGATAGTTATGATTAAGCTATTTGCATCAGTGACATAGGAAAGACTGAACTGTAATTTTCTTGTCTCTCTCTCTCCCTCTCTCTCTCTCTCTCTCTCTCTCTCTCTCTCTCTCTCTCTCTCTCTCTCTCTCTCTCTCTCTCGCACACACACACATTCTTTCTTGCCTTCCCCATACTCTCCATATTTATGGTGGTATCATAAAATTTGTTGAGCAGCAACCCATCTGTTCTTGTGATTCTGTTTCTGTTTGTAAAGCTTTGAATACCTTTGCCTTTGTACAGAGCTTATTTTGTATGTAGGTTTCTATCTACTTGTCCATTGTTTATTTTATTTATTTATTTATTTATTTATTGAACTCTGAACTTGAGTGCTGTACTTAAGATTTTGTGCTCAAGGCTAGCACTCTGCCACTTGAGCCGTAGCTCCACTTCTGGCTTTTGTGGTTAATTGAGGATAAGAATTGCACAGACTTTCTTGCCCCCATGCTAGCTCTGAACCACCACGATCCTCAGATCTCAGCCTCCTGGGTAGCTAGGATTACAGGCATGAGCTACCAGTATGCAACTTCTTGTTTGCTTTTAAGATTAAAAGTCTATTCAGGTTTTCAAATATTTGATGAATTTTGTTTTGTGAATTCATATTGTAAGCTTCTATTTCTGAGTTAAACAGTCATGATAAACATTTTTTTTTTGCCAGTCCTGGGCCTTGAACTCAGGGCCTGAGCAGTGTCCTTGGGCTTTCTCAGGGCTAGAGTTCTACCACTTGAGCCACAGTAACACTTTTGGCATTTTTCTGTGTATATGATACTGAGGAATCAAACCTGGGTCTTCGTGCATGCTAGGCGAGCACTCTACCACTAGACTAAACTCCTGGTCCCATGATAATCTCTCAAAAAATGTATTGTGCGTGTGCTTTGGGTGTGTGCATGTGTGTAGGTGCCAGAGTTTAAACTCAGAGCCTCAAGCTCTTGCTTGGCCTTCTTGCTCACTACTGGCATTCAACCATTTGAGCCATGCCTCCAGCCCTGCCACCTCATTTTTTAAGAAAATATAACACAGTGATCAAAAATAACATATGCCGGCCGGGAGTTTGACCTAGTGGTAGAGTGCTTGCCTAGCATGCATGAAGACCCAGGTTCGATTCCTTGGTACCACATACATAGAAAAAAGCCAGAAGTGGTGCTGTGGCTCAAGTAGTAGAACTCTAGGCTTGAGAAAGTCCAAGGACAGTGATCAGGCCCTGAGCTCAAGCCCAGGACTGGCAAAAACAACAACAACAACAAAATAACATATGCCTTCCCAGTAGCCAAAGATAGAACAGAAACTACTGTATAAAAAGGGAAGCTGAAGCCAGTGACTGGCTTTGGAGAAGGGGGGATGTCACAAAAGAAGGGCAACTGGGTATTGCCCAGAGTGGCAGCTCTTCTGCTCTCAGTTAGTTTCCCACAGTTGCCTGCCACTGCCCTGTTCCAGAATCAGCTGCCCACCGCTCACTGAGGGCAGCAGCCTTCTCCTGGGTCTGTTGTGGCCTGTGGCTTCGTCCTTCAGTCTATCCTTCTCATCCATCTTCTAGACACTCCTTGGAATTTCTGGTGTTTGAGAACATTCAATGCTAGTTACCTTTCTGGATTGTAAATCAATTATTGTCTTAATATATAATTCATATCATTTATGATTGGTGTATGATGCAATATGATTTGGGTGAAGAGGGAGAGACATAAAAGTATGCAGTAATGGTGTAAAACACAGTCCTCTTTGAATAAGAAACCAAATTAAAAGTAAGTTATGAGCTGGCTACCTGGCTCACAAAGCTCGGAGTTCAAACTCCAGTACTGCCAAAAATAAAATAAGATCTTAGGAACCTACTATGATACTCAGGCTCTGTACCTAAATTAAAAAAAAAAATTCCCCCCAGTCCTGGGGCTTGAACTCAGGGCCTGAGCACTGTTCTTGAGCTTTCTCAAGGCTTGAGCTTTACCACTTCCAGCTTTTTCTATGTATGTGGTACTGAGGAATTGAACCTGCATCTTTGTGCAAGCTAGGCAGCACTCTATCACTAGACCAAACTCCTGGCCCTTGTACCTAAATTATTGAATGCATTTTCAGTATAAAGGATTCAAGACCCTCTCCAGGGAGAACATGTAGTTTACAGGGTGTTAGACATTATATATCCTTCAGTTCTTATGTATATGTGTGTGCATTCTTGTTGTGCATGTGTGTGCTCGCACTAGTACTGGGACTTGGACTCAGGAGCAAATGTCAGTGATTCTGGCATTGGGAGAAACCTAGAGGAAGAGAGCTGTCCTAGCCTTTGGGAAAGTAGGCTTGTGCTTTCCAGCTCTGTCATCTCTGCTTTAGGAATTTCCCCAGTAGATCTGACACCCAAGCCAGGAAGCAAACTCTTGGAATTGTGGTTTGCAAATCCAACATAAAGGAACTAGTTTCACTTCCGCATTAGGCAGAGCCTATAGGTATATGACCACAGATTCCTGATAGCCATTAACCTGAGAGGTGACTGAGCCCACACCAAAGCCACACCCCACTGCAGGACTTTCCCCACAGCTGTGGAGAAGCTGAGCTTCCTTTTACTAGACAAGCAGCAGGAGGGTGTACACATCCCGCACAGGGCTGCTTGGTGAGTGGTAAAGGCCCAGCTCCTGAAGATCGCCCAAAGATTGCCGTAAACCTCAGAAACCAGTGCTTCCTTCCTCGCTCCACTCTTCTGCACAGCAGTCAGCCGCACTGGAGTTTCGGGTTAGATGCTGGATTAATAGTGCGTGCAGCAGGCAGCAAGTCTGGTTGCCCACGAGGTTTGGCTGCCAGTGCAGGCTGCTGCAATCCTGTCACATGACCTGAACCACCAGCCCCGACATCTCCCCCCACAGACTGGCTGGGGTCAGAAACCCCATCAAGGGGCCTCTTGGGTATGGGCTGCTGCTCCTGCTGACTGATGAATGCAGAAAATAGCAAGGGGAGGGGGAGAACTGAATTCATCCTTTACCTCTCAGGCAGCTGAGGCCTCTTGGTGAAACCAGAGAGCTATTTGTCTTTAAGCCAGCAATTTCTAGCCACATAGACACTTGACTCCTAAATCTAGATGGGACTTCATCAGGGGTCTGTGAGTTAGGAATAGATGATTATGAGTCAGTCATCTTCCTTAGCGTAACAAGATCGTCAAATTTTGTGCAACAATTACTGAGAGCCCCCTAGGGAGCACACGATATCTGGAGCCCTTCACAATTACCAGTGCCAGGGTGTTAGGCCTCCTGTCCAAAGGAGACATGCCCTTAAATGTGACTTCATGGGGTGTGTGTGTGTGTGTCACATGGTAGTATGTTTATGTTTGGGAACTATTGTTGAAGAGGCAGTCAAGCAAGGATATTCTTTCAATCTGCAGTTTAGAATGAATGATTATCACATTGATATCTAACAAGAGAAATAGAAATAGACTGGAGATTTTTTTTTTACTTTTGCAAATGCTAAGCAAGTACTCTATCACTGAGAAGCCTCCTCTACCCTTTTAAATTTTGAGATTGAGGGAAGGCGGGTGTCTTACTAAGACTAGCCTGGAACTTTCCATCCTCCTTCCTCAGCCTTCTCAGTGCTGATGTATACTGCTATACCTGTGGAGATTTTCTTTTGAATATAAGCTGTAGAGATATCATACACTGGGGCAGGATTCTAGACATTCACACACAGTGAAGCCAAAGGAGGATACTCTTAGGGGAGGAACACAAAGGTACAATGCCTAGGTGCCTTTAATCATATAAAATAATATTTAACAAAATGAACTCCAGGAAATGGTAACAAGAGGCTTTCTCTTTGTTATTTTTCTTTTCTTTCTGTCAGGCTTGTTCATTTTTCTGTCCTTTGGAGTCACAAAATGGAGAGACAAAGGGTGAACAAATGCTGCAGTGGCACTTAATGGACAGTGTTGAAAATGATCTGTACAACTTGTGGGTGGGGATGGAAGGGAAAAACTGGGAGAGAGTGAGAAAAGGGGTGATATTACCAAATAAGAAATGTACATATTCATTACCTGGCTTCTGTAACTGTAACCTCTCTGTATGTCACCTTTATAGTAATAACTTAAAAAAGAAAAAGGAAAAAGCTTGGTTCAATATTTTGATTTAGCCTTTATTCCAGACAACTCAAGGTTTATAGCTTTAGTAGAAAATTACCCACGTAGCCAGACATTGGCTCACTCCTGCAATTCTAGCTACTCAGGAGGCTTGGAACTGAGAATTGTGGATTTGAAGCCAGTCCAGACAGGAAAGACTATAAGACTCTTATCTCCAATTAACCACCAAAAAGTGGGACATGGAGCAGTGGCTCACAGTGGTAGAGCAGTAGCCTTGAGCACAGAAATTCAGGGAGAGTGCCTAGGTCCTGAGTTCAAGCCCCACAATTGACAAAAAAAAATTTACCCACATACCATTCTCTTATAACACACTTGGATACTTCAGACCTCATTTTCTCTTTTTACTAAGCAAGGAAAGGGGTCTCTGTGGAGAAAATTTTGTTTGTTGATGCTATGCTCAATTTTTTTTTATTAAAGAAATGCTTTCTTTTTTATTTATTTATTTTTTTTACCAGTCCTGGGCCTTGAACTCAGAGTCTGGGCACTGTCCTTAGGCTTTCTCAAGGTGAGAACTCTACCACTGAGTCACAGTACCCATTTCTGGCTTTTTTCTATGTACCGAGGAATTGAACCTGGGTCTTGCATGCTAGGCAAGCACTCTACCACTTGGCTAAACTCCCGGCTCCTATGCTCAACTTTTCATCTTTCTTTGTCCTTAATTTTTCAGAGCCTTCAGCAAATTACAAAAATCCCTTCCTCTTTCAAATATGACAGTTCTGAGTTTAAAATAAGGGGATTATGTCCTTCTAGATGGATCTTTTTCTTATTCTAGTAACCCTTGAGTACAAAGTACAGTAAGGTTGCTTTGACTTTAAGAAAATCTATGGAGCTAACTCTGCCACGATAGTGAAACAGCCATAGAAAACAAAGGGTGTGGTTTAACTTTAGTGATCTTGGTACAGGGCCCAATAGCTCTTCACTTGGGTTATTGTCTTCAGGGTAGCAATTCCACTTTTTATCTTACCTTTACTCTCAAGTTAAAAAATTAAAAACTGGGATAGGTGTATATTCTTCTAACCTTACCACTTAGGAAGCAGGAAGATGGCAAATTTAGATGGACAGTTTTTTAGTTACATAGTGAGTCCCTCCCTATCTCACAAAAAAAAAAAGAGCAAGGAGAGAGAGAGAGAGAGAGAGGGAGGGAGAGAGAGGGAGAGAGAGATATTATAGTGTGTACAAAACTTGACATCGTGGCGCTAGCTGACATGATGGAGCAGACAAGCCCTTATCTTTCACCCTTTATCTCATTTTATGTTCTCAGCCATCTCCATCCAGGCAGTTGCTGATATTCTTACTTTACAGAGAAAGAAGCTGAAGCTCAGAAAGGTTGTTACTTAAGGATACCAAGTGATGAACCCACATCCTGAGCTATACTATGACACTCTGTATCTGAAACAGCAGTCCAGACATTGGTCCCATGAATTGTTGCTAATGCGATCTGCAGGGTGTAATGCTGCTTCATGTCACGCTGCTAGCAGGACCCAGAATGTTAGCAGGTGTCTTCTCTTCCCTCTAGGCCCCTCACATACCTAGGGTGAAGGAATAGGCTAAGCCAGGTTTGGAGCTTCAGGTGAGACCAGCTACTACATGGTTACATGGTTACATTCCACTTTTATGAAAATAAAATATCTGTTCCCACCTTGACCATCAGGCCTGCAAAATCCTGGCTGGGAAAAGAGGAACCTCATGACACAATTGGCTGTCATCTGGCACAAGCTTGGATGTGGCATCCTCCAGGCTAATCAATTCCACTCTATCAGAATCTTTACCCAACAATATCTTTCCCAGGGTCCTTCTGTGTTACTGTCTGTGCCGGCGAATTTATCTGGACACTGCCTCATTCCACCTTCTAGGACTGCTATGTTGGAGCAATTTTCTCTTGGCAGTGCTGAGGCTTTTAAAATTACATGGCAGTGGTCACTAGAAGTTCAAGGTCCTCTTTCCCCATCCCCTCTGCTGGAGTTTTTCAATAAGTATCTAGATTGAGTTGATAGTGTGAGAAATTATGACTCCCCTACCCCATGGCAGTCAGAAGATCAGCAGCTTTCTTGGTCAATTCTTTCTGCCCCATCTTTCCTTCCTCCCCCTTGGTTTCCAGTGTTGAAAGGCTGAGAAGATTAACATAGGCTCCTGCAGGGGCTAGTGGTAGGTCCTGGCTAGCCACAAGGTTTCTTCTAATCTCAAAGCTAGAGCCAAGCCAAGAGGAAGAAAGAACCCCAAAGCCCCAACAAGGAGCTGAGTTTTTTTGTGTGTTTGTTTTTCTGATCCAGATCCTACAGGTGAGAACATCATCTCTAGTGACCTGGACAACACTGAGGTGATAAGCATGTGACATTTGTGGCTAAGAGGCCCTGAACCAACTGAGACCATTCTTCATCTACGAATCTTTTTTTTTTTTTTTTTTTTGCCAGTTCTAGGGCCTGAACTCAGGGCCTGAACACTGTCCTTAGGTTTTCTCAAGACTAGAGCTCTAACACTTGAGCCACAGCCCTCTTTTGGCCTGTTGGATCGAACAAGATAGGGAGAAAAATAAGGAAGGCTAAATTGGCAAAGCAGCAGGTTTAAAATGAGAGTTTTGAGTAAACATCCTGTTTTGTAGGGCTGGTAGTTTGGCCTAGTGGTAGAGTGCTTGCCTAGCATGCACGAAGACCCGGGTTCAATTCCTTGGTACCACATACGTAGAAAAAAGCTGGAAGTGGTGCTGAGGCTCAAGTGGTTGAGTCCTAGCCTTGAGAAAGTCCAAGGACAGTGCTCAGGCCCTGAGCTCAAGCCCAGGACTGGCAAAGAAAAAACAAAAAAGACCCTGTTTTGTGTGTGTCCCCAAAAGGCTGAAAAATGCTAAGTTGATGGTTGGTTTATGTGTCATATTTTGCTTTTTCATTATTAAAAAGTTTTTCTTATTTATTTTTGTTTTGCTTTGTTTTTGCTTTTCAATGCTGAGAATGGAGCCCGGGGCCTTGCACTAGCTAGGCAAGCTCTACTACTGAGCCACACCCCTCCCTTGTCTAAAATACTTTTATTGTGGCTTTAGGATATGGGTGCCTACATGTGTACCTTCATGCTGTTCCTAAAGGCTTGAACTTAAGCCCTGGGCATTGTCCTTGAGCTTTTTTGTTCAAGGCTGGTACTCTACCACTTGAATCACTGCTCTGCTCCAAGCCTTTAGTGGTTAATTGGGTATAAAGAATCTTCCTAGGGGCCGGGAGTTTGGCCTAGTGGTAGAGTGCTTGCCCAGCATGCACGAAGACCCGGGTTCAATTCCTTGGTACCACATACATAGAAAAAAGCTGGAAATGATGCTGTGGCTTAAGTGGTAGAAAAAAAGCCCAAGGACAGTACCCAGGCCCTGAGTTCAAGCCCCAGGACTTGTGGTGGTGGTGGGGGGAATCTTCCTGGACTTTACCTGTCCAAACTGGCTTTCAACTGTGACCCTCAAATCTCAGCCTCCTGAGTAGCTATGATTATAAGTGTGAACCTTCAGCATCTGGCAATTTATGACTTTTACAATAGAGACAATTGTGAAATAACTTACAGTTGGGAAAAAAAGAAAGGCTGGGGTGAAGCACTGTGGTAGAGCATTTGCCAGCATCTAGCATACACAAAGGCCCTAGGTTCCATCCTCAACACCACAAACCAGAACAAAAGGAGAAAAAGGAAAGAAAAGCAAAAACCCTATATACTCCAACCATTTATGTGGCCTTCAGATGATATATGAAATTCATACAAATGATTAAATGACAGGATGCTAAGTGCAGTGTGGCCCACATGTCCATTCAGCTGCTATCGGTGTCTTACGGGCACGCTCTCCTCTCAGCAAATCAGAATCTCTGATTTGCATACTGGAATCTGTGAGCACCCCCGCTGTGGGTAGTTGTGCCTATGGGTAGTGATGTCAGAGTTAGTGGTCGTTGCAGCAAGCCTGAGAGGAAGTGCTTCTTGGCTTGCGTGTGCAGCTCCCTGTGTGGCCTTTGAGAGAAGCAGCAAGCTAGGGGACCAGGAGATCAGGATGCTTCCCTGTGGCAGCTTCCTCATCTCTGCTTACTGTGATGAGAGGCAAATAAGTATTCGCTTAGTTTTGTTTTTTGTTTTAAATAAAAACAGTCCCTTTCCCTCCAGAAGAAATCAGCCTGGTCTTCCTAAATAGGGTCCCCCCAAAGACTCAGGTCAGCTGAGTGCAACAGACACACAAGTTCCTGTCTCCCTTGCCTGGAGCTTTGAGCGCATAGTCTACCCCCCCACCCCACCCCCGCCACTGTTGGTTGTGGGACTTGAAGTCTAGGCCTGGGTGCTGTCCTTGAGCTCTTCAGCACAAGGCCACTTCCCTATCCCTTGAGCCACAGCGCCACTTCCAGTTTTCTGGTGGTTAATTGGAGATAAGAGTCTCTAGGACTTTTTGGTGCCAGGAGCTGGCTTCAAACCATGATCTTCAGATCTCAGCCTTCTAAGTAGCTAGGATTATAGGTGTGAGCCACCATGCTCAGTAAAAGCTGACAGTCCTAAGTTTCACTTGCCCCAGGAACCATCAACCCAAAGGCAGAGAGGGTCTGGAGTTAGGTATTTAGAGGAGGCAACATAGGAACTGCTTTCTGGGCAATCTCAAAGCCAAGTTGTGCTTTCATTCTAGCCTGTGCTGGTCCTGTCTCCAGGTAAGCCAAAGCTTGCAGGGATGCTAGCTGTGGAGAATGGGTCCTCAGTACCCAGTGCTCTGTAAACCAGCCTGTAATCCAGGAAGGAGATTTCCCAGCACCCTGCCCCCCCGGCCCCCCGCTGGTGCCCTGTGGCCACCCTCGTGATGAGCATGTGGCTTCCTGAGGGGAAGAAGCTTGCACAATCACACAGAAATAGGAACTTGGAAAATAATATACTGGGGCACAGAAGAGATTAGGCAATGGAAGACTGGACCACAAGAAGGGAGTTTCGGTGAGGAGACAGGTTTCTTCTACATCATGTCAAAAATCCAGGAGGCCCCTAGACCTTGAGAAGTCTGAAGCTCAGTGCCTTCTTCTCTCTTACCAATCAGACCTAGAGGCCCTGAAAGGAGTGGGTGGGACAGATGTTTGAAATTATGCAGTCCAACTGGAAACTGCTGCGGTTAGGAGCCTCAAGACCAGAGCAGGCGATCAGGGCCTGCTTCCTAGTGACTCTGAAATTAGAATGATTTGCCAGCCAGGCTGGGGCTGCCTCTGAGAGAGATGCCTGAGACCTTGGTGGGTAGCTCCTGAGTGCTGGAAAGGGCTTTGGCCCAGGTGGCTCTGCCGGGGATCTGCAATTCCCCTAAACCTTTGTTCACTGTTTGAGGTTTGTGTGGAGGGTTTTCAGAAGCACAGGCTCCTTCTTTCAGAAAAATGAATCTCTCAAGCCCAGTCTTTCAATGTTATCCTTCTCTCAGCTCAGATCATTGAAGAATACTCCAGAAAGTTCAAACCCAAGGCAACAGTCATGAAAGTTTGAGAAGGGAGTTAGGTGAAGCAAAATACAGAGCTGATACCTTTTTTTGTTTTCTCCTCTGTGTCCCTGAGAGTTTGGATAGGGGTATTCATTCTCTATCTGTCTGTCTCTGTCACTCTCCTTCCCCTCTCTTCTCCTTCTCTCCGCCGACTCTCTCTCCCACTCTCTTTCCCACTCTCTCTCCCTCTCCCCTCCTCTTTCTTCTTTTCTTTCTTCCCCTCCTCTCGCTCCCTGTCCTTTTATTTTGGTCAATCCTGGGGCTTGAACTCAGAGCCTGGGCACTGTTCCTGAGCTTCTTTTGCTCAAGGCAAGCCCTCTACTAGTAAGCCATATTCCCAGCCCCATCGCTGGTTATTTTTTATTATAATATTCTTTTTTATTGTAATTAATAGAAGGGTTACATTATATTCGCCAGATAGAAGGTGCGTTACTTCACAAACATTGATTCCCCTTCTCGCTGGTTATTTTTGAGATGGAGTCTCAAAAACTTTTTCTTTTTTGCCTGGGCTAGCTTCAAACCACAAATTTTCAATTTCAGCTACTGGAGTAACTAGGATTATAGCACGAGCTCCTGGAGCCCATCTGGAGACAAATTCGTTAAAAATGTTCTTTATAGATTGCTAAGGGTATGATTAAGTGCTAAGGGTAGAGTGCTTACTTAGCGTATGGAAGGCCCTGAATTCCAATCCAGTACCAAAAACAAGACAAAACAAAAGTGAGTGTGTGTGTATGTGCGAAAGAGAGAGAGACAGAGACAGAGAGACAGAGACACACATAGCTACAGAGGAAGAAGACTCCCTTCATAATGTACAGCCTAGGCCATCTCTGCATCCACTAGTCACTGCCTTTCTGGCCACTTTGTAAGTTTCTGGTCGTGTCTTAAATCCATAATTGTAAACAACTTAGGCAAAAGTCCTATGTAAGACTCAGAATATTCAGCTAATAAAAGTTCCTTTAGTTTATTTTATTCCTGTCCTGGGGCTTGAATTCGGGAGCTAGGTTTTGTCCTTGAGCTTTTGTGCTCAAGGCTGGCACTCTACCACTTGAGCCACACCTACACTTCTGAGTTTTGGAGTAGTTAATTGGAGAATAGAGTCTTGTGGACTTTTTTGTCCTTGTTGGCTTTAAGCCATTGTCCTTAGATCTCAGCCTCTTGAGAATAGGCATGAGCCACTGATGCCTAGCTGGTAATAAAGTTTATAGCCCCCTCAATATCCACTAAACCTTCTGAGATATAAGAACTTACAAACCACTTGCAAACCACTGTTGCTCAAGGAATGGTATATGGTATGACTGTATGCTTTCATTTCTGGGTAAGGCCTAGAGAAGAAAGGGAGATTATATAAGGCTACACAGCAGTTTAGTGATAGAGCGGGGATCTGGATTCAGGATATTCTCAGATTAATACCCTATTTGTCTGTTTGATTTAGCAGATTGAAGGGCTAAAAATACAAATTCTGAATCGGTCTCATGTTATTGTGATAATTAATGATTTAATATATGCAGAGTCCTTAGATAATTTCTGCAAAATTAGCATAATGTGAGTGCTTATTGCTACCCATCTATTTGTTCTTTCTCTATTTTTTTATTTTATTTTATTTTTTGGCCAGTCCTGGGCTTGAGCTCAGGGTCTGAGCACTGTCCTTGAACTTTCTCAAGGCCAGAGCTCTACCACTTGAGCCTCAGCACCACTTCCGGCTTTTTTCTATGTATGTGGTACCAAGGAATCGAACCTGGGTCTTCGTGCATGCTAGGTAAGCACTCTACCACTAAGCCAAACTCCCAGCCATCTTTCTCTATTTTTTTATTGGTATCTCACCAGGTAGATTAGTTAGCTTTTCATTATTGTAATAAAATTCTTGAGGCATGCTACTGCATGAAGAAAAGAGGTTTGTTTAGCTCACAGTTTTGGAGGCTAGATAGATGTTCAGGTGGAATAATGGAGGCTCTAGTCAGGGTCCATGGCTTTTTCACATAGGTTGGATTGCAAATGTTAACTTGTCTGTGCGGCTTGTGTGATCTCTTCTTACAAAATCTCTGGGATTCCATCATGAAGCTTTTCCTTAATGACCTAATCTAGTCACAGTCCAAAGTTCCCTTTTCTGTGATGAGGAATAGTCTGGCAGAATGCCGAAGGCCCTAGCCTGCTAGGGAAGAAAAAAAAAGACAACACAAAGTCTCCACTTGCAAGCACTACCCTCACATTAAGGAGGGAGAATGAGAAAAATACATTCAAAGTATAGTACCAAGTGTATCATTTCAAAAGAGAGGGACTCTGAAAACTAAATGTGCCAGCACATCCTTTCTAAGTAGCAGATGAAAAGCCAGCAGGAACTTGGAAGAAGGACCGTCTAGATTACTGAATTCAATGGCTTTGGGTAGTTTTCTGAGATACCACAGACCTAAAGGCCAGCAAACTATCCTTTGACTAAATATTGGGACTTTTTCCATTGTGCACAGGCCCCAGCAGGCCAGGTTAAGTCTGCTCCTGTGTTGTCCAGGCTCTGTGGCCTACTCAGTGGTCACCATGGCTCTGGGCAAATAGCAGTTGTAGAGGGTTTCTGAGCCCCTGTCTGTCTGTCTGTCAGGATGTTTGCAGACCCTTTCAAGCTAGGTTACTGGGAGGACATAAGCCCAGAATCAGTTTCTGTCAAGTTGTTCTTCCCTCGCTAAACTGAAGAGGCAACATTGCAGGTCTGTCGATTGGGGGCGCTGTTCTGAGAAGTGAGTGTATGACAAAGGATGAACCAATACAACAACAGTACACCCAAAACACTGTGTTGGAAATGAACTTTACTACTTGTCGGGGAGGAAAAGTGGGAGAATATGAGGGAGGAGGTAACTGTTTGACAAGAATTGTACTCATTTCCTTACTTACATAACTGTAACCCCTCTGTATATCACCTTTATAGTATGAACAAACAAAGACACCTTTGGGAGTCAGTAAGTTTCCACTGTGGGGCTTCTGCAAAGCCCTGGGTAGAGGACAGCATCTTCTCTCTTAGATGGTAAGTGTCCATAACCAATGCAGAGGAGGAGACAAGATAATCCTGCACCCAGAGAAGGAGACAAAATAGGCCTGCTTTCTTTTTCTTTTTTTTTTTTTTTTTTGCCAGTCCTGGGCTTGAGCTCAGGGCCTGAGCACTGTCCTTGGACTTTCTCAAGGCTAGAGCTCTACCACTTGAGCCTCAGCACCACTTCCAGCTTTTTTCTACATATGTGGTACCAAGGAATCGAACCCGGGTCTTCATGCATGCTAGGCAAGCACTTTAACCACTAGGCCAAACTCCGACCCCTCTTTTCTTTTCTTTTTTTTTTTTTTTTAAAGTTCTGCAGTTTGAACTCATGTCCTTGTATTTGCTAGACAGGCACTCCAGCACTTGAGCCATGTCCCCAGTCCTAGACACTTCTTTTCCCTAGGTGACAGCTACAGTTTGCCTCTCTTCTCAAATTGCACACACACACACAGCCAAAAATTGCCAAACTGGACCTTCACTGGTGGCTTACACCTGTAGTCCTAACTACTCGCTCCTGAGGCTGGGATCTGAGGATTGCTGTTCTGAACCAGCTTAGGCAGGAAGGTCTGTGAGACTCTTATCTCCAATTAACAACCAAAAAGCTGAAAGTAGAGCTGTGGCTCAAGTGGTAGAACCAAAGAAACTCAGGGACAGTGCCCAAGCCCTGAGTTCAAGCCCCACAACTATATGTAGGGGGGCTGCGTGGGGGGGGAATTACCTTGCAAATTTGGGACATGACCAGAAAAGTGACTGTAGGAAGTGAAACAAATTCCCACAGTGGGCAGAATCTTTTCTAGGTTCCTATTCCAATTCCATGTTGGAGTCTGATTGGGTAAAAAGGAGCGCAGCAGTGAATGCTGACTGATTAGCAAGGGAGCCCTGGGCTTTGTGAAGTTTTTAGTTGAGGTTTTGTGTCAGTACCTAGGGGATTAATTCAAGCAGCAATTGTCCCGACCCAAATTTAATTCTAGGGTACTGTTGGATGTTTCTTTTGTTGTGTTTTGGTGGGGGGGGGGGCGGAGAGTGGGATGGAGGAAGGGGAAGAATCTCTCCAGAGACTGTATCTACAAGACTACTAACCAGAATGGGCTGGCTGGAATAATACATATTGCTTCATTCTGGGCCTTTGTGACCAGTAAGCTACAAAGTTATTTGTTTACCTTGACTCATTCATTCCTTAGAACTAGTTGTTGCTGGTGGCTCCTAGTCTATAATCCTAGCTACTCAGAAGGCTGAGATCTGAGGATCACATTTCAAAGCCTGCCTGGGCAGGAAAGTCTGTGAGGCTCTTATCTTCAGTTAATCACTGGAAAGCTGAAAGTAGAACTGTGAACTGTGGCTACAAGTGGTAGAGTGCCAGCCTTGAGCTGAAGAGCTCAGGGACAGCTACCAGGCCTCACTACTGACAGAGAGAGACACTTCTTTCTTCAGACAGTGGTGGGAAGGTCTCAGAAAGGAATGGCTTATCAGGTTTGTTCAAAGTGTTCTCTTCTCCTGTGGGCTGCTGGAGACCTTTCCTCCAACCTAGCTTCCTAGCTGTGATGTGAGTCCCATGATATGGCTCAGATGTGACCCTAAGCAGCTTTCACACACCACCGCAGCCTAAGTCCCTTCCTCTTCCACTCTCCCTTCAGTAGAACACCTGTCAAATGTATTGGTCCCTTGTAGCAGCAGCTGGCACCAGATGGCATTTGTGAAATGGAGGTGACCAGCCTGGGACAGAATGCAAAGAGGAAATTAGGAGTCATGAGCTTTCATGATAAGAACCTGAAAGTGGTTGTATGTCTTCCCATGCCCTGGGACAATTCAGAGACAGAACAAGGCTGGGCTGAATTATCCGCCACACAGTTGGGTGAGAGTGATGGCTGGTCTTCTTTGAGTCTTCTCAGCAATCATCTGCTGGCCCCTGGCGGCTTTTGTTGGCTTGCTAGCCTGTCAGCTTGTCCTTTCCAAAGGTCATGGTGATGACAACCTGACGGAGGGCTGGATATAGGTGTGTATGTCTGTGCCTGGTTAGCAGACTGGCATCCCTTTTGAAGGTGGCTTGGGCCAGACCAGGCCTCCCAACCTCTAAGTTTATAAAGGTGACATTTAGTTAAAGAGAGGACAGAAAACACAGGGTGATGGGAAAAAGAAGAATTGGGATATAAGCTTCTCAGGAAAGCATTTCAGTCTCCACTGCCCGTGTACTGTCAACACTGCAGTCATTGAGGACATTCTTTGGGCATTCAGCTCATTGAATGCCAGTCATGCCCTTCCTGTTCTTGTGACCACTTTAAATGCTCTGGTATATTTTAAAGTACTTGCTGGTAGGACAATACCACCCATCACACCTCTTATTAACAGCCTCTGTCTCAGTGTTGAAGGGGGCAGAGGTATATTTAGAAAAACCACAGGACCAGCAGGGAAGCTGGGAAACTCCGTTTATTTAAGATGTTATGGAAGGGCCGGGAGTTTGGCCTAGTGGTTAAAGTGCTTGCCTAGCATGCATGAAGACCCGGGTTCGATTCCTCGGTACCACATACATAGATAAAAGCCAGAAGTGGTGCTGAGGCTCAAGTGGTAGAGCTCTAGCCTTGAGAAAGTCCAAGGACAGTGCTCAGGCCCTGAGCTCAAGCCCAGGACTGGCAAAAAAAAAAAAAAAAAAAAAAAGATGTTATGGAAGGTTTTGTCCAGGGGCTGGGTACCCTCCCCATGTCACTTCTGCAGGCTCCCATTTCTCCTGACTCCAAGTGGACGTTCTCCTGACTTTTCTAGCTGCTTTGGTCACAACCATAACTGCAGACTATAGAGGAGTTTTGTGGGGAAGCTGAGATTTGAGTGCATGCACATCAAGGCTGGGAACACTGCTGGTGACTGAGGTGTGACTCTGACAGGCCACCAGATGGCGCATAGGAGCCCCTTAACTGCCGCAGGGCTGGTGGCTCTGGAGTTTTGACTGCGGTGGGAACTTGCCTTAAAGAGGCCTGGTCCTTAAAGAGACAGTGCCGCACACCAGCAGGCTAGATCATTAAACCCCAAATGAAGCTCTCATCAATGGCAAGCGGCACTGGCCACGGTCAGAGGCTTCTTTGCCTTGCCTTCCTGGAGGTTGAGCCACCACTTCTTAGATCCTGTCTCCTTGATGGGGCTCAGCTGCTACAACTACACCCAGGCATGAAGAAGACAGGACCAGCCTGGAGGGTGGCGTCAGAGCTTTGGCAGAGCTGTGCAGGACTGGGATACATCTGCAGGATTTTGGCTGAAAGAGTAGGAGGCACAGCCAGCTTCAGGACACTGACTGGTGACCACCGGAAGACAAAGGGCCAGCCCAGGAGCTCTGACCCCTACTGGATTTGTCCTTGCTTCCTCAGAGCTGGGGAGATTGCGCACTGAATTTGGCGTCTGGGTCTCTGGGTTTGGGGGAATCCTCCTACTCTCTTCTTTGGCTGGCATCTTTCTAAACGCTGATGGGGCCTCTGTGGTAAGTAAATGAGGGGGGCTCTACACCCCATTGTTGAGCCTTCCTATAGGAAAATCGCTCGTGTTGACCCCTGGGTGTTATAATCTGAGTGGTGTGTGGTGAAGATCACTTTAACTGGGGCTTAACAAGAACCTCTCCCGAAGTTATTCATGCCAGCTGTTTCACCAAGATGCTGGATTCCAAGTGGTCACTGGCTTTAAGAAGAGGGCTTTAGCACAGCCCCTTGTGCGTGGGTATATGTGAGGACTATCACCATTGCTGGGACGTTGGGTAGCGCTGTGTGTTTTCGGGGCAGCATGTTGCTAAGTAGGCAAAAAGGGAGTGAATACAGTTCTTAGGGGTTCCGTCTACATCTTGTCAAAGATGCAGCTCTTCCAGCTAACACAGAACTTTGGTAGAGAAATGAATTGGAGATTAGTTCTATTGTCCTGCTGGGAAAGCCAGGAGGTTAAGAAGAAACAGCTAGGAAGAGGGCACAGGCCAGAATTGTGTCAATGCTTTTCCTTGACAGGTGATCCAGCAGAGGCCTAGATCACCAGATCCCAGAGCTGAGGGTGAATCTTACAGTAGTAAATGCTTTTTTATTTTGCCAGTCCTGGGCACTGAACTCAGGGCCTGAGCACTGTCCTTATGCTTTCCTCAAGGTTACTGCTCTACCACTTGAGCCACAGTACCATTTCTGGCTTTTCTATATATGTGGTCCCAAGGAATTGAACCCGGGTCTTCATGCATGCTAGGCACACACACTTCCACTAGGCCAAACTCCCGGCCCCTAGTAAATGCTATTTTATTATAACAAGAAAAGGGAAACAAAGCAAGGAACAGAACACAGGCTAAAGACCCCAGGATCTGCTGGGAAGCCATGTTAATAGTTTATTGGGGATGATAGGTCATCTGCCTGATAATAGGTCGTCTGCTTGACCTACATGCGTGCTCATCTTCTGCAGCTGTGAAAACAGGCTGAAAAGCTGAACCCTGGCTGAGGCATAATAGTAGGGGTTGGTGGGACTTGATATGCAGGAGACTGTCACTAGATTTCATTCAGCTTGTCTCTGGTGTCATCTGTCCTGTTGTAGTAGATGTGGTTTTCTTTGGGAACCAGTTTTCCTTTTGCTTAATTATTGGCGGCCCTTGGGGGTTCTGAAATAACCTTGCCTTGCCTTCTCAGGTAGCTCTGGTTTCTTCTGCCCTGCCTTTACCTTCATTTTGTTTACTCATTTGTTCACTCCTACGGCTCAATTCAGAGCTGCACACATGGACTGTGGGTTCAGATTCACTTAATTCCCAAGTGTCAGAATCGGCTAGCTGGTCAGCAGCTTAGTCTGTGTATGGCTCCATTTATTTTTCTGTGTAATGGAGACAATAGCAGCACCTAGCTCACTAGCTTATTGTGAAGATTAGGTAAGATGATCTGTGTGTGTCCAACACTTAAGAAACAATAGGGCTGGGAGTTTGGCCTAGTGGTAAAGTGCTTGCCTAGCATGCATGAAGACTCAGGTTCAATTCCTCAGTACCACATACATAGAAAAAAGCCAGAAGTGGTGCTGTGGTTCAAGTGGTAGAGCTGTAGCTTAAGAAAACTCAAGAACAGTGCTTCATGCCCTGAGTTCAAGCCCCAGGACTGGCAAAAAAAATATGCTAGTTATTGTTAATATTTTTTCACGCAGCATACATTTAAACAAACAGAACAGCCAGGATTTCATTCTATAGCCTCAGGCCTCATTATATAACCTCCTACCTTAGCTTCCTGAGTGCTGAGATTACAGGTATGTACCACTACACCTGGATCAACATGCTCCTTCAAACCTAGTATGTTGGAAAGATGATTGGGAAGCACAGTGTGTTGATAACTGCCTTGGAGATCTACCCGAGCCTCGTTCATCTGCCAGATCAAGACCCTACTGTGAAACTTGCAGATTCAGCTTTTGAGAGCTCATTGCTAGGACGGGTAAAAACTGGACTTTTTGTCATCACAGGCTTTCAGTTTTTCCATTTGTGTGTGGAGAGCCCTACTTCCCCTCTGCAGCTATGTATCTAGTCTTCTTATACACTCTTTTTTTCCCCACGTTCTTTTCACCAGCAGGGATCACTGGTTGATTAAGGAAGCAGGGACTCCTGGGGCCTTCCAGTTGGGCACTATCAAGTTGGGTTACTAATGTGAAAAGCAAAGAAGAATGGAAGTACCCAGTTTTGATTTAAGCATCATCATCCATCATCCTTTTTCATCTTGACTAAGTGTTTGGTGGGAGCAAGAGTTGATTGTTAGAGAGACAGTGAATAGCACAGCCTTGGGAATAAAAGCAGGCTGCTGCCTTCAGAACAGGGTCCATCTCTTTTCCACTCAGCCCTGCATCACTAGCGCAGCACTTCTGGCAGTGTAACAGACCCCTTAAATCCACTTTAATCCAGTGATTAGAAAGAAACAGACAGGTCATCACAGAGATGGAAGAGCAGAGGTCAGGCTGGAGGGCTGACCAGGGAGAGATGAAGAATGTTGGCCGCTAGCACTGGATGGAGAGGAGGGGTTTGGAGGAGGAGGGGGAGGAGGAAGAGGAGGAGGAGAAGGAGTGGGAGGAGGAGGAGGAGGAGGAGGAGATGTGATACTTGCTGACTCAGTGCCTTGGGGTACATGGCTGGTCCAGGCACTTAGCTGAATCAGGGAGATCTGTCCAGGAGAACACCTCCCTGCTGTTCTGACAGATTGGGGTTGATGGCTGGGGTTAAGAGCATTTCAGGGTAGCAGGCCTTAGGCAAAAAAGCAGAGAGTGACTCTTTTAACTCCTTCTTTCCTAGCATATTTGTTAAGATTTCTCCTGCCTCCCCACATCCCTCAGTACCAGACATCTCGAGTTGTCATTTTCAGTCTCCATGGTGCTCCAAGTCCCATCTACCTCTGTCTGTAGACTAGGTCAGAATCAGGCTGTGTAGTGGTAACATCTACTGGAGTCCATCCAACAACTCATCAAGGCAATCTTGAAGCAAATACCTTTTCCTAACTTAACACAGATCTGAGACAGTCATCTGGAGATGGAGCTGAGCTAGAAGGATGGTCTCTCATCTGGGAACTAGCCTGTATTTCCAGGGATCCCTGGTATTCTGCATTCTCCAGTCAGCTGACCGTCAGGGCAGTGTGCAAGGTTTTTCAGTACATTGCAGGATCTAAGTCCCAGCCCCCACTTAACTATCTGGGTGAGCTACTTAGCTATCCAGTACTTCAGTTTTCTCATCTGGAAAATATAGAAAAGTAAGGCAGTAGTGAGGTTCACAGTGAGCTTGTCCTTGTGAACAAATAAGATCCAAGCTGGTCATACAGCAGCATTCAGTGTCAGGTGTGAGAAGTATGGCTTCCAAGATGATCTCTCTGCCTGTTCTACACTGTGTTGTGGGAGAGGGCAGCCCAGGGCAAGATCTTTCAGAATGTAGAAGAAAGCAAACTGGCAATGCTGAGGAGAGCAACTACAACATTTTAGCTAGGGGAAAAAAATGCTGAAAATAGCTTGTTCAAGCCTTTGTAGATAAAAATGTAAAATGTATGCAAATGTATGTGACTCACACAGAAACATACATCCATGGCCTCCTCGCAGTCAGCTCCGGATGTTGCCATCAGGAAAATTCCCAGTACAGGGAGAAGGCCTGGGCTGCTAGGATGTTGATGCTGAGGAAGGGACAATGGCTTGCCTCTCCTGGGCTAGGGATCTTAGATAGTTGTAGTTTATGCTCCTGTTTCTACCTCTCTACTGGATTCTTGCCTTCTAAGAGTTCCGTGCCAAAAGAGAAATCCTTGGCCCTTCTCTACTCCTTCATCTGTTTCCTGGGAGAATCAATTTACTTCCTCTCCCATCCCAGAGCTCTATTTCTGGAGCATCTCATTGGAGATGTATGGTTCCTCCTGCCTAGCTTCAGGTACCTTCTTGGTCCTCCAAATCTTTGGTGTCAATCAGGGACAGTGGGAGGATGACAGCTAAGCAGGAAGTGGCAGCTAGACACAGATCCAGAGCCAGAAGGACTGGGAGCAAGAAGGCCTGAATGGACACAAGGCTGGGATTGCTCATGCTGCAGCTGTAGAGGCTCCCCCACACTAGAGCATCTTTCTTTGTACCTCACAAGAACTCAACCCACCCTTCTCTAGCCACCATCTCCCCTAGGGTAAACTCTAGGCAGCTTATAGGGCTTGTCACAGGCTTCCTTACAGCATCACAGGTGAGGGTTTACTTCTTCTTGTAAGAGCTAGATCTGTGGCTGTGGAATGATGGAGAGAGTGCCCGTGCCCTGTGTTCTGTTGATGTTAACAACACTGCCATCCACATTCAGGGTGAACTGAACTAGAGAAATGGGCCTGTTTTTCCCTTAAACCTGCCTGAGGATGGGTAGGATGGAGTGAGGACTGCTATGTAGTCGGAAATGCCACTGTACTGGTGAATAAGTGGCCCAGTACAGGGTTGCTTTGGTAGGCCCAGCTGCCTCTTTTCCTGGTTACTCTGGAAAGAGGCTGCTTCAGTCCTGGACTAAGCTGGCTTGACTTGCTCCTCACTCTAGTCCCTTCTCCAAAGTCCCTTGGCTCTTTGTGAGAGATGTGCAGGAGAAAAAAAAAAAAATCTTTGGGAAAGCTGTCAAAGGTCTCAGACACTTGAGGCCTTCCCCAGGCCACAATAACTTCACTGGTTCTGAGGGGGTAGAAGAAATTTTGTTTGTAAAGGCATCTTGACCCAGACTTCCCTCAACCTAGATGGGATTATACATGCACAATAAACCTCCCGCGTGACCCTAGGGGTCTCTAAGAGGGTTCCCAAAGGACCTCGGAGACCTTGAGAGCTTCTTCTGTACTGGGAGAGAGGGGAGAGCACATCTGGAAGGGGGTCTTTGCTCGCAGTTCCCTCCATGAACCCTTGCCCTGCTGCCTTTTTCTCAGCCACTGCGTCCTGGTGTGTGGGGCAGGAACTGACGCGCCGCGGTGAGGTCAAGGGTGTTTAAAAGAGAAAAGGAGCTGCTAAGATTTGGAAGGAAACCTTCCCAGGGCGGCCCATTCTTTCCACCAGCTCTCTGGCTCTTAACCCCATCAGTGCCGCTCCCCAGGCTAGCCTAGGGGAGGGGCCCGGCAGCTGTACCAGCCCCGGAGCTGCGCTTGGAGATCCTGGGGTGGCAGGTGATGTCACCCCTGCGGGGCCCGTAGGTCTCCCGGGTGTGCGGTTTGCCAGAATTCTGCCGAGGAGGGAGGGAGCCTGCGACTGGGCTGCAGCCGGGAGCCCTCGCGGATCACTCGTGTGCGTGTGTGTGTGTGTCCGTCCGCAGGGGCGCGGGTCGGGCCGGCGGGGGCCCGGGGGCTGCGCGCGTCACGCCCGTGCCGGCCCGGGAGGGGGTGCTGCCGCGGCGGGTGGGGGCGCGCCCGAGCCGAGCCTCGCGCCGATTGATTGGTCGCGGCCCCCGCCCCTGGTCGCGGCGCAGCAGCCCCCGGGAAGTTGCTAGTTGGCGCGCGGGCTGCGGGGCCGCGGTTCCTGGATCTGCAGCGCGCGGCTCGCTTGGCCGCAGCCGCCCCAAGGGTTCCTGAGGTGGTGGCGTGTGGAAGGCGAGGGGGAGGCGGGGGAATCGCTCGCCAGCCCGGTCGCCTCCTCGGCAGCTCCGGCCTCTCCTCCACCCCGGCCTCTCCGGCTCGCCGCTCCTCCCAGCTACCTGTTTCCCTGGCTTCCCCGCCTCCATCCCGCGCTCCCCAACTTCAGCCTCCAGATCTGGCCGCCCCTGCCGGGTCCCCTCCCGCCCGCTCCCTCCCTCCTTTGTTGTGCGATGCGGGTCGGGTTTCCGATCTGACCGAGCCGCCTCCGCCACCCCTGCCACCGCCTCCACCTCCGCCGCCGCCTCCACCGCGCGGAGCTGCGGGCATGGAGCCGCTCAGCCACCGGGGCCTGCCGCGCCTCTCCTGGATCGACACCCTGTACAGCAGTACGTGAGCGCCTGGGCTGGGGAGGCCGGGCGGGAAGGGACCCCGGGACCCCGACGCCCCTCGAGGCGCGCGGACGCCTCCCGCCCCCAGGTGCGGGTGTGGTGGGCGGGGAGGTGCGCCGGGAGGCGGGGGACCGGCGTGTGTGTGTCTCGAGGGCCCACTTCAGGTGGGTGGGGGGCGGTGGGCCCGCGGGTGTGAGGAGAGAACTGTGCCACCTTCTCCCACCTGTTGTGTCACCCAGCGCTCTGGGAGAGGGGAGAGTTCTTTTCTCCCAGCCCGGTGGCTTCCCTGTTCCGCGCCGGGGCTGAAAGGCCATTTTGGGAAAAGTCCTTGACGTTCGAATGTGCCTCCGCAGGGACGATCTGAAGCATGTTTGGGGGTGAGGGTGGGGTCGGTCTGGAAGCGAGTCTGTGGGTGCAGACCCCCCCCCGGGGACATTTAGAGGAAGGATCTGAAACACTGCCCTCCCCCACCCCCACCTCCTGGCAGAGCTACCTTTCCACCCCTTTGCTCATCTTCACTACCTCCCTCAAAAAATCCTTCTCGACTTCTCCACCCCCTCGTTCCCAAATTTGCTGCTGAGATCATGTGATTGCTCTTGCACAGCCGCGGGGGGGGGGGTGTTTAACTGATTGCTGGGACTTCCTTAGGGGGCTTGGGCCAAACTCCACCTCCACTGGGTTGGCTCAGGTGGCTAAAAGGGCCCCTCTGCCCACCTTTCCCTTGAGACTCTTGGCTCAGAGGGGTGGGTGGTCACCTCTTCAGTGGTGTAGGGAGAGGGGCTGGGAGGCCTCTGAGGAAGATGAGTGGATTTTTCCCTTCCTGATATATTTGCCTAGGGTCCACCTACCCTCCCTTAACATCTGGACTGAGTCCTGAGGCAGGAAGTGGATAGAGCTAGGTTCTGACCCTGGCTTGTTGGATGCCATGAGCAAGGGCATTTAAATAGTCTGGCTCTTATTCCTTAATAACAGTCATATTTGCCTAGTAGAAGGGTGGGGTGGGAAAAGATGATGCTATGAGTCTCAAGATCTGGCCCTAGAAGCTCTGCAGTACTCAGTATCTCTTTAGCCTCTCTTAAGGTTCATCATCCCCATGTTTTCTCCCCAACCCCCATCCTGCTTTCCTGTCTCCTCCTCCCAGAAGCTCTCCTTGTGATGTTTCATTTTGCTTTGGTTTTTCAACATCAAAGGGGCAAAACTAGGTCCCCTGGGCATCAGTCCTGTACCAAGCCCAGCCACTCCATCTGCTCCTTCCCAGCAGAAGCCAGCTTCGTTGGGTGAAGGTCAGGGCCTGTAACTGTGTGGTGTGTGTATGCACGCGTGTCTGTGTGAATGGGGACACACATCTGTTCTGAGCCCTGACACAGATCAGCCTCTGACCCAAAGGGAGGATTAATGACCTCTGCTTAGCTGCTCTCTTGCAAATGAAAGTCATAACAATGCCTCAAATTCACATGCTCCTCATGTTCCCGAATAATTCTGGCACTTTGCAAAACCCAGTACTGGTTTCCCTGTTTTCTACAGCATAGAATTTAATGGAAACACATCTCTGGCCTTCTCAATATTGCCGAGAAAAGCTCCCCCACTTGATCCAGCACAAGCCCCTTCCTTGCCCACCACTCACAGCCTGAAGCTGAGAAACAAAATTGCCCAAGGCTGCCTTCAGAATTCCTGACCAAAGGAATGCCAGAGAAGGGAATTGGGCTTATGGCTTCTTTTGAGGTGCCCTAAACCAGTTCTGGCTTGCAAACTGTCCACTCTGCTATCACCCTGGTGTCTGGGGCAGCTCGTTGGGGTGGGAAGGGATATGGGCTTGGCAGCAGTGTGTGGAGTCATGCTGGTAGTGTGAAGCTTCCCTGGGAGGTGCTGTGCAGTTATGTTTGGGCTGTTAGCCATCAAGTTCTCTCTTGACAAGAGCCTAAATTAAACAAACACCCAGGCTGTCATTTGCCTGACAGCATCCTTTCGAGGCTCCCAGAAGTTCCTCTGCCTCTCTGGAAGCTTTTGCTTTCGAGGGTCACAGTCCTGGGGTTCAGAATTGCAAATGACTCAGTAAAAGAGATGTAACCTTTACATTGCTCCTGTAACCGTTCTTCATAGCATTTCTTTATTGTTGTTGTTGGTGGAGATGATCTTGGGGCTTGAACTCAGAGCCTGAGTACTGTCCCTGATCTTTTTTTGCTCAAGACAAGTAATTTACCACTTGAGTCACAGCTCCACTTCTGGAGCTAATTGGAGATGAGTCTCATGGACTTTCCTGCCTGGGCTGGCTTTGAACCATAGCTAGATCTCAGGCTCCTGAATGAGAAGGTGTGGGCCTCTGTACCTGGCTTGATTATAACATTTCTTTCTGTGTGCCAGGTACATTATATAAATATAGATACATAACTAGGGGTTATTTGTTTATTTTGAGTCAGTTGTGGGGCTTATATTCAGGGCCTGGAGTCTGTCCCTGAAAGTTCAAGCCTTGCTTGCACTCTACCACTTTGAGCCACAGTGTTATTTCTGGTTTTCTGATGGCTAATTGGAGATAAGAATCTTATGAACTTTCCTGCCTGGACTAGCTTTGAACTGTAGTTCTCAGATTAAAATCTCTTGAGTAGCTAGGATTACAGGCATGAGCCATTGGCACCCAGCTGTATTACATATTTTCTACCCAAACACCAAACGTGAGAATTGAGCTCTATTAGATGAGGAAAGGGAGGCTCAATAAACTTAATTACCCAAAATCATATAATTGAATTCAGATTGTACCTTAGGCCTCAAGAAGGACCCCCTGAGTGTCTGCTAGATATATCTGAGTTTATCCAAACATGTGGGATGTTTTGGAATGGGTGAGACCAGTGTCCTAGATTTCTCTCGGAATGGTCCTGTAGGATAAGTGGCTTCAATGACTCTGCTTCCACCCTCATCCTGTGTCTCTTGTAGGATACACAGGCTAGTCCTGGTACCCAAGCAGATGGTTGAGGCTCCAGCTAAGCTCTCTGAATTCAGTTGCTATCTTCTAGCAAGAAGTGAGACTGTCCACAAGCCTCTTCCTTGCACCTTTCTTGTCTTTGGAATTGTTAGCCTATTCTTTATGGCTTCATCATCTGTTCCAGGAAGAAGGTGCCCACTTTCCCATAGGCTGATGGCCATTTGAGAAGGGGTAGGTGGAAAAATTTCTCTTCCCTATGGTAGACCTTCTGAAGAACTGTGGTAATAGTGATTTGTCTGACTCAGGGAGGTGGGTTAGAGCCTAACTGTGATCTGAGACTGATTAAGGCAGAACCCTTTGCACCTAATATACTAGAGTGGCAGATGAAGTCTCTAGCTATGTGTCTGCATAGGCAGCATGTTATAATGCCAGCTTCATGCCCCTCCTGAATGGCCTCTTTCCCTAGGCTGGCATGATTCTTTCTATGGTTTTCTTTTTCCTCTTAACTCTGTGTTTCACTAACCAATCCTTCCTACCTCTCTTTCTTGTCTTCTTTACCACGGGGTTAGGCTGGACTAATTCTGTGAAGTAACCCAAAAGTGGGGGGTGCTCTAAAACATCCCCTGTCCTTTGAAGTGGTATCAGCTGTCTAGATAAATATGGATGGAAATGGATATTTGTCCCGTGTGTGTGTGTGTGTGTGTGTGTGTGTGTGTGTGTAGTACTGGAACTGGAACTCAAAGCCTTGTACTTGCTAGGCAAGTGCTCTACCACTTGAAATATGCCTCCAGCCCTGATTCCTCTTCAAATGGGATGTCTTTAAATGCATATTCAGGATTGATTTAGAAGAGAGATTAGGGCTCTGTTTTAAGTCTTTTCCTTTCCATTTCCATTTCAGCCACTCTTTTGTCCCAAGAACTGATCAGTACTGATCCAAAACATACCTACCCTACTGAGCCAAGCAAAAACCTACATTTTCTTGGACCTCATAAGAGACAGAACATGACCATCTGTAGTTAAAAGCAGCCTGCCTTGTAGAGTTAATGTCTCTTATTCCAAGCTGCATTTCCAAAGGATATTTTTGTCCTTTATAATGTTTTCATGCCTGTTATAGCCATAGTCCCCATCCATGAGCCAGGAATACATTGGAGGCTGTAGAGACACAGCCCCATCTCTAGATGATCCCAGCCTGCCTCACTGTCTCATCTTAGTTTTACATTTGCCGCATCAAGGACCAGGCCTGTGTCAACTTGATCACATCAGTGATCAAGCATATCAGCCCTGATATGCTAACAAACACCTATAGATAAATGCCTTCTGTGCTCTGAATAGCCCTCATAATTTATTCCTTTTTATCGACACCAGCCCATATCTGTCAGTGCTTCTAGACCCTCAGAGGTGTGGTTGGGAGAATACTTAAGTAATTTATTCAAAAAAGTTTAATTTTTGTTGTTGTTGTGATTGTTGCCATTGTTTGTTTGGAAAAAGGAAGAAAGAATGGGAACATCCATGGAATTAGCTATAAGATACTTTTAAGGGGGTGTAAATGGGGGAGAGAAGTAATAAAAATCCATTCTGCCTGCCTGCCTCCTTCCCTCCCCACCACCTCTCTCTTTTGCCAGTCCCGGGGCTTGAACTCAGGGCTTGAGCACTGTCCCTGAGATTTCTCAAGACTAGCACTCTACCACTTGAGCCACAGTACCATTTCTGGATTTTTCTGTGTATGTGGTACCAAGGAATCAAACCCAGGGCTTCATGCACGCCAGTCAAGTACTCACCACCAGGTCAAACTCCCAGCCACCATTCTGCCTCTCTTATAATAGGTAGACTTGGACTGTTTTTTGAGGTATGATCTGTTTCCTAGGGTGATATTGGTAGCTGCTTTGTGCCCACTTCTCTGTAAAATGAGGCTGTGATGTCTTTCTGGGGTGTCATGTGGATTAATTAGTTAATGTTTATTAACTACTTTGAAGATGAACTTGTCAAATATCCAATTTATCAGTCCTCATTGAACGAGGATCCATGGAAGTGTTCCATATGAGTTCAGAATGACTGGTGGGGAGTTGATAAGTAATGTAGACTGATAGAAAATGGGGTTTGGAACAGCTCTTTCTCCCCCCCCCCAGCTTATTTGTGTGTGTGTGTGTGTGTGTGTGTGTGTGTGTGTGTGTGTTGAGTCTTATATAAGCTAGATAATTGTTCTACTGCTAAGCTACACCCACAGATTTTAAGGGGTATCTAGCCCTGAATATTGCTTTAACAGTTTTTGGTTATATGAATATGAGAGAAAAGGAAACTTCTGGGCTCTTGGCTCCTTTGACTCTTTGCTTCACCAGAAATCTTAGAAACCTGCTAGCTGGCCCATTCACAAATTTCCTGCTGTGTTCATGTGTTATTATAGTAGCTTGTAGTGAATTTGGAGACCCCCCAAGGGAGCCCTGTGTTTTGCTGGGGCCTGGAATTGGAAGGCTTACTTCACTGCAATGTTTGTACTGCAGCTGTTTGACTTAGCTTTGAGCCCTTTGGAGGCAAACAAGGAACTAGGTGGCTTTAGATGGCTTGAGGGCAATTTCACATCCTTCACCTCCTGCTAGGTCCTTGGTGATAGCATGTGAAGATGGTATGGATGTGGGGGTTGGGAGTATTTCCTCCTATGCTGCACCTACAATGTCTTGACACTTTTCTCTGGAGTTGTCTTGTACCACTGGGAGAAGCTTGCCTGTACCAATCTCTAGAACAAGCAAAGGGGAGGAGACTTTTTTTCATATGTGATGTTGGCCAGATTAAGCTTTGCTTTGTTTTGTTTTTGTTTCGTGAGTCATGAGGCTTGAACTCCGGGCCTGGAAACTGTCCCTATGCCTCTTTGTGGTCAAGGCTAACACTCTACCAAACTACTTCTCGCCTTTTCTGTTTATGTGGTGCTGAGGAATTGAACCCAGGGCTTCATGCTGCTAGGCAAGCACTCTACCTCTAAGCTACATTCCCACCCCCTTGCTTTTCTTTTCTCTTTTCTTCTTTTCCTTTCGAACTTGAGCTCTTTTGCTCAAGGCTAGTGTCCTAACACTTGAGCCACAGCTCTACTTGCAGAAAAAGAATCTCACAGATATTCCTTCCCTGGGCTGTCTTTGAACCATGATTCTCAGATCTCAGCCTTCTAAGTAGCAAGGATTATAGGCATGGACCACCAGCATTCAGCTTTGAGCTTGCATTTCTTTTAAAAAATTAGTTAAAAATTGTTCTGATACAGGTAATATACAGAGGTGTTAAGAAAACTTTCTTTTGGGTTATCATCCTGCCCTCATTCAGTTTTTCCCTCCTGTACCCACCCACAAGTTGAAAAGTTCATTTTCATTTTAGTATTTATTACCACTGCTGTATTCTGCTTGCATTTCCTTCCTTCCTTAGTTCCTTCCTTCCTTGCCTCTGTTCCCTTCCCATCCCTTCCCTTCCCATTCTTTCCCTTCCCATCCCTTCCCTTCTTCCTGCTTTCTTGCTTTTGCCAGTCCTGGAGCTTGAACTCACTCTAGGCACTGTCCTTGGGCTTTCCTCAAGGCTAGCACACTACCACTTGAGTTACAGTACCACTTCTGGCTTTTTCTGTGTATGTGTATGGAGGAATGGAATCTGGAGCTTCATGCATGCTAGGCAAGCACTCTATCACTAGGCCATGCACCTGGCCCTCTGCTTGCATATCTTAGGGTAACATTTGGTCAGCTGGAGTCCTAGGTACACCTGGATGGCAGCAGGAGTCTTCCAGAAGTTCTCAAAGCTTAGACAGAACTTGCTTTAGGTGCTGCAAATGGGGCAGCAGAAAGAAAGCAGGGCAAGAGGCAGACTGTAGACTGTACCCCAGATGGAAGTTGAGGGCAGATGGCCAGTATTCCCCTGTCCAAGGCGTTTGGTAAAGGACCCTTTGAGGTGAGACCACCTGGTACTATGGTCATATATGCATGGGGCAGCCACTTCTCTGAAAGATTCAGATTTAATTTGGTCTCCCCCAGTTCTGCTCTCCCCATGATTGATTCCTGTCTTCTCTCTATTTTTTGGGGTGGTGTGGTCGGTTGTGGGACTTGAATTCAGGGCCTGGGCATTGTCCTGAGCTTCTTTGTGCTCAAAGCTAGCACTCTACCTCTTAAGCCAGTTTTTGAGTGGTTAATTGGAGATAAGAATCTGCCCAGTCTGGCTTCGAACCTCTGTCTTTAGATCGTAGCCTCCTGAGTGGCTAGGATTACAGATGTGAGCCACCGGCAGCTGCCCCTGCCCCTGTCTTCTCCCCTTGCTCTTTCCACCATACCAAAACAAAAATGAATATGTGTTTCCTGGCTATACAGAAAAGGTCAGAATCAATCTGGTCTTCAAGAGATAGGGCTAGATCATGTGAACTTTAATGGTAACCAAACCAACAGGTATGACCATTGTTTTCCCTGGGGTATGGAGTGGAGCTGCCTGGAAGAGCCCAGAATTGACCTAGAGAGCTGTGAGTTTAGTTAGAGCTATTGGGGAATAATGTGATGATCATAATTACCTTCCTGGGATTGAAGGTTGGTCCTGTTTGTGTGCAGGGCTAACCCCTTCCTCCTGTGTATTGCCTCCCAGGCAGTAGCAAAAGCTTAATAGATCAAGATTACAGAGACTAAACATGTGGTGTAATGAAGCCCAGTTAGCTCCTGGACTGTGGTAGGAGTGGGAAGACAGGGAGGGGCAACCATACCCACCTCAGCAAATGATTTCTTCATTTGTGGTTACCCTGTCTAGCTGCATGGTATCCTGAACTTTTTTTTTTAAGGTATTTCCCTTGAAGGCATACTTTTAGGAGAAAGACCCCTTTGTGAGAGTTTTGGAGTCAGGGTGGCAGTGGATTCTATGTGATGGTATCCCAGTGTGGTCCTCTTCAGGAAAAGTGGGTTCTGCAGAGGTACAGAGAAACTTTAAGCTTGGGTCTCCCAGAACTACTGTGTCCAAGGAAAGAGAGAAATTCATCAGTACTGCTGGGCTTGGAGAAATTACTTATTTTTGTTTTGTCTAGGAAGAATAGAAATGGATATACAATTTGGTCAGCCCAATGATGTGTCAGGGTGTTATGCTAATTACTTTCTGTGCATTAGAACTGTAATCTTCAGATCTCAGCCTCCAGAGTAGCTGGGATAACAGACTAGAGCCACTGGCACCCAGCTAGTGGTTTTCTTCTCAGTTTGAGTAAGAGGAAATCGGGGCTATGGGAAGTTAAAAATTAATTCAAAGCAGATCTTGAGTTTCAGGTTGGCCTGATGCTAAACTGAGGTCCATCACCCTTGGCTTTCACAGTGGGGTATTGCGGGCCCTTGGCAGCTGGTACTTTACTGAGGCAGGGTCATCTGGTTCATTTCCAGCCAGAATGACAACTGTGAAGATTGTGTCTTGGCTCCTCCCCTGGTATGTGGGCAGCCACAAGGTGTTTTTTTGCAAGTGTTCGCAACTGGGCTGGCCATTCCTAAGGGGCTGATCCCAAGGAAATCTTCCCTTGTTCCTGGGGTCATTGGCTGGGGTCATTGGCTAGAATTGCTTCTTGGAAATGAGGGGCAGTGGAGGAGAGGGGAAGAGAGAGGCAGTGGAGGAGAGGGGAAGAAAGGGCAGAAGGAGAAACTAGGGTTTGTTGATGAGGATAGAGTGTAGCTAATGTGCAGTTTTCAGAGCAGAGTGGGGCCAGAAGCAAAGCAATGAGGACTGAAAGAACTTGGCAGCGCCCAAGCGTGTTGACCCTTCTCTCAAAACTTTTAAAATTCACCTCCACAGTTTTAGAAGGAAAATAAAGAGAGCTCTTAGCTGTAAATCAGGCCAGTGAGCACCAAGGTCCTTTGCCCAGGCCAAAGACAGGCTGGGCAGGGTTCCGTCCGACTGCTGTGTCTGAAGGCACCCGAGCACAGCATGTTAATAAGGGGATGGTGGTGTGATTTACCTCTCCCAGTTTCACTCCTCGCATCCACAAAGGCCTCCAAGTTGAAGCCCCTTGCTGAGGTATCTTAACTCTCTAAGGAAACCTGAGCTTGGGGGCCTACACCTTAGACTCTTTTAGGATATTGCAAAGAAGATCAGAACATTAGTGAGCAGAGCATTAACTTTGACCAAAAAAACCTCAGGAATAGAACCCAGGCCATGAGTTCAAGTTCCAGGACTGGCGTGAATGTGTACACAGACACACACGCACACACACACACACACACACACACACACACACACACACAGCAATATCATTAAATCTAGCTACACACTGCTGTTTTGGGTAGGTTCTTTTTTTACTTATATAAATATAAATTGTATCTTTTATGTTATTGTAAAAGTGTGGTTTCAATTAAACATGTCAGTTTGTGAGTATAATGAATATTGATCAATAGTAGCCCTTCTCAGGAGATTCTTATTTGAGACCTCTAGCATCTGTGTTTAACAAGAGTAGAAGATAGAAGGATGCTAAAAAAAACTTACTACTTACAGAGTCTGTAACTAGTGAGTTTTTCAGAAAAAGGAAAGCTTGAAAGCAATGGAGAAGGGTGATTGGGAATAGGTTAATGTAGTATGGTAAGCAAGTAGATCTTGATTAAAAAATTAATTAATTAAAGGCTCATTTCCCAATTTAAAAAAAAAAAAAGAAAAAAGCAATGGAATGGAAACCTAACGGGTACCAGGCTTGAGTTAGCAGTGTCACACTCTTGTTCTCAGTTAGGTCTCACAGTGTGTTGTGCAGCCTTTCTTCACTGTGACATAAAACCTGACAGACCTTTAAAGGAAGAAGGCATTCTTTTGGCTCAACCATGGTCACTTGGTTCCATGTTTCTGGGTTTATGGTACAGCAGAACATCATGGTGGAAGGATATAGTAGAGCAAAGCTGCTCACCTCTTGGTGGCCAAACAGCAGAGATACAGGTGGAGAGAAGAGGCCAGTCACACACCAAGTGACCTACTTCCTTAGCTAGACCCTGCCTCCTCATTTCCACCACCTCCCAGTACTGCCATCAGATGACGGCAAGTTCTTCAATGGATTCATTAGCCCTGGTGATATTAGAGCCCTCATGATTCAGTCACCTTTCCTGTCAGCTGGCAACCAAGCCTTCAATGCATGAGTCTTAGGAGACACTTCAGATTTAAACTAGAATACCCAATAACTCTGTGGAAGGTAACATCCTCAGTTTAATTTTGAGAAGGGGAAAGCATTGTGATTAGTCACTATTGGTGACTTCTGGCCACAGAGTACATGTCATGTCTGGCACAGTCTTTGCCCCTCTCCTTCCTAAATGGCAGAATCTTAGATATCCAGTCTTAATGAGTATGAAACCCATGCCCTCCCCACCCCTATTTCCCCTGAAGGGCTAACTTTGGTGTTAATGGAGCAGAAATGGTTGTTAATTGTCTAGTGTGCATCATTGAGAGGGTTAATGAGAAACCAGCTGGTGTGCCACCCAACCGTGTCAAGTTTTTATTTTTCTCTTTCTTTGAGATAGGGTCTGGTTTTCATTGTAGCTCTGGCTGCCCTGAGCCTCAGTTTCAGCCTCCCAAATGCCTGGATTACAGATGAGTACACACCTGGCAAGTACACACCTGCCACACCTGACTTCTGGTAATCAATTTTCAGACCCTGGGGCAGCTCTTGACCATATGTTCCCTGATGATGCCTGAACAATGAACACCAGAGGGGCAGGTCAGTGCTAAGTCTGTGCTATTTCTGGGTGTAGAACTTGACCTTCTGAGAGCAAAAAGAAGGGGCTGATTCTCCCTCCAGTTTTCTGGAAAGGAAAGAGAGGGACATAAATTTGTTGTCAGACAAGCTGTTTCTGGTCTGAGGACCCTTGTGTGGCTGGTCAGAAGTCACCTTGACCAGGTCCTGGAAGCAGGTGCCTGCAGAACCTTCCCCGACTCCTATCTCACTCCCTTCCAGTTGGCTCTATGTGTTGTGGACTAAAAATACTTAGAAAAAAAAGTATATGACGGGCCGGGAGTTTGGCCTAGTGGTAGAGTGTTTGCCTAGCATGCATGGAGGCCTGCGTTCGATTCCTTGGTACCACATACATAGAAAAAAAGCCAGAAGTGGTGCTGTGGCTCAAGTGGTAGAGCTCTAGCCTTGAGAAAGTCCAAGGACAGTGCTCAAGCCCTGAGCCCAAGCCCAGGACTGGAAAAAAAAAAAAAGTATATGAACTGAACATGTGCAAGTTTTTTCTTTTCTTCTTGTTATTCCCTAAGCTACAGAAAGGAATAATGAGCTAAATTCACGTTACCTTATCTGCCTTTCCTTTTTTCTTTTCCTCAGAAATCTTCAGTGGGTATGTATTTCCTCTCCTATCACATCCTCCTTCCAGACTTCCAGATCCTTTTTCTCCCCCTTGGTGGTAGGTACTAGAATTTGAACTCAGGGCTAGGTTTTTGCAGGAATGCTAATAACAGCTTGAGCCATGTCCCAGGCCCCCATGGGATTGTCTTGTTATCCGTTCCAATTCCCAGCAGCCCAACACATTTCTCTTCTTGTAGCAGGTGCAGCAAGGCCTTCACCCTTCCACATCAAATCTGTGCTCTGGTGAACTCCCCAGTTTCTAACCTCAGCTCAGCTACCATGACCTCCAGGAGGTTCACCTGGCCTGATTGTAGTACTCACCTTGGTGAGATTTCCCAGCTCACAATTTTCTTGCTCTGTACCACATCACTTAGCACTTTCTTACCTGTTTTCTACCAATTTTGTTTACTTCTATCCTGTTTTATACCAGTTATCATTTCTTCTCTGCTAGACTCCGAACTCATTTGGGGCATGAAGAAGAATAACCAAAGCTGTATTTCTGGGATGCCAGGCACTGTTCCAAGGACTTTTTTTTTTTTGCCAGTCCTGGGCTTGAGCTCAGGGCCTGAGCACTGTCCTTGGACTTTCTCAAGGCTAGAGCTCTACCACTTGAGCCTCAGCACCACTTCCGGCTTTTTTTTTGTATGTATGTGGTACCGAGGAATCGAACCCAGGTCTTTGTGCATGCTAGGCAAGCACTTTAACCACTAGGCCAAACTCCCGGCCCTGTTCCAAGGACTTTTTAGACATTCTGTTTAATCTTCACCTACTCATGTAGATCCCAGTTATTTTTATTCTTTTTTTCTTTTTGGTCATCATGGGGCTTGAGCACAGGGCCTAGGTGCTGTCCCTGAGTTCGTTTGCTCAAGGCCTTGAGCACTTTGAGCTCTACTACTTTGAGCCACAGCTCCAATTCCAGCTTTTGAGTGGTTCACTGGAGATAAAAAGCCTCAAGGGGACTTTTCTGCCCAGGCTGGCTTTGAACCATGAATCTCAAGCTCAGCCTCCTGGGTAGCTAGGATTAAAGGCATAAGCCTCCAGTGCCCAGCTTTTTATCCATTTTTATGAAGGAGGACACTCCATCTCCAGCTTCTGGGGGCGGGGCACAGTTAAACAGTTTCAGTAGATCACAGTCTAAATTTCCTGTGCATTTTCCAGTACCTGTTCAGGGATAGGGTCCTGGCATCTATATGCTTGAAAGTTCCTTAGCTTGTCCAGATTGGGAAGCTGGGGCACTTTTCCCTTCCCTCCACCTGAACTACGTTCCTATGAACTAAATTGACATGACACAGACAAACGAGAAAAAACACTTTAATTCTATGTATGGAGTCTCACAGAATTTGAAACTCACTCAAAAAAGGCTCTGATGATTGAGGTGTGTGTGCATGTGGCCCTTTCTACCTATGGATTCAGCCAATCACTGAATATATATATATATATATATGTATATATATATATTTTTTTTCCAGAAAGCAACTGGGTTGGTATTGAAGACATACAGGCTTTTTTTTGCCTCCTCACCACTTTTTGAATCACATACTATTACAGCCATTACATAGCCTGTATGTTATATTTTGGATGATATGCAATATAGAGACGATTTAAAGTATACAGGAGATTATTTGTAGGTAATCTGGGCTTCGTTGTTGTTCTGAGTTGTTTTGCAGTATGAAAGATAGAACTCAGGACTTGGTGTATGCTAAGCACATGCTCAGCCTCTGAGCTATCCAGTACGTGTCTGTGTGTGTGTGTGTGTGTGTGTGTGTGTGTGTTTGCTGAGTATCAACCCCAGAGCCTTATGTTTGTAAGGAAGCTCTCTATCCCTGAGCAATATCATTTCCTCCTTATAATATTTTCCATAAGGGATCTGAGCAGCCAACGAATCTTCAGAAGCTCCTGGATCCAGTCCATTATGGATATCAATAGTATTACTACAGCATCCTGATCTATAAGGAAAGAATGGAGCAGATGACAGCATAAATTATGGGGGTTTGAGGAGAGGAATTGTTGGGTGAATTGTTGGATGCTACTCAGAGGGAAACTCTAGGATAACGTAAGTCTGGAGCAAGCTTCTTCCTGATACAGTTACTTTTACTAAGTAGATTTCCTTTGTAGCTGGAAATTTCTTTTAAAAGGACAGCTTTATAGAACTATTCCCTTGTCTATAGTGGCTCAGAATAACTAGCTCAAACTATGCCAAAGGAAATATATTTTGGTGTGGCCTAGTCTAGTTTCCTACAATCATATTTTAGGGTAGTTTGTCCTGTACCCTAATATTCATCTGAGCCACTAAATGGTTGAGGAAGCATGCTAGGGGGCTGAGATCCCTAAGCACAGGGCCAGCTAAGAGAATCATGTGAAGGGAGGATGAGAGGTTGGGGAAGTTAGGAGTGAGGGTAGCAGAAGGGAGGGATCAGACCAATGAATGTTCCACTTGAGCCTTAACTCAGGGCTTGCCCAAGACAAAAGCCTATTAATCACCTGTGTGTCCTGAGGTGCAAGTCCACATTCTGATTCTGCAGGGGGTGGTCCAGCCTCCCGGTCTGCATTTGCTAGGAGCTATCAGTGATGCCCAGATGTTCACAGATTGGGAGGGAAGAACCTCTATACTCTGGCAACATATATTCCAGCCTTAATTCAGTTTAACAGATTCTAGCATCTCTCATCTTTCTCCTTCTGGTGAGCTTAAGACCTTCACTTCTGGCACAGGAACTGGCTGTAACATGAGACTGGCTCAACACTGACTCTTGTACTCATTTGAGACATACTATTGCTCAGGGTAGGTCAGTGCCTCTTGCCCATTCTATTCCTTTCCCTAGTAGAACATCCTGGACCTTCCTGGGACTGGTAAAGATGAGGCCAAAGGTCACCTCCTTGTGCAGTGACCGAGAGTTTATGTTCTAGAGGTTTCTGGAACTCTTTCATGTCCTTGCTCACATCAGATCAGCCTTGGTCCCTGGGGCTTGAAGAGAAACCCAGAATCAGGTGACTTAATTGGCCTGCTTTGAACATTTGTTGTTCCTTGTCACCTTTGAATAAAAATAGAGCTGAGAATGATTGAAGTGAAACACCACCTTGGAGTGGAGCAGAGGTGGGGGCCTTCCCATGGAAGTGTGCTGGGCACTGCTCAGTGGTGCTGTGCCCTCGCTGTGGAGAGGCCCTTGTGAGCTGGACTGTGTGTGCTGTGGTCTTTGCCCTGCCTGCCTAGACTGCAACAGAGCTACTCTTGCTCTGAAGTTTCAGTCTTGGCTGTGAGACTATTTCAAGACTTCCTGTGGCTTTCTTTTGTAGCTTCCTTAGTTTTCTCCTGGGCTCTATGTGTTGAGGTCCCGGAAGGGCTATGGGTACCACCCTAGCTGAGTGCTGCCCCTCTGGCACCTCTTGCCTTGGCTACCTGCCTATCCTACTTGGCTTCTTAGCACTCTATTTTGGTAGAACAATAGTTCCTTCTCTCTGAGAAATGGTCCTTCCTATACAGCCCCTCCAGGGGCTGAGGAGCAGGCTCTGACTGAAGGCACCCATGATACCAGGACTTAGAGTATGGCTGGTGGGGGCATATGGCCTGTGAATAGCTACTGGGACCATTGCCTTGGCTATTTGCCTATGCCATCGAGTTGCATTCCTTCATCTTTAAAATGAGAACCACCTTACCATCCCAGGAAGATTTGCTGAAATTTTTTTCTGAAACTTTTAATAATAAAATAAATAATATTATATTGTGCTAGGTCTGTGATCTCAGGTATTCTTAAGGCCAAGGCAGAAAGATTTCCTGAACCCAGGAGTTCAGAGCTAGCCTGTGCAACATGTCAAGACTCTCATCCTTCAAAAAGACAAAGTCTGGGGATATGTCAGGTAGTAAAATACCTGCTTAGCAAGTACAAGTACTGAGTCCAAAACTCAGTACTACCAAAAAAATAAAACAAAGAAACAAATAAAACCACCACCACTACAAAACCCCAAAGTAGCCTGTCAAAATTCCAGGAGAATTGATATGGTGGTGCATTCCTATAATCCCAGAACCCAGGTACGAGGCAGAAGGAGTAAGAGTTTCAGACCAGCTTGGGCTACGTAGCGAGGTCCTATCTTCACAATAAAACAAAACAAAAGCTTTACAAAATAACCAGAATGCTAAGTGAAAATAAAATTTTAGGTAGACTCAATTCTTTCATGTGTGTGTGTGTGTGTGTGTGTGTGTGTGTGTCCTGTGTCTTGTGTTTTATCGGATGTCTTTACTATTGGATTAAATAGTATGTATGTAACTTTGTGGGGGGTGACCCATCAAGATGTTCCATGCTCATTTCATTTCTTTCCCCCTCCACTTGTGTTACCCTTCTCCCTCCCCAGAGACCAGGCTGATGGGATGTTTCATAGAATGTTAAGACTGTTTCTTATAGAGTTGACATAAAAATATTGGTATGATTAATGGAAAGATGCCAGTGGTATGTGCTGAGCAACCTAGGATGTGTTGTGTATCCTATATTGTTCTAAGCATTTACATGTAATACATGTAATTAACTCCCTTTTCATAACAAACTCCCTCTTCTCTACATTACAGAAGAGAGCACTAGGGCACAAATTAGGTAAGCAATGTTGTTCTCAGTCTTAACCAGGACATTGTATGATTGCTGCATCTTGTTTACCAACTGCCACAACTGAAAGAATTACAGTGTTTTTCAAGGTCAAGGACATGGAAACCTACAGGGATGGTTTCACAAAGCAGGTGCTGATGCAGCCTGCTCCCAGAAGGAGGTGTGACTTCCTGGGCTTCCTGTGATCCTTACCTGGAGAGAGGGCATCCAGGCATAAGGAGTTGCACAGAAGATTCTATCTTCCTGCCTTTACCCTCTGGTGGTTGTAGAGATTGGCCATAGGCAGACAACCCCAAATATCCTGTGTGCTAGGAGTGTCCCTGAAGTGAGTGTCCCTAAATGGTTAGCCTCTGGGCATGTTTATGGATCATGCCTGAAAGTTCTAATTTGTTTTTAAATTTTTAACTTAAAATACTTTAAAAATTATACCACTGAACCAGTGCTGGTGGCTCATGCCTGTAAACCTAGTTACTCAGAAGGCTAAGATCTGAGGATTGTGGTTCAAAGACAATCCAAGCAGGAAAATCTGTGAGACTCTTATCTCCAATAAACCACTCAGAAAAAGCTGGAAGTAGCCCTGTGGTACAAGTGGTAGAGCACTAGATTTGCGCAAAAGAAGCTCAGAGACAGTGCCCAGGCCCTGAGTTCAAGCCCCAGGACCAGAAAAAAATAAGTAGTTAGGGGCCGGGAGTTTAGCCTAGTGGTAGAGTGCTTGTCTAGCATGCACAAAGACCGGGGTTTGAGTCCTCAGTACCACATACATAGAAAAAGCTGGAAGTGGTGCTGTGGCTCAAGTGGTAGAGCTCTGTCCTTGAGAAAAAATAAACACAAGGACAATGCTCAGACCCTGAGGTCAAGCCCCAGTACTGGCAAAATAAATAAATAAATAAATAAATAATCATATCACTGTGGAATTCCTTCTTTTTCTAACGTCATATGATTTCCCAGGCAGACTTTTTTTTTCTGGACATGGGTGGGTCACACCTATAATCCTAGCCACTCTAGGGGCTGAGATGTGAGGATCAAGGTTCAAAGCCAGCTCAGAAAAAAAGTCTCAGATTCCTGAGACTTTTATCTCCACTTAGCCACGCAAAAAGCTGAAAGTAAAGGTAAGTGTGGCTCAAGTTATATAGCAAAAGAGCCAAGCAAGAATGCAAGGCCTTGAATTCAAGCCCCAGTACCAGCACCAAATGGATAGGTGAATGAATAATGTAAGAAATTATTAGAAAATATGAAAATGAAAGAGAATCATTTGCCACTGTCTCATCATTATAAAAGATCACCTCCTCTCTGCACTCTGCTGCTCAGGATCTAGCCGTACAGTCCACCTAGAGTCCAGAGCATGTCAGAAACCTCACAACCCCACCTGTGAATGCTCATGGCCAAGGCAAAGAAGGAAAAAGAGAAGAAAAGGTGGAAGGAAAGGTCTGGAAAGCCAACAGGTGGCACTTTCCTCTTTCCCCACCTGGCTCACCTGGCTTCCTAGATCAGGTTGAGGTGAGAATTAGGTATCAGCAGCCTGCAAGGCACCGCCTAAATCCTATTCCCAGCTGTGACCAGAGATCAGTTTCTACTGTGCTCAGGTATTAACAGCCAGCTCTGCTTGGTCTGAAGCTCAGATTCCAAGGCTTCCCCTAACCCTCCTCCCACCTCAGGCCTTTGTAGCCCAGCTTCTTCTTAAGGACTTTGTTTCTGGTTTCTCTTCCCAGCTCCTTCTTTTCCCTTATCCCCTGTCTGCAGCCCCCCAAGGTCTCTATAGTAAACGCTTATTGGGAAGCTCAGAGAAGCCCCAGTCTGTCCATCAGGAACCCAGGACCCCCTCTTGGGGTCCCTCACTACCACATTCATCAGAGTACAACAGAACAAGATAGCACAAGTGAGGTTGGGATTTAGGGAGCTTATAACAGGGCAGTGATCACTGTATGGGCAGGGTGGTTACAGGATCTGGTGGTTTCCAGACGTAGAGACCGAGGCTGAGGTCAGTTGGTGCCAATAATAGAACACACTGCCTGGGTGGCCCACAGGAAGGAGTTGGGGCAAAAAACAAGGTGGAGCTCTAGGAAACCAGCCTGTATCCAGACCAAATCATTCTCACCCAGCTTGCACACATCCTAACATGAAGGATATAATTATCATGTGTGTGTAAAAATAAGCTAACAGGGCAAATATTGATTGTGTGTGTGTATATATATATGTGTGTATGTATGTATGTATGTATAATTTTATTTATTTTTGTTTATGTGGTACCAAGGAATTGAACCCAGGGCCTCATACATGATTGGCAAGCACTATACCACTAAGCCACATTCCTAGCCCTTGCTGTATATTTTGACCATCCTATTTATACCACAACAGGGCATAGTTGCAGTTAGTGGTGAGTACTGGCCAACTGGGCACCTACTCTGACAAACTTTACATTCTTTTGCTGGAAAACTCTAACCCCTGCAGATAAAGAGGCACTGCAAAGCCAGGCTTTAAATTCCAAAGCCCCCACTTAATGTCCTAGGACATCTGACATGTCATTTAATGAGTCTTTTCAGCAGTCAAATGCATCCCATGGGATAGGGTTGGGGGCCCAGAAGAGGATTGGATGCCATAGGCTAGTGATAAGGTGTTTACAGGACCTTGGCAGGCATTCTCAGCCCAGCTGTAAAAAGCCTTGAAGTCTGATGGCTGAGGCTTCCTGGAAAGCTGCCACGGAGGAGGTAGATTTGGGGCCCTTTGTCTGTGTACCTGAGAAAGGACAGCATGGCTGGTCTGGGAGTTCTGCTTCTGTAGAAGTCCTAAGGAACCTAGCTGGTCTGCATCCTTTTCCCACACAGCAGCACCCCCTGGAGGCTGGAAGGTAAGCTACAACCCTATCTAGTGACTTCATTGGACAACTGACCTTCTCAAAGGACTTTTATATAACTGGCTTCCTTCTTGAAGCCAGGATCTTGTTAGGTCTTAGTCATTTGCAATGGTATGTACTCCATCTGCCCTCCTGTGCTTTAACTGTGCTCCTGGGGTGGCCACTGCTGGAGCCATCTGTTCCTCTTCCACCCCTAGAGCTTGGCATTCACACCATTGGGGTTTTGTAAACTCACCACAGAGGGTAGAAATATGTCTATTTTGTCTCATGACTTCAGTTCTTGGAGATATCTGAAACATGAGTTAGTTGGTAAGGGAGGAAGGGGAGGGGACAGAGGAAAGGAAAGGAAAAAGAAGGAAAGGAAAGGAAGGAAGGAAAGTAGGAAGAAAGGAAGGAAGGAAAGGAAGGAAGGAAGGAAGGAAGGAAGGAAGGAAGGAAGGAAGGAATATATATTGGTCTGGATACACTGTTCTCCTTGGAGCCAGAGAATATTGATGTACATGAATGTTGATGGTGTGAATATCGATTTGATGATGCTGTTACATCTTTAATTCTCAGTTTCCTTATCTGTGAGTTTATAGTTTGTGCTTACTGGTGAGGTTTCAAGGCTGACTTCAGTTAATGTCAGTCATAGAACACGTGCTTGGACTGTAGGAAACACCCATTCAGCCAGTTTTCACCCTTTAGCATTCATGTGATCAGAGGTACTGTGAACACAAGCACTTAGTGTTCTGTGCCTAACCATATTTGTCTTCTCTCCAGGGTCCTTCTCTCTGTCCAAGGAGGGACTACTGTGGGTCCCTCTCCTCTAAGGACAGCACCATTCTACTAGCAGTGGTTTCGGTAACACAGACCTGCTGCTTAGGGGTGGTAACCCACATTTCTTGGTTGTGGGCTTCTATGAAAACCTGTTTCTGAGACATCGATCCCTAGATCTCTTCCTTAGCATCAAAGATTCTGGAAGAACACTGAAAAGAGCCAAAATGTACAAACATGTGCATACATATACATATATAGGTATCCATATATATGTGCATACATATACATGTGTATATGCATATTTTGTTGTATAGCTCAAGCTGGCCTCAAACTCATGATCCACCAGCTCCAAATGCTGAAATTACAGGAGTGTACTACTATGCCAGATTGTTGCTAACAACAACCAGAGGCAGCATGACCAGATACCAGACTGAAGAAAATTAGAAAAGACAGACAGACAGAGACAGAGATAGACAGACAGACAGAGAGAAAGGGAGACAGAGACAGAGAGAGAGAGAGAGAAGGGAAGAAGAAGGAGGAGGAGGAGGAGGAGGAAAAGAAGGAGGAGGAGGAGGAGAAGGGAGAGAAATGAGATGGGAATCAGTAGGGACCAGGAGTCCCAAGGTTCTCTGGCACTTGAGCTCCCACTCTCCATAATGAAGCATATTTATTTGGGTTTACATAGGGAAGGTTACCATGAATACATGTAAAACATAAAGCATCTATATTAATATTTCAATCAGAGTGAAAACAGGGTTTGTAAGAGACACTGGTTTTCTATTCTTTTGTGTGTGGGGGTGGGTCATGGGGCTTGAACTCAGCCTGGGCACTGTCCCTGAGCTCTTCAGCTCAAGACTACCACCCCACCCTTGAGCCAAGCCCCACTTCCCATTTTCTAGAGGTTAGTTGGAGATAAGAGTCTCCGGTCCTTTTGTGCCCAGGCTAGCTTTGAACCTTGCTCCTCAGATCTCAGCCTCCTGGGTAGCTAGGATTACAGGCGTGAACCACTGTGCCTGGCTTTTTAATATGAGGTTAATTATTATTATTATTTTTTTTTTGCGTGAGGCTTGATCTCTGGCCTGGGCGCTGTCTCTGAGCTCTTCAGCCCAAGGATACCGTCCTGGTTGCCTATTCTTTTGAAACAGGAGACTGAAGCCCACAGAAAGTCCAGATGGGATGTCCACTTATCTAGCCCAAGGTTAAGCTGTCAAGGTCTTTTGTCCAGCCTACAAGGTCCCTAACATAGCTGCTAGCCTTAAAAGGGGCGGGAGGGGGGGGGAGTGAGTGACAATCTAGTCTCTTAACCCTCTCCAGAGCTGTTTTAACCCTTCCATGGCCAGCTCTTAGTTTTCCAAGTGCTGTCAATATGGCATTCCAGCCTTTGAAACTTCTTCCACGTTTCACAACTCAGCTTCAAAGTTCCCTACACCAGACCATGCCCCTAATATTAAAGGGTAATAATTGTCATTGTCTTTATTGAGCACTTACTATAGATGACTCCTGCCTACTTGAGACTCTTAGAATCATGAAAATCCCCATGACTAAAATAGCATTTTAATATAACTGGTTTAGTACAATTCTGTTACCCCATGTATTTTACTTTCATGCATTTAAAACATTCTTTAGAGAAGGATATATTATCTTTCCTATCTTTTCTCTGGATTCAAGGAATATGGTGTTCAGGGTTCCTACTCATTAGGACTGAAGACTGTGAACCTCAGGTTTCCTGTGCTTAGAGCAGAATCCAGTCTTTTCTGGGTCACTCAGGGCCGTGGGGGCTACAGTGGCCTTCATAGAACCTGGAGACAGGAGACTGGACTTCATTCCAGCAGCTCTGTTCCTTCCTGATTATTTGACCTCAGATAGGTCTTTGGTACCCTCTGTAACATATAAGGACTGGACTACACTACATGCATTTTGTTTTGGGTGGGGGGTGTCAGTCATGGGACTTGAACTCTGGGCCTGGGTGCTGTCCCTGAGCTCTTCAGCTCAAGGCTACTGCTCTCCCCCTTGACCCACAACACCATTTCCAATTTTTTGGTGGTTAATTAGAGATAAGGGTCTCATGGACTTTTGTGCCCAGTCTGGCTTTGAACTATGATCCTCAGATCTCAGCCTCCTGAGTAGCTAGGATTACAGGTCTGAGCCATGGTGCCCTGTTGTCCCTGAGGTTTTTGAGCTCAAGACTAGTGTTCTACCACTTTGAGCCTTAGCTGTTTCTGGCTTTTTTGGGGGGGGAGGGGCGGGGGTTTGAGGGGAGGGAGAGGAATAATTGGAGTTAAGAGTCTCAGGGGCTTTACTGCCTGAGTTGGCTTCTAACCTCTCTCCAGAGATCTCAGACTCCTGAGTAGCTAGGATTATAGGAATGAACCTCTGGATTACTAAGGACTAACAAGACCAATGTGCATTTGCCCTCTATATCACCAGTCCTGAGAACCTGCTATGTGCCTTGCTGTGTTCATTTGCTTACAAAAAGCACCACTGAGGTGCTCAAACCATTGGAATGTGTTGTCTTTCAGTTCTGGAAGCCAGAAGTCTGAGGCAGCAGTGTCAGCCAGGGTTGATTTCTTCTGTAGGTGTGAGGGAAATGGTGCCCATCCTCTCTTCTCCTTGCTGTGGGTTGGTTGGGGGAAGTCTTTATAGATTCGCCAGCTCCATCATCATCTTATCTTCCGTGTGTTTCTGTATTCACATTGTACACAAGCAGGGCATGGTAGTACACATCTGCCATCTTGGCATTACAGAGGCTGAGAAAGATCTGAGTTCAAGGCCAGCACCAGGCCATACAATAGGATCCTGTCTCAAACTAACAAGAAAAGAGAAAAAAGACTCATGTTTGGATTAAGACTGGTTCTGATGACCTCAAATTAACCTGATTGCCTCTATAATGCTCTTGTTTCCAAATAAGGTCACATCCTGAGATACTAGAGTGGAGACTGTAGCATTTTTTCCTTTTTGGAAGGGGGATACATTTCAGCCCACATGCATTGTTCTTTCCTGTTGCAGTCAGAGGTGTTCTCTGTCTTGAGTTTCTTCTTAGTCATTCCTTCATCTTTGCTTTACTACATGAGTATGTGTTTCTCAGTAATATAACTGTAGTTTTGCCTATAATTTATATAAATAGAATCATAGTATATTTCTGTGACTTGCCTTTTATCTGCTTTAAATTATGTTTTGAATTTTTTCTTTGTTCTTGCCTATAGCTCTAAATTATTCATTGTCAAAGCTGCCTAGAATTCCATTGTAAAAACTACAACTTCTCACATTTTGAGACAAAAATCCAATAGTATTTGCTCTTACATTATGTATAAACTATATACATGTAAAGACATACATCCATGCATATTCATATAAATACACATATTTGCTCTCTCTGTATATGAATGAAATATGTTTTTTTTTTTAAGTCCTGGGGCTTGAACGCGGGGCCTGCTGAAGTCTTATCACTCTACCACTTTGAGCCGCAGCACCACTTCTGTTTTTCTGGTGGGTTAATTGGGTCTCATGGACTTTCCTCCAGGACTGACTTTCTACTGAGATCCTTACTTAGATCTTAGCCTCTTGAGTAGCTAGGATGATAGACACGAGTCACTAGCACCTGGCTGAATTAGAACAAGAGCAACCCTCAGCAGGTAAAATACTTCTTGGTAAGGGCTGGAGGTGTAGTTCAGCAAGGCCTTAGGTTCAACTTCTAGCACTTAAAAAATAAAAGAAAAAAGGATAAATTCTTTTGCAATCCATTCCAAAAGCTTGCCCAACAAACCGATTGTATCAGCCACTAATGAGTCACCTTTCTGTGGAGAAGAACACAGGGCTGATGCACCCCATCATGTGTCATTTGTCTACTTTGGTGGCTCTGGTTCTGTGCCTAGACCATGACCCTCACCAGCTGTCTGCCTGAATACCCACTGACATGAGCCCACCATGCTTGAAGGTCTTTATTCTTCCATCTGTCCCAATCATCAGCTTCTCCCTCTTCCTGCTGGGTATGCTGTCGTTGTGGCTTTGCCCTTGTGATTGCTTTGGATGGAGAACCTAGATACCTGGGTATATTTGAAGCACGTGCACCTTGATATTACTGATTCAATCCATTAGAAACCATTCTGGAACCAGAATCCTGGGCCCAAACTGGGCTATTCAGCAGCAGACAATTGATCTCTTTGTACCTCAGTTTCTCTATCTGTATAATAGGGATAACAGTAGTAGCTCATGGCACTGTGTCACGATAAAACCTATTAATTTATTGTATATATGTGGTTTGTTATTTTTTACTAACTCCGCCTCTGCATAAGGATCTGCTGAAACTGTTTTAATGCTTTGCTAGTATCTATAGCCACATGGCTCCATTGGGAAGAGGTCAAACTCTTGTCTAAAAGGAAGGTGGAGGTGTGTTGAAGAACTGGTTCTAGATTCACGCTAGTATACTAACCAGCAATGTGGCCTGGAACATGTTACTGTTTTCTTCCTGGGCCTGGCTTTTCATTTTTCTTGCAGTAGTCTTAGAAGCATAAAAGTTTAAAATTTTCATGATGTGCAGTTTATATTTTCTTTGCTTAGAACTTTTTGCTTATGGTATCATATATAAAAATTATTTGTCAAATAGAAGATTGTGAAGGTTTACTGTTGTTTTCTTCTGTTGTATAGCTTTTTCTCTTACATCAGATCTTTCATCCATCTGGCTGGTCAGCCTTACTTCCTTCTTTCTTCCCTCCCTCCCTCCCCTCCTCTCTTCTCTTCTCCTCCTCTCCTTTCTTCTCCCTTTCTTTTCCCTTCTCCACTTCTCCCATCTTCTTCCCTCCCCTTATCTCTTGTCTTCTCCCTTCTCCTTCCCTCCTCTTCCCTCTCCCCTTCTTCCCTTCTCTCTCTCTCTCTCTCTCTCTCTCTCTCTCTCTCTCTCTCTCTCTCTCTCTCTCTCTCTCTCTCTGGCGGTCTGTTATTTTTGATAGAGTCTTTCTGTATAGCCTAGGCTAGCCTGGACTCTTAATCCTCCTGCCTCAGTTTCCCGAGTGCCAAGATAATAGGCATGTACCACCTGACTGGCCCTTGAGTTATTTTTCCTTGTTATAAACTAATCATACAAAGGAATTTTATTGTGATATTTATGTGCATGCATATAATTCACTTTGGCTAAATTCACTCTGTCTATATTTCTCCTTCTTAATCCCCCTCACCTCTCCTTTTAAAAAAAAATTAGTGGGTTTCGTTATAGCAACAATGAACTAGATAATTAAAAGGAAAATGAAATTTGGTTTGCAGGCAAATGGATGGGGCTGGAGGTCAGCCTGTTAAGTGTGATAAGCCAAACTCAGAAAGACAAATATTGCATATATAAATCCAGTTGACTGTTGGTCACTTACAGTTAAGTTTTGGAGAAAGGATTCAACCTTATTCTTTTGCATGTGGCAATCTAACTGTCCCAGTATCATCTGTTGAAAAGACTGTTATTTCCGCCAGGTCCCAGTGGCTCACGCCTGTAATCCTAGCTACTTAGGAGGCTGAAAGCTGAAGATCACAGTTCAAAGTCAACCTGAGCAGAAAAATCCTTGGAGATTCTTTTCTCCAATTAACCACTCAAAAATTGGAAGTTGAGCTGTGGCTCAAAGTGGTAGAGCACTAGCCTTGAGCACCAGAGCTCAAGAACAGCACCCAGGCCTTGAGTTCAAGCCCCACACCTGACCAAAAAAAAACAACCCAAAAGCGAAAAGAAAACCCACACTGTTATTTCCTTATTGAGTGGACTTGGCCCCATGTCAAAAATATCTTGACCATAGATACATACTTGTTTTATTTCTGGATTCATGCTGCTCTGTTTCACTGATGTGTCTGTAAGCCACCTACAACTCTAGCAGTTTACTGCCTCCACTAGTTTGCTCTCTGGAGTCCTTGAGGCTCCTGCAGGACACATTACTGGGACATCCCACAGCTGAACTCCATCTCCCAATGGCCCCTGGAGTTAATCACTTCCCGCATCTGTGCAGGTGACCATGGAGAGTCCAGTGGGACAAGTCCCCAGGAGGTGTGCCTTCCCTCCTCCTGCCAGCACAGGCCTCTGACAGGGTGCAAGGTCCCAGAACAGGGCCTGTTTGTGCCAAAGCCTGGCTCCTGATTGGATGCATGGCCTTGATGTGGGCAGGTCAGAGAGCACAGGAGGGATGATAGCTGCTGGAGTGGAGAAGGGACAGAACCTGCAGGAAGGCAGCATTCCTGGTACTAGAGGCATCCTGTCACCTGAGGGAGGGAGAGCTCTACAGCATCCATGGGTAGGCAACAGAGACTAGCAAATTCCATACTGCCAACTCTCCCCCTAATATGACTTCCTCTCCTTGCGTCCTTGGGATGTAGAGGGTGGATGGAGGGAGGGGATGTGGTGAATTGACCCTTTACCTACCTACCTTTCTTGCTTGCTTGCTTCCTTCCTTCCTTCCTTCCTTTTTTTTTTTTTTTGCCAGTCCTGGGCTTGAGCTCAGGGCCTGAGCACTGTCCTTGGACTTTCTCAAGGCTAGAGCTCTACCATTTGAGCCTTAGCACCACTTCCAGCTTTTTTTCTATGTATGTGGTACTGAGGAATCGAACCCAGGTCTTTGTGCATGTTAGGCAAACACTCTACCACTAGGCCAAATCCCCTGGCCCGACCCTTTACCTTTCTGAGTGATTGTTCCACAAAATTCAGGACGTGGGTATTTTAATAGGTTGGGTGGAGACTGGCTGATATGTATCCCTGGCATAAAATTTCCCAGGCAGCCAGAGACTCTGTTAGTGGGTTAACAAGCTCTATGGCATATGAGGACATTTTTAGCTTACAGAAGAGTTTAAGGCATTTTTTCATGCAAAACACAGAGATCATAGTTGGGCAAAGACCCATTAGGTTGCACCTGTTGCAAGTTTTTTGTTGTTGTTACTTGTTTTCTTTTCCAGTTGTTGGGCTTGCACTTGGCCTGGGCACTGCCCTGAGCTTTTTTGCTCAAGTCTAGCACTCTGAACCATAGCTTCATTTTTGGTTTTCTGGTCATAATTGGAAATAACAGACTCATGAATTCTCTCATCCTGGGCTGGCTTTGAACTGCAATTCTCCAAGCTCAGCCTCCTGAGTAGCTAGAATTACAGATATGAGCTACCAGTGCACAGCATTGTTTTTGTTGTTGTTATTGTTATTGTTGAAGCGGTGCTGGACCTGGAATCCAGGGCCTGGTGAGGTAAGCCTCACCAGTGAGCTCTATCCCTAGCCCAGCACCTATTGACTTCTGGAGGCTGGGTTGCCTCTGTGCCCAGCTGGCCAGGGTACAGGTTTAGGATTGTAGAGAGGCCCATGGCACGCATGGCAGCCACTACAGAGACCAAATTCAACAGAGACATGGGAAAAAACACCCACTGTTCATTGCATGACCCTTAACCCTTAGATCCAGCCCTGAGAGCCGAACTGAGGGGAGATTGGAGCTTTTGTAGGCTGTGTACCTATTCCCGTCCACCCCCTTCATATGTTCTTCCTACTTGCCTGTCCCCCCACCACCTCCCCCAGTGGGAACAGAGCTGTGTGAGAGATTTGGAGTTGATCACTGCCTGAGAATTGCATCAGCCCCGCCTGGCAGGCTGGAGCGGGAGCCTGTTGCTATGGTGATTGCCAGGCTTCCAACCAGTGAGGAGGATGAGGTAGTCACAGGGTGTGGTTTTCTCACCTTGTGATGCTGTCATGTGACAGGCAACAGTGTCTGGTGGGCTTACATTCCCAGTCCTTCATGGATGCACCATCTGCTTTGGTAGGCATGATGGGCCCACTCCCAAAGCTACATAGGCAGTGGCCAGATTGGATGTGTATGACCAAAGGACACAGGTGGCTTGGTACAGGGACCCCCTGCCTAGTCCTTCTGCCTGATTCTGGGGGCAGGGGTGAAGTGAGGATTTGACCAAGTGAACCAGATTCTGGGGAAAGAGAAGGGATCTAGATACACCCCTTCTCCCAGAACAGAAGGTTGCCGTAAATCTTAGCTGATAAAACCTGCCAAAATTGTCTTGTGGGCTTCATTTTTCTTTCTTATTTTTTTTTCTATCTTAGCCACCTGACAGAGTACATCATCTTTGCTAAAGAATAACAGACTGCTTGCCTAAGCCAGCATGAACACCTCATTCCGTTCACATCTCTGTTCTCATCTTTTTTCTTCAGCAGGAAAGGAGGTGCAAGTTTGTCTTAAGACACACCAAGCACCTGTGCTGTATTACAATAGACTCTGTCCATCTCTCCTCCCTTCTCTTCCCCTCCTCTTCCCCCTTCCTGAGTAGGTAATGGTTTCCGTGTTTTGTCGAGTTTGAGTTAAGTGATTTGCCCAGAGTCTCAATTACAGGGCTCTGTTCATTGTGTTCTTCTGGGGTTTTTTGTTTGGTTGTTTGTTTTGTTTTACTGCAGAGATCCCCAGAATCTTGAATTTTCAGGGCATCAGATAAAGAAGCACACCACTGAGCTAGGTGCTCAGTTTGCTTGCCTGTAATTCCAGCACTCTGGAGGCTCAGGCAGGAGTATTAGGGGTTCAAAGCCAGCTTGGGCTACATAAAGATGAGACTCTGTCTCAAAAACAAACAAAACCCAAAGCAGCAGGAAAAAAGAAACACTGTTGGGGTTGGGGATTTAGCTAGGAATAGCACTTGCCTGTCAAATACAAGGCCCTGAGTTCAGTCCTCTGCTCTGAGGAGAAAAAAAAGAAACACTGTCCATTCTGTGATGAAAACCTATGTCAGTCTCTCCACAGTGAAAGACCCTGTGTTTATGTGCCGAAGGATAGGCAGAGGCTATTTCTGATGTTTTTTTAAAACAGAAATGAGAGGTGTGAGGGCATGGACAGTGTTGCCTGTGGGGTAGAGGAAACTTGAGGAGTGGTTGGTGAAGGGCAGGGCAGGACACTGACAAAACTGGACTTGGTACATGGACTGAGTTGAGGATTTTTGTCTGGAACCCTCTAGGGATTAGGACTAATTGTCAAATGAGTTCCCAGCTGAGAAGAATTCAGTGAAGTTGTTCAGGGTAAATATGATGCTATAGAAGCCAAGGACAAACAGCCATGGTTGTGTTTGCTTGCTGTGCTCTCAGGGAGGAGGAGGAGGAGGAGGAGGAAGAGGAAGAGATAGAGATGGAGGAGATGCTAGTGTAGTTCACCTGAAATGTAGCTACTTCTTCAAAGGCATGAAGATGTTATTGTGCCCAAGGCCACACAGCAGGTAAAAGCTAGAAGCTAGAGACTAGGATTCAAGCCAGGCAGTGTAGTTCCAGAATGTGGAAAGAAGATATTGAGTCAGCTTGCACGATACACTCCTGCCAGGTAGGGTGTGTGTGTGTGTGTGTGTGTGTGTGTGTGTGTGTGTGTGTGTGTGTGTGTGTGTGTGTGTGTGTGTGTGTACGTACATCAGCATGCTGGTAGAGGAGGGAAGACTCTTGGCCTTGTGTTGGTAGTGTTTCCCCCATACATCCCTTGGGAGAATGGAGGGAATGTGTATTTGGATGGCTTGGCCAACCCTGTTAAAGGTCCCTGGGTTCCCAGATCTATGGGCAGCCACAGACAGAACAGACAGTGAAAGTGGAGAACACAGATACCTGAGTGTCCTGCTCATACAATGTACAGCTACTTGTAGCCCCAGAGAAGATACCGCAAAGTTGGCTTTCCACCCAATAGTAATGTCAAAAATAACAACAACAGTAATGGCAATGGTAATTGTAACAGCCAGTAGTGTTACTTCTTATATGTCCAGGAGTTGCTCTTGGGTCTTTACAACTCATTTAACTATTATGGAACTACTATACAATTTCACATATCATTATTATCCTCATCTTAGAAATGACTAACACTAAGGCACAGAGAGTAAGCTGTTCAAGATCACACAACTGAAACTGGGATTTAAATTTGGGTCTCCTGGCTCTTAAACCTGTGTACTATAAGCACTCCTCTTAGTGCTCCTAGAAGAAGCCACTGGTAGTCCTCTTCTTCCCTCCATTCAGAATCTTACTTTCATTTTTCCTAGGAGACTAGTATATACCCATAAATGCCATGAGCAAGATGTGGCTTCTGACATCTGCCAGGCTCTAGAATTTTCAGGAGCCATGCATGCCCTTCTTCACACTTACACCACATGCCTGTGTCTGAAAGGGAACAGAAACAGTTGATCTATTCCTGTGCAGGTTGCTGGTCCACCACTGAGGAGAGTACTGCCAGCCCAGCGGCTTGGGTAGCTATGAGGGCCAAATAGAGACATCTCATGTTGCACCATGTCTGGCCCTGAGCTTGATCCTGGAGGAGGCTGCCTTCTCAGTCCCATGGGAAATATGATTGGCATCTCTCTCTGCCAGGTGGGAGGGTGGAGCAGTGCCAGTCCCAGTGGAGGCCTTAGGAGGTAGCCGAAGGGTAGAACAGAACCAGTAGATAAGTTAGCCTGAGGAAGTTTGCTTCTTGCTATGACCCCTGGACCATTCTGCAGTTCTCCCCTATCCCCAGACATGGCCATTGAGCATCAGTCAGATATAGGAACAGGCTGGGCTCCTGAGGGGACACAGGTACTGCCTGATGGGAAAAGGGAGTATTGGAATTAGAGCTGACAGACGCCTGGCAGCCCTAGCCTAGGGCTGAGCCAGGCTTGTCTTATGCCAGGAAGTTGAGAACAAAACAGGAAAAGCTTGGGGAGGCATGGGGTGGAACCTGCCTTTGCAGTTCTAGTGACTCTAAATCTTGAATTGGCCCCTTGGTGAGATTTCTGCGTCTTGTACTCACTCTCATCGGCTATTTCACACACACACACACACACACACACACACATACATGAGAGAGAAAACATGCACAAGTCAGGCATTGAGGCTTATGTCTGTAATCCCAACTTCTCAGGAGGTGGAAATCAGAACATTCTGGTTTGAGGCCTGTCCAAACAAAAACTTCATGCGGGGAAAATCCCCACTCCCCACCCTGCTACCATATCTCAGCTAATGAAAAGCTAGGCAGGTGCTTTAGCACGTCAGCTCATCTATATAGCATGAATAAATAGAAGGATTGTAGTCCACTAAACTAGACTCTTAGAAAGAGAAGTAAAGCAAAATAACCTGGAGATGTAGCTCAAGTGGTGAAGTGCCTGCCTGGCAAGTACAAGGCGCTGAATTCAAGCCCCAATGCTGCCAAACAAATATTCAAGTTTTTTTAAATTGTGATAGACTACCCAAAACATAAAATCAGCCATCATAATCATTTCAAGTGTACAGTTTGGTGACCTTACATATATTCACATAATATATAACCACTCTCCCTGCCCAGCCAGAATACCTGCCTTACAGAGTAGAGACTACAGTCATTAAGTAATTCCCTCTCAGTTCCTGCTTCCCCAGCCCCTGTTGCCTTGTTTCCATAAATTTGACTAATAAAATTTGAATAGGCAAATTGAATAGTGCAGCATATGTCTTTCTGTGTCTGGCTTATTTTATTTACCACTGTGTCATAGTTCTCTTCACTGTGAGTAGAACTGTGTTTTTGTTTATTCTTTCACCTACCAATGGACACAGGTTGCTTCTATTTCCAGATTGCTGTGAATAATGCTGTTGCCGACATATTTCCTTATACTGTGGGACCATGGTTTGAACTCAGGATGTCATGCTTGTTTAGCTGGTGCTCTACTACTTGAGACATACTTACATCTCTGCTTTTGCTAGTAATTTTGGAGAGGGAATATTGAGGCTGGCTCTGGACCACCTGGGCTGGCTCCTGAAGCAAGATCTTCCAGATTTCAGTCTCCTCAGTAGTCAACAGTTATGAACCACTGGTGCCTACCTAGCATTGGAGTTACTTTGCACTTCAGTAATAGGTCCTCTTTGGACCCTAATTTGCCTGGTCCATGGACTGGGCCAGGTTACCACCCTGGAAAGGGAGGATGTGGTCCTTCAGGGGCAAGCCTCTCCAAACACTGAGTTGTTGGGATTCCTGGAACAAACTTACTTTCAGAAGGAAATTCTAGATTTCTTTCCCTGCTGCCCCCAGAAGAGGGTGCTGGGTTCCTGCTTCTCTCCTGAATAGAAGGATAGCTGTTGCTTACTGAAAGCTAACATGGGCCATGCTAGGAAACAGGTACCAGCAGGTATTGGAAAACCAATGTGAAGCCTCTCCAAGACTGACTTTGGCCAGCTATACATCCATGGAAGAATTGAGCAGGAGAGTGGTGGGGTCTGCTACTTACATTATAAGACCAAAGCAGTCCTGAAATCCCTATGACTTAATGTAAGCCAGGCTGCTTCTTGCTCAACCATCCAGTGCATTTCAACATGTCAGCTTATGAGTAGGTAGGGGGCCTGTGTTCCACTTGCTCACACAGGGAACCCAGTCTGCTGGAGACTCCCTAATCAGGGACCCACAGCTTCCAAGATCACTGCAACAGGGAGTGGGAGGAAGAATTGTGTATGGTTTTTCTCTGCCTCAGTTAGGAAATGATACCTGTCACATTCACTTACATTTTGTTGGCCAGAACAGATCCCATGCCCCTGTCCAATGGCAGAGTGGCTGGAAAGAATAGTCCTTAAGACACCCGTGAAAGGAGAGTGGGATATTGTTGACTCAGCTGGGGCAACTCATTTATGTGGAGGAAGGGTGGAAGGGAGGGCTCACATGGATTCTGGCCTTGGTGGCTGCCTATTTTCAGGGCTGCTTTGAGATCATTTATGATCCCTCCGGATCTTCTATTTACTTGTTTGTTCCCTGAACTGTCCCTGTTCCTCAGTGCTGAATTAAGAATCGTTTTCATTTTTCATGACTACCCTAAGGATTCATGAAACCATATAGAGGAAAGGGCCTCTGAAAAGGGAAGGCCATCCCTAGTGGACTGAAAGTTGTCATCGCAATGGTTCTTTAATTTTCCCCAAGTCATCTCCTCCTGGCTGAACGCCCTTCTGTGGCTTTGGTGGCTGAGAAATGTTTCCCAGTGGGAGGAGGCCAGGAAGAGCAGAGCCCTTAATCACATCAGTCCAGGTTGATTACTTGTTATCAGTTCTTGAGAAGGTTCAGAGGGGAGGCTGTTAACTCCAACTGGGTTAGAACTCCTGGGGGAGTTATCAGAGTGACCACTTGGCCCCCCTAGGTCCTAAATGGTCGAATTGCTTGTTATAGGAAGAGATTAGAAGGATTTTTAGGAGATGGTGTCATCTATTCAGCAGTTTCTGGGTATGTGCTGTGTGCAACACTATACTGATTGCCACAAATAACACATGTGAGAGGCCCATTCTGGCCCTCTAGCCTCCTGCCACCTAGTGGGAAACTTCTGCATGCCCAATGGATAAAAGTTGACTTTTTTTTTTTTTTGTCAGTCGTGGGACTTGAACTTGGCCTGAGTGCTGTCCCTGAGCTCTTCAGCTCAAGGCTACCACTCTACCCCTTGAGCTACAGCGCTACTTCTGGTTTTCTGGTGGTTAATTGAAGATAGAGTCTCATGGACTTTTGTACTCAGGCAGTCTTTGAACCATGATCCTCAGATCTCAGCCTCTTGAGTAGCTAGGATTTCAGGTGTGAGCCACTGATACCTGGCTCAAAATTCGACTTTCTAAGGGATTTATTACTATTATTTTAGTTTTGTTCTGATTGACCAAATGTTTTATTGTTTGAAAAATGCCTCTTTTGAGCTGGCACTGGTAGCTTACACCTGCAATTCTAGCAACTCAGGAAGCTAGGATCTGAAGAGTATAGTTCAAAGCCGATCTGGTCAAGAAAGTCTGTGAAATTCTTCTATCCAATTAAACAGCAAAAAAAAAAAAAAAACTAGGCTTGGTGCTGGGCTTCAAGCAATAGAACACCAACCTTGAGTACTAAAGCTAAAGGCAATGGTCAGGCCCTGAGTTCAAGTCCTAGTATTGGGCTCTACTCCTCCCAAATGTCTTGCTTGGTGGATTTCATGGCTCTTCTGCACTGCTCTGTGCAGTGGCACAGTGTCCTATTTTACAGATGAGTGAGTTGAAGGCTCCATGAGAATGAATAGTTTGTCAGGAATCATGTAGAGCTGGGATTAGCACCAGATCTGTCTGACTCCTGATCTGGCCCTGCTCTCAGTCCTGTTGGTTGAAAACAGGCTCTTGGTAACAGAGCTGGGTGGGGGTCTGTTCTTGTCACTACATCTGGTATGGGAGGAGAAGTTTGAGGAGTGACTCTGGGTTACTTACACAAGCAGTAAACATTTCCTCCTTTATGGAAGGTCATCTGGCTATTATACAGCAGCAGCCCCTTGGATTCTGTGGGCATGTCGTGGCCTTTCCTGTAGTCATTAGGAATTTTAGGCTTCTCTGCTTTGGTGAGGAGTTATGTCAAGTGTGAAAATAAAATAGATTTGGCCCAAAGTACAGGCTTTAAGTTGGGGCTCAGTTGTTTGTTAGCTCCGCACAACACCTAGAATGTCTTTGGGCCTCAGTTTCCCTCATATGTAATGGAGGGGAGTAATGGCCACTCTGACAAACCTCCCTGAGTTGAGAGGATGAAATAAGATCTTGGCTGTGGTTTGCTGTCTACACTGAGACACTGTACTGTGAACAGTCAGCATTTTTATTTATCCCTGAGAGCCTGGAGACTGGTGAGGATTGCTCTCCCTGCCTCAGACCCAGTGGAGTCACCCTGCCCTCAGTCTCCTTACCCCTGCCTTTGTTCCTCATGTCCACTACCAGAAATTCCTTTGTTTCAGGCTTTGGAGCCCAGGGCTTTTCCAAGCAACTGTGGTCTCTGCCTCCCTTGCTTCCCTAAGGGATCCTGGAGGTGGATGATCACAGTGCTGTCTCCATGGCAACCAAAGAGGCCTTGCTGTACCCCTGCAGGGGTAGGTGGGTGGGGGGCAGATGCTTGAGTCTACTCTCAGCAGTGGGGATGGAACCAAAGCTGACAACTCCAGTGACATTGGCTAGACCTCCAGGATTGAGCTGCCCCTGTGTTTTGGCCCCAGTGTCTAGCTGCCCCTGTGGTGGGTCACTGCCCAGAGCCAGCTGAGCTGAAGACATCAGGATAAGGGGCCATTCTGTCTGAGCAGACTACTGCTGGCTGAGCCCAAGGGACCTGAAATGAATAAACCATGGCTGTTCTCCCTGCCTGCCTGAAGTGTCCAATTAAAGTAAAGACCTTTCTTTCTTCCTCCTCCTTTTCCCAGGCACGCATACAGTCCTAGTTTGGTTCAGGCTTTGCCTCTTACCACAGCCTGCCATGTGCTCATGTGCTCAGGAATCAATCTCAGACTGTCTCGTGGCTGCACAGGGCTATTTCAGCACCAGGCTGCTTGCTTAGCATGAGGTATGATGAAATACCACCAGTCCTGAAGCTTGAACTCAGGGCCTAGGCACTATCCTTGAGCTTCTTTTGCTCAAGGCTAGCACTCTGCCACTTGAGCCACAGCTCCACTTCCTGCCTTTTCTGTTTATGTGGTACTGAGGAATCAAACCCAGTATTTCATACATGCTAGGCAAGCACTCTACCACTAAGCTACATTCCCAGACCCTGAAATGCCTTCTTGCCTGCTTGCCTTCAGGCAGTATCCATCACACAGGGAACACTCTATATGAGCCCTGTTTCCAGGAGAAACAGCTCAGCTCCAACTCTGACCTGAGTTTTCTCTGACTTTTCTTTGGAAACCCTCCCTCTCTTGCCATCTCCCTCCTCACTGGCCTGTTGCTCACTCCCCTTGCTTCCACCTACACTGGTTGGCAATATTCCTATTTCTCACATCTGAATAGACTGGAAATGACAAGAGAAAAGGAAAGCCAGGTCCTTCACTATCCAGTGCCTGCATTCTGATGTTCATCCCAGCTGGATACAAACCATTCTTTCATTCATTCAGTCAATATTTGTTGTCAGACAACAAATATACATGGACTATTCACACATTGTGTGTGCTGAATACCATTCTAAATTTGGGGGATGCTGCATTAAACAATGTACAAGAAATCCATGATCTAACGTTCTAGATGGTGCCATGGGAAGTGCTTTGGGAAAAATTTACTGCTAAGTGAGTATGTGTGTAATCCCAGCTATGCAGGAGAGTCTGCAATCTCAGCTACTCAGGAGGTAGACATTGGAGGAGCCACCCCAGGGAAGAGACCTTACCCAAAACAAAGTTTAAAAAAAAAGTCCTAGAATGTGGCTCAAGTGGTAGAGTATCTTGCCTGGCAAGTATGAGGACCTGAGTTTAAACCTCCATACCACCTAATATAAATAAATCATAGGAACCAGCAGGGGGGAGTTGTAATTCAATGATAGAGCACTTATCTAGCATGCTGAAAGGCCCAACTTCTACCTCCAGTACCATACAGAAAGAAATGTAAAGGAGGATATATTGTAAAAATCAAAAAGATGGATCAAGAGGGTATTTGATTTGTCCAGGAGAAATTTATGCCTCTTGAACCAGATGATAGGGGTGGAGATGAGGAAGAACTGGATGCCGGATGTAGAGTAACTGCAGATGCTATAGCACCTGTAAGTAGGAGTAATAGTAATCTCTGAAGGACTGGTTGTGGAATGTAAGAGAGGGCATACAGATGTCCCTGAGCCACTGGCAGGAGAGGGATGACACTAGCTGGAATGGGGAGGCTGTTGTGGGGCAAGCCTGGGGCAGTTAGGTTAGATGTATTAACACTGGAGTGACAGACAATGAAAAGGAGTGGCAGTTGTATCAGCAAGTCTGGGCTTCAGGAGCGATGTGGGCTGAAAAAAGTGTGTATTTTAAGAATTGTCAGCATGTAGTTGGTATTTAAAACCAGGACACTGGATGAGACACTGAGTAGGCAAGAGAAGATGGAGAAGTCAAGCTCTCATCCTTAGGGTGGCTAATAAAAATGGTTGGGAAGACAAGATGACCCAACAGAAGGATGGAGATGCAGCACTAAGTAGAAAGTGTCCACACCAAGAGCACCTTCCAGCCTTTCTGGAAAGAGTGGTCACCATCTTAGATTCTGTGGTTGAGAATTGAGAACTTGCCCATGATTTGACCTAGAAGACCTGAGAGGGTCTTACCTCCCTTTTGGGGTATTAGATGTGAGGTACATGGTATTTGCCTATTGTTCCACTGGGTCCTGTCTTTGTCACTCCCTAGAACTCTAGTTTAGAGGCAGGCGCTGGTCCTGAATATACTGTCTTTTGGTTTTGGCCCACACTCTATACACTCAGTTGTATAGTTCTATTCTGCCTTTGTTCAGTGCAGTAGATGATAATGACCTTAGCATTGTAGGTTATTGTGTCTGATAGACAATCCCTGCTCCTACCATCCCCAAGAGCATCATCTGGCCCATGTGGTACCCAAAGGAGCAGTAGTGAAGCTGCCAGTTTTCTGGCTCAGCCTCATCAGGTTTCCAGACCTGCATATTCAGAACAGACACCTGTCCAAATACAGACCTATCTTACCTTATTTCAGGGTCTGTTCCTAGAAACCTGGTCCCAGTTTCTGTCCACAGAGCCCTCAGTCACGCAAACCCAGAGTATATCCTTCTTATTTATTTTTTTCATTTTTATTTTTGCCAGTCCTGGGACTTGAACTCAGGGCCTGAGCACCTCTCCTTGAGCTTTCTCAAGACTAGCGCTCTGCTACTTGAGCCACAGCACCATTTCCAGCTTTTTCTATGTATGTGGCACCAAGGAATTGAACCCGAGTCTTTGTGAATGCTAGGCAAGCACTCTACCACTAGATCAAACTCCTGAGCCTTTCCTGACTGTTTTTATTATATTCTAGGCTAGTCATATCATGTCCTCTTTCTACTCCCACTGCTATAGCCCCTATAGCCCTCAGGCTATTTGCTTTACTCCAGATCATCCTGTCTATCTTGGTTGCCTTGATATTAGAGGCTCCCACAAACTGAGCAAAATGGTCTGTGGAACATCATGTTCTGGACCTTACCCAGTCTGACCACCTGGACTTGAACTTCAGCACATCTGTCATTCATCAGTGCCCTGAACAAAATTGTCCTGCCTTGGTTCCGCACCTCAGACCCTCAGTAACTGGAACTGTGGACCTTTTCCTCCTCTATTCTTCTTTCCTCTTCCATACTGGTTATTACTACTTTCATTCTCAAGCTCCCTTTGGAGCACTTCATCCATATATATTTAACCGAGTAGTTTCTGGCATCAGTCAGCCTCTGTTCAGTCTGGTTGTCCGCTTAACCACTAAACCTTGGGCAATTAACTTCCTATACCTTTATTTCCTTGTTTATAAAGGAGAATCATAATTCTTATTCTTCTCTTTTTTTCCAGTGCTGGGATTGAACCCATAGCCTCATGTGTGCTAGGCAGTTGCCCTACCACTTGAGCCATCCCCTTAGCCTAGTTCTTAAAATTATTATGTGTGTGTGTGTGTGTCTGTGTGTCTGTGTATGGGTGCTAGTGTTAGGTCTTGAACCCAATGCTTCACTGTTTGGCACAAGGTCAGCACTCTATTACTTGAACCATTCATCCACTTCTTGCTTTTTTTGCTGGTTAATTGGAGATAAGTCTCTTAGAGTTTCCTGTCTGGACTGGCCTGGAAGCATAATCCTCAGATCTCAGCTTCCTGAGTAGCTAGGATTACTGGAGTGAACCATCAACGCCTGGCTTAAAATTCTTAAAAACCCTTTCAAGTGTACAAATCTTAAGCATATGGCTGAATGAACATTTACATATGTCTCTTTGTGTAACCAGCACCGAGATCACAATGTGCAACCTTCCCATCACCCCAGAAAGTTCCCTCATTGCCCTCCCACTCAACACACTACCCCCCCAGCCCATCTCCAGCTGTGAATTTCTCTCACCATCCGTTGGTTTTGCCTGTTTCTAGACTTTGCATGAACAGAGGCCTGCGGAATTCACTTTTTCATGTTAGGCTTCTTCTGCATAATATTTGTAAGCTTCATCCACCAGCTATTGCCTCATGGAGGAAATGAAGTAGTTCTCAGTCCAGTGCCTCACAGGGTCACAGTGACTGCAGAGACTGTGGGAGATTCTTGAGCAGGAACAGGCCTTTGAAGATGGTCCCTGCTGCTGTAGTGGGATTGCTGATCAACGTTGGGCTTCCCTCTGCTCTTCTTCCCTCTACCATCCTGTCATCAGGAAGAAAGTAAATGTAGTTATTACACGCTCAGAATTTAACTTGACCCATATCTGAAGGGTTTTGAAGTATCAGTGTCTGTCTTGTGGGGGTGTAAGGGGGAAGGGAGGTCTTAGTGTGGGTTCTTGGCTGTGTCTGCTCTTTGAGCCAGACTCTCAGGCAAAGGTGGTAAGCAGCTCAACCTCCTGTGATCTGGGCACTGCCTCCCCCCTGGTACCCAACAAAGGTTAAGGTGATCGGAATGAGTGCCAGGCATAAGACCAGTGACTCTGCACCTCTCACCAGCAAGTTCTCTGTACTTCCCAGAAAGAGTGTGGTTGGAAGCCCCATGCTGTCCCACCACAGTGTGGCTCCCTGGAGGCTTCATTATGGGGTTGGAATAGGGGCCCCTATATTCACCTACCTTCTCTGAGTGACTCAGAGAAATGTAGAAGTCCTGGAATTCTGCTGCATTGTGATTCCTGAGCCTGTGTCCAGAGGAACTATCTAGAGATAGCAATGTCGAACCACACCTGGGCCACGGGAACCCTGTCTTGGGCAGAGAGCTGGGTAGGCAGAGCCCTAAGTCCTGCCCAGCTCTTTGCCTGGCTCAGTCTGTGCCCAGCTCTGCAGCACTGTCACCTCACCCTCCTGCTCACTCAGTGTTCCAACCACACTGGCTATTTATAGTCCCGTTCAGGGGGCCCTGCTGTTGTAACACTTGGTGCCATTGCCAAGCTTCCTCTCGTTGCCTAGAACTCTGCTCCCTTCCCCCTGCCCACTTGGCAAGCGCCCACACATCTTTCAAAGTTCAATTAATAATATTAACAATAGAAGCTAAGGTTTATTGGGTGCTTTCTATGTGCTAAGTGCTTTGCATGTGTTGTCCAGTTGGACAACAGTGCTATGAGCTTTCTCCTTTCTTGTCCCCCTTCTGCATTGGATCATTTAGCCAGTGTCTGTTGGTAAGTGACTGCCAAATGCCTGGTATTTCTGGGGTCAGGGAGGTTTAGAAGGGATGGGGCCTGGATTGAAACCTAAGTCACTTGGCCTCAGGGTCTTCACTCTTAAGGCAGCAACAAACCATTTCCCAACCTCTTCCAGCCATCCCTAACCCCCACGTATTCCTTCTTTTCTGCCTCTCTGTGCTTGAGAAGTTTCATTGCTTATCCAACTGTCTTCCTCTACTAGGATATAATGGTGTCACATAGAAATGTGTTCATTTTAAGCTGGGCATGGTGGCTCACGCCTGTAATCCTAACTACTCAAGAGGCTGAAATCTGAGAATTGCAGTTCAAAGCCAGCCCAGGCACTAAAGTCTGTGAGACTCTTATCTCCAATTAACCATCAGAAAACCAGAAGTGGTGCTGTGGCTCCAGGAGTAGAGTGGTAGCCTTGAGCTGAAGAGCTCAGTGACAATGCACAGGCCCAGAGTTCAAGTCCCATGACAGACAAAATAAATAAATTTTTAAAAAATGTGTTCATTTTAAATAGGAGAAAACTCAATTTTTAGGATAGGTGCAAAAAGAGTGTTCTATTTTGAGTGTGGTTTGGTAGCTCAGCAACATAAGGAAGCTGTCTCTTGCTTATTCTTGACCTTTTCCCTCTTGCTAGCAATATGGCCACTTTAGCTCCTGTTACCACATCTGAGTTCAAGGCATGAAATTCCCCTCCCCCCCACACACACACTTTTTTTGATGCTGGTCCTGGGGCCTGAACTCAGGGCCTAGGTGCTGTGTTATCTCTGAGCCTTTCCCCCCCATCCCCCACCAGGGTTAGCATTCTATCACTTAAGCCACAGCTTCACTTCTGGCTTTTTGATAATCAGCTGGAGAGAAGAATCTCACAGGCTTTCTTGCCCAGACTGTCTTTGAACTGTGATTCTCAGATTTGAGCCTTCTGAGTAACTAGGATCATAGGAATGAGCCATTTGTGCCTAAGAAATCCCTTTTTAATCCCTAAAGCAGCCGTCTTGCCAAGGGATCCAGCATACGTCCCTTGGATCTCATTGTCTACATTTATGTTAAATGGTTGCTCCTAGTTAGTGGAAAGGCAGAAAAAGTGGAAAAATTTTTTTAGGACAAATCAAGATGGTGTAACAGGGAAGAATGGAGGACAGATATTGAATAGAAGACAGCAATGTCTGCTACTATTTTGAGAAGCAGAGATCATGAATTGATTTATTCTGAATTTCCAGAATTTGAATAATGGATTTTTTATGTTTGCCTGCTTGCGTACTTTTAATTATTGTTGGTATTTGTCATTCTTCTTATTATTATTTGGCACAGGGTCTCCCTGTGAAGCTTTGAACATGTTATCCTCTTGCCTTAGCCTTCTGAATGCTGGGATTACAGGTATGAGCCACTATACCTGGCTCTCCTCTCTATAATTGTTTGGTGAGCAATTTTCCAGGTGTGTGTGTGTGTGTGTGTGTGTGTGTGTGTGTGCGCGCGCGCACGCGCATGCACGCGCACTGCATGCGCCAGCCAATGTGTGTACATACACTCTAGTACTGGGGCTTAAACTCAGGGCCTGGGTACTGTCCTGTAGCTTTTTTTGCTCCAGACTGATGCTCTACCATTTGAGCGACCCCTACTTCTGGATTTTGGGTGGTTACTTGGACATAAGAGTCTCTTATAGACTTTACTGCCTGGGCTGGCTTTACACTGGAATTCTCAAATCTTATCTTCCTGAGTAGATAGCATTACAGATGTGAGCCACTAGTACCTAGTTCTAAGTATTCTTTGAAGTATGTACAGACCTTTCTGTTTTCTCACATATATGCTGATATTGTATATTGCTACAACTACCACATTCATATAACTTTTAAGTGGCTGCATTGAATTCATCATGCAGATGTGCTATAATTCACTCAACCAGTTCCCTATAATTAATCATTCAGGTTATTGTTAATATTTCACAATCATAAACAGCCCTATGAATAATCTTATAACTTTATTTTATGTCCATTTATAATTAATATCTTGGGATACAGTTTTAGATGGTGCTGTGTTAGAAGCTGCACTAGCTATTAGAGCTTGAATGCCAGTTACCAAATTAGATTTAGAAAAGCTTTGTTAATTGGATGCATCCTCCAGGAGTTTGAAAGATGCCTTTCCCTAACCTTTTTGTTACTGTTGTTGTTGTTGTCGTTGTTGTTTTGGCATACTGGTAATCAGAGTCATGATCTTGCTCATATTAGGCAAGAGCTCTACCACACAGCATCTCCTGGCTCAGGCACTCCTGGCCAGTGGCAGCATCACTCCAGTCTTCACCTGTCTCATCTAGGCCTCCTCCCTTCCATTGTCTCCTGAACACAGTTGCAAGATTAAGGCACACATACCTCAACTTAGAGATTCTTCACACTGTGAAGACCTTTTTCTTAAATATGTTCCCATTTACAGGGTAGCATTTGAACGTACATTTTGGGGGACCACTATAAACCCACTCCCCTAGGAGAAGTCTGGTACTCAACGGTAGTGAAGTGAATGGAAACTGTTAAATTTTTGAACAGGGGGAGAGATGTGATCAGGCTTGAAGATTGGCTGTTGGGAAGAATGCATTGGAATTGTCCTTGTCGGAGATGGAGACATTGGGAGGCAGTGGGGACATTTCAGGAGGCAGAAAATGAGATGAGAGAAATGGAGGAATATGAAAGACCCCTAGGTTTTCTATTTGAATAAGCTGGCATTTTAACTGCAAGAAAAAGTTAGGTTTGAGGGTGGAGTAGCTGTGGATAGGTTCAGGAAATAATCAGAGACAGACCTGCAGCCCAGATCGCTCCCTGGAGTGCAAATAAAACTTGGGAGAGGAAGCCAAAGAGTGGTGACAGAAGTCATTGTTTTAGTATGCAAAACATCAAACATGGAGAAAAGTTGACAGAACTATACTGAGAAGCTGCAGTTACCTGCGATGTCAAGTCTATAATTATCATTTTCCTAGTTTTATTTCACATCTATCCATCCCTGTTCCCTGCGCGCGCGCGCACGCACACACACACACACACACACACACGTGTGTGTGTCTATCCATCTGTCTATAGAGATATACATAGATGTCACAGTTGCTGACATCAGCGTGCTTCAGCATGGATATCATTAACTAGAATTCAGTATGTAGTGACTGCACAAATCTTTCCTGTGCCACTTAATCAACATATTCACCTGTGTACTCCTCATTCTTGTCAAGATTCAGAACACTTCTATCAGCCCAGAAAGTCCCCTGTGCCCACTGTAGTCAGCTCCAATCTTCACCCTGTTCCCAAAGGGAACTGCTGTAGGTTTTGGTTTTCTTTCTTTCTTTTTTTAAATCTAGAATTTCATATGAGTGAAAGCATACTGGATACATTCTCTCCCTTAGGGTAGTATCTGCTGAAAGTTATGTGGTTTTTTGTTGTATGATAGTATATTGCAAGGATTTATAAAGAATGCCAATTTCTAAGAAGTAGGCAGTGAAAAAAATTTCACCAAGAAATTAGGAAGGAACAATAAAAGGAGTAGGAACAAACTAAAAATGGCCATAAGTAGAGTTGTGGCTCAAGTGGCAAACTGCTAGTCAAAAGCTTGAAACCAAGCCCTAGGACTGGCATCACACACACACACACACACACACACACACACACACACGCGCGCGCGTGCACACACACACACGCACATGCATGGTTTAGATACCATCTTTATTTTATTTTTATTTTTTTATTTTGTTTGTATTTGTGGATTGGTACAGGGGTTTAGCCTTGGGCCTTGACACTGTTTCCTTAGTTTTTTTCACTTAAGGTTGAATATCACTTGACTCACAGTTCCACTTCTGGCCTTTTTTTTTTTTTTCCCCAGTCCTGGGCTTGAGCTCAGGGCCTGAGCACTGTCCTTGGACTTTCTCAAGGCTAGAGCTCTACCACTTGAGCCTCAGCTCCACTTCCAGCGTTTTTCTATGTATGTGGTACCGAGGAATCGAACCTGGGTCTTCATTCATGCTAGGCAAGCACTCTACCACTAAGCCAAACTCCCAGCTCTCACTTCTGGCTTTTTAATGATTAATTGGAGGTAAGAGTTTCTCAAAATGTCTGTCTGGGCTGGCTTTGAACCTGGATTCTCAGCTCTGTCTCCTGATTAGCTTGTGTTGCAGGTATTAGCCACAGGTGACCTCTTTGCCAGAGGTAAAAGTGCCACGATTGAGTTACACTCCTAGCCTTCCTTCTTTCCAATATGATTACTACAGCATCTGTTTTCCAAATTGGCAGGAGGAACAGTAAAGGCTAGGGGATGGAGTTGTATATCTTTCAGTTGTCTTCATCCAAGTCCCATGTATGCCTGCCTAACATTTCCTGGGTAAGGCCTTAGCCATAAGTCCTGTATCACTAGAAAAAGTCTTTACCCACTGGCCATGCTATCACTCCAAGTACAATGGAACTTTTATTACCACGAAGAGAAATAAAACTGCTATCAACAGCTTCATCTGCTTTCTTCCTTTTGAGTACTGGTGTCCAAGCTACACCTTGGTTGTTACCTGTGGTCTTCTTAGACCAAAGCCTGTGCTGGCTTTGAACTGCAATCCTCAGATCTTAGCCTCCTCAGTAAATAGGATTACAGATGTGAGCCATGGCACTTGGTTGGCTCTCAGGATTTATTTATTTTTTTTTTGGAGTGAGGACTCATTTTGAAGCATCCCTTGCTGTCCTATATAATCAGCCTTGGCTGATTATAAATAAATCCCAAGGAAGGGATTTATTTAGAGTGAGAATCAGGTGGGAAAGGATGGTCCTTGGAGAGTCTGGACGTGGATTCAGATGTTTTTGGTGCCCTTAGTCAACTGCCTGAGACTTGGTGATCTTGTCTGTGAAATGGGGACAGTAAGAATACTTCACAATGGTGTGGCTGGGTTGAGAGGAACAGGAGACAGTGGGGCATGGTCCATTCATCTCTGATGAATTGTGCATGGATGAGGAAAGACTGGCAGACACATTATGCCCGTGACGTAGTAGGATACCAGGTGGTATGGTGGAGCTACCCTCCCTGTTCCTTCTATGAACCCTGCCCTTGGGGAATACCTGGAAAGTATGGGCTCTGTTCCCATGACCACTGGAGACAGGTCAGCCTGCTGGAACCTGAACAATTGGCTGGCCAAGGTCCACCATGGCTCAAGGTCCCAATGTTGGCTCCACATAGATAGGGCAGCCTGAAGCCTCTTGATCAGAGTGTGACATCTCAAGTTCCTCCTGTGCTTGCCCCAGGGAGGATTTTCCAGAAACTCAAGCCCTCCCTGAGCCAAACTACACATGGCATGTTGTGTGCCCTTCCTCCTATCTCAAGGAAATACCAGGCCAACTTACCTCGTTAGCTTTGGACACAGACTGCATGGCTGTAAGGGCCAAGAGTCTTGTTTCCTGGGTGCATGGGCATGCATGTTTCTTAGAGGTTAACATGTCTGTCACTAGGGTGTCCTGGGAAAAGCAGCCTGCATCCAGATAGTCTAAAAGGTGTCAATTTAGAACCCAGGCTAGGAAGTCAGCAGGAACAGGTGCAGCAAGCCTGGGGTAAGCTGTTGGCTGCCAAAGGGCCAGATTGATGGAATGTGGCCAGAGCTGGGCGCCCCACTGACCCATTGACACCATTCTCAGGCTGTTGGCTGTTCAGCTCGTGGGCTGGTGTGTTGTGACAGAGGAGGAGGAGCTGGGGCTGTGGTAGAAAAGTGCAAAGCTCAGACCTGAGATGAATGGTGAATTCTTCTGCCCATTCATTCTCCCTACATCTGTTATCTAGAGCCTGCCTGACTCATATCAGCCTGAGTAGGCTAAGCCTCCATCCATGGCCACCCAGTTCTTGCCTCAGGATCAAGGTGGTACCAGGAGGCCATGTGTTGTGAGCCAGAAGGACATTGTGGAGGAAGGGATGTCTGAAAAGGTCCAGCAGACTCCTACCACACTGGGCTTAATCCTAGGCATAGGGCCTGTAGCTCCCATCTAGAAGGTGCACAGGCACAGTACCTAAGCAGTGTGCAGGACAGTCCACCACTGGACCCAGGGCTGCCTTAAGCCAGGAGGCCTGGTACTGTGGTCTCTGTGTCCTACCTGGAATACTTGGTTCCTATTGATCTCAAAGCTGTGTCACCAATTCCTGACTGCCAATGACGTAGAGATGAGTGCCCCTTCTCCCAGGTAGGCCCAGCTCAGAAGACAGAGCACTCCTCTGGAAGTAGCATCCTGGCAGGGCTCTCTTCATCAAGGTAGTGCCTTGCATGGGCTGGAGGAAGCAGTGGGCCAAGTAAGCTTGAGTGGGCAGTGAGAGGCTCCTCATGGTATTACAGGAAAGACACCACCCCCCACAGTGGGGTGTGATACAGGGGCCTTTGTGAGGCTGTTCTCTTCAGTGCAGAGCCCTGAGGCACTGCCCTGTCCCCTGTTGGTCTGGCCTGCTGTCCCCAGAAGGGGGTATTTGTGTGGGTGCTGGAGCCTGAGTGTTGACAGCACAGAGGGGGTTAACACAGCCTGATTTCCTGCTGCCTTCCTTCCCTCCTTCCCTGAAGGAAACCAGCTTTGGAATTACAGAGACAAGTGCAGCTTTTGAGGAGTCTGTGGCTCACAAGGTCCCTGCCAGGCCTGAGCACTGCCTCTCGCCTACGCCTGCCTGCCCAGGCTCTGTCCTGCACCAAGAGCCTCATATGGAGGGATGAGGGACCTCCATGGGGACCTTTTTGCTCCATTTCCCACCCCCAAACCTGCCCTAGCCCCCCCAGTGGGACTGGGCTAAGTGTACAAATGGTACCCAAGGAGGAGGGGCCGAGGAAGTGACATGGCTTGGCCCGCCCCCACCTTCTTATTCCCTATAAAAAGCAAAATGGTGACTCAGAGAGGAGAATTGGAAGCGTCCTGCCTCCTGATCCCACTGTTAATTTTTAGACGTAGAATTAGGCAGGAGGCAAAGGAAACAGCAGCTCCAAGTATTCGGCTGGCTGACATGCTATTAGGCTGGTGGTGACAGCCCAGCCGCTCCTCGCTCCTCGCAGCTCCCAGCAAGCAGCCTCTGACCAGAGTGAACAGGGCACTCCGAGCTGTGCCTGCTGGAGCTCCCAGCCCCTCCCCGGGCCCAACCTGCACAGTCCCTGCCCCAGCCAGGAGTGCATGGTGCTGCCAGGACCATGGCAGCCGGGGGCCGCCGCCGGCGCCCACTGCGCTACCAGTCCCTGGCAGCCCTGGTGGAGGACTCTCAGTGGCCTTTCTTGTTCCTTGTCTCAGACTTCAGCTACGGAGCCGACGACTACGACGCAGAGGGGCATGAGGAGCAGAAGGGGCCCCCCGAAGGCTCGGAGACCATGCCATACATCGATGAATCACCCACCATGTCACCCCAGCTCAGCACTCGCAGCCAGGGCGGTGGAGACAGCATCTCTCCCACCCCACCTGAGGGGCTGGCACCTGGGGTAGGTACATTTGCTTTTCTTTCTGGGGAGGGGGTGATAAGACAGCATGGGCAGTGTGGGCTAGAGTCTGCTTAGGAAGGTGGGGTGGGGAGATACATGACTCGGGGAGGGTGGGCCTGGCTCCTTTTGGTACCCTTGTCAGTGTATCTGCCCTGGGCCCCACCTCCTGCTCTCTGCCACTTGTACTTGTCTCTCCTATGCCAGCGATCTGTTCCCATGCCTCTTGGATACCCTCGATCCTTTTGCAGGGCAGATGGGGTTCTGAGGCTCAGAACTGGCTCAGGTTGGGCATGGTTCCATAGGTAGCCCATGTCCTATCAGTGTCCCCGAGGCTGGCTCACCATGCTCCTTGTAGCATCCCCCAGCCCTGTTCTGTTCTCTTAAGAACAGAATAAACCCTGGAATAGGGGAAGCACCCCTCTTCCCTTGTAGGAGAAGTTGGAGCTTTTCTCTCAAGTGAAACATTTTAATAAGGAACATGAAGTATGCACTTCATCATCTGAGACAGGGAAGGGGGTAGCAATGTTGGAGAATTGTTGTCCCTGGTGACAGAGGCTGACATTGGAACTGTCTTATGTGTATATGGATCTGAAATACCCGAGCAAGCAAGACATGGATTCTTTAGATATTTTTCTAGAGTAGGGGAGAGGAATCAAAGCTAATTCCTCTTGGTGGTGTATGTATTTGCCAGGGGATGGAGGTGGAGGGGTCACTTGGCATGCCTCTCCTGCTGGGTCCAGCTTGTTCAGGTATGTTTTGTGGGAGTCCCTTGAAACCCCCAGAGGAGCATCACTGGGATGCTTTGCAATGCATTTCCCTTCTCTGAGGTCTTGCACCCCCATTCAAGCTGAAGGTTGCCTGGACTCTACCATTTAAGAGAATCACTGCCCCGCACCCCACCCAATTCCTTCCCACCCTCTGCAGGTTCTCACCCCCTCTTCACACACACCAGGGTGGCTGTTATAGCCTTTGGCAACAAGGGCCTTGGCAACCAGCTTCCCACTTGGGGGAAGCCACATGGTTGCCATGGCAACAGAGGCCGATGCAGAGCTTGGAGGCTGCCAGGCAGTACAAGTTTGGGAAGGGATAGTGAGCAGGGCATGTGGGAGGTACAGGGATGGGCAAGGATGTTGATCAGCTTCTGGTTCCCCATAGTCAGCATTCTGGGGAGCTATTGCCCTGGTGTCTTAACGGAGGTTGTAGTGGATTACAGACAGCAATCTTGGACATGCAGAGGCAGAGCTATAATACCAAATAGAGGACAGGGTGTGCTAGAACTGAACTCAGGCCAGCCAGGGGAAAGCAAGAAGGAAAGAACTTTTTTCTTTGGGGCAGGGGATGGTGGTCATGGGGCTTGCACTCTGGCTTGGGCACTTCAGCTCAAGGCTACCTCCCTACCCTTGAGCCACAGCCCACTTCACCATTTTCTAGTGATTAATTGGAGACAAGAATCTCATGACTTCGTATTGCCTGGGCTGGCGTTGAACTATGATCCTCAGATCTCAGCCTCCTGAGTAGCTAAGATTCCAGTGAGCTACCATGCCCAGCTAGGAAAGAACTTCTGCTCCTCATCTATGCCTTCTTATCTGAGACAAGGACAGCAGGACTCAGAGGCACCGGTGGGGGACTCAGTCCTCAACCTATGTAGGATGAACTGTAGACTCTCAGTGCAGGACCAAGGCCAGAATCTCCATCTCTTCTCTCCTCTCTGTCTTCCTCCTCACCTTTGTCCCCTTTTTCATCCCTTGTTATGTGACTACCATGCTGTAGTGTTCTTACATGGATATTTAGATTGTCTCATGGAAGGTCCTCTTGGATACTTTCTCCTCGAGAAGGTCACCCCCATTATGAGGGTGACCTCATAATCTCTGCCTGACACTCCAAAGCATTGGATGGTGATTTTACTTCCTGGCTACCTGTTTTGCTTTGTGGCTCAGGAGGAAGTAACTTGTGTGTGTGTGCATGTGCATGTGCACACGTGCTCATCCTAAGGCTTGGACTTGAATTTGGGGCTTGCACATTGCCTCTGAGTTTTTTTGCTCGAGGCTAGTGCTTTACCACTTGGGCCACAGCTCCACTTCCAGATTTTTCATGGTTAATTGGGGATATGAGTCTTAATGGACTTTCCTACCTAGGCTGGCTTTGAACTAGGATCCTCAGATCTCAGCCTCCTGAGTAACTACGATTATAGCCATCTGTGCCTGGCCTGGGAGGTAGAGTTGCTACCCAAGTGACAATCCATTCAATGCTTAAGACTCTTGGGATAAATTTTCACACTGTTGGGAGGAGCCGCTCTAAGCAATACAACTGGGATGTCCAAGAAGATTCCAGATCCTTCCAGCCTAAGCATCTCCTGTCTGCCCCTATTTTCTTCCTTCCTAGAACCAAGATTTTACCCTTTCTACTGCATTACTGGGTCTCCACCTAGTGGGCTCTCCTAGTATTACTATATAAGACAGGGTGCCTGGAGGGAGTGGGTGCCTTTTCCCAAGTACTGGAAATATTTTAGTTTAAAAAACAAAACCAACCAACCAACAACAAAAGGAGTCAAGGTTCCTGCTATTTAATTGGTCTCATTTGGCCAAGCAAGTCCCCTCTCTTGCCAGGCTTCCTGTTAGGAACTTGAGAACAGAGAGGACTTCGGGGCCAAATTAGATGATTGTTCTGGGTATTCAGATATCTGGCCTCTCGTAGAGCCTGGTTGTTGAGCCTTCCACACACAAATATGCATCCAGCTCCTACCTGGAAGCTTAGGGTTAGGTCTTTTGTATTAGAGAAACAAAGACCGTGTGTGTGTGTGTGTGTGTGTGTGTGTGTGTGGGTGTGGGTGTGGGTGTGGGTGTGTGTTCCTACATATTTCTATATATAGAAAAAGATTTACCAGAGGGTATCAATGTATGAGAAGTAATGTACCTACCACCTGATGAATGTAACTATAACCCCTCTATACATTATCCTGACAATAAAAGAAGAAAGAAAAAGATTTACCAGAGGAAATGAAGGCTGAGAAGTCTCAACCTCTACAATAGATCCTTTTAGCCCAGGAGAGGCAATGTAAGATTCTTTCCAAGTTCAAGGATCTCAGAGCCAGGGGAGGGAATGGTATAAGGTCTAGTCTGAAAGTTAATAGGCTTGAGGCTAGGTCCAAAGGCTGGAGAAAGCCGGTGCTGCAGCTGCATCAGTCAGGCAGGCAGTTTCTACCTCAGTTTTCAATAAGTTAGACAAGTGTAATGTTTAGACAAATATAAGTCTGAGTGCCATATTGCACAGTCAAGTTAATATATAAGATGAGCCACAACTGCCTTACCCTCAGAAGCCTAGAGAATGGATCAATCATAAGTTTTGGTTGGGTGAAAATTTGCTCTCTGGCTCTGAGACACTAGACAAGTGTTAAAAACTCTGAGCCTCAGTTTCCTATCTCTTAAAAGCACTGACAACCCTGAAGGTCTGCTGGGGAGGATGATGGAATCGCTTAGGGAAGGCCTGGGGACCCTGTAATCACATCCCTGAAGAGGCAGAACTAGAAGGACCATGAGTTGAGTTTGAGGCCAACTTGGACTACATAGCAAGCAGCTTAAAAAAACAAAAGGAAAACCAAGACTTTTCTCATTAGCTTTTAGAGAAGTGCGGACTAGAAGCACTTCAAACCTCATGTCCAGTCTACCTAAATACATGCTGGGCAATGAGTTGGCTTTTGCATCCCACCTCCTTTTGGGGATTGGATCTGTCCCACAAGTGTGATATCCCAGATGAAGCTTGTCTCTGGTGTTGGCAAGACACACACTCCTCACCCCTAATGTGCCCTCCTGTGCTGTTCTCAGCTTGTATCCTAGAGATATGAAGCCCACCGAGATATCAAGTGAACCCTAAAACCAAGCCCAAACTGAGCAGGGCACTCCAGCACATGGCCACTACTATTGGTTCAGTTTAACTGGGAGTGCCCAGTCTCACAACAGGAAGGAAGCTGAGGATGCTTCAGCTTAGCTAACATATAAGATACAGGTTCCTCATCCAGGACCATAGTCTTAGGAAAACTCCCTTCCATTGGCTATAGACTGCCATCTCTGCAGTAAAAAGAGGACCCAGGCAAGAGAAATCTGGATTTTTGTTCCTCCACTGTATCTTTATAGCAGTGTAACCTTAGGGCTGTCTGCCAATCATGCTCTGAGCTCCAGTTTGATCATGTTAAGAGAAGCTACTGGATGTCCTCTTCCTTCTTATTGAGTCTTCCTCAAGAGGGTTTTAAGAACTAGTATCCTAGCAACGCAGGAGGCTGAGATCTGAGGATCTGAAGCCAACCCAGGTAAGGAGACTCTTTTATCCAGTTAGCTACCAAAAAAGCCAGAAGCTGAGCTGTGGCTTAAATGATAGAGCATCTAGCCTTGAGTCTAGCCCGGAGCAAAAATGGCTAGCAAGATTGTGAGTCCCTGAATTCCAGCCCCAGTACCAGCATGCACATGCACACACACACACACACACACACACACACACACACACACACACACACACACGCTCTTAGACAGAATACCCTGAAAATTGTGAATTATGCATAGATGCAGATTCCAGCTGGCTAGAGAATCCAAAGATTAGGGTGGAGATAGTTGGAATGATTGATCACCATCATCTATCACTGTTCCCCTTCCTCCTCCACCTCGACTTCCTCCTCTTCCTGTTCCTCCTGCTCTTTCTCCTCACAGCTATGTAGACAAGAGTGACTCCTTTTAAAAAAAAAAAAAGAAGAGTGACTCCTTCACGTGTGTTGCCTCTAAGATCATGACGGCCTTGTGAGAGAAGTTCTCTAGCCCTCTAAACTGTTCTCATTTTATGGTTACCGGTGTTAAATTGTCCTCAAAATAAAGTGTGACTTGAGCTGGGAGTTTGGCCTAGTGGTAGAGTGCTTACCTAGCATACACAAAGACCTGGGTTCGATTCCTTGGTACCACATACAGAGAAAAAAGACAGAAGTGATGCTGTGGCTCAAGTGGTAGAGCTTTAACCTTGAGAAAGCCCAAGGACAGTGCTCAGGCCGAGTTCAAGACCCAGGACTGGCCAAAAAAAAAATATTCTTATAATCCTAGCTACTTGGGAAGAAGTGAGATTTGAGGATTGTGGTCTGAAGGGAACCCAGGCAGAAAAGTCTCTTGAGACTCTTGTCTCCAATGAACCAAAAAGCTGGAAGAGGCGGTATGGTTCAAGTGGTAGAGCGCCATCCTTGAGAAAAAGAAGGCAAGTGAGAATGTGAGGCCCTGAGCTCAAGTCCCAGTACTGGCAATGAATGAATGAGTAAACAAATAAATAAATGTGACAGAATGTCCTCACAGGTATCTGGCTACACAGAAGTGGGGTAGCTGAAGGCAAAGGCAAACTGGCCTCTGGATTTTGTGTTCTTCTGTGGTGCAAAAGGGCAACAGGATTGGCTGGCTTTTACTCTAAGTACTCTGTTTCCTGTTGCTAACCTAGTAGGTGCTAATGAGGCTAGAGTGGTTTTAGTTTTCTTTCAGAGGAAAGGTGTGTTTGCCTGGCCAGCAAGATTATTTACTAGCCAGTGGCTTCTGTCTGGAGTACCACACAGCTCTCAGGAAAAGAAAGACTCCAAAGGCTTTCATGACACTTGCTAAATGCCAGCTACTGCCATCATCCTTTGTGACTATGGGCTCCTTCATCCTCTGTGCCACCTTGCCCATCACAGATCTGACACCACAAGTGCGTGAGCCCAGTTATATGATATAAGATCCTGGGGCCTGGAGCCAGCAGCCACAGTCCTCTCAGGGCAGCATGGTAGGGGGAGACTAGGGGTTAAGGAGATTGCTCACTGCCTGCACCTTTGTACTCTTGCACTTGAATGAAGTGACAGTGTTACCTGACCCAAGTGAAAGGATTGTCTTGGGACAGGTGAGACTTGTTACAGTTAGGTAAGATTTGAATAAAGAGTAAGAATGACCCACTGTGAGAACTGTTCAGCAACAGCATAGGAAATATGCTTCCTGTCCTTTGAGGGAAGGATCCAAGTAAGAGCTGGTAATTGGAGGCAGAGATGAGATTCTTTCACTGGCCCTGCCTTTGGGTTCCTAGGAACTTCAGAAGACCACATTCCTTAGGAACTCTGGGTCCAACCTGAGCCCTTGGCTTGACTTGTTGGTAGACCCTTGTTCTGTAAGCCTTCTAGGGCCATTTCTCCTACATATTTTCTGAGCACCAACTTGTTAAAAGATATTATTCTGGGTGCTGGAGGGAATTAGTATGGACAAGGACCTGTTCCTTCCTCAAAATTCCTTTCTATCTCCTTCTTCCCCTTCCTTCTTTTCTTCCTTTTTCATAGAGCTGGAGATTACATGTAGATTAAACCCAAGGCTCTATGCATGCTAAAGAAGAGTTTTACTACTGAGCTATAACCTTAAGCTCCAGATTCCTCTATGTCAAGGCCACCTATACAATTGCCCCGAGAGACTAGGGGTCGGTGTGTCAGTGTATCTAGGTGGTGATCAGAGAGGGGAATATGGAGGTAGCTTTAGAGAGTGGCCTCTGCTCTGCTGGCACCTGGCTGTGTCACTTCCAGAATGTAGAAAAGTCACTGGAGCTTTGAGAAATATTTTGGCAGTGGTTTTGTTGGAAAAGGTAAATATAGGTCAGGTCCTCCCCCACATAACACCTGCCAAGGAAGAAGCCAACATTTGGAACCAACTTAACGCTTTGCATACCCCAGGCACTACCCTGTGTCCTTTAGTATTCACACCATCCTGGGAGTTGGTACTATCATTATCTGTACTTAACAGATAAGGCAACTGAGGCAGGGGAAATATTACTGTCCTGCCCAAGATTACAGAGCTGACAAAAGGCAGAACTAGAATTCAAGTCTAGAGTCCAATTGAATGTTTTGGGTTTTGTTGGCTTCAGCATATACATTGCTGTGCACTGGCTCACACCCAGCATTTACTTTATGTTATTGAACTCTTTAAGTGGGCGATAGCTGCTGCCACTGAGAAAAGTAAGCCAGGGGGAGGAGCGAAGACATCAGGAAGAATAGCCTTATGCCTTCCTTGTAAGGCTGTGATGACCTATCTGCCCTGACACTGATCCCTAAGGGTCATTAGTTCCAGAAAACCTAGACGTGAGCAAGAGAGTTGGGAGAACAGGGGCAGCCAGAGAAGAGATTGAAGGCATTTCAGACCCAGGAAACTGCGGGCAGCAGAGGCCTGGAGGTGGGGCTCTGCCCTGCCCAGCCCTTTCAGAGGTTAATGTCACCACTGTGATGGTGCGGTGAGTCATGAGCAAGGCTCTTGTTTGGGCTGATTTCATGGCTTGTCCTGGGCAGTTTTAGAGTAATGTGATGTTAGCCCTAGGGACACGTTGAAGAATGATGGTGTCATTCCCTACTTGAAGCCCTTTTAGGCGCTTCCTTTGGCTGTGTGGTAAGGCCCAAAGGCTTTTATGGCTGTCAAGACCCTGTCTGACCTGACCACATGATCCCTGCCTTCCTCTGTGGCTTCACAACAAACATCCAGTTGCAATGTGAACACCACAAGGTAGGTCTCACAGACCAGGCTTTGAAATGGAACTTTTGCTTGTTGCAGACCCAGGTGCCTAGAACTGTGCCTAGTGCATGCTAAGTGCTCAGTAAATGTTGGTTGAATGAACACTCATTGCCCTCCAGCCCTACTGAGCTGGTTTCATTAGAAACCAGAATGGATCTCATGTTCTCTTCATCTGTCCCCGGTTCCCTTCAGACAGCTAAATCTGTTCAGTTATAGGTCTAAGTATTAATGTCACTTTCGCCTGTGCAGTTCCCTTAGGCTGAGTGAGGTGTGCTTACTCTAAAGTCATAGCACTTTACACTCTTTTGTTTGTTTTTGGAGACAGGGTCTTACTGTGTAATTTAGGCTGTCCTTGAACTTGCTACATAGCCCAGGCTAGCTTTCATGTTCCTGGCCTCCACCTCCTGAAGTGGGGATTACAATATGCATAATAGTGCTGTGTGTGTGTGTGTGTGTGTGTGTGTGTGTGCACGCGCATTCGTGTGTGTGTGTGTGTGTGTGTGTGTTTGTGTTTCACTGGGATTTGAACTCAGGCCTCACCATTCCTAGGTAGAAGCTTTACTGCTGAGCCTCAGCAGTTCTTTAAAAAATGCTGGTGATGCTGAACCAATAAGCTACACCCCCGGTCTCCACACTTCTTTTTATAACTTCTCTATTTTTCCTGATTACATCACTAAAAATTCTAACTTAACAGAAAAACATAATATAGAAAGCAAAAGTCACCTTAATTCTCATCCAATAACTTCTGCCAACAGTCATCTGTGTAGTTTTCCTTATTTTTCCATATGTAAATATATATATGTATATATATAGTTATATAAATGAGATCATACTATTGGTAGTTATGTAATTTGTTTTTGTTATTTTACTTAATAAGACTAAGACATCTTGCATGCTAGTAATTACATATCTACCTCTTTCTGATTGTATGAGGTATTTCATTCTGTGAATATGCCTTAATCCATTTACCCCACACAACTGCTTTTTTTTTTTTTTAAACGGGGCTTCCCACGTGCTGGTAAGGTGCTCTACCACTTGAATCACATCCCAGCCCTGAATCATAGGGATCAAACCCACAGCCTCACACATGCTAAGCAAGTGTATTACCTCTGAGCTACAATCTTAGCCCCTGACTACTTTTGATCCACATTCAGCTTGTTGCAATCTTTGCTGGTATAAATGTCACTGTAGTGAACTTGTTGTACATACATCTTTTGTGTCCTTCTAGAATTTTTTTTTTGGGGGGGGAAGAAATTCCCTAGAGTGAAGTTGCTTAGTCAGAGGGCGTGAACATTTAAAATCACAATGATGTTTCCATTTTATCCTTTCCGGAGTTGTACCCTCCCCAGTCCTGCCCTTCCTCTGGCACTGCCCCTTCCTTGGTACTGCCTTAGCACTCAATGTGCTCCTCAGACCATCAGCCCCATGAAGTTATTGTGAATGTAAGCACAGTGAGCGATAGGTAATTAATAAATGCTGATTGAGTTGGGAAGGGAGTAAGAAGATGGAGAATGAGTTACCCATGGGTAGTTTTGAGGTGTGGACTTGATGGGTATCAGAAGTTTCCATTGATGTGGGGAAGTCACAGTCTTCAGGGTGTGGCTCCTGCCCAATTCTCCACATTCATCCCCAACTCCCCCCCTTTTTTTTTCCTCTGTCCTCTAGCCATGGTTCTTAGGTTTCCTTAAGAAACTATTTCTTTCATGTCTTCCTCTTTTTGCCTAGAAATCCTTCCCAGTTTCCAGGATCAGTGCCTCTGTTCTGTGTTCATAATAGAGAACCCTCATGGATTAATTGGTGATACATGGGTAGCTGTGGCCCTGGTGCAGACGGTCATGCCAGGCCTTCTCCGAATATGGAAGTCCAGTGAACAGGTGGATGGACAGACAATATGAGGATCCCAGCAGGATATTATTGATCTAGGTGTGAGGTGTTATACTCCTTAGTTGAGAGATTGCCTTGGAAAAGGAAGAGAAGGACCCAAAGGACTTGGTAAAAAAGGATGTGTAAGGCCTGAGAGAAGGAAGGAGTCACAAGATGGCAGCCCCACCAACGGAAGCGGTGAAGCCAGAAGGGGAAGCTGGTTTAAGGAGGAGGAAGGGCCGTGTGGTTTGGATATGTGGAGCTGAAGGGCTACTGCTGGGGCTTCCAAATCAGGAGATCCAGGTGCCATTGCTGAAGCCAGATCTGAAGCCCAGTAAGACCTTGCTAGGACTAGAGCCGGCCATGGGTCAGCCTAGTAGGGAAAAAGGATGAGTTCAACAGCAGACATTTGAAGGCTGGGGCCTAGTGCTGGGGGTGAGTGACTCCACATGCTAGATAGCAAGAAGAAGCCTAAAACCAAGGAGTATAGGGAAGCAGCCCCCACTCGTGGCCAATGAGAGCTCTGAGAACATCAAGACAGTGGAGGCCAAGTGAGGGACACCTAGAGCCCCTGAACAAGCAGCTTTGGGGACGTCTGAAGTGGGCTGTTTCTCTGAAGACAGCAGGCTCTGAGCAGTCAGAGTATGAAGGATTGGGACCTGTTGGAGGCATTTGTCAGAGACAGGGAGGGAGAACTCTGGGGACTTGTGAGTCATTTCCCTCTAGAGGGAAGACTAAGGGCCTCTGTGTGGAGCCTGGCGTCCAGTGGAGTGGACATTCGAGTTACTCACTGGAATTTCCAGCTGACTAGAGTGAGGTAGGGCGGCAGTGCATTGAATATTCAGGGAATCATCTATGTGAGGTTTTGGGAAAAAGTGGGTATTAATCACACCATTCTGGATAGCGATGGGGGGTGGAGATGGGGTTATTCTATAAAGACTGCTAAGGGCAACTTCTGTTCTCTTGGGTGGGGGAAGGGGTTTTAGCCTTTCTCTCATGCCGCCTGTTTGTCTGACCCATGTGGGCAGCTCATGACATGCACTTAGAGTTTGCAGGGCAGAAGGCAGAGCAACCTGTGGCACAGAGCCCTGAGCTGGCACACTTGTGCCCTAGGGAATGCCAAGCCTGGTTGTTCCCAAGCCTTGAAAACAGCCCCGTCCACCCAAACCAAATGAGGAATTGTGGCTGAAAAGGCCCTTCAGATGTGTCCTAGCTATTTATAACCTATCCAGGGCCAGAACAAGAAAAAAACCAGGGACTGGAGAGAGAAAGGTGGGTAGGCTACTGGTGAGGCCTGGTGGGACCAACAGGACTTGTCAGTCCTGGGGCCCCAGAGAGAATCTCATATCTCAGTCCAGATATTAGCTTTGGTGATAGGAGGGAGCCTGAGCAGCAAGGACAGGTTCTCTGCTGCCAATAGCATGGCAGGAGCTCCCTCTAGAGCTAGGAGATGCTTAAGAATTTCTTTGGCAGTGATGGTGGAGACCACATCCCTTTCTCTCTTTTCCTTGGCCTTTTATTTCACTTGGAGGTTCAGCAGTGGAGGGTCTGCTCTTACCTAAGATCCTCAGTCGCATCATGTGGACCTAGAATGAGGCATAGTTGACCTTCCTTTGCAAATGACCTCAATGTTTTGACTTACCCTGCAGCCATCCAGTTATCCCCTGACAGGGAATGTGTGAGATGTTAGTCATGAGACATAAGAGGTATTGATAGACAGTGTCAGGCACCAGACAGTGTCAGGCACCCCACCACCTTATTGTTGGCACCTATTTGATAGGACCGCAAAGATACGTGGTAGGTAGCTGGGTGCCAGTGGCCTATGCCTGTAATCCTTGCTATTCAAGAGGCTAAGACCTGGAGGATTGAAGTTTGAAGACAACTCAGGCATCAAAGTCATCCAGATTCAATCTCCAATTAATCAGCAAAACGCTGGGCTGGAGATGAGGCTCACATGGTAGAGCAACAGTCATGAGCAGTCAAAGCCACATAAATTCCATGAAGCCTCAGAGTTCAAGCCCCATTACTTGGGAGGGGTGGGGTGGGGTTGTGGTAAGGGGACAGATATTAAGTTGGTATTGTGTGAAGATGAATTTGGTTTCAAGATGTGAGGTCTGATGAGATGGGTCAGAGTAGACACTCAGGATATCCCCCTTCCCACAAACACAATTCTTAAGTTCCCTCAAAGAAATAACCAATTGCAAGAATAAAGGACATTTCATAGTCTTTGAGCCTAACTTGGGGCACAGCTGTCATTCACTTAGACTGAATTATGGTATTATTCCCTGCCCCCCAAAAAAGAGGCAAAATTCTGCACACCAAAAGTACATTATGGGGCTGGGAGTTTGGCCTAGTGGTAGACTGCTTGCCTAGCATGCACGAAGACCCAGGTTCAATTCCTCAGTACCACATACATAGAAAAAAAACAGAAGTGGTGCTGAGGCTCAAGTGGTAGAGCTCTAGCCTTGAGAAAGTCAAAGGACAGTGCTCAGGCCCTGAGCTCAAGCCCAGGACTGACAAGCAAGCAAGCAAATAAATAAATAAATGGTTCTTTAAAAAATGGAGTTTTTCTTTTTGGGGGGGGTCAGTCTATGGGTTTTTTTCTTTTATGGGGGGCGTCAGTCATGGGGCTTGAGCTTTTTTGCTCAAGGCTAGAGTACTACCACTTTGAGCCACAGCTCCACTTCTGGTTTTCTGGTGGTTTATTAGAGATAAGATTTTCCTGTTCCAGTTGGCTTCAAGCCATGATCCTCAGATCTCAGTATCCTAAGTAGTTAGGGTCACAGATGTGAGCTTCTAGCACCCTGCACATTTTGTTTTTGTTTTTAATTTTTATCTTTAAATAGTTGTACAAAGGAGCTGCCATTCAACAAACAATATATGAATACAATGACTCTTAATCAATGTCACTCACCCCTTTCATCCATTCTTCCTTATCCCTCCCACCACTACCCCTTCTCTCAATTTTAATGTTTTTAGACTTTACATTGAATTTTCAAAAATGTAAATTATTTGCCATAATTTAAGAATCAGAATACTGCATCTAAAAATTCAGATTCTGAGCTTCTCTTCAAGAAAGATCAGGAAACCTTGAACCTTGTTGCTTTTGGTGGCCATCAGAAGGGGCCATTCTTTAGCCTCATGGTAAGGGCAGTCTGCCATGGTTGTCTAGGAGGTGGCCCTCCTCCCCCATGCGAGTGGGCAGGAACAGAGGACCTCTGGCTCTCTAGACAAGCCCCTCAACCCAAACCCTGGTTTGAGTTGGCAGTGACCTAGGTTATGTGTTATCTGGCCCAGGACCGGGAGAGGAATCTAGGGAAAACTGCTCCAAGGAAGTGGCATTTTTGAGGCCCCTCAGCATCTGTGGGTGCCATGTGGCACTCGGTAGTCCATGTTGCCCTGGGGCACGCACTCCTAGCCTTAGCCACTCTACACCCTAGCAGGCCCCAGTCCTGAGTGGGGCAGGTCAGGCCCCTCTTGTACAAAAGCCTTGTTCATCCAACTGTGGCAGCAATGGCAACTGTAGTTTCTCACCAGGCCCGGGCCTCCCCTCTGCAAAGGTGCTAGAACACAGGTCGAGGTGCAAAGGGGTTTTCTAGCTTCTGTGGATCCCATGGGGACGCGGACCGGGACGGGGACTCGGTGGAGGGGTGGGCTACGCTGGAAGGCAGCTCTCCCGCCTCCCCCTGCCCGCGGGCTCGGGAGAGAAGTTGTAAATAAGCCTGTCTCTGGGAAGCAGACCTTCCCCCGCCTGCCTGGCCTGCCTGCGGCCTCCTCCCTCCTCCCCCTACGCTCCACAGCCCTCCGCCAGCTACTCGCTCGCCGGTGACCACAGAGGGAACGATCGGCTCCACCTCGCAAGTCAAGACGTGTATTTCCTGTGTTCCGGAGCAAACGCGAGCTTCTCCGTCCTGAAAGGGCGGGCTCTGTGGGGCCGGGGACGCGGCGGCGGGGCGACGGGATCCATCCGGGCTGCTGCCGGGCGGCGGGACACCGGGCGGGCAGGCGGGCGGCCCGGGGCGCGCCGAGCCGCGCTGCGCCTCGCCGGAGGGGCGTCTGGATCCCGCCTGCGCCGGCCCCCTGTCGCGACCACACCAGGAAGGGCCGCGGAGGGCGCCGCCCGCCCCGCGTTGGTCCGGGTGACAGCCCCGGGACGACCGCAGCACCGGAGCTCCGGGGTCGGCAGGAGCTGCCCGGAGGCCCCGCTTCCCCTTTCGCTGGGTGGGGACGCGCGCGCGGGAGGCGGGCCCGCAGCCCGGCGCTCAGGAGGGCTTGGAAAGCGGCGGCTGGAAAAGGTTCATAATGGAGCCTTTCATCAGGAGCCGGGGGCCAGGTGCCAGGATTGACTCCGGGGAGGCCGGCGTGCTGGTGTAGGCCTGCCCTGCGCCCTTTCCCGAACGCCCGGCCCGCCCGCCCGCCTGCCCGCCCGCCTGCCTGCCCGCCTGCCTGCCCGCCTGCCTGGCTGCCTGCCTCCCGCCGCCGGCTGCGGCTGCTGCCGGTGCTGCGTGGACCCCGCTTCCTGTTTGCCCTCCGCGGGTTCCCGCTGCCATGGAAGAGGAAGAGGAGGCAATAGGCTTTTTGGACAAGGTCCTGGAGGATGAAGATGTGTTTCTCCTGGAGGAGTGTGAGCTGGGAACCCCGACCAGCCCCGGCTCAGGGTCCCCCTTCTTGGTGGCTGTGAAGGTGGGAATGTGACACGCCCTGGATGCTGGGAGGGGAGGGGGCAGGGCTGGCAGCTCTTGACTGCCACCGAAGCCGCGTGAGGGCGGCAATGGCTGGTGTGTGCCCTAGCCTCACAGCGGAGTGGGAAGCGCTTCCCCAGCAGAGTGAGAGCGGCTGGCACGGGCCTGCCAGGGGAGCCATGGGCTGCACCCTTCCCGCAGCTGTTCCTGGGGGAAAGAGGGCACTGCCGGCTCGCCCTGCACCAGTTGTCTTCAGGGTCTGGGACTGCCGTCATTCCCCTGGGCCAGCTGTGCTGGGGGCTCTTTTCTGGCAGTGATGTGAGCCACCTGGTGGGCTGTCAGCAGTGTGAGCCTGCTGCCCCCAGGCCGACTTTGAGACCAGTGGGGTAGTAATTCATTGTTTCCACGACAACTGGGGGATAAGAGCACACTTAGGAGATGTGGGCCCAAGACAGCCACCCCTCTTTCTGAGAGAGGAGACTGGAGCCTTGATGCATCATGGTTGAGCAAGAGAGCATTTGGAAAGGTCAAGAATCAGAGGTCACAGGGCTTCCTTGGAAGAAAAGAAGTATCAGCTCAAGAGAGGGAGGTAACAGCTGAGACACCAGCCGAGTAGATAGGTGCTTTCCCCAAGGTAGGCATGAGTAGGACCAGCCGCCTCCTACAGGGCTATGGGTATTTCCTGCAGGCCATGTTTCTCCAGTCAGCGCAGAAGGGGAGTGATTATCTCAGTCCCCTTACCTACTCTGTTGCCCCTTCCAAGATACCAGGCTTCCGCCTGGAATGTCAGCCCTGCCTGTAGCACGGCCCACCCACCCGGGTCTTCCCCCCTCACTTGGACCTGCCTCAGAGGTCTAACCCCAGCTTATTGCTCAGCTCCTCTCTCGTGTGCTTGGAAGGGACGGCCTTCCTGTACCTGAGAGGACTAAGGTAGGGAGTTTACACACTGTAAAGCCGAGCTGCTAAACAAGGAGTAGGAGCCTTAGAGGGCGTGGTGCCCAGAGCATGGCTAGGATAGGAGGCTGTCTCTGAGCCTCTCTGAACCTTTCCCTTGCCAGAAGAGGAGGATTGCAGTCTTGCCACACCCACGCTACAGTGTGGCTCCAGGAGGAGCTAATGGAGGTAAAAATAACCTTCAGACACAGTGTAAGTAGGTGGCTGATGTGTGGAGCTAGAGTGGAACAGTGGCTGCAGGCCTTGGTAGAAGTGGAGGAGAGGAGCTGCAATGGGATGCTGGTACCTCGCCGGTATTCAGTGATGTGGTGTTGGCTCGAAACTCTAGGGGTAAGTTGCGGCTTTCATGGGACCCACAGGCCTCTTTACTCAGGGTCTAACTAGTTTCCTCACCAGGAACAGGAGGGGAAAGTGGTACTCACGAACAAGGAATTTGGCTAAGAACTTAGCAACGTGTGGGATGGGAGCTCTGTGGGTTCTTAATGGACCTTCTCTGAGAAGCTGTTCACAGCACTAGCATTCGTGTGGACCCTTTCATGCTGGCTCCTGGGCGCACCCTTTCCAGATGCTGGCTCATGCCTCAGTCCTAAAATGACCCTGTGTCTTTTTGCTTGGAACTCTTAGCCATCTACCTCGTCAGTGATGTCCTGTTCCCCTCCAGGGCAAGGCCAGATTGTACTCATTGCTGAAGACTACATGGTGCTTGGTGTGTGGCTGGTGCCAGTGGGAATTTGCAGAAGCTCACTGGGGACTCACAAAGTGGTATATGAAGTCCTTGGCCTTGTTCTGTTTCAGAAGTGTTCTCAAGAGGTAACTTATGGCTACCAAAGAGGGCCTGGACACATCACACTTGAAAATTGCCTTTTCTCTCAGGTCCCCATGGAAACTGAATGGAGTCTTGCCCACTCTTTGCTATTCCAAGAGTCCCCAATACAAGGACTCCTGGTTTATCCTGAATACCTCTGAAATACTCTTCTCGTCTGTCAGCCTTGATCTTAGAAGGAAAACACAGTTAAGGTCTGCAGAGAGCTGGAAAGAAAATCTGTTGATTTATTCAACAAACACTGGCAGGTTCAAAGCACTCTGCTAAGAACAGTAGAGGAGTTGGAAATCAAGGTATGGACCTTTTCTCTGGAAGAGTTGAGAGCAGGGCGATGTGCACAGAGAAGAGGAGAGCACAGTGAGAGAGAGCAGTCAGGCTATGAGAAAAGTTCTGATCAAAGGATACCAGATTCAGAGGGAGAAATCACTTCTTGTTGAGTCAGGGCTACAGTGAGTGTGTGCATGAGTACATATGTTCATGGGTGCATGCACGTGTATAGTCACAGGCCCTTTCTGGATGGTGCACTCTTGTCCTGGACTGCATACAGCCTTGGCTCATTCCTCCACGGCAGCTGGTAGGAATCCAAGGCAATTTGCTCTTTGCTATTACTTTACTTCAGGGATACTTACCTTAAACAGTAGTTGTGTTGCTGAGCATGTGCCCAAATGCTGGCCCTATAAATATAAATCAATTCTGGTTTTAGTGTAATTTCTGAGATACTTCATCTTCCTGAGGGACAGATTCAAAGCTGGTGTTGGTTTTCTCTAGAGCTGCATTTGGAGTTTGCTGTGTCTTTCAATCCAGATGTCCCTTTAAGGAGTTAATGATCTATAAACTCATAACACAGATACTGATAACATCACCTCTCCTCTGTAAAATGATGTATACCCTATAAATTTTTTTTCACACAGTTCTATTTAAAGGTAGGGTTGGCGGATGGGGCCTTTTGGAAGCTGCTATTTCAAGGAACTCATTTGTCAGGAATATAAAGCTCTTTTGTATTCCAGGTTAACCCTTCAGGTGTTATTCTGTGCCAAGGTTTAATGGATTCTCTGAAATGCCTGTATTTCTGTCCCACCTGCCCAGGTCTACTCTCTATGTAGTAGCAGCCTGTGTCTCTCTTGAGTGTTTTCTGAAGTGTGTGTGTGAGGGGGGGGTGATTTGACAGGTTAATTTAGGCAGCCTCTGAGTATAGTACTTCACTAAGTATATTTATATTAGAAAAAATGACTTGTATCTGTTGATGACTTGAAATACATTAGTGTTAAGAGAAGACTGGTGAGTTCATGATTAGCCTAGGCTATATAGCACAGTCTATTACCAAAAAAAGTTGTTGAAAAGAACAAAATTGAGTGGTGAGTATAGCAACCTAGGAAAGATAGGATATGAAATACTGCCAATTCCATTGGTCTGTTTAAGGATTCAGATCACATTAGGGAACCCAAAATGTAAAGATCCACTTTTCAGAAGAAAAGGCAGCTGCAATGTTGCTCTTTCTCTAGCCTCAATCCTTTCTGCTTTAAATTCTGCTGAGGAAGTAGCTAGGAGACCTGCCCGCTACCTAAGGCTGGAGAGAGGAGAGGATCTCTGCATGGCCCTGACTCTTGGCTTCAGAGGGGGACTAGTTGTCTGGAAGCTAAGGCTTGGTCTGGGCATAAGGCTGGCCCATGGCATCTACTCCAAGCAGATCCCACTGAAGGCTCATTTCAAGCTGATAGGGCTCACAGGCTGAATTCTGTTGTCTGCTGGGTTTCTGACCCTTGCTGTTAGGCCTATGGCTTTAAAGCACAGCCAGAGAGCCAATACTAATCTGTTTGGGTCTCACTGTTGTCTTGGAGGAGATCAAGGTCCCTAGAGAGATTGTTTCTTGGCTTGGCCTAGAACCAAACCTTTGGAGGCTTTATTTAGCCTGCAGAAGCTCAGGCCAGAGCTGGCCAAGGCTTATCTATGGCTACTACCATAATGTGCTGGTATCTTTGACTTAGGGGTCTTGGGCTGACAGGCTTTCATCTTAGTAGATTGTGTAAAATGCCAGGGATGAATAAGCCCACCAATAGCTGTACTTTATAAGTTCTACTTGGAAAAGAAGAGGAAACTGTGCCAGAAGACAGTTCTCCTATGCTAGGGACTGGCATGGAAGAAGTGGTGGGGGCCTTGAATGTTTCAGAGAACTTGCCCAGAAGATTCTGGGTGTGTGTGGGCACCTCCAGAGACTTTGTATTCCCAGTACCTGGCATGTGGTGAAGAAATGAATGAATATTGAGAACTCTGGTAGCTTCACCAGGACTAAAGAATTCCAGATAGTTCTAGAACAGAAACATGTGGAGCCTGAGAAGGTTGGAGGAGCAGGAGGGGAGAGGGAAGGGGTAGTTCAAATCGGAAAGAAGTCTCAGGTGGATAACAAGCGTCCTGATAGTAAAATGTGAAGGTTAATTTCACATCATTAAACTCTGAGTCCTTCACCTCATCCTAACCAAAACTTTAGAGTGAAGGTAGCCAGATGGGCACTCCTGTTTGTTACTTTTTGGGGGCCAGATCTTTCTGAGTTGTCTTTTCCTCAAACCTCAGGATTGGATTATGAGGTAGGGGTCTTGTGAAAAGGGCTTTGCTGAAATGGATTAATTACCATAGGGTTTGAGAGTCTTGCTTGTGTCATGCTGAATTAGGATTTCTTTAGTCTTTCTTCCCCTTGGTCCAGTCCATGCAGCTCTGCAGTTAAGCACGCAGTGTACACCTTGTAGCATGTAAAGTCCTCAGCTCAATCTTTGCTTGGCCTAGAGCAAGTGAGGAACGGGTTATGCTTTTGGAGCACTAGCCTCAGAGTGGAGGACAAGTATGGAGGACCTTCAAGGTTTGGGGCCCTGCTGCTGGCTCTGATCTACCTGATAGAGACTCTGCTCCCTCAAGCAGCTGGCACTTTGCACTCTTTGTGCCTCAGAGAGTTAAATGGTAATACCTACCAGATTCCTGTGCTTGTGAAGCCACTAGTAAATAACTTAGACCTTTCCCTAAAGGTGGGGGCCAGTATTGGCTTTCTGATGTAGCTAAAACAGATTTCTACAAACTTACTCCTTGAAACAACAGATTTCGTTTCTTGTTTAGAAGTCTAATGTAAGTGTGTGCATGTGTGTATGTATATACGCACAGAAGTCTTCAGAGGGTTAGCACAGTTTTATTAATTCTGTCATGAATGAATCATTTTCTTGGTCTTTCCTAACTTCTAAAGCCCTTCTGCACTCCCTGTCTTCTTGTCCCAGCCTCTATCTTTTGAAGCCAGCAGTGTTGTATCCTCCTCATCATTACATTGCCTCTTATCTAACCCTGACCCTCTACTCCCTATTTTATTTTTTAATTATTTGTTTGCTTGTGGTGGTTTCATTTACTCTCCTAGTCACATTAAGAGTGTGCATTCAGTGCCCAGAAGGAATCTGTTTGAGACAACTGATGATCAGGTGACCCATGCTTGAAGAAGGAATCATAGTGAGGAAATCATGAGAGCAGCTGGAGCACAGAATTTGATGTTGGAGGACCAGGGTAGTATTCCTGGCTACTTCCTGGCCATGTAAACTAGGCTTTTTAAGCCTTCCCATTTGTCTAACATGGAATTATAGTATTCCCCTCCATGGAGTGTTTGAAGGTTAAATGAGAATATAAAAAAGAGGACCATTGGATGGGAATGTGGCTTAGTGGTAGAGTGCTTGCCTAGCATGCATGAAGTCTTAGGTTTGATTCCTCATTACCACATAAACAGAAAAGGCTGGAAGTGATGCTGTAGCTCAAGTGGTAGAGTATTAGCCTTGAGCAAAAGATGCTCAGAGACAGTACCCAGGTCCTGAGTTCAAGTCCCAGGACTGGCAAAAAAAAAGGATCATTCATGCGTTGGGAGGGGGAGAATTGTGGTTCTGGGCCAGCCAGGGCAAAAAGGTAGCAAGACACTACCGTAGCCAATAAGCTAAGCATGGTGGTACATGCCTGACATCCTACTATGCTAACACCAGAATTGGGGATTGGGGATTTAGCTCAGAGGCACTTGATGACTAGAGTAAAGCCCTGAATTGAGACCTCAGCTTGGAGAAAATGAAAAAGAAAAGAAACCTTCCCAGACAAATAAATACAAGGACTAAGGTCAAAGTTATCCTCAAGTAAAAACACAATACCCTTTCAGAAAACAGAAAGGGCTTGGAACTTGGCTCAAGTGATAAAGAGCTTGGAGATCCCGGTAAAGGCAGGTGTATTGCAATGTTGGCCTTGGGGCAGAGGGGTGCTTTACACAGGTGCTGTAAAGCTCTCACCAAATCACTGCCTGTAACTAGGTCAGGGTGCCTCTGTAGGTTGTGTGGCAATCCAGGGAGACTTGCGATGTGATGAGATTTGGCTCTACCTTTGAGAGGTGGCATGACCCAAGAGAAGAGCTAGGGCAGAAGGGTGCATTCAGTGCTGGCAATAGCAAGAACTGCATTCAGAGGCTGCTTTCCCCTGACATGCTGGAAAGGCAGAGATCTCTTGACCGTGCAGGTCCTTGGAAGGGTAGGGAAGGTACTGGCACATTGCAGGTGTAAAGGAAATAATGATACCAATGCACTGTGGTTCATAGGCCTGATACCTTTTTTTTTTCACCTACTAGATTGTAAGGCACATGACAGCTGGCATTGTTGTCTGCTGCTTCTTTCCCATTATACGTAAGGGCCTAGGAGGCATTCAGGATCTGTTGAATAGAGAAATGAACAAATCATTCACTCCAGTTTTACAGGATTCACAAGAAGGGCTTGACAAGCATCAGGTATATGGTAGCATTCTGAAAATATTGGCCTAGCTTTAGTGGATGAACAGAAGGGAGTGAGAGCTTAGGAGAACCCAAGTTGAGTGCTTGACTGCCACAGAGAGGAGGATAGAACTCAAAGGAAGACATGATATAAGAGATTGGAAAGGAGGCTTTGAAATGTGGTGGAGGGAAGGGAGAGAGACAGGGAGGATTGACTAGGAGTGACTCTTGCTCCTCCAAGAAAAATTGTGGGGTGCTTTCTCTTTGCCAAGCACTGGATTAATTGGTGGTCATTCCAGGCTAAGCAGGCCATGATCTTCCCACAGAAGAGCAGGAATGCTGCAGGGAGAAGGAAGTCGCCTTGGTCTGTATTTACTCCAGGAGGAAATGCTGAGAGGGTGACTGAGGTGAGCTGACACATTCTGTTGTGGAGCCCCCAGGCACAGGAAGCTCTTCTCATAACTGGCCACAAGCCTGGGGCTTAACACTCCATTCTCTTTTTCTCTCACTTGATATTCTGCTTCTTGAAGGGGCTTGCATCTCACCCAGACTTAGAGGGTGACCTTTGCTGTACCTTCCCATGCAAGCATGTCCTATTTGTTATGACTGATATTCCTTAGTAAACTTTTTTGGGGTGGTGCTAGGATCAGGTTTGAACTCAGGGTTCTTGCTCTGTTGGTACTCTACCAATTGAGCCTGATTTTTTTGGACTCATGGATTTTATTACCCAGACTGGCTTCAAACCACAATCCTGTGGGTCTCTGCTTCCTGGATGGCTAGGATTTTAGGTGTGAAATAGTTTTGTCTGACTCTTATGTAAACCTTTTATCTCCGTCTTTCTGTTAAACTGCCCATGAGATGTGAGAGCATTTCTTTGGTTGCCCTGTTCAAGTTGGTTAGGTTGGTGGATGGATGGATGGACAGATGGACAAATGGATGACTATCAAATCAAGAAATGTGCAGAAAGGCTAGGAGAGAATCAAAAAGCAAGACAGCAGGAATATAGGTGGTTAATTTTTCTTTTATATTTTCGTATTATACAAATTTTCTGTAATATGTAGCTTTTTCTTACTTTAAAAAAGTTAAGAGCCAGGAGTGTGGCCTAGTGGTAGAGTGCTTGCCTAGCATGCACAAAAACTTGGGTTTGATTGCTCGGTACCACATACATAGAAAAAGCCAGTAGTGGTGCTGTGGCTCAAGTGGTAGAGCTCTAGCCTTGAAAAAGCCCCAAGGACAGTGCTCAGGCCCTGAGCTTGAGCCCAGGACTGGCAAAAAAAAAAAGTTAAAAGCTGGAAGCTGGTGGTTCACACCTGTAATCCTGGCAACTCAGGAGGCTGAGATCTGAGGATTGCGGTTCAAAGCCAGCTGGGTCATTAAAGTCCATGAGATTCTTATCTTCAATTAACCACCAGAAAACCGGAAGTGGCTCTGCGGCTTAAGTGGTAGAGTTCAGGGACAATGCCCAGGCCCAGACTTCAAGCCCCATGACCGACCGTCCCCCCCAAAAAAAGTCAATTAAAAGAAAAGAAAAGGGAAGACAGGCCTATTAGGATCTGGGCTCCTTTCTCATGATACCTTTTTGGCTTGTATTCCTGCAGGTGGAAGCAGGGAAGGGCCTGGAGATGAGGAAACTTGTTCTATCCGGCTTCCTGGCCAGTGAAGAGATCTACATCAACCAATTGGAAGCCTTGTTGCTGGTGAGTATCTGCCTAGGCACCATTGGCCCCATCAACCAATGTCATACTCTACAATTGGATTTGGAGTTGGTACATAAAGGAGGGCTGGACAGAGAATGGTACTCTCTCTACTTAATCTTGGTATCCACTGACTCTCTGTTACTATCCTCTAGGGAAGGGAGGAGGGGGTGCACAAGTTAGGGAGGGCAAACATTGCATCACCTAAGACCATGGTATTATATGGATAATCTATATGGGGCTCTGTCCAGACAGACACACAGCTGTCTCCTCCATACTATTCTCTAGGTAGTTTCCACCAGTCAGTCAACTTGATAACTCTTTGTCATTCTTGCCCCAAGTCCTTCCTCCTCCCTGAGATAGACCACTAGCACTATTCCAAAGGTCCTGTATCAGGAAATGGGAGGCAGAAAGTGTCTTTGTTGTTTTGAGAAGCACCAATGCTCTGGACATTAGACCCACTGAGCCCTCAGTTAAAATGAGGCTGGGAGGTTGGCCTAGTGATAAGAGCACTTGCCTAGCATGCACGAAAACCCAGGTTTGATTCCTTAATACCATATACATAGAAAAAGCCAGAAATGGTGCTGTGGCTCAAGTGGTAGAGCACTAGGCTTTGAGAAAGCCCAAGGACAGTGCTCAGGTCCTGAGTTCAAGCCCTTGAACTGGCAAAAAAAAAAAAATGAGGCAGTTCTGAGAATCAGATCGTATGGGAACTATGAAAATGTTTACAAGAGATAAACATACTCCATAGATTAAAGATGCTTTTGCCTTTGAAGAAAGTGGTTATTAGATACATCTGGATATTATGCAGCATGACTGTGGCATGTAAAATTTTTTTCTTGTGGGTGTTTTGCAGTCTGAAATATAAGATGCTATCAGAAAAAAAGGGGGAGAATCAGTAGAAACTTATTCCTAGAAGCAAAATATACATTTAATGTGTGCCCCAGAGTGTTATATGACAGTCATTACCAAGGGATGACTATCAAAATGTGAAGATACTTCACAGTTGCAGGAAGTTTATTGGTTCACACAGTAATGTTTTCCAGGTGAGGGACAGTGTAGCTGATAGGCAATTTCTGTCTGGAGCCAGCGCTTATAGCTATATGTCTACCCTGACATTAATAGCAGGCATATTACACTGTTTTTCGAACCATGCATTTCAACCTTTTATTGAGTTCTGAAAGTGTAGTGGGTTGAATCACCATCTTAAAAATGAAATAGAAAGTATTAGTGAACCTTGGGCCGGGAGTTTGGCCTAGTGGTTAAAGTGCTTGCCTAGCATGCATGAAGACCCAGGTTCGATTCCTCGGTACCACATATAGAAAAAAAAAGCCGGAAGTGGTACTGAGTCTCAAGTGGTAGAGCTCTAGCCTTGAGAAAGTCCAAGGACAGTGCTCAGGCCCTGAGCTCAAGCCCAGGACTGGCAAAAAAAAAAAAAAAAAAAAAAAAAAAGAAAGTATTAGTGAACCTTATACACAGTAAGGATGAGTACCAGTTCAGGAAATTGATCGCTTGATGTTCACATGCATGTGTGTCTGTATAGGGCTGTATTATTTCTTACATAAGCTGAGTTTGAAAACATGTCTTGAGGACATGATGGCACATACCTGTAACAATCTCAGCACTTGGGAGGCTGAAACAGGAGGATCAGAGTTTGATCCCAACCTAGGCAATATAGAAAGACCCTGTCTAGAAAAGAAAAATGAAAAGAAAGGAAAAAGTCACTATCTTTGGAATGCTGTGTGTAAACTCTTGATCCTCAGTTTCCTTATCTGGAGATGAAAATATAATTGCCCCACCCCATCCATGAAAAGATTAACCATCAGAAAACGGAAGTAGGGCTGTGGCTCAGGGGTAGGACAGTAGCCTTGAGCTATAGAGCTCAGAGACAACCCCCAGGCCCAGAGGTAGGGTGTTAGCCTTGAGCTAAAGAGCTCAGGGAGAGCACCCAGGCCCAAAATTCAAGCCCCATGGCTGACCAAATACGTGTGTGTGTGTGTGTGTGTGTGTGTGTGTGTGTGTGTGTGTGTGTGTATTGCTCATCCTGTAGGTGACCACAGGTACCTGAAGTTTCTATTAAGGAGAGGCAATAGTAATACCATTGCCTTGTCCCTTTCTTCTTGAGCTCAAAAAAAGAACTGAAAGCCAGTGCAGGTTACTCATGCCCATAATCCTAACTACTTAGGAGGCTGAAATCTGAGGACTGTGGTTTGAAGCTAGCCTGGGCAAACAAATCCACTTTTATCTTCATGAACTAGCAAAAGACTGGAAGTGGAGTTGTAGTTCAAGTTGTAGAATACCAGCTGAGCATCCAAACTGAGCAAGATCTCAGTGCTCTGAGTTCAAGCCAAGTTACCAATACTTTGGGACCTAGTATAGTGCTGGATACTGGTATGAGCTGAAAAAAGGTGGGGAGAATGCCTCATAGATGTGTATGAAAGACACCTTATAAACTTGGTGTTAGAGTAACAACAAAAAGGGGCCTCTGTTGTCATGACTCATGGGATATATAGCTGAAAGGAACCTGAATGCTTGTGTTTGACTCCCCATTTACTACCTTTCTACCTCTGGCAGGTGAACAAGGCAGTCTGCAAACTGGGTGCACAAATAGTATTGTCGTCATAAGTTGGTATAAAGATTAAGTTGAATCTGTGTACACACCTCTTAGAACAGAGCCTACGTGTTTACTGTGACTCTGTTAGTTTCTCCAGCACCAACAGAAAAGACAGGTTAGGGCTCCTTTGTTCTGTTAACACACTCTGTAGGGGGAGGAAAAGGATCCTTCCCTTTTTTCTCCCTCCTCCCCACCAGAGTCATGCCAGGCCTTTTAGATTCCAGCCTACCTTCTTTAGGCCTCCTCTTCTGGGCAAACATTGCAGCTCCCTGCCTGCCTTTCTGAATAGTTCAAGCCCTAATGGTACAGCTTGTTCACAGGGAGCCTCTTCCAGGTTCTTTTTCTTTTCTTTGTCAATCATGGAGCTTGAACTTTGGGGCCTGAGTGCTGTCCCTGAACTCCTTTTGCTCAAGGCCAGTTCTCTACCACTTTGAGCCACAGCTCCACTTCTGGTTTTCTAGTAGTTAAATGGAGACAAGTGTCTCATGTACTTTCTTGCCCAGACTGGCTTCAAAACATGATTCTCAGATCTCAGGCTCCCCAGCAGTGCCTGGCTTTCTAGGTACTTTCTTGAACTGAAGGCAGAGAGTCAAAAGAACAGGTAAGGAGCCAGAACTGTAGCTGGAAGGCTCTAGAAGGGGTGGAGCAGGACCCTCCACTAAACCACAAAGATAAGGAAACAAGCCCTCCCTCTTCTCTTGCTGGCAACCCTGCCATAAACCCTATCTGTTCCTCCTGGTAGTCAAGCCCAAAGCAGTGACTATGGAATTGTATAGATACTTTGCCTTGCCAAGCAGGACTGCCTGTCTGTTTTCTCCTTACCACTTCCTGGTATGCAAAGGGATGGGTGTGTCTAGCTAATAAGACAGTGTGTGCACACAAGCAGACCAAAGGTGGCAGCACAGGAGCCTGTATTTAGAGTTGGGAGCCTCTATTTAGAGATAATAATCTGGAACCCTCTTGGGTCCTGGTGGGCTCCTGAGGGTAAAGGAAAGAAAAGAAAAGCAGATACTTTGTAGCTTTACATCTCCCAGACCTTCAACAGTGGCTTAGGCTCTGCATTGTTGCCTGTGCTGAGACCACAGGGTGTGGAGCTGTTACCCACAGCACATCCCACCTCTGCCCCAACTCCTACCTCTCCATTTAAAGTCTCTTTCTCAACTTTGAAGTTCTTAGTCTCTGGGCATCTCAACTTCCTTATCTGCAAAAAAGGTTAATGACAGCTCCTTTCTGAGCTCCTGTGAGTTATGACCAAGGTGACAGATGAACAAATGTGCCTCACAGCCACTCAGCCCTCTGAGATAGGAGGTGGAGGAAGTGGGCAAATTTCTTGCCTTCCATTATTTCGAAAGACTACTTGCTGGGGGACACAGTAGAACTGGCCTGTGAAGTCACAGATTACCCAGCCAGGGGCTTCCTGGAAAGCACTCTGGCTCAGAAGTCAAGAGCCAAGGTTGAGGTCCTCCATGAACTCTTTTTCGCTATTCTCCATGGATAAGATGGGGAGCCAGGGTCCTACCCATACCCTGTGCAGCCAGACATGGGGAGGGGGGGAAGTGACTGGAAGGCTAGCTCATTGGCTAAGCAGTACAGAAGTCAAAAAGCAGGCAACATAGTAAGACTTTACCTCAAAAAACCAAAGTCCTGGGTCGTGAATGTAGCCTGGTGATAGAGTGCTTGCCTAGCATGCATGAAGTCCCAGGTTCCATTCCTGTGTACAAACATACACAGGAAAAGCCAGACATGGTGCTGTGGCTCAAGTGGCAGAGCACTAGTCTTGAGAAAACTCAAAGACAGTTCTCAGCCCCTGAGTTCAAGCCCCAGGACTGGCAAAAAAAGAAGAAAAGAAAAGAAAAAGGCCTATATGTGAGTCTTTATCAGATAAAAATGCCTGCTTTTTAATAATTAACATGCATTAGTTATACAAAGAGATATCATTGTGACATTTCCATACATGTACACCATGTATCCTGATCAACCTTACCTTCTGCATAACTCTTTCCCATCCCATTCTCCCTTCTGAAAACCACTTCACCCAAATGCTGGTGCCTCACACACTGTACTCCTAGCTACTCAGGAGGCTGAGATCTGAGGATCACGGTTCAGAGCCAACTCAGGCAGGAAAGTCCATTAGACTCTTATTTTTACTTAACCTGCAAAAGGCCAGAAGTGTAGGCTTGGCTCAATTAGCAGAGCTCCATCCTTAAGATTAAAAAATCCCAAATGAGAGCATGAGGCCCTGATTTCAAGACTCAGTAAGTGATACCAAAAAATTAAAATAAAAAATCAACAGGTTTCGGGCTGGGAGTTTGGCCTAATGGTAGAGTGCTTGCCTAACATGCAAAAAGACCTGGGTTTGATTCCTTGGTACCACATACATAGAAAAAAGCCAGAAATGGTGCTGTGGCTCAAGTGGTAGAGCCTTGAGAAAGCCTAAAAACAGTGCTCGGGACTGGCAAAAAAAAATACCAATAGGTTTCATGGCTTAGACCATGTTCATCCTCATGTACCTTCTCCTTCGTCTCCTCGTGCATCCTCCTCCTTTGTCTTGCTGGTGCTTTCCCCACTCATAGTGGTGCTCACCTTTCCTAGTGGTGCTCTTCATACACAACAGGGCCTGAAGGATAGCTGCTTTAAGAAGCAGCCATCCCTTTCTTCTCCTCTACATATACTCTGGGATAAGAGCAAAGGTCCTCAGTCTTGTGTGGGAATGTCTCATGTCCCCAGTACAGACCTGTCCATGTGACTGTCCACTGCCCAGCATCTTCTTCTTCCTCTTTTCTAGACAGAGTGGGAAGTTCAGGAGGAAGCAGAGCGTTGAGTTCATTGAGCCTGGCTGTGTAGGCAACAGATGAGTGCTGCCTCTGCTGCTGCTTCTAATAAGTCCTGTCCCCTTTGTCTTCCCAGGACTGACTGTTCCCCGACTCCATCTCCTTTATTCCCTCACAGTGGGGATTGCACCAAGGCAGGGCAAACATGGGTAGCCCTGAGACTTTGTGGTTACTTAGTCCCTTGATTAGGTCCTATATAGTAATGACATCACACCTGAGGGGGAGCTCTCTGTCATTCCACATGGGCTTGGCAAACTGTACTAGCTCCTAGTCCTGCTGTGTCCATGGTTTATATAGAGCCCGGCCCCTCCCTCCCCCCACACCACACACACTTTCCCACATCTCCCCAACAGTGATTCTTCTCCTTCTCTCTCCTCCAAGAAGTGTTCTGTGCAACCCTGGGATCACTTGGTTGATATATCCAGTCTAAGTTGGACAAGAATATGCTGTCTCACATTGTTCACTGTTGGTTCATTTTACTCAAGTAGTTTATACAGTTCTCAAATTCAGGGATAGTGATCACAAAAATAGTCTCCCAAATATTGGCTCCTTCTTTACTCAACTGCCTAAATCCTCACACAGAAAGCTGGGTCAATTGCAAAGTCAAAGTTATAATTTCTAGGCTGAGTATGGCCTATAATCACAGCTCCTTGAGAAACAGAAGCAGGAGGATTGGGGTCTGAGGCCAGCCCTCTAAAAGCAACATACCCTATCTGAAAAATGAACTAAAAGCAAAAGGACTAGGGGTGTGTTTCAAGTGGTAGATTAGCTTACAAGCACAAGACCCTGAATTCAAACCCTAATACTACCAGAAAGGGGCGAGGGGTCTATATGCAGTGGTACACACCTATAATACCAGCTACTCAGGAGGTAGAAATATTTTGAGGCTAGCCCAGACAAAAGTTAGTGGTTGCTCCATCTCGACCAAGTCCAGCATGATTGTTTACATCTGTAATACCAACTATAAAAACTATGAAGAAGGCTGGTCACAGTTCAGTCTGGCTCTGGGCAAAACCCTAAATAACTAAAATAAGAAAAGCAACTAAAGGAGAAAGAAAGTGAGAGAGGGGGAAGGAAGGGAGGCTGGGAGGCTGGGAGGCTGGGATTTGACTCAAATGGTAGTGTGCCTGCCTAGCAAGTGCAAGGCCCTAAGTTCAAACCCCATTATCATTTAAAAAACAAATGAACAACAATAAAAATGCTATTGTATTTCCTCTATATGACCCCCCCCACACACACACATCAGTAATCCACCCAATCCTGCCTTAGGCTACTCCCTCTTTTTACCTACAGAACATACCCCTTTTCAGCTCGTCTTTCTCCAAGCCTATTCCTGCCTCTAGACCTGGCATCCGTGGTCTTGGCGTGCCATTCCCCCCAACTTTCACCCCAACATGTCTATCTCAGGGTACGTGTCCCCTCCCTGGAGAAGCTGTCCTTCACCACCCTGTCTCAGGAGGCCTTCTCCTAATTTCCTTCATTGCACTTACTGCTGTATGTCGTTAGATAGTTGATTGTCTACTTGTTTTGCATGTCTCCCCTACTAGACAGGAAGTTGTCCATCACTGAGTACCCCAAGTCTAACCTCAGGCTAGTTGCCTTGGTATATTATTTTCATAGTGATATTGGTTTCTTTTCTGTGTGCCCGGCACATTCTAGATACTTTATATAAAGTAGGACTTTGGATCTTAATATTAGCTGACAAGCAAAACCCCAGTGTGGTGAGTGATCTCCCTATAGCTGCTGTTAAGCAGCAGAGTGAGAGTTCAAACTCAATCCCCTTGCCCAGCAAGGACTAGACATTGAGGATCACTTGGTTCTGGTGCTGAAAGTCAGCAGGAGTGGGCCTGCTTTTCTCTGCCTATATCATTATATCTGGACTTGGTGGAGCTTGGGGGACAAGGAGTCCTGAAGTTAAGCATTGGCTGGGTATTTACATAGGGGAGACTTATTGTGGACAAACTTTGTCTTAGCCCTGTCAGAGGGAGGACAGAGGAAGCTGGGCCGTGAGCCTGGCTGCTGTGGCCAGCTCAAGCTGATGATCAAGGCTTATGGGAACTAAGGATAGCTTTGGTTTTGCTCATATATACATACATATATATATATATGTTATTTCCAGTCCATCACTTCCATCAGAGAAGTTGCTTGTGGTCTGCTAGCATGTTTCTGCTGTCTACAGCTCACTACCTCATCCTGGGAGGCAGTGGGGGACAGCTCTAGTGAGCCCAGATCTGACCCCTAACTTCTCTCCACTGCTGTTAGGTCTACAGTGACCTAGTATTAAGTCAAAGAACCTCTTCCACTCAGCCTTTAGATAGAAGAACACCAGGCTATCCAACTCCAGCTTCTCTCTGTCTTCTCCATGTGGCAGGTTTTCAGACCCTATGCCTGTATGGCCTTGGGAATATAGTCTGGGCATCTTGGGAGGTTTTCTGATTTCAAAATTAATATGTATTGTTTATTTTTGCGTATTGATGGGAATCTCTATTTTTTTTGCCCAAGACTGAAGCTCAAATTCATCTGATATTCATCAGCTGCTGCTCTACTACCTGAGCCATGCCTCCAACCCCTTATGGGAGTCTTGATTATTTATTTAGGCTGATTTTGAAATCCTGGGCCCAAGTGCTTTCCTAATCTCAGACTCCTGAGAATCTGGGAATCCAGGTGTGTACCACCACATGTAGATTAGTAGAACTGAACTCAGCTAATGGGGCTCAGTTCTACTGAGCATTGCAAGCATCTACTGGGATGATTCCGTGTTATTATATGTCACCAGTCCAGGGCTTGGGCCTGTGTTACCACAGCAATACTGGGGATGGTTCTGTGTTACCATCTGTCCCTGCCCCATTGCCCCTTGCAGACCCTCACGTACCTGCTGTAGACAATCAGGGATGACAGATAAGTTTCATTTTCATGTCAGTTGAAAAAGGGCCTAGGGCCAGGAGTTTGGCCTAGTGGTAGAGTGCTTGCCTAGCATGCATGAAGACGTGGGTTCGATTCCTCAGTACCACATACTTAGGAAAAGCCAGAAATGGTGCTGTGGCTCAAGTGGTAGAGCTCTAGACTTGAGAATGCCCAAGGACAGTGCTCAGGCTCTGAGTTCAAGCCCCAGGACTGCCCAAAAAAGGGGGTGGGGTGGTAAGACCACAGCCACACTCACTGGGAAAGTTCATCATGGTCACTGAACAATGTCTGCCTCCAGGGGTGGGAAGTAGGAAGTTGTCATGTATGCTTGTGTCTTTCTCTAAGTGAGAATCTGAAATATCAAGACATCTAAGCTGGTCTCAAGTTTGAGAATCACCTTGTTTCCTGAAAGGAACAAACTAAACAGCTCAGTTCCCAGGCCACACTCCTTCCCATTGAAGTATAATGAGGAAGCTTCGTGACTCAGGCGATGGGACCATTGTGGAAAAGAAGCAGGGGTGGGGTGTGGGGAGGGTCCTGTTAAACCTCTTATTGAGCCCTTGTAAGCATGGTATAGATTCCATCTCTGATGGGGGCGGGGATTATCTGACTGCTGGGCCAGGGTCCTGCTGCCTGGTTCCTTCTCCTTGCACATGGCATGTCGGAGCCTGTGAGAGCAGCTCGTAGATACAAATCACATTGCCAGTGCTTTGCGTTTTGTGGCCTTGTCTAGGCACGACTTGAACATCACAAAGTTTTCATAAGTGTCACAATGTCCCTGGGTCCTGCCAGCACTGTTTTATTCACTCCCACTTCTGCCTTTCCTTCCTCTTCTTCTCTTAGCCCATGAAACCCCTGAAGGCCACAGCCACCACCTCCCAGCCTGTACTCACTATCCAACAGATCGAGACTATCTTCTACAAGATCCAGGACATCTACGAGATCCACAAGGAGTTCTACGACAACCTCTGCCCCAAGGTGCAGCAGTGGGACAGCCAGGTCACCATGGGCCACCTCTTCCAGAAGCTGGTGAGTCTCCCAGAAGCCAGTGGTTCCTTAGAGGGCCTTGGGAAAGGACTAGTGAGCCCCAGCCTGCTGAGCCTTCATGAAGGCCTGAGCCATCTCTCAGAAATCTTGGTGGCCAACCAGGACTTAGACTTTATGGGGACCTCAACTCCAAGCCTGCTGTGGTGGAGCCTTGGGACTGTTTCCAGGAATACATGGACAGGCCACATGTGTCAGTGCTTCTAGGATAGTACCACCTCTCCCTCTATTGGGACCCCTTGAGCCAGCACTGGAATGGAGACCTCAGTAGAATGGCGTTCTCACCTGAGACCATAGGGATTCACTACATCCTAGTATTGCCTATGAAATAGAGAAATTGGGTGTTTGTCTCCTGAGGTCCCCAGAGTAAAAGAATGGAGAAGCAGCCCCACCTGCCACAGCTGGGTTTTGGGAGACGCTCTTCTCCAGGGCTTCCATCACGCCCTCTCTCCAAGCTGTGTCTCTTGTGTTTCCTGGAGGTCTTCCAGATCATTCCCACAGAACATTCCACCCAGCTCTCTGGGCTTTCCTACCCTAACTCCTGACCACCTGGCAGGAGAAGCCTAGGAATTTGTTGCTGTTCCCCTCCTGTTCCTGGAGTGTGAATGGCTGGGGCAGGAGGGAGCAACATCCCTAAGTTTTCTTTTTGTCCGGCGCTTAATTGAGGGACAGGGCTCTGTGTAGCTCACCTGCAGAAGCTTTGAACCTCCTAGGCTCTCAAGCTCAGCATGTTCAAAACCAGACTCAGTGACTGAAGCTCCTGCTTTTCCTCTTGGCCTTACTTCAGTGTGTGCCTGGGTTTCATCCTAGGTGCCTCTCCTTTCCCACAAGGCCCTCCCCCTCTTTTGTCCCTCATCCCCACTTCCCACAGGATATATCTATTTAGTGTCCCTCACAGTTACCTACTTTTCTATGTCTCCTCTGTCATCTTTCCTCTTTATCCCCTATTAACCTCCTGGACCTCTGTTGTGGCTTCATGAGTAGGCCTTTCTCACAGGCCTGCTCCTTTCCCACCACACCCCTCTACTGGCAGCAGGAGACTAGCCAAGCCATGCCCAGACTTTGCTTCTCTCCTGCTTTTCTCTGGCCAGGGACCCTCTTACCAGTGGCAAAAGGCCAGGCTTACAGAAATTACCACAAGATTATATACTGGCCTCTGGCTGTTCCCTCCTTTACCCTGTGCCCCAAACACAGGACTCTCTATTCTCAGTTCACTCTGAAGGCACTTCCTGACATGTGTATATTGCAGCTCCATCTGCCCAATATGGCTTTCTCCATCTACCTGGCTCCTCTTGAAGAGTTCCCAAATTTGAAATAACCTTCTCAGAGCTGAGTGCTGGTGTCTCACACCTATAATCCTAGCTACTCAGGAAGCTGAGATCTGAGGATCCCAGTTCAAATTCAGCCAGGGCAGGAAAGTCTGTGAGACTCTTATCTCCAATTAACCACCAGAATACCGGAAGTAGTTTGAGCTATGGCTCAAAGTGGTAGAGGGCTACCTTTAGTGAAAAAGTTCAGAGACAGTGCCTAGGCTCTGAGTTCAAGCCCCACAACAAAAAGACAGAGAGGCAGCAGGAGAGAGAGAGGGGGGGGGAGAGAGAGGGGGGGGGAGAGAGAGAGGGGGGGGGGAGAAAGGGAAAGGAAAGGCCTCTTCAAACTGGGTGCTGATGGCTCACCCCTGTAATCCTAGCTATTCAGGAGGCTAAGATCTGAGGATCGCTGTTTGAAGCCAACCTTGGTAAGAAAGTTTGTGAGACTCTTTACTATTAATTAACAAGCAAAAATCTTTTAGTTCAAGTGATAGAGCACTAGATGGGCAAAAAGCTCAGGGACAGGGCCCATTCCCTGAGTTCAAACCCCAAGACCAGCAAAAATTGCTCACTCTTCATGAACATTTACAACTGCCAGTCTCCCCAAACAATTGCCTGTCTCCCCAAAACCATAAGCTAAGCTTTAGGAAGACAGACTATTTAGTTTTCACCTAGACCTCTCAAAACCAGTCTAGTCGTCAATTCATCAGCGAATGGATATACTGTAACTTTCACCATTACATCTGGGGAGAATGTGGGTGACAAGCTGAGACGCCTGTGTCCTAAAAGCCCAGGGTTTGTTGTTGCTTCTTGGTTTTGTTTAAGATCCACTAGCAGTAGAGGCAACATGGCTTCTAAAGCTGGGTCATGGCTGGTTTTGAATCTGCCATAGATGGTCCTGTGAGAACTTATCCCACCTTCTGAGACTCAGCTTCCTCATATGAATGAGAGTAATAATAGTTATTTCTTTAGGTTGTAGGAAGGAGTGACTTAATATTTGAAAACAGTGCCTGGAAGGTTAGAAATTGCTCAGTGCACAATGGTTCACTGTTACCGTTACTGCCATTAGTTATTGCTGTTGTTCAGAAGAGGCACTCGGAAAACTGCACTTTTGGCCTGCCTTAAAGCAGGCCAACCTGCTTTCCTTCCATCCCATGTAGGGATGGGAAACACCCAGATGCCTTCCCTGGTCTCAGGAGCTGAGCTGATGGGCTTGGGGGGTAGCCTCTCCTCACCCCTCAGGGATACAGAAGAGAACATACTGAAGGGAACAGCAAGTGGATGGAAGACAATGGACAGGTTCTCCTGATTGTCTTCATCACTTGGGTCTCTGCATGGCTCTCAGCTGGTTGAGAATTTTCCACCCATTCCCAGCATCATGAACTGATGTGCAAGGCCTGGAAGCTGCAGGCTTGGCAGGGCCAAGGGCTGACCCAGGGCATGCCAGGCATCTGGAGGAAGTTTATTTTCAACTGAAGTCTCTAGATATTTGATTATTCATTATGGACAGAAAGGAATTAGCATCTATGCTGTTTGTTTTATGAGATCACTCCAGTACTGAGCTGCTGTTTCCAGGCAACCTCCACTTCCAAGTTAATGACCCTGGCAGGCTGGTAAGGCTGGGCCTCAAGCCCTCCTGCCTTGAGTGACTGTTGAGATGGCAGTGTTCAGGATGGCCTCTGACCTCTACACACAGCTGGCTTCTGTTCCTGACTCACAGGAGAATGCTAACAGAGTTAACTGATGCCAGCCTGGGCACCAGGCTTTTTTTGTTCTCATGAACATGGAGGATAAATGGCCCTTTTCTGGAAGAGCCAATGATTTGTACTCTGGTTTAAGAAGCAACTCTGTGAGCATGGTGGCTCACGCCTGTAATCCTAGCTATTCAGGACGCTGAGATCTGAGGACTGAGGCTCAAAGCCTGCCCGGGCACTAAAGTCCATGAGACTCTTATCTCCAATTAACCACTAGAAAACCAGAAATGGGGCTGTGGCTCCAGGGGTAGGATGGTAGCCTTGATCTGAAGAGCTCAGGGACAGTGTCCAGGCCCAGAGTTCAAGCCCACTAAGAGTGAGGCTGTAAGTATCTCCTTGGGCACAAGTTTATGAAGGGTTTTTTAAGAGCAACACTATCTAATAGAAGTTATGGCTTATGTGTGTGTGTGTGTGTGTGTGTGTGTGTGTGTGTGTGTGTGTACATACATGTGTGTCTCCCAGTTCTGAGGCTTGCACTCAGGGTCTGGAAGCTGTCCTTAAGCTTTTTTGATTAAGGCCAGTGCTTTACCACCTAAGTCACAAGTCTACTTCAGCATTTTAGTGGTTAATTGGAGAGGAGCATCCCTCTTGCCAAACTGGCTTTAAAACATAATCTTCAGCTTTCAGCCTCCTGAATTGCTAGGATTAGAGGTGTGAGCTACTGACACCTGCATATTTTTCATTGGTCTACTATTCCTCTTGTTTTTTTTTTTGTTTGTTTGTTTTGTTTTTGGTGGTGTAGGCTCGCATTCTTAACATTGAGCTATTATACCCCTAACTAACCTTTGTAGCCACATTTTCAATATATTTTTATTATCTTTAAGTAGTTACACAAATGTATTGACATTCAGTAGCACATTTAACTATTATGCCTACAATGCATCTTTATCAGTGTCACTCTTTCTTTCATTTTTCTCAATCTCATCTCTCCCATCTTCACCCACTTCTTCACATTTCCTTGTTCCATTTTCATCTTTGTATATTGAATATTCATAGACATTTTCTTCTTTGTCTTTTTTTTCTGATACTGGAGCTTGAACTCAGGGCCTTGCACTTTTTCTCTCAACTTTTTCATTCACAGTTGATGCTCTACCATTGAGTCACACCTCTACTTTCAAGTTTTTGTCTACTTTCAGATTTGTCTTCCAGGGATAGCTCTAAACACCAGTTCTCAGATCTCCATTAGCCACTAACACCTGGCAGTGGCAACTTTTTTTTGAAGTAAAAATAAGACTGTGGATTTAGCTCAGAAGTAGAATATTTACTTAGCATGCATGTGACCCTGGCTTGATCTCCACTATAAAATAAAATCAAATTATATAAAATAGAATAAACTGGGCATGGTGGCAGATACCTACAGGCCCAGCTCCTCCTTGAAAGGCTGAAGCAAGAAGATCACATGAGTCCACGAATTCAAGACCAATCTGTGAAACATAGTATGACACCCAAATCAAAACAAAATAAACCTCTAATCCTAGCTCCTCAGGAGGCTTAGATCTTTAGATCACAGTTCAAAGCCAAACCACCAAACAAAAGCTGAAATGGATGTGCCAGGAGTGTAGCCTAGTGGTAGCATGCTCGCCTAGTGGTAGCGTGCTCGCTTAGCATGCACAATTCCTTGGTACCACATATACAGAAAAAGCCGGAAGTGGTGCTATGACTTAAGTAGCAGAGCACTGGCCTTGAGCAAAAAGTGTCCAATAACAGTGCCCAGGCCCTGAGTTTATCCCCAGGACTGGCCAAAAAAAACCAAAACTAAAATAGAGATGGCTCAAATGGTAGAGTTCTAACCTAAGGCACAAAAGCTCAGGTATAGTGACCAAGCCCCAAGTTCAAGCCCCAGGACCAGCACAAAAGAATAAGAACAAAAACAAACAAGCAAAACCCAAAAAGAGATCAACAGAGGAAATTAATTTAAAAAATGTATTTTATTTATTCCAGCAGATCTTAATGCTATCATTTCAACATATAATCTATGGTGATATGATTTATATCCTATATTACATACTTTAGAGTACAACATGACTTTAGACATATAACATACTTCATTTTACACTGCTTAATGGCACGTGTTCAGTAGCCACATATAGGCTGAAGGTATAGCAGAATGTCTGCTTAACAAACCATACCAGACACTGGTGGCTTATTCCTATAGTCCTTAGCAACTCAGAAAGCTGAGATGTGAGGATTGAAGTTCGAAGCCAGAGCAGACAGGAAACTATGAGTCTCCTATCTTCAATTAATCACCAAAAATCTATAAGTGGAACTTGAGCTCTAATGGTAGAGCACTAGCCTTGAGTGAAAAAGCTCAGAGATGGTGCTCAGGCCCTGAGTTCAAGCTTCAGGACCAGCAAAACATAAGGGAAAGGAAGGAAGGAAGCCGGGCCAAGAGTTCAGCCTAGTGGTAGAGTGCTTGCCTAGCATGCACGAATACCCGGGTTCAATTCCTTGGTACCACATACATAGAAAAAAGCCGGAAGTGGTGCTGAGGCTCAAGTGGTAGAGCTCTAGCCTTGAGAAAGTCCAAGGACAGTGCTCAGGCCCTGAGCCCAAGCCCAAGATTGGCAAAAAAAAAAAGAAGGAAGGGAGGGAGGGAGGAAGGGGAAGGGGAAGGGGAAGGTATTTGCTAAGCAATAGGCTGGGACAGTGCCAGCTTACTAGTTATTGACAAATTGCTCCCCAAATAATTGTACTAACTTAAATCTGTAAGCATTAAATCTGTAAGAGTTTGTATTTCTCCATATTATCCACATTTTTGTCAACTTTTGATATCATCAGACTTTTTTTTTTGTCAGTTGTGGGGCTTGAACTCTGGACCTGGATGCTGTCCCTGAGCTCTTCAGCTCAAGGCTACTGCCCTACCCCTGAAGCCACAGCCCCACTTCCAGTTTTCTAGTGGTTAATTGGAGATAAGAGTCTCACAGACTTAAGTGCCCGGGCTGGCTCTGAACCTTGATCCTCAGATCTCAGCGATCCTCATATCGATCCTCAGAGCTCAGCGTCCTGAATAGCTAGATTACAGGTGTGAGCCACTGCACCCAGCTCATCAGACTTTTAAATTTCAGCCCTGCCTACAGTTATGAAATAGTTTCATATTGTGGCTTTTTTTAAATTTTTTATTGTAATTAATAAAAGGTTTACATGATATTTGCCAGATAGAAGGTGCATTAATTCACATACATTGATACCCTTTCACATGTCTTGGTACCCATTACCCTCCCCCACACCCGTCGTATTGTGGCTTTAATTTGAATCCCCACCCTTTGTTCTCTTAGGAAGACGTATGTGTACACAGCTCAGAGAAGGCTTGCCATAAATATTTGAGGAATTGAACTAGTGGCCTAAGTTTTACCATTTGTAGAAAGGAATAATAGGATTTGCCCTGCCATCCGGAGGAAGCAAGGCTTTTTGTTATAACAAGTCAGGGAAAGCTCTGTGTTCAGTTCCAGGTGACATGCAAATCTAGTGAGGTAGGGGTTCCGACTCATTGGAAGCTGGGGGGAAGGGGACAGAAACTCAAGATGCCTTTTAAATGCTGGGCCCCACACTTAGCACCAGGAGTAGGAAACCAAGCAGGCCATATGTGCCCACCACTCCTGTCTTTCTCTCTTCCACCCAATACCAAGCTGTGAATCAGGTATAAGGCATTAAGAGGCTTCACACCCTAAGAGACCTTATTGTGATGAGTTCAATTTCTAGCATGCCAACAAAGACCCTGCCTTGCTCTCCTCCCTCTCACTACACCCTCTTAACCTTATTGGCTAAACCAGTTTCCATGGAAACTGTCAAGTTCAAAGGGGTACTGTAATATGTTCATCTCTGCCTTTCCTCTCATTTCCAGTAAGCCCTTTGGGGGTAAGTTAGAGATTCTGAGCACTGAGGGAGCTCCAGGAGCTCTAGATAAGCTTTCATCCATCATTATTCCTCTCCCCATCCCATTCCCCACCCTCCTTTCTTTATTCTCTGTCTCCCCCGCTGCAGGCCAGCCAGCTTGGTGTATACAAAGCATTTGTGGATAACTATAAAGTTGCTCTGGAGACAGCTGAGAAGTGCAGCCAATCCAACAACCAGTTCCAGAAGATCTCAGAGGTAGGCAGCGCCTCACAGTCTCCAGGGCTCTGGGAGTAGCTTGGAGCCTTCCAGCCCGTGTATGTCTTCTCCTTTGCTTGCCTATCAGGGAGTCTATTCCTTCTGTGGGTAACTTTTGACCTGACATTTGCTTTCTTGGGCTTGACATTTTTCCTCTTAATATAAAAATATTGATCGCTTTGATTTTTTTTAACTCCATTTCAGGTTAGAAAGAGGAGCAGGCAGTGTTCTCCTGTGCTGTGGTGACCTTGAGCAAGTCACTTCTTTTCTCTTGGCCTTTGTTTCCTCCCCTATAGAATGGTCTGATGAGATCTCTCCAAGCAGATGGACAAGTTCCATCTCAAACTTGCTTGAGGAGAATCAGTGAAAATGTGGCTGTCCAGGCTCTTCCTCTGCAGCTTCTCATTCTGAAGGCTGGGTCTGAAGTCTGGGGATCCAGGGAGGTAGAAATCTTTATTCTAACAAGGTACTAAGTGATTTCTATGATCAGGACGGAGGATTCAGTCACGTCTAGACTAGGTGATCTGTTAAGATCCATGCCAAGTCTGAGATTGCAGGCTTACAAATGGACAACAAGACCACTTCAGGAGAGAAGCAGCCCTGGACCTTATGGTCAAGAGCACGCCTGTCCCTGCTACTATAAATTAAGCCCTCCCCACACGCTCCTCTGTATCCCTTCCCATTGTTTCTATCTAGAAAGCAGCAGAGAGGGGTTGCTGCTATAGGATGCTTCAGGAACACAGCCAAATTTACCTGTTATGGTTGGGGGGTGGGGAAGCCCCAGAAATTCCCCTAAGCTATCAACATTACAGGAAGTACCCAGCTCTATGCCCAAGCCTAAGGCAAAAGAACCTCTGGGGATTTTTTTATTGTTGTTGCTGCTTTTTTTGTGGTGGGGAAAATATTTCCACAGTTTTAGAAATCCTACCGTAAAGATCTATCTCCCCCCACCTCACCCTGCTTTTCCTTATCCTAGCTCTGATGCTGGAATAGTTGGTGAGACTCAGAATAGCTTTCCTGGAACTGCTAGAGCTCTGTCTGTGTTTGGAATCAATTAAGAGGACATATAGGAGTAAGACAGATAGAAATGAAAATGTCAGCTTGATTATTAGAAAAGGCCAAACTGCAACATGTGAGTTTGGGTCTGTAGCCACATGAGACTTGCTAACACTTCATCATTGGAAGTAAATATATCTGTTGAATCCCTGGCTGATACAGGAAGCCACAGACCCCTCCTAACTATGGTGGCAGAGCCTGCCTTTCTAACTCAGGATATGGAGAACTGGCCTGAGCTTGGTTTCCTCCCCTCAACCCATGGATCAGATGAATCATCCTCTGCCTGGGAGGACAGGGAAAGGGCTAGGGAAGTCCCTCGGTGTGGATTCACGAGACTGGAGAAATGGTGCTTCCCTTCATGGCTCCCAGCCTTCCTTAGGAATGAATTGGAATTCCTTGATCTGTTCACAGGGCTCTGCTCAAGTACCTGGAATCAACATAGCCTGGGGAGTGTCCAGTGTATAAGATCCCCACGTAGCCTTGGTTGATTGGCCATTCTGTGTGCAGGAACAGGAGGCCCTCAAAACCTGCCCACCCCAGAGTACAGAGCCAGGCTGTGGCTCTCTGCCAGGTGGCTGTTCATCCTGACTCACTCTTATGATGATGCTGATGATGCCATTGATGCTGCCATTGCTTCCTGCTGGCACTGCCACTTAATTACTGCAATTAGGCCCTTCTCCTCTGCAGCAGGAGTGATTTCATACCTCTAGGCTGTACTGGAGGGAGTATGGAGCAAAATTCCCGAAAGCTGGGAATTCAGGCACATAGCCTAGAGACATAGCCTAGAGAAGCTGACCCCCCCCACACACACACACATCACCACACACACACACACACACACACACACATCATAGCAAGCTTTGTCTCTGGAGGTTTTCTCTGTCTAGAAACAGCTGGAGACAGAGTAGGAAATGAGGTCCTTCCTGCTGTCAGTGCATTTCTATCCCCCAGGCAGAGCAGACATCACTTGGGTGCCTGACCTTGGCCTCTCCTTGCCCCCTGCTTTCCCTGGACACTTTTCTTCCAAGCTCTGTATACTCTGCCTGCCAAGAAAGGATTGCATTTCAGCTCTAATTGTTGGCTGCAATTTTCCTGTTAGCAAAAGCTGGACATCTACTAACGCAAATAGGTTACGCTGTTCCTGGAGACTGTTTCCAGCACCCACTTTGGGATACTTAGCATGGCTCCAGGAGGGGTGGTGAAGAGTGTCAGGTGGGCTGGCAGCTGGCTGAGTCCTTCCTGAATACAGAGGTATCACTTGGACTGATCTGTGGAGCTCAGCATCCTTGCCCCAACTCTGCCTCTTCCCTGCTTCCCTGTGCAGGTGTGTAGCCCTCCACTGGCTCAGGGCTGTTACTGCCCCAAGGCTCAGTCTATGGGTACAAACCCTGACTGCCCTCGCTTAAGTGTATGCCTGAAAAATGGCTGCTGGGGACTTATAGAGTGGGCTCCTGCTATTGACCATGCTTATCCTTAGGTGGGCCCTTAGTTGCTTTTGAGGGGAATCAGTGGGCAGATGTGAGGAGTTGCTAACTCTGGTACCCAGAGACCTCCTGTGGCCCACACTGGATTTGAGAGGCTCCCGGGAATCCAGGTGATAAAGCAGAGGTGATCTGTACCCATAGGGTCTCTTTTGTCTGCTTGTGTTTGCACCCCTGGCTTTCAGACCCCCTCTTCTGCCATGCTCACCATGGAAAGAGGGGTGGGGGAAGGGGTACACTCCAGGTAGTGACTCCTCTCCTCCCTCTGGCAGGAACTCAAAGTGAAAGGGCCCAAGGACTCCAAGGACAGCCACACATCCGTCACCATGGAAGGTACTTGGGGGAACGGGCTGGGTTACAGTCACCTTCCTTTGTCTGGTTTGGTGAACTACAGATTGTATGAACGCATTGCCCTCCCTGCTTGTGTGTGTGCACGTGCTAGCTAGCGCACGCAGTGTGCGCGTGCACAAGAGGAATCCAGCCTCTCCTCTCCAGGCAGCGGGCCAGCTACAAACGTGCTCCTCCTTAGGATGCCAGCAGGCGCTCCATCCCTCCTCCTTCCCTCCCTCCTCCCACTTCTCCACTCGCCTCCTGCCCTCCCCCTTGCTGGAGGGGCACTTGCAAGGAAGGAAGCGGCTGCTTGATTCTGTGCTGTAGCGTTTGTGCAGCAGCGGCAAGGTGGCTGAGTGGCCAGACTACTGAGGGGAGCCAGGAGCCTGGAGCTTGGAGCGATGGCTGCACGGCCCTGCTGCAGGCACAGAGGCTGCCATGGAAATCCTCCTCATCATTCGCTTCTGCTGTAACTGCACCTATGGTAACCCAAGCGCCCCTCTATGGGAGGTGGTGTTTCTTAAAGCCACCTGAGGGCTGGCTGGAGCTGGCTTTAATGTGGCCAGCAAGATTTTGGGGTGGGGGAGAGCAAGGAAGGGAGGCTGGGCAAAGTGGCTGGACCTGCATGCATTTCTCTTGGATCTGGGGGTCAACTGGAATTGAAGTGTAGGATCCACTTAAGGTAGGGTGACTTAGGGAACAGCAGGACTAGAGGGATCCAAGTCTCTCTCTCTCCCTCTCTCTTTCCCTCTCCCTTTCACACACCGACACAGATCTGTGGGGGAACTGATGGCTTAGCATGTTCATGACAGGCTTTTGAGCAACTTCCTGGAGAGGCAAAGGAGAGAAAGTGACAGGCTGTGCCTTCAGAGCAGCCCTGATGGCAGGGAGAAGGGCAGCAGAGGCCAGGCACAGAGGGGCAGACAGTGTGGATGGAAGTGCCTCCAAGGTGGAGGGTGCCAGCCTGGTCTAGAAGGAGAAATTGGAGTTTCTTTGTTTGGGAGATTGAAGGTTGAGCAGCCTGGGTATTGTGTGTTCACGGCACATGCTGCCTCCTCTCAAGACCATGCCTGGAGAGCAAAAGGAACTGGCTTGCTCCTTACAGGTTTGTTTCTAACCTTTACTGACCCTTGGGGCTAGGTCTCCACACTTAGCATGGAGGGCTGGCTTGAAAGAGGGGGTGTGGCAGGTTGCTGCTTTGTGAAGGTCACATACCCACCCTTCAGCAGGAAGAACCCAGAGCATCCTCTGTACAGCTTTCTCAGCTGGGGCCAAGGGTTGTAGAGACAGGCATCATTATCAGTCTAGCTGATGCTTAAGTTGACCTAGGCAGAAGCCAGTGGGCACACTGCTCTCCTAGGCAAGAAGTGCCGTAAGGATGGCCTAGGCTGCCTTTGGCAGGCATAGAGGGCACATGTTGCCTCCAGGCCAGGTGCTGGGGGCTCATGTATGTCAGAGCAGCAGGTGACTGGCTTGAGGACCTTCCTTTTCCCTCCTACCAGGTATATTGTCTGTACCCTTCTCATTCTCTGTGCTTGCTTATCGCCGTGGTAACCTACGGCTCCTTGTTGCAGGCTGAATTGAGGGTAGTGGCAGTTTGCTAGAAGATTGATGAATGAGCATTCTTGGGATCCTTTTTTATGCCTAGGGGGCAGTGCCAGACCACTATCCCGTTCACCTTTATGGTTTCCCTGGGTCAAAGACCACTTGAGGTGGAAGCAGCCCAGAAGGCAGCTCTTTGCAAGGCAGGAGCTCTCCTGTGGTCCCCCGCCTCTCAGCTCATTCCATCAGTCGAGGTAGAAAGAGAGCTGGACTTGAAATTGGACTGTTCAGTGAGCAGAGAGGGAATGCTCTTTTTGGTCTGGACTAAAAGTTGATCAGTCTCAACTCTGCTTCCCTAAAAAAGAAGGAGGTGCGTTAGGGGAGAAGTCAGCCTTTGCTTCCTCTTCCCTCCCACAAAGGAAGCTTAGTCTTAATGAACCAGACTCAGGACCTGGAGCTTTGGGGTGTCTTTGGTTCCTATGATCTTGTCTTTGAAGTCAGCTTCAGTGCAGAGGATAAAGAGTGAAGGAACCTGTACAGGAATGGACTATCCCGGGTAATGGGAGAAGCCGACTCACCCATCCTGGAGACCCTTTCTGAGAGCCCTTCTGTGGTTTGTGGAGTTTCCTCTCCTCAGTAAGAAGAGAGCTCAGTGTTAGGGGCTTCTAAGCCCAGCCATCATGTCCAGCTTTGTGATTGTGAGCAAATTACAGGTGCCTGTGCCTATGTTTCCTCATCTATAAATGAAAATTTCTTCCCTTTTAGTTACAGGAAATAATGTATAGAAGGCAGCTAAATTCAGTGTTGTTAAACACTGAATTTACAAACAGCTTGCTCAGGGATACTGGCCTGCTCTGGTCAGTGGTCTGATATTCAGACACTTACAGGTGTTGTTTGCAGAGGTCCTGGGTAGAGAGGACTCCCTGGAATTGGGGAGAGATAAGCATGGCCACTGGTTGGGTGACCAGCCAGGCTAGCATGGTGAGGAGTGCGGAAGGTAGATTGTCAGAGCTGAGAACAGTAAAAACCAAGAGCTCCCGGGGCAAGAATAAATGTGCAGGGCAGTGGAGAGCACAGATAATGGGGATGCCCTTCTTCTTCTGGTTCCTCCCATAGCTAATGGTGATCCAAGGCTTTTCCCTGTCCTTCATTCTCCCTACCTTTTGTCCTAGCCACCGCCACCATCCCCTTGTCTTCCCATCCCAATCGCCCAAGGCCTCAGGACTCATTCCACAGCCCCTTGTCATTTGGACTATTAAGGTGACGACAGACATATTAATAACCCCTCTGAAATGTGATCCACCATTTGTGCTGACTTCTGAGCTTAGTTGGCAATTTCTTCCTCCTGGGACCTGGGAGATGAAGGGCTGGGAGAGCTGACACCGCAGTGTCAGCTTTCTAGGGGGCTGGGACTCAAGTCCCACCCTGGCACCTGTCTGCTGACCTTGTGTTTCCTTGTGGGTCTCTGAGGTTCTCTTAATGTAATTCTTCCTGGGGATGGGCTGAGCCGCAGGTGAGTGGGCCTATCCCAAGTTCTATCCTCACTATCCCCAGATACCACAAACTTGATTCTGCCTATTCTAGCTCCCATAGCCCATAGGCAGAGCCTCTAGAAATTGCTAGGTAAGAAATGGTTACAGATAAAGTCACTGGAATTGTGGTTGCCTAAAGCAGCAGTTATCAGCCATTATTAAGCAACAGTATCAGCAAAGCAGCTTTTTTAAAATGTTGCTGCCCTATTTTGCCCTACAGAGATTTGGGTTTTGTTGTTGGGGTTGAGGACAGGCATCTGTTACTTTTAAGCGCTCCCCCAGTGGTTCTAATGGTCAGCCAAGCAAAGACTGCAGATAAGGCCCTTGGTACACCGCTGAGACCAACTTCTTCTTAGCTGGCAGATTGTTCCCTGAAGTGTCTGCCTAGCAATTCATGGGGTATTTATATCTAGGGCTTCAGGGGACTCTGGTTAGGGGCTAGCTAGAGCATGAATGTCATCTTGGGAATCTATTACAATGTCACATCACTGGGCACCCAGTTAGGGTCCTCCTTCCCAGCATCCTGTGTCATGTTGCTCCTGTGGCAGGAAGCCAAAGCTTATGACTTCATGGACGGGGGCATCCAGGTGCAGGACCAAAGCTGAACCACCATGTGGGAAGGGCAGGGCACAGCTGTTTGCTGGAAAGATATTTGGAAGTATTAGGGTGCCAGCTGCTACCTCCACCTGTTCTTGCTGAATCCAGGCAATCCTCATTTGGTGTCTGGGTCATAGAGGGGCGTGGCACATGAGGACCTAGCTGAGCTTGCATTATCCCAGCCTACTGGAGCTCTCATCAGCCTGGCCCAACCTAAATTCCTTTAGGAAATCTTTGTTCCACAGGCTGCCACCAGCTTGAAGGCAGAAGGTTTTCATGGAGTTCTGGCCTGCCTGTGCCTATGCTATCTCATGTGAGGCTCAAGTGCATGTAGAAAAATCTTCATCCTGGGCCAGGAGTTTGGCCTAGTAGTAGAGTGCTTACCTAGCAAGCACAAAGACCCGGGTTGGAATTCCTAGGTACCACATACATAGAAAAGGCTGGAAGTGGTGCTGTTGCTCAAGTGGTAGAGCTCTAGCCTTGAGAAAGTCCAAGGACAGTGTTCAGGCTCTGAGTTCAAGTCCCAGGATTGCTCCGCCCCCCGAAAAAAAAAAGTCTTCATCCAGCTGGATACCACTGTTTTACACCTGTAGTCCAAGTTACCCAGGAGACTGAGATCTGAGGATCTTGGTTTGAAACCAGCCCAGGCAAAAAAGTTCCCATGAAGCCAGATGTGGTGGTTCACGCCTGTAATCCTAGCTACTCAGGAGGCTGGGATCTGAGGATCAAGGTTCAAAGCCAGCCTGGGCACAAAAGAACCTGAGCCTCTTATTTCCAATTAACCTCTAGAAAATGGGAAGTGGGGCTTGGCTCAAGCATAAGGCAGTAGCCTTGAGTTGAAGAGCTCAGGGACAGCACCCAGGCAGAGTTCAAGCCCCATAACCCACAAAAAATTAAAAAGTCAGGGCTGGGAGTTTGGCCTAGTGGTAGAGTGCTTGCCTAGCATGCATGAAGACCCAGGTTCAATTCCTTGGTACCACATACATAGAAAAAAGCCAGAAGTGGTGCTGAGGCTCAAGTAGTAGAGGTCTAGCCTTGAGAAAGTCCAAGGTCAGTGCTCAGGCTCTGAGCTCAAGCCCAAGGAAAATAACAAATAAACAAAAATTAAAAAGTCTCTGTGAGACTCTTATCTCCAATTAACCACTCAAAAAAACAGGAAATAGAACTGTGGCTCAAAGTAGTAGGGTGCTAGTCATGAGCAAAAAAGCTTGGGGAAAATGCCCAGACCCTGAGTTCAGGCCCCACAACTCACACACACAAAAAAAAGGGTGAGGGAAGGGAGGTTCATGAAACAGGACTAGGTATGTGGATCAGATTGAAGCCAATGTTCCTAGCTGCTCCCAGTGCCACAACTTGGAGGAAAATGAAAATAATGGGCACAGAAAGATGCCACTCCTAGAAAAAAAAATTCCTGTCTCCCTCTTCTATCCTGGAGCCCTGGGAGAAACCCACCCAGAGCATGTTGGATCACTGTAAGGCATGGATTGGTATAATTAGAGCAGATGCCCACGGGAGCATCTGCTCTGAGCCAGGCCAGGACCAGGATGGGCAGGAGAGATGGCCCTCAAAGAAGTTGTCAGATGGGAGTTGAGGTAGGTGGCTTTGGCTGCTGCATCTGTCTTTCTGTTGCTTGGTCTGTCTAGGAGTAAGAGTCATGAACAGGTTGCCACAGAATCTACTTTGGCTTCCTGCAAGTGGTATTCACGTGGGGAAGTAAACTTGGAGGGGGATGAAGCTGGGCTCCAAGGTCTGGAGTGATTCCTGTACTTCCTCATCCTATCTCCTTTCTCTGTCCTCCCAATAGCTCTGCTCTACAAGCCAATTGACCGAGTCACTCGGAGCACGCTGGTCTTACATGTGAGTATCAGCTGCCCTGAACAGCCAAGTAAGGGTTAGGAGCTCGGTAGATAGGCACTGAGACTTCATTTGGGGAGTTGGGCAGAGGGTCCTTGGGCCTTGACTGCATCTGCCTGGCCTGAAGTAACCATGGCAACCTGGCCAGGGCCTAAATATAGCTTGGCTACTAAGCTTGATATTTGACCAAAAGCTTCCTAGGAGGTAGACACTTCCTGCTTCCCCATCACCTGCCTCACAGTCTCTAGTGTTTGGGGAGCAGTTGCAGGATGGGTAGAAGGGCATCTCTCCCAGATGTTTGTTAAGATGAGGCTTTACCTGGCCATCCCCACCACAGCAAAAAAAAAAATCACAACTGCAACAGGAATAAAGGGAAAGCACTACTTTCACCCCAACTGTCCTGAGCCTTAATTTTTAGTTTAGATTTTACAGGCATGACCAAATTAAGAGCATGGATTCCTGAGTGCCCCACTCAGAATTCTTCTGATGAGAAACATCACCCTCCCCCACACACATACACACAACCCTCATCTTTTCCCAGGACCTGCTGAAGCACACACCTGTGGACCACCCAGACTACCCTCTGCTGCAGGATGCTCTCCGTATCTCCCAGAATTTCCTGTCCAGCATCAATGAGGACATTGACCCCCGTCGGACTGCAGTCACAACCCCCAAGGGGGAGGTGAGCCCAGGACCCTGCAGATCTCTGCACAGGCACCTAGGTGGAGGACTGGTTAGTTGACCAGATCTCCCCATCCCTGATCTCCTTCATAGTGCTGGAGGAAGGAGGGGAAGTATCACTGTGGAAGGCCCTGGTCCTTTGCACACTGCAACCCCAGTTCCCAGCTGAGTGAAAGTTTGTAGTACTCTGTCTTACTGTTACATTTGGGATTATAGGCTCTGGGCTAAAACATTTTATTTAATTTTATTTTGCCAGTCTGGAGCTCGAGCTCTGTGCCTGAGCACTGTCTTTGGGCTTTCTCAGGACTAGTGCTCTATCACTTGAGCCACAGCAGCACCACTTCCAGCATTTTTCTATGTATGGTACAGAAGAATCAAACCCAGGTCTTGGTGCTAGGCAAGCACTCTACCACTAGGCCAAACTTCCAGCCCCTTTTTAAATTTATTTTATTTATTTATTTTGCCAATCTTGGGGCTTGAACTCAGGGCCTGAGCACTGTCCATGGACTTTTTCAAAGCTAGCACTTAACCACTTGAGCCACATCACCACTTCCAGCTTTTTATGTGTATGTGGTACCAAGGAATTGAACCCAGGTCTTTGTGCATGCCAGGCAAGCACTCTACCACTAAGACAAATTCCCGGCCCTGGGCCTAAACATTTAAGCTTAGCAGTTCATTAATCTAGTTAATCTAGTGAAGCAGAAGAGGAAACCAAAGTCTCAAGAGTCCAGGACCTTTAGTCATAAATGACAGAAACAAATTATTTATCTGGGACTATCTGTCCTAAATCCCATGCATTGTTCTCTATGACCAGGGAATGTAGGCTTCTATGAGACTCATTCTTAGTACAAACACTCCTTCTGGCTAGTGTGCCACTTTGTGGGGGACCCTCAGAAGGCAAAGAAAGCAAAAACCCAGGCAATTGCAAATTGGCCTGCACTGTAGGTGGGGCAGAGCTAGTGAGCCCAAGAGTAGAAAAAGCCACACCAACGATACAGAGGCCATCTGGGCTCTGAAATGTCCCCTGAAAACATCTAGAAGTGGTACAATTACCTTTGGGGAGCTCTTCTTGGTCACAGGTGGGGGTAATCCAGTGAGGGGAAACAGTGTGAAGAATCTGGGGAACAGTGACCTGTGTGGGTCAGCAGCCTGGCCCAGATACAGTGCTTCCAATCCAATAGAGGTAATTAAGTGGCATTTAGGAATAAAGGCTTGCTGTGTGTATGTTCCTTTGATGCATTTGTGAGCCTTCAGTGTCTCCTGGGAAGGGAAGTCATGAGAGACAGTGTCTGGAGCATGACTAATGGTACGTGCAGCTGTCTGTGTGCCATTTCTAGCCCTGGTTTTCAGACACCCCAAGTGCTGGTAGTTTGTTTACTCTAGGGATATCTGAAAAGTCTCCAGAAGGATACCATCAGTTTCAGGTTGTCTTCAATGTATCCTTTCCACATTCTCACCCACAAACTGTAGCATATGTAGGTCACACAGTATATGGTACAGACAGGGAAGTCTGGGCCAGATAGTGGCAAGCTCCAGAGAAGCATACTGGCCCTGAGGTCAGGGAGGAAACTCCCTAAGTGAAGTATACCTGATTGTCTAGAACTGCTGCTGCCCCAGAGGCCCAGAGTCCCTCATCTGCGGAGGGTAGTTGAAGAACCCACTCAGAGCTGGAATAAGCAGGCCTGAGTGGATCTATAGGTCAAAGTTGAGCTAATTTTTCCTTTTAAATTTTGGTACTAAAGATTGAACCCAGGGCTTCCTGCATGCTAGTCAAATGTTCTATTGGTTGAGCCACATCTCCAGCTCTAGATTAACTTCTTAGGCTTGATTGAGGGTGGAGGTGAGGATGAAGATGTTCATGCCAAGGTAGAAAAGACAACTCATTCCACACCTGGGTCCATTCAAGAGGAAGATTGCTTGCTTGCTCTTTTCTTTCTTTCTTTCCCTTCCTGTTTTTTTTTTGTTGTTGTTGTTGTTTTCTTGGTCAGTTGTGGGGCTTGGACTCTAGGCCTGGATGCTGTCCCTGAGTTCTTCAACTCAAGGCTACCACCCTACCCTTCTACCCCTTGAGCCACAGCACCACTTCTGGTTTTCTAGTGGTTAGTTGGAGATAAGAGTCTCACAGTCTTTATTTCCCAGGTTGGCATTAAACCACGATTCTCAGATCTCAGCCTCCTGAGTAGCTAAGATTATAGGTAGGAGCCACCATGCCTGGCTCTCTTTCTTTTTCTCATTCTTTTTTTTTTGGGGGGGGGGTGCCAGTCCTAGAACTTGGACTCTGCCTGGACGCTATCCCTGAATTTTTTCTGCTCAAGGTTAGTGTTCTCCCACTGGAACCACAACTCCAATTCTGGATTTTGGGGGGTACTTTATTGGAGATAAGCATCACACAGATTCTCCTGCCCAGGCTGGCTTCAAACTATGATCCTCAGATCCCAGCTGAGTAGCTAGGATTACAGGTGTGAGCCACCAGCGCCTAGCAAGGTCCTCCTTGTTGATCACATACGTCAGAGACTGGCCTAACTGGCAAAGGCTCAATTCAGACCCACAGCTCCAAAACCAGTACTCTTAACAAGGAGTTAACACAGCCCGCCCCTCCAGTCCTTCTCAGCTAGGTGGTGTCACCAAAGCAGGCTAGGCCATTTCCTGTACTCCTTTCTAAGCAAGCCGGGGGATGTGCTATCTCTCTCAGACTCGGCAGCTGGTGAAGGACGGCTTCCTGGTGGAAATGTCTGAAAGTTCCCGGAAGCTGCGGCACGTCTTCCTCTTCACAGATGTCCTCCTGTGTGCCAAGCTGAAGAAGACGTCTGCAGGGTGAGTGCGCTCCTGGGGACAAAACCAGCACTAGACTGCAGTACCTGTGTGCTCTTGCCTGGGGTAGATGGAGCCAATCTGTAGTTTGGGTGTTTTATTTTGTTTTTTCTTTTTAATAATGTATTCATTCATTTTATTTTACTGCATAGCCTTTTTTCCCCTAAAAATGAATCATGTTTTTAATTATAAAGAAAATATAAGGACATGACAGAAAAACCCAACATCCACCCCAACAGGAGACAGCTATAGTTCCTTCCCAGGTTTTTAATACTCCTACCGTTTTTCCATGTGGTTGTAATCAAAATGAATGCTCAGTTTGGAGTTCTGCTTTTTCTATTTTACATCACAAGCATTTTCCCCGTGGCAGCCTAATCTTCATAAATCATCATTTTACTTTCCTGTACAATGTTGCAAGTAGATATGGCATAATTTACTTATTCATTCTCCTCTTAGATATCTCTAAATTTTTGCTAACCACAATTCTGTGAAGATTCATTAAATCTGCCATCGTTTATTGAGGTCTTATACCATGCCAGTTACCAGAACAAACTCTTGGGTTACTTTGCTTCTGATCCTTCCAAGAGCTCCTCAAAGAGTGGTTATTATTACCCCTCTCACCCAGATCAGTGTCTTAGAGAAGGGAAATGAGTTGCCCAGGATCACACAGCTCCACACTTTCCAGTTCCAGCAGAGTAGTGGGAGTCTGCCCTGTGTCAGGAACAGAAAAGGCTGTTCTGCATTTACATATTTTCCCATCTACACTGATGGATTACCTCCTGCATGAGCCTCCTACACTGCCCCATAGTACGGGGGAAGACAAGCCATGGGTTCACTGGGATACTAAGGGACCAGAACAAAAGATCCAAGTCTGGATCCTAGAGGAACTCAGAGAAAGGGAGGTCATTAGAAGCTTCAATATAGGACTTTAGTCTGTGGAACCAAATCCCATTCAAGATAGTTCCAAAGCAGAGATGGCAACGATAAGCATGCAAACCTGTCTTTAGTTCCGTGCCCCTGGCAGACATTATGAATCAACCATAACATTTTTGTCCTCAGGAGACTTGGATGTAGCTTTGTAATCCTCAACCCAGTACTCTGTATAACCTCCTGTTGATCAGTATTATTGAGAATAACATCTGTATCCAATATCTATCCTAAAGAACAAGGAATGTAAGCCTCAGTTTGGAGGGGCTAGAGGGGAGCAAAGACTATGGGAGGGGGAAGAGGAAAAGTATGAGCTCAAACAAGAAAGTGTCACTCTCTTTGATATGCAAGTGAATTGGGATATTTAAAAACGGGGCCCTACTGGATCAGAAAACTGGTAAAGTGAAGAACAGAGCCCTTATTGCTGGCTGACTCAGTACTTGACTCTTGTTACTCTATGTGTATGTTTCCGTGAGGGCAGGGATCATTTGTGCCTCTGATGGGTTCTCAGTAACTCTCTTTTGGGTTGTTTTTGGTTCCGGGCCCAGCAGTTCTGGGTTGGAGAGCCTGTTTCCTCTTGGCTCATGCCTCTCTTGCTTGGCTTATTTGCAGAAAGCACCAGCAATATGACTGCAAGTGGTACATCCCCCTGGCCGACTTAGTGTTTCCATCTCCTGAGGAGTCTGAGCCTAGCCCCCAGGTACATCTCTTCCCAGACCATGAACTGGAGGACATGAAAATGAAGATCTCTGCTCTCAAGAGCGAAATCCAGAAGGAGGTGAGCAAAGTCTGGCACCTGAGTGTCACACTGTTTTGACTGGGACCCCTTGAACTATGTGTGAGGGTGGAGGGTGGGGGAAGTTTGTAAGATGTGAGGGTGTATGGGGAAGGCAAGATGCAAGCCTGTATAGCTGCTAGAACAAAAGGCCCTTACTAAGGTACAGCAGCCCTGACACTCTGAGAGACAGAGGGACAAGGAGCCCCAGGACCAACAACAAAGGAGGTGGGGGAGAAAACTAAATCAGAAACTTTCAGATTAAGTAAGCAAATAGGAAGAGAGGGAACTTGGGTCTCTCTCAGCATGTTATGAAACAAGCAAATACTTGACCTACAAATGCTTCCAGTTCTGACACATATGAGAACATTCACAAATATTCATCCTTATAGTAATCTACAAAAGCAATCTCAATTTTGGGGGGGAGAAGTCAGACGTAGGACTTGAACTATGGACCTGAGCTCTTCAGCTCAAGGCTACCACTCTACCACTGAGCCACAGAGCCACTTCCGGTGTTCTGGTGGTTAATTGTAGATAAGAGTCTCATGGACTTTAGTGCCCAGGCTGGCTTTGAACTATGATCCTCAGATCTCAGCCTCCTGAGGAGCTAGGATTACAGGTGTGAGACACTGGCACACAGCCCAATTTTTTTAAGTAATAATAATTGATATATTCATAGATATACTTCAGATCTCAAGAACTACAGCATTATGCTAGGTTCCAGTGGCTTAAACAAAAGCAGTTCAGGGACAGTGCCCAGATCCTGAGTTCAAGCCCCAAGACCAGCACCAAAATACAACAACAGAAAACTACAGTATTAATTATATGATGAGAACGTTAATTTTTTTTTGCCAGACTGGGTTTTATTCCTTGGTACCACATACATAGAAAAAGCCGGAAGTGATGCTGTGGCTTAAGTGGTAGAAAACTAGGCCTTGAGAAAGCCCAAGGACAGTGCTCAGACTCTGAGTTCAAGACCCAGGACTGGCAAAAAAAAAATGCTCACAAAACTGAAGTTAACAAGATAAAACTTACCTCCCACTAACTGTGAGGACTGCTATGTGGGGGGGGAGTGCACATATACATATAAGTATATATTATGACTATATTTGATTTGGGGGGACAGTACTGAGGTTTGAACTCAGTGCCTTATGCTTGCTAGGCAGGTACTCTACCTCTGAGCCACACCCCTGGCTCCTTTTAGCAGTGGGGTTTGTTTGTTTGTTTGTTTTTGATATTGTTGTTTTTCTTATTGTGCCAGTCCTGGGGCTTGAACTCCAAGCTTAGGCCCTTGTTACTGAGCTCTTTTGCTCAAGACTAGCATTCTACCACTTGAGCCATAGGTCTACTTCCAGAATTTTTTAGTTTTTTGAAGACAGTCTCATAGACTTTTCCTGCTTGAGCTAGCTTTGAACCACAATTCTCAGATTTTCATTACCTCCAGTTACTTAGAAAAGGGGAGATGTGTGGAAAGGGAGACCGCTTTAGATTGGCCACTTCAAATAACATTGAGGGCCTCTGGGTTTTGGATGGCTTAGTTGTCTGGTCCCTAGTACTGCTGATGTGAAGCAGAGGAAGTTCTGGCTTGGTGTATGAGTTAGATATCGGGTAGTTGAGGACTGGACCTTCGATTCATTGGTTCAGCTCAGGAAAGTACACACAGGAGAATCAGTTAGGCATTGACCAACCCTGGAAGGTATGGTTATCCTCACCCAGCTAGCCACCCCAGATGTGAAAACATCATAAAATGTAGAAAATACAAAGCCATAATTAACACACAGGGGATGTTGTGCTAAGCTGCTGAGTGGGAAGTGGAGTCTGAGTGTGAGACAAACCGTCTGTGCCTCATCCCCTGCAGAAAGCCAACAAAGGGCAGAGCCGAGCCATCGAGCGCCTCAAAAAGAAGATGTTTGAAAATGAGTTCTTGCTGCTGCTCAATTCCCCAACAATCCCGTTTCGGATCCACAATCGAAATGGAAAGGTCAGAAAGGATGAGAGTTGGACAAAGATAATAACCCTGTCTTTAGTCTAAGGTTTCCCACACCTATGGCCCCAGCTTTGGAATGTGGGCCCTCACTTCTCAAAAAATCTGCCATAATTCCAATCCTGGACTGCCCTCTCCTTGCTGATGGGGAACCAATGCCCCCTTCTGGTCACCACTGTCATTGTCACTCCCGTGGCTTCCCAGAAAGGAAGCCTTTTCCAAGCTGGGGCCAGAAGGGGAGGTTTGGGTAAGATAGGACCTTGTTGGGAACTTCTAGAATTTGGAAATAGATTTGAGCTAACTGAATTCTCATTTCCTCTCTTCAGAGCTACCTATTCCTACTCTCCTCAGACTACGAGAGGTCAGAGTGGAGAGAAGCAATTCAGAAACTACAAAAGAAGGGTAAGTAAAGCCCTGCTCTGCCCTATCCTCCCCTGCTATGCTTCACGCCACTCCAGGGATGTCTGCAGCAGAATAGTCCTGTGCATGTCCAAACCTTCTCATATCTAGTATCTTCTTTCTTCAGCCCTCACAGCCACTCTCAGATGCCAGGGAAGGTGGCCCCTAAATGTTGCTTATTGAACAACCAAGGAGTTGAAGTGATTTGCTTAAGGCACATGAAGAGTTTAGTGATAGTAGACCCAGAGCGCAGGGCGGGGAGTCACCCTCACTGATCCTTGCTGGTCCTCTCTCATGTACACTGAGCCTCTTCTCTTGGTTCTCCCTCCTACTGGAGTCTCTCTGGCTACACCATACTGTGCTTATTCAAATGTTTTTACCTCCACATTCAAATCTGCAGCATTCCTCCAAGGAGGAATATCAGGGAGTTCCCAGGGAACCTGGGCTGATGCCCCTCCCCTCCTCCTATGGCTCCTCCAACAGATCTCCAGGCCTTTGTCCTGAGCTCAGTGGAGCTCCAGGTGCTCACGGGATCCTGTTTCAAGCTTAGGACTGTACACAACATTCCTGTCACCAGCAATAAAGACGGTAAGACCTGGAACCCACAGTTGCCTAACTCGTACATCTAATCCCCCAGGGTACTGCTGAGGGCATGAGTAAGGATTCAAAAAAAGGATATAAAGCTACAAATAGCTGAGCTGGGCTGAAGCCAAGACTGTTCTGTTACCAGGTACACAGAGTTCCCAGCTGGCCCCCAGGTCTTCCTTACCCTACTCTGGCTTAAGAGAAGAATGTACACCTTGATCCAGGGTACAGGGATGGTGTCCAGTTTGTGAGAAGACTGACCATGGCAGCAAAGCCTACGGCCTGGTTAGGAGATGGGGAAGGTGGCAGTGGCCCAGAAGTTTCTAGGAACCAGATCCTGGAAGGCCTTAAATGGCAACTAAGTGAGTTTAGAAGTCATCCACGAACTCCAGGAGCCTCTGCAAAGATTTTGAACAGGGAGAGCTATAATCAGGCTGGAAAATTGCCCAGCGCAGGTGGAAATTCTGACTGGCCATGTTGTCCGGAAGAGGCCTACTCTGTGAAAGGGATGTTTGAATGCTGCCTATCTGGGTCATCTAAATACTGTTGTGTCCCAGGCAGAGGGCTAAGGTAAGCCTTCTCTTTTCCATTAGCACTGATTAGTTTATTTCCATTTTGAAAAGTTAGAGGAGGGAAGCCATGGCAGGCAGGATTCAGAGGGCAAGGAAGTATGCTGAGGAATGGTACTATCAAGCCCAGAACTTGTATGGATGTGGGCTGGCCTTTCAGACTGACTACAGCTCAAGTTGGAAGTACAGTGGGCCCTGGAAAATTTTTCATCCGGCCACCAGGTGGTGCTGTCAAACCAAGGCTCTGATTTTGTTTTACTCTTCTTCCCCAGAATCTTGGGGCTTCCCACCACCCCTACCCTGAGGCTTTTTTCTCTTGCAGATGATGAGTCTCCTGGACTTTATGGCTTCCTTCATGTCATCGTCCACTCTGCCAAGGGGTTTAAACAGTCAGCCAGTAAGTGTCTTTTTGAGTCCTAGAAGTCGGGTACCTTTGCTCATCTCTCCCATAAAGTCCCTTTAGACCTGCCATGTGGGGTTTCTTTTGCCCACCTGCTCTGATCTGCTCTGGTCTGCACAGGCTGGAGCCTAAAGATGTGGGGCATCTCCCTCTCTCTTTCATCGAACCAGGAACTAGCTCCTCCTGACAGGGGAACTACCCTGCCCTGAGTCTCCATCTACTTTCCCCTGAGCCCTCCTTCCAGGAATGTGAAGCTCTGGAGCTATAGACACCCAACTCCTCTAACCCAGTGTTTGCTAGTTATGGCCTGTGTAACCTTAGGCAAGCGTCTTAATCTCTCTGAGTCTTAGCTTCTGTCACTATAAAAGGCGATCACATTTATCATGACTGCCCTGAGAATGGGCTTGAATGTGACCATGAATGTACTACAACCAGCACACATTCCTTTCCTCCCCTGCTTTGTCATCACCTAAACATGTAAATCGATAACACAGGTTTTAACATTTCATGAAATTTTGTTTATGGGGCTTTCTTGCACAGGCTGGGCAAGCACAGTACCACAGAGCTGTATTCCAATTACACTTTGTATCTACTTTTTAATCCACATGGAAATCTGAGTCTGTCAGACAGCTTAGAGTTCTAACCTATTTGCCAGGTGAAGAAACTGAGTCACAGAGGTGAAAAGACCTCCACATCATATAGAACCAAGAACTCCTATCTGCCTCCCCTTATCTTGCTCTCCAACAGGGAAAATCTTCCCTTGCCTCCCTCTCCAAGGCACCTCTCTGAGGTGTGTTATTGTTGGCCATCTGGGAAGACTCCTGTCCTCCTGGGGTGAAGTGGACCCCTTTTCCCCCTGTCCCTACCACCTGGACAGTGATTACAGTACCTGTTGTACTGTTTCATCATTTGCAATATGCCTTGCCTACTGTGAGTTCTTTGAAGGCAGGAACCAGGCCTTCTTTATCCTTGGATGACTAAGTCCGGAAAAGCTGACTGACACTGTGAATTCACAGAGCACTTCCTGTATACCTGGAGAAAATGAGAACACGTCAGTGTTTGGACAGTGGCTTGGTGTGTTCAAAGCCTCTGGAGGATCATTATCTGCCATGATGCTCTGGCATCCCTCTGTGGTGCTGCTGTCCTCCCCACTGAAGCGGAGGCTCAGAAGACTCCAAGGACATGCCTGGGTTGCCCAGGGCGGCAGTGGGAATCCATAACTCCTCATGCCACAGCCTAGCCCTTCCCTTCCCATCATTTCTAAAGGGGATGTCGGGAAGCCAGGTGCACTCTCCCCCTTTCCAAAGCCCTCATCACCATTACCCCTGCCCTGGCACCTCTCAGACCTTACTTGGTATGTCTGTCTGTCCTTCCCCCTGCAGATCTGTACTGTACCCTGGAGGTGGATTCCTTTGGCTATTTTGTCAGTAAAGCCAAAACTAGGGTATTTCGGGACACGACAGAGCCCAAGTGGGATGAGGTGAGTGAAGGGGGCTGGTGTCCCCAAAAGGACCCCTGATTGTCATCTAGCATGCCTGCCCCATAACCTTATCTACTAGGAGTGGCCAAGGCAATCATGTGCCTCAACTCTGTCTCTACAAGGCTGCTCCTTCCCCTCCCTATTTATCTAGCTCTGGCCATTGTTAGTGTCAATGGGCATCAGACACTGGGATTTCAGCTCAGGCCCCTAAATTTGACTTCATCACTCATGTGGAGGCTATAAAAGCTCCAGGAAATGAATACACTCCCAGCGCCTTGGTGTAGTTGCTGTCCACCCCACTCTTGCAAAACTGAAGGCCTATAACTGTCAGGAAACTACATGTTCTGGCTTCTGTGGCTCATGACCCTTTGTCCCATCTCTCACCAGGAGTTTGAGATTGAACTGGAGGGTTCCCAGTCCCTGAGGATCCTGTGCTACGAGAAATGCTATGACAAGACAAAGGTCAACAAGGACAACAACGAAATCGTGGATAAGATCATGGGCAAAGGGCAGATCCAGGTGAGAATTGGAGCCACGGAAGGGCACAGCTGAGGAGGCCCTTCTCAAGGCCCTTGGCTCTCTGTGGGTTCAGGTCCAAGTTGGTTTGAGAAAAGTTCTCCAAGGTTGTGGTTGTGCTGGAGATGGCTTCTTACCATTACTTCAGCAGTCCACAGTAGCCTGGTTCCTCAGGCCTCCACACCTGGCTCAAATGGATCATCCACACTGCTGCAGGATGAACTTGGTTCATGGTGCTCCCCTTGGCTTTCATGCTGCGCTTTCAGCCCCCAATGGCTTTTCCCTGGAACTCTGGCCAGTGTTGTCACAGGCACAGGACACGAACATGTGTCTCCTTCCTAAAGGAGACACATTTCCCCAACATTTGCTCTTCCTCAAGAGCTTGCGATCTGGCTGGGTTGCTGGACTGTCCTCGCTGTGTTGGGAGTCACTGTCTTAGGGTGGCTCCTCAACTGGGCTAAGCGCACATAGGGTTCGGCCATTTCTCAGTGTTGTGTAATGTATGGAATGAAAAAAGCCTTCCTTGCCGCCTGCACCTTGGGGGCATTTCTCCAGTTTTGAAGATGGCTGCTGTGTACTTAACTAACAAGAGAACTAGGCTTGGAGGTGGGTGGGTTACACCATTCAGCATGGAGCCATCCATATTCTCATCTGGCATTTGGTGCATAGCCCCATGCTTGAGACAAAAGTTAAGTAGAGTCTGTGACCATAAAATCAAAGGGAACAATGATGGGATACGTCAGGGTGGGGCCATAAACGTTGAGTTCTCCAGGCTTCTTGACCATCGCCACTGGTGGAATGGAGCCGGAGTCAGTATGTGTTCTTTTAGGAGTTGTTTGTTGTTTGTTGTTTGTTGTTTGAGGCTTGGGTTTGGTATTTGGCTTTTGATTGTGTATCCTTGATGGCACAGGGATCTGGGAGGGGGTATCTCCTGCTTTCCCTCACTTGTCCCAGGGGTGTAGAACCATTTGGTTGAGACCTAGCCACCTACCTTATGTCACCCATGTTGCTGAACACATCCCTTCCTGAGGGACCTGCACCCTGCTTCTCAGTGCTGTCGTCAGGGAGATAGTGCTGCTAGGCAACCATGCAGCAGCCCTTCATTACTTAGGAAATGAGGATGGTAATGAGAGAATGCTCTAAACCCAGTCCCTAGAACCTGCTCTGTGCAGTGATACACAGTGAGTTCCCATCTCCAACATCCCTGGAGGCTGGGCCAGGGGAGTAAGCACAGAAAAGGCTTGAAGTTGGAGATACCTGTCCAGCCTCAAGAGACCTGAGCAGCTGCCATACTCCCTGGGTCATTGATGACAATGGAAAGGTGAATAAGGACAGCCAGCAACGTGGGCACTTGGTCCTGCAAACCATTCACCCCCCACCTCTCCCTCCCCCTGCTCTTAGAGCTCAGATTCCAGGACCAGAAAGTGCCATTCTTCTACCTGGACTTGATGTTTCACTCACCTCCCTTCGCTCATGTGCACAGACCCTGGGGTAGCACGCCATAAATCATCACATCTTGGAGACAGGAGCAGATGGAGGCAGAGGGGGAGGGGAGACAGCCAGGTTATGTTTGGCAGAGCAGAAAGCACAGTCTGCTAAGGAAAATGTTTCTGTGTTTAAACTTCGAGGAATGTTAAATGCCTGGGAGTTGATATTAAAAGAAACACAAACCTTCCTGCTGCCAGCTGACCTGAGCCATCAAGCTGGCAATTCAGAGCCTGAGGCCTCTAGAGGCCTTTGAAGTCCCCCGCCACTCAGCCTCCTGTGGATCCGGAGGAAGGTGTCCCTCTAGGGGCATGTGGTGGCGCATAAAGTCTTGCCCTGTAACTGTCCTCAGAGCCACTGAGCATAGCGAGGCTGAGTGGACAGTCTGTACCAAGGCATTCCCACATGGCCAGGCCCTTCAAAGCCATGGAATGGCCTTTCCCACAGTTCTTCCCCACCTTCTGCTCTGCCATGTGGTCGATGGAGGGAACTGGCACTAACCCAGGAACTTGGCCTTGTTCACTTCAGCAGATCCTGAAGACAGAGCTTGTGGTAGGGCTAGGATGATACTCGAGTGACCTGAAGGAAAGGCGAGATAAAGGCTCTCTAAGTCAGCTCCCACTCAGCCTAGCCTGGGAATAGCCAGGGCCCCATTGCCTGAGATCCAGGCATTTGCTCCCAGAAGGAGTTCCCCTCTCTGGATTTGCCAGATGTGGCCATGGGGTTTGTGGAACCTAGAGCAGGAGCAGGAGTAGGACAGCATTCAGTAATCCACATGTGTGTCCAGCACTTGGGCTCCTGGGAGCTTGATTGCTAAATGTTGTCTTGGTTGATCTTGCACCAACTTTGCAAGGAACTTAGCCACATCTCCCCATCCCAGAATGAGAGTAATGAAGCTCAGCAGCCCCTGAGAAGCACCTACTCTCTCCTCTACTCCATGGCCTCATGTCTTAGGCCTTCATCAAGAAATCTCCCAACCTGGGGAAGGGCACTCGCATGGCTGGGTGGCCTGGATAAGGAGTTGTGGTGTACTGCTTGCCTCTGGATCATGCTTTCTGGCATCTGGCTTGCTTTGCCTGAAGTTCTGTTACTTCTGGAGTAGAAAGCATGGGAAAGAGCAGAGGTGAGGGGACTTGCAGAGCACACTGTAGCTTGGAGTAGTCTATTGACAAACTTGAAAGACAAACATGTCAAGCCCGGAGAGTGATATAAGATGCCAGCGACCATGAGAATAGTATCAATGCTTAGGAAGAGCCACACATGGCACTGAATGCTTTGTCTGTGGTTTTGGGGCTCTCATAGTGCCCAGTAAGGAGAGGGGCTCTGTCACAGAGAAAAAATCAAGAAAGCAGAGGCACTGAGTGCTTTAGGAATCCATCCAAGATAATATAGCCAGGGGCCAGGAGATCAGGACTTGACAGGGCTGGCTAATGGTTCAGAGCCCATTGCTAGGTACTATGTTGGCTCCTACTGCTCTCCAATGCAACCTGTGCCCCAGGAATTCAAAGAGGAAAATGATTGTGGGCTGCAGGTAAGGAGGTTTCAAGGAAGAGGTGGGGCCAGAGGGATTTGAAAGTGAGTCTTTTAATTCTAAAAGCAGTGTTTGTATGAATAAGAAAATCACAGTCATAGTAAAGACATTTGAAACAATCACCCCATCCCACTCTCAACCCTCTGGAGCAATTACTTTATTCTTTAATTTTTTAATTCCCTTTCCTTGGGTATGAGTGTGTGTGTGTGTGTGTGTGTGTGTGTGTGTGTGTGTGTGTGTGTGTGTGTGTAATGTTTAATTATGCATGCATTTTTGTGGGGGGGTTTCCCCTGCTTTCAAGGCATAATACCCCATAAAAAACTCCATCTCTTTAGCATCCTGTGTAGAATTTAGACACACCTTTTTTGATATATTATTGAAAGGGTGCAATAGTTTCCTATGCAATAGTTTATGTAAGCCACACTAATTACCCTCTTAAGGTTTTGTGCTATTCTAGCGAAGTGGGCAGCTAGAAGGAGTGGGTGAGCATTCTTGGGGCAGGATCCACATGGCGAAGACAGGTGGGCAGGAATGTGTAGGGAGGAGCCAGCTGGCCCTAAACAGGAGGGATTGGGAGTGTGCAAGAGTAAAGAAATAGATTAAAGAAGAGGATTCCTAGGGTTTGAAGCCAGAGTCCTTTCTTCTGACGAGGAGGAAAACAAGATCAGAAAGAGGGTGCGTGACATACTCATAGATAGATTCCTGGTGGAGCCAGCGCTGCAGATTCAGGGACCACCATACAAAGTTGGGCAGCCAGTGAATGGAAATGCTCGGATGGGACAGAAACAGGCTGGGATGTCAGCCTGTGACTCTCCGGGATCTGTCCTGTCCACACAGATTTAATGAAAGACTCCCCATCAGCCTGTTTACCTCCTCTTCCACACTCTGGAGTCGTCCTTTTCTTTCTAGGCCCAAAGGGCTGCCTTACTGCCCACCATCTCCTTACTACCCCACCCCCAGCCCAACAAGGCCAGAGTAACAGCTTGGTCAGAGGCTCTCCCCTTCCTCCCCTTCTGGCTTCCTGCTCCCAAGGGACTCCTCTATGTTTATTCTAGTCTATTTCCAACCACACTGCTCCAGGCTCCAGATGTGCTGTCCCCAAGTGGGACCTACCCGCTAGCTGATTAGCATATTCCCAGGATCCAGCCCTTCTTGGCTGGCTGAACCAGAGAGAACTCTCCCTTCCTCAGGGCCCACAGCTCAGTTCCTGCCTCTTACCTTAGGGAAGAGAGGTCCAAGACCCAGGAGTTACTATTAAACTAGATGAGCTCCTCTTCCCCTCCCCTCCTTCCTTTCCTCACCCTTGCTCCCCATTTTCTATCTCATCCACAGCCAGGGACAGCTTCCTTTGCCCCAACTTCCCTGCATAGGAGACAGCTTCACATTCAACAGCTTGCCTGGGCACAGCAGTACACACAACCTTGGCATGGAAAAGGACATCAGACCAGGCCAAGAAGTATTCTAGCTGTCCTATTGCCTGGATGGAAACTTGGTCTCACTCTGACCTTGTAGTTTAGATCTGTCAGGTGGCATTCTCTCCTACTCACTTTTCTTCCGAAGTCTGGATTCTGTGTATGAAGGGGAAAAGGCAAGCCAGAGATTTTCTTGACATTCTTTTTATTAATTTTGTGCCAATAGTTGGGGCTTGAATTCAAGGCTGGGGCTCTGTCCCTTATAGTTTTACTCAAGGCCAGTGTTCTAATTGAGCCACAGTTCATCTTCTGGCTTAGTGGTTAGTTGGAGATAAGAGCCTTGCAGAATCCTAGCTACTCAGTAGGCTGAGACCTGAGTACCATAGTTTGAAGCCAGTCTGGGCAGAAAAGTCCATGAGACTTTTATCTTCAATAAACTATATACTCAGAAAATGACAGAAGTGGTAATGTGACTAAAGTGATAGAGTACTAGTCTTGAGCACAAAGAGGTTCAGGGATGGTACCTGGGCCCTGAGTTCAAGCTCCAGGACTGGGAAATAAATGAGATAAGATAAATGTCCCCCAGACTTTTCTGCCCTTCAAACTGAGGTCCTCATATCTCAGCCTCCTGAGTAACTAGGATTACAGGCATGAGCCACTGGAGTCTTGACTTCTTAACTGGACCACTTGAAAGTGTATGAGAACTCAGAGGTATTTTAAGTGACACTTGGGAGGAAGTCATGAAGGCCATTGTCCTATATAGACCCTCATACTCAGCTGTCCTGCTGCTCTGAGATTTCTGGTGTGGCTTGTTACAGCCTCCCTAAGGCTGCCACCTGAGTAACCACTGTGTTTGCAGCATCTGTAATCTTCAGCCCATAAGGTCAGTCCAGCTTTGATGAGAGACCTCAATGTGGTTCTGCCCCACCTTGAAGCAGTTCTGGGCTCTTCTCTGAGAGGCTCTCAACTGAGCTGGGTGCAGTCAGGCCCAGAGCACAGCATGAATGAGGAACCCCACAACAAGGGGCCTTTGTTGGCCAGCCCAGGAAGAGCTGCTTCTGGTTTCAATTACTCTGCAGAGCAGGAGGGACTTGGCGGGAACACGAATCAGGAGTCTGCTAGGGCAAGAGTCGAGGGCTCCCTCCCTCTGGCCCCTGAGGGGTCTGTGTCCCTGTTTGACTCTGTCCAAGAGCCATGCAACTCAGCCCTATTGCTCTGGTGGCCTGGGCTCTATGACAGTGGCCTAAATGACCTTGAGCCCATCCCTGGGCAGATAATGGTCTCAGTATGGGCTCTTAATGCCTTGTCCCATTAATCCTCCTGTCCCTTATCTGTAGGACACATTGACCGCAGCTGGACCCCTGATCCTTATGGAAGGCCATGTTTTGACTAGCTTGGAGGCAGAATAGGCTGCTGGGAGAAAGAAAGCCTTGGCTAGTGATCCTTTCTTTCCCATTCCACCACCCCATTCTCCCAAACCTACATGTCATAGCTCAGGCAGCTCCTCGCAGTGGAGCTCAACAGCCTCTTCCTGGAAGATAGACTCCCTTCCTGCCCCCAGCTGGCACCAAATGTGGGAGTCCAGAGACAGCATTTGCCCTCAGTTGGTGTTTTCTATTCCTGCTGCTGGCTACTCTGAGTTATCCTAGGCCAGGACACTTCCCTGTGCCACCACCATGACAGCCACTGTCCCAGATTCTGGCAGCACATGGGGACAGGGAGTTTGAGCACCAGACTTGATTCTGCTCCTTGCTTAGAACATCTCCTCCCTGACTAGGACAATTCTACCTGGGTCTGTTTTGCCCCATTTCCCACCCCACCCCCGAGTTCAGTGTTCACCTGCTGTCACCTTTCCAGGCAGGTCTGTATGCTTCTAAGATACCTGGAGAGGTAGGCAATGGAACAGTGGTCCTTGGTGGGGAAAAGCCAGGCAGAACGCCATAAGAACTCTCATTTAGTGGGAAGCGTTTTTCGAAACACATGGTGTAAACCCTGGCCGGCAGCCTCTGTGGCCCAGGTGTTCCTCATTCAGAGAAAGGAGACAGGAAACATTCAATAGAAAGCAGAAGGAGGCTAGGCCTCCCTCCTCTCTGCTTGGGAATTCCACCTTGGCAAAAATGCCTGGTGTCTTCTATAGGCCCACCTCTGAGGGGTGGGTGACAAGCTGAGCCAGTCCAAAGCACCTTACCACCAGAGGCTGCCGCTTTGTCTTCATAGAAAGCTAAAAATCTCCAGCTGGGTGTTTGGTCAGGTGGTAAAGTGCCTGCCTAGCATGCATGAAGACCCAGGTTCGATTCCTCCAGTACCAGCCAGAAATGGTTCTGTGGCTCAAAGCCCAAGGACAGTGCTCAGGCCCTGAGCTCAAACCCCAGAACTGTCAGAAAGAAAGAGAGAGAGAGAGAGAGAGAGAGAGAGAGAGAGAGAGAGAGAGAGAGAGAGAGAGAGAGAGAGAGAGAGAGAGAGAGAGAAAAGAGGGAAGAAAGAAAGAAAGAAAGAAAGAAAGAGCGAGCTAAAAGTCTCATCCCCAGTTTTGTTTGTCTCCCAAAACACCTTGAGATGAAGAGACACCCCTCAGGTGGGCTCGCCAGCTGCCCCTGAGCCTCCAGCACCTGCAGACTACACAGGAGTTCCCAAAGAGCCAGTCCACCCCTGGCCCTGGCATCCCATAGATTGGGATTGGGGGTTGAGCACAGCCTTAGACACAAGAGCCCAGCTGCACTGACTTCAGGAGAGAGCCCAGAGTGATTTGAGAGCCAGGAGGACCCAGAAAATACCATCCTGTTTTACCCGATGAGATAAGTGTTAAGCCTATTTATGTGGAAGTGGGGTGGAGAGGAGACTGCATCCACATTGCTGAGACCCACTGTTTTCCCAAGTAGGAAGAGAAGTAGAGATGAGAAATGTGTTCTGGATCTAGGACTGTGACCCAGCAGTGTCCTTAAAAAGCCCCAAAGCTCCCTGACCTCCATACCTCCCCCACCCAGAGCCAGTGCCTTGGTCAAAGGAAATATGTTCTCATGAGAACTGTCCGCCTCCCTGGAGTCCAGGCAGAACTGCAGGTTTAAGCCAGAGACACTGGAAAGAGGACCTGGGGCTTCAGGCTCTGCTTAAAGAAGTTGGGAACTTGCAGCAGGGTCTTACTGAGCTCCAAGACAAGCCAGGGCTAGAGGATCAAGGAGGGGTGAGCAGGTAGGTCCCATGTACCACTTCTTTAGCCAAGAAAAGAGGTGTTTTAAAGACTTGTTTGGCTCAAGCTCCCCATTTTACAGGTGCAGAAAGTGAATTGAAGATTCACAGTTGCCAGGCAGGACGGGGTCCAGCTTTCCGGACTGCCCTGGTCTTTGTTCTGGTCACTTTGAGCTCATGGTTAGTGGAAGGGAGTTGCTCAATAATACTGGAGAGAAAGGACAGGGCGGTTCAGTACACCCTGCCCTGCCCTACTTTCAGACTCAGCCCATCTGTAGCATGTGGCCTAGGAAGTCCTGGGTAACCTGAGAACATTCCCCAGGGACCCCTGCCCACTTCCCAGGAGACCCTGGATAGACCCTCCTTCCTGCACCAAGAAAGGAGCAAGCAAGTGTCCAGGGGGTCCCTAGGCATGCTCTCAGAGGCAACTGGTGTCCTAGGATGGGGAATGAGTTAAATGGCATAGATAAGGCGGGGGTGGGGGGGTTGTTCTGCCTACTTAAATGGGTTTAGTTTAGATAAGCAAGATGTTCCCAAAGGCTCAAATGGATTTTCCTCCCTTTTCCATGACCAAATGTGCCATGAGAAACACCAGCAATGCCAAGGATGTCCTGTCCACTCAGTTCTTCTGCAGTGGATGTGCTCTCAGGCTATTTCAGCCTCTTCCCCCACCCCCATACTTGGGTTTTTACTCTGGCCTCACACTTGCCTGGCTTACTTACTCATTCATCTGGGGCTCTACCTCTTGAGCTATACCTGCACCCTTGCTTTTTGCTGCTTATTTTCAGAGGTAGAATTTTACAGGCTTCTCCCCTGCCTCACCCACCTTCCCCCACCCCTCACCTGGGCTAGCTTTGAACTGCAGTCATCCGAATATTAGCCTCCTAAGTAGCTAAGATTACAAGCATGTATAATGGGTGCCTGGTTTAGCCTCTCTGGTCCACCTAGAGTCACCACACGCTTCACTTGGACTGAGGAGTGAAGCTGGTTGTTGTCGAACCAAGGCAGGCTTCCAGGGAGGAGGGAAGAGTGCAACTCACCTTACACGGATTTGATGTGAGCCAGGGAGCAAGTAGTTTTGCATCCTAGCTGCCTTCTGTGTTTATACAATAGACATCTTAAATCTAGAGTACCCTGGAACCCAGTTTCCAGCCGCACCCTGGACATCTAGCTATAGCAACCAATAGCCACTTATCTATGAAGAGTTAAGGATTTTAGAGCTCAGATTGCTGCAGCCCCACACATAGCTAGCTATATAGGATAGACCTCTGGGTAGCTCTGGGCCTTGGGACTGATTGCCTAGAAGAGCCCCAGTTTCTGTCTAGTGATCTCCTATTAAAGGAGGGTCAGGGAGTGGTGGCCAGGACTCCCTTAGATTGAGTTAGACTGTGAGCCGGTATGTAGTGGGTATCCATTCAATGATGAGTGAGTAAATGAATGGGTGAAGGCTCATCTCTACTGTTGACTGCCTGATTCCTGTAATGGACTGTCCTGCCCAGCACCCACAATCCTGAACTCCTGTGCATTGTCCTGCCTGCTTCTCTCTCTGCCTAGAAGTACTTGTCTTCTAGTAGAAGCTAGTCCCAGACTTTCTTCACTCCATAGACTCGACCCACCTCGTTCTCCACCAGTATTCTTCCTCCTGGCTCTGATCCTTTTGGCCCACCCATCACTGGCCTTTTCTGGGACTGAGAGGGATGTCCTTGGCAGACCTCATCACAACCTTTCCAGTCCAGTTTTCATCCTCAACTTCTCAGGGTGACTGTTGGGGCTCTCCTCCATATCACTCCCAAATCATCTCCATTCATGGACCTGTGGACTTTGGTCTTGCTGGCGGCTCAGAACCCCTGTTTCCTAGCTGGTCGTCATTGAATCTAAAGGACAGAGGTAAGATATTGGAGTTCTGGCCTGGGCTAAGGGGAAGATGAAAGTTTTTCTGGGAAAAAGGAGGTCACTGCAGGGAAGCGGCAGCCACATCCTGAGGTTCTGAGAACCTTTCTCCTCATGTTCACAGGCTAGGGAGAGGATTTGTCTGGATGCTGTCCCGTCCCCAGCTGTCACCACCGCAGCACTGTGACAGTCCCTGCCTCTCATGACCACATGTCTCAGGCTGGGTATTATTCCCTGTTGATCTTTTTTTCCCCTCAGTGATGCCGCCATTGCTGATCTCTTTAGCCTGATTTTACCTCAATCACAGCTGTGTAGGTGGTGGGCACCCCTCCCTCCACAAAGTCTAGGGTCTTACCCACTTCTCTCTAGGGACAACTTTTCTCATCCCTCTGGCAGAGAGCCTAGGGAAGGGGGGGAGGGGAAGATGGGACAGTCCCCCAGGAATGTTTGTAATTCCAAAGGCAGCGCCATCTGTTTGTGGGAGCCTTACCTCCCAGGTTCTGTTTATGCAGACAGGGGGCGCTTACATATCTTCAGAACTGTGTTCTGCCAAGTGTGGCTACATGTACTAGGTGGACACAGGCCAGGGGGATGTAGTCACTTCCTGGGTGGCCAGAGTAGCCTGAGCCTAACCCAGAGATGAGGAGGGGTCCATGATGGGCTATGGGAACTAGTATTCAGACTGTTGCTTTTGAGGAACTGAGGACATTTGTCCCACATGACTCCTCCACCACCCTGCTCCTAGGCCATCCATTTCAAAAAGAAATGAGTCAGACCTTGGGGAAAAGGAGGTAAATTTGTGCTGTCTCCAAGAGAAGGCCCTGGTCCATGGGGAGGAGGGGAAAGATGAACATCTCTAGGGAAGAGCCTCCCAACTCAGCTCCCCATCTGCTAAGGCACTTCTGTCACCATGGAGACCAGTTGGCCATTGTTCATCCAATCAGAACATGCTTTACCCAGACAAGTGTTGAGCCTGGGGTTCCTAAGACAGACAAGTGTAGAGCTTTGAGAACAGGATTTATCCTGCCCTCCTTCTCCCACACACCCAACAGTGGGGTGCAGCACACCATTCCCCCAGATTGAACCTATGGCATGTGACCCCATGAGAGGGAAGAGGGCTTTTAGAAAGCCAATAAAGGATCTACTAAAGTTAGCCAGCCAGTGCCTAGTGCCAACTGCGTATCTACAGCAGGTGAATGCAGTAAGCAGTTATGGTGGCACCTTCCCAGATAGTTACACAACCGACCATTGCACGGGGGATTTAGAGGACAGCTGGGGCCTGGCAAGGGGTGGCCTTCCCACAGCTTGGCATACCCCAAATCAGCCCTCATCTCCTCCATGAAGTCATCCCTGAGCCCATCTAAGTAGAAGTAATCTCCTTTTCTCCCAATTTCCCTGGCATTTTATCTGTACTATAGCGATGGTGTAATCCTGGGTTTCTTAATGGCAGAGATGACGCCTCCTCTGTCTGGTTGTGTGTGACACAGAGTAGGTGCACAATTGTTACATGCCAGATGCACAACTGTCTGTCTGGCTCCTGTTCAGACTTGAGGCCCCTCCCTTGCGTTGGCAGCTTTTGATTCATCTCGGTGACTCCCCACCCCTATACCAGGGTCGGCACACAGCCAGGCCCTCCGTCACTGTCTCTTGAGTGGAATGAATGGGATGAGGAGAAGAAGGTACCAAGTCTTGGGGAAAGAAACGAGTTTGGGGATTGCCATGGTTGGGGCCTCTCTTGCTTCATCCCTTACGGAATTTGATGAAGACTCTTCATAGGTGGCACCCAGATGCCATGGAGAAAGCAGATGAGGGATAGGTCAGGTAAGGTCACTTGAGTCTCAGTTGGTCCAGGGACTCTAGCCAGGCCATTGTAGCTTAGCCCTACTTCATCTACAGTGGTCTTGAATGTGAGGAGGGTTTGTTTGACCTTGGCAGCCCAGGCCATCTCCCCTGTGCAGAAAGCCATGGACCTTGGGGAGGTTTAGGACTGACCCAGCTCCCCTAAATGATGGACACCCAGAACTCAGTCTCTGGTTCTAACCCCAAAGGCCTCACCTCCACCCCCCAGGCAGGACCTGAACTTGCTACTGTTGAGTGTCCTTCCTTCAAGGTGAAGGGAGTTAGCGCTGGAGTTTGATTGACATCTGCTCTCAGCCCAGCCCATCCTGGCCTGGGTCAAGTTGCTTGACTCCAGGGCATCCTCAAATGTAAAATGAGGGTACTTGTTCTTCATAATGCTAGAAGAAGGTTGAATTAATCCTTGTAAAGGTTTCAGCACAGGGCTAAACACTCAGAAAACCAGATAATTCTTGATTATCTCTGTAGTGAAGTTGCCCTTTTATCAGAAAGCTCCAAGGGCTCACACATAAAATAGGATGACACCCCACGAGGGCATTCCAATGCCAAGGACTAGCCTCTGTGCCCTGAACCACCAAGCAATGTTCTGACCTAGCTCTTTGCTGAGTCCAAAGAGCTCTGCCACCGCACTTCAGCCAGGCCAAGAAAGTGAGCTGCAGGGGCTTAGGAGGGACCAGTCACCGGCTAGCTGCAGCTACGTGGCCTCCCCAAGCCCAGTTCTCACCACTGTCACACAAATGCCATCAGCCACAGGGAGCCCTGTGCATAGGACCTGTTCATCTTGACACCATGCAGAGACTCCTTCCTTCCGGTGCCGAGCCTTGCAGTGATGGAATGTCCCAGGTATCTGGGCTTGAGATTTTTCTCCCCTCTCTTGAGTACAGTACTATAACTGGAACCATTACCTTGAGAAAGAGTCACTCTTCACTTTTTTTTTTTTTTGGTGCTGGTACTAAGGGGCTTGAACTCAAGGCCCGGGCATTGTCACTTAGCTTTTTTTTCCTCTCTCCCTCTCTCTCCTCAAATTTCTCTCCTCTATCACTTGAACCACAGCTCCACTTTTGACTTTGATTGTTAGCTCAGGATAACAGTCTCATGGACTTCCCTGCACAAGCTGGCCTTGAACCATGATCCTCCGAGGTCAGGCTCCTGAGTAGCTAGGACCAATGGCGCCCAGCCCCCCGCTCTTCATTTAGAACATCCACTGACTTGTGAGGCAAGGGCAAGGCCGTACACTCTGAGTTTCAAGGTGCCCGGCACAGGCATGTGGTCACTTGTTCCTCTGCAATTGGACATCTTTTCTCCCATGCAACAAAAGCTGTTTTTGGTAAGATGCTCAAGGCAGGGCTAGAAACAGCCTTGGGTCCACCCCTGCTGGACACCTGTTCCCCTAGTGGCCTGTGCTTTTGCCCTGTCCCTGGCAGGGTGGTAAAGGGGTCTGGCCTCCACCCTGGAGACCCTTGTCACTCTTTCCATTTACTGTAAGAGGAGGTGTGAAAGTGCTGGTTCAGAAGTCTCTGTCCAAGCTGACATTGAAGGAGGTGCCTTGGGGCTGGAGTTGGGGGTGAAAAATAGAACTTCAGGGCAGCTCCAGTCCTTTGCAGGTGAAGAGGATCACTCTTCGTGGCCCAAAAGCAGCTTTTGCTGAGAATCCCAGCCGCAGAGGCCCCTTCTGGCTTGGCCCGGACCCTTCCTGAGACTTCCCAGGCCTCCTGGAGCAGCCTGGTGGTGAAGGAGTTAATGCAAGAATCTAGGGGGTCCGACTGGCTTGTGTTTCGCAGCTTGTCAAACTTTATTTAGTAGGGGCTGGGGAGAAGTGCCAGCTTGCCAAGAGTTAAAAGCCCGGGGTAGGGTGTTTTTTTTTGAGGCGGGTGGCTCTAGCGCCCCCTTCCTTCATTGGGGCGGGAGCACTCTGCAGACTAGCACATGCACTGATAGCCAGACCACAGGCAGAGCGGAGACCAGAGGCTGCGGGAAGGTGCCGGGTGCCAGCCGTGCTGTGCTCCCTGCGAGGGCTGCAGTCTCCAGGGAGGGGAGGAGGGAGGAGGAGCACGTGGATGCAGAGGGAGGAGAAACCCGAGCACTTCCAGGGCCACTAGACTACAGTCCCGGCTGAGCGCTGCGCAAAAGCAACCTCTCCAGTGCTGTCTGCGCCTCTCCCTTCGTGTCCCAGCTCAGAGCTGGCCCCACAGGCTGGCCGCCGGCATGACCGACATCCTGCCTCAACCCGACTGCAGCCTGAAGGCGGTGTGTGAACCCCTGGAGCGCTGCTGCCTGGATCAGCTGGAGGACTCGGGGAGCAAGAGACCCCTCAACACAGGCGCCCGGCTCTGGGGCCGAGTGCGCAGCAAGCTGCTCCGCCACAAGGTGCTAGCAGGGACTAGAGGGTGCAAGGAGGGTTGGCCCAAAGGGGCTTTGGGATGGCTGGGGAGGGGGGTTGCTGCTGGACACTCTCCACCTCTCCACTAGCGCCTTCCTGCCTAACCCCAGGAGCCACTGGGGGCAGAAGCTGGGGGCATGTGTGTGAGTTGGCTCTGAGTGGTTTAGACAATGATGAAAGCTGGTTGCTAACCCCATCCCAAGCCTGGCTGTGTTCTCTGCCTCTGTCCCTGCCTAAGGAAAAGGATTGGCTAGCCCTACTGCCTTCTGAGTCTATACTGACAGGAGCATAAACAGACAGGGCACGGGCTTCCTGGCTCTCATTGTCCTCCCAGGAGCCCTGCGCAGGCCTGACCCTGCCTCCTGTGGAATTGCTGGCTGCCTCTTTGCTGAGGGGGCTCCTCAACCATGACTGCCATGTGAGGGTTCTTTGTGCAAGTTGTGGGGACCAGTCCCACCAGGGAGGAAGGGGATGTGTTGTAGAGAGGGAGTGCTGTCCCAAGTCTGGGGGGACTGTAGACTACTTCCTCAGGGACCACCCCGATGACTGCTGGTTTGATGCCAGCTGTCATCAGTGTGCCAGAGGGTTCCTGACCCCAGCAGTCAGCTTGGACCAAACTATGCCAGGGCAGACTGCCTGTCTTGTCTGCAGCCCCAGACCTGAATTGGGATAAAAATCTGAGATAGAAGCTGACTGTCCTGCAGCTGGGAAGGCTGCCTGGGGTCTGGCTTTGGTCCCTGGCATCAAGCATCCAACGAAGAGCCAGATTCAGTGCCGAGCATACAGTAAATGCTTGATAACCCTAATAGAGCAAAAATCAGATGCCAGGCCTGGCTGGCCAAGGTCATGGGCTTTCTTCAAGTTAGTGATGAGTCTGTGAGGAGGATTTCCACACTCTCCTGTAGCTCAGAGGAGGCCTCTGTATACAAGCTGTGCTTGCTAACCAACACTCAGGACCCTGGTACCTGCCAGGGGAAGTGATCTTGGTCCCATTGGCTCTTAGGTTAGTTTAATCTCTTGCCAGGGAAGAGTACTTGACCCCTCAGAGGTGACATCAGTCCTGGAAAGTGCTGGGCAGGGCAGCAACTTGAGCCGTCCTGCTTTGGCTTCTGTTTCACCTTCTACCTCCCTGGGGACCAGGCTAGCAAAGCCCTGATGGCCCCGGTTGCTAGCAGAGCCCCTCTGTGCTGAGGCAGCTGTCTGCACCCGGCAGTGTGGAGCCATCCCCTCTCTGTCTCCCTCTCCCCACCCTTGCTGAGGCTAGCAGACAACAGCCTGAAGCTCACCAATCATTCCAAAACCTAGAAGGTGGTAAGAAATTCCCCCAGCAGGTTCCGGGTCCTGCTATTTGGGGAGTGGAGGCCAGTTAGACAAAGCTTTTCCAGTTACGTTATTCTTTGGATGAGGCCTGGCAGGTAGGGATAACATTTTAAACCCTGAAGCCCACACTTCTAGTTCATCCTTTCAAGTGTGGCTAGCAAGGTTGAGAAGCCACTTGAGGAGTTCTGGCTGGGTTGGTCTGTGGTGGCATCTGACAGCTCCAGGTCTTGATGATCCGTGAAGGAAGGGGCTAGAGACAGAGCTGGCCAGCCGGGTACAAGATCACTGAGGAGCAGATTGCTGTCAGTGTAGCTGCACAGTGGGGCTAGGGCCAGAAGGCCCTGTGTAGTGGGGGTGAATCTGTCCCCTAGCACATACTGTGGGACAAGGTGTGTCAGTGTCTGAGACACCACAGCTAACAGAGACTTCCTCCCTCCTGTGCCTGCCTCACTGTTCACACAGGCTGGTATATGTGCAGGTGGGGATAAAGCCCACTGCTCCCTTCCCTTCCTGCCCCAGCCATTTTTATCCTTTTTCTTTCCAAGCAGCAGGCTCACTGCCAGTCAAGAAGGCCAAGGATTAGGTGTAGGGGTTTCGGTGGGGTGGGGAAAGGGGGTACCCAGCTTCTGCCCAGCTGGCAGGAAAGACTCCCTTATTAACACATTAACTAAAAATTGGATGTTGTGGATGCCTAGATACCTGTAGCCACCTGTTCCCTTTTAACTAAAATCATTAAAGGCTGGAGGGGAGGGGTGACTCATCCAGGGACCCCATGGTGTTGTAGCTGAAGAGTCTGTTCTGATGGAAAGATCCCAGCATTAAAACCAAGCCTTTGAAAAATGTAGAGCTAGTGATCCAGGAAGCCTCCAGCTGCTGAAGGAAGGGAGGCAGACACCATTTGTAGACTTTCCTAGGGGTCCAGGAAGGCTGAGTTGGGCTGCTCTTATCCCTAGGAGAGTTCTGGGGCAGAAGCCTTCTTCTGGCCCCTGACTTGGCAGTTGGTTTGTTGTGCAAGCATTTAGCAGAGGAGACACGTGGCATTTGGGTTTGTGAGTCCTGCCAGCATTCTTGGCATTTAACTTGAATTTGTACTTTCCTTTTCCTTTTTTTTTTCCCACCTCAAGTCATACTCCAGTAAATTGGGCTCGGTGGTTTGCCCTTCCTTCCGTCCTGCTTGTATCTAGAGCCTTAGGATGAGCTTCAGAGGGGAGGGGCTGATAGGAGAATCCTATTCTCAACCCTGTAACCTCCACAGGTTTTTAGTGGGGACCACAGAGAGGCTAAGAGGCTCAACGAGAGGCAAAGCCCAAAACATATCTGGTAGAGGAATCAGGTCCTTGACTGTCTCCCTGCAATCAAGGCAGGGCGACCCAGAACCTGGATAAAAGTGGGGACACAGGCTGAACTGATAGGATTCAAGGAACAGAAGAACTAAGGACAGCTTCTCTGTTCCCTGGGGGTTGCCTTGGGGGTCTGAGAAGTCTCTACTCCCACAGCACTTCTCTCAGGAAGTTGGGGAGGCGGTACTGCTACGCTCATCTGTTCTAGGATAACCATCACAGCCCCTGCTTGCAGACTCAGAAAGGGTACCCAAGGAAAGACAGGATAGTGATCCCTTTTGGGCTCCCACTTGTCCATGGAATCAGTGCTTAGGATGATTGTAGAAGGTCCCTCCTTTGTTATATTAACTGCTAGCTCAGGTGAACTTCTAGCCCTCCCAGGTGTGTGTGTGTGTGTCATTTAACTTGACACGTGTGTGTGTGTGTGTGTGTGTGTGTGTGTGTGTGTGTGTGTGTGGTGGAGGGGAGGGCTCTGAACTCAGGATTCAGGCACTGTCATTGCAGCTTACTTTTGGCTTTTTTTTTTGGTAGTTTATTGGAGATGGGGGCCTCAAACTATGCTCCTCAGATCTCATCCTCTTGAGTAGCTAGGATTTACAGGCATGAGCCACCAATACCACACTTAAGTTGACAATATTTGACAGCATTGGTTTGCAAATGACATCATATGTCCATGCACTGGCTGTTCTGCCATTGATGGAACCAAAGTGCTGGAGTGAGATACAGATGTGAGTCTGGGAGCATGGCCTAGATGGTAGAGTACTTATCAGGCTCAAGGCCCTGGGTTCAAGCCTCAGTACCAAAAAAAATATAGGTTTCTTGAGCTTATTCATTCATCCTCTGGCTTCTGGCATCAAGAAAGATCTTGAAAGCCAGGTGTGGTTGCCTATACCTGTAATTCCAGCACTGAGGAGTTGGACATGTGGTCAACCTGGGTTCCATCATGAGATCTTGTTTTGAAAAGTCAGAGAGGTGGAGGAAGGAAATCTTGAAGCCTGTTACAATAGAAATATGCCTTGGCTGTAGCTGCCTTCTACTTTGTCCTGCCGCTTCCTCTCCATCCTCAGAGGGAAGGAACCTATGTAGTGTCTTCACCATTCACAAGCCGATCTTCAATCTCCCACAGCTGCAAGCAAAAGATAGCATGCCTCCCTCGAGATGTGGAAACACCTACCATGCGCCTGCCTCCTACTGGGCCTTTGTGTGGACCTGGGTTGTAGTCTGACTGGCAGGTGGAAAGCAGGGTTAGTGTGATCCCCACATCTCACTGCCACAGCCACTGTGGTTCCCACAGCACTTGCCACAACCCATGGGGAGGAGACCTGGTTTAGGCCCATGTAGGTGGTCTCCCCACCCCAGTGCCACCCCCTTCTCCCATAAGGGACCTCCTCAGGGGCCCCCTAACTCCAGAGCAAGAGGAAGTGCTGTATCTGAGTACACTCCAATGTACAGTCTCTGGTGCACAAACTCCGTGTCATTGCAGAGCAGCTCACCAGGCCTCACAGTAGAAATCCTTGCCCTTAGTGAGCTTTTCCAGGCATTACTTCTTGGCACCTGGGGAGGTTGAATGGGCACTGGCCTTCCTTGGCATCTCTACATCCCACACACAGCTTGGCTAGCCAGCCCTACCGGGCTTGGTGCCCCAGCTTTTGGATGGCTCTGGACCAGGAGAGCTGATTACCTGCCAGCTAAGGTAGTTCCTGAAAAGCCAAAGTTGCCCAGGCCCAGGTTTGCAGTAGTATCCAGAAACCATGGAGACCCAGGCCCAGGAGAGAAACTATTTTGGAAGGATTTCAGAAACTTCTAGAGGTGCTCTGAGATATGAATGAAAGAATTCTGGTCTTAGGGTTGGGGGGGATGGAAGTGGAGAAGCCCAACCCTCTGCTATGTGACCCCGATTTGGGGAGCTGGTCAGCAGACTATTTAGCTTCCTGTCTCCAGTACCATGTGCTGAGCACAGAAAGGGTGCTTGCATTCTGGCCACTTTCTTATGCCCTATAGGTGCATACAGCACCTGCCTACTCCTGGGACCTCTCTACCTAGTACTACAAAGAAAGACAGTGCCAGTCCCTGGGTCCCAGCGAGCTTGGCACCAGGCCCTTTTTCTTAGCCCCCAGGATGAGTTATGGAAAGGTGGGATCATGGGAGTTGCTCTTGAGCTTCTGTAAAGCATCTGAGGAAGTTAGGGGCCAGTGGCTCATGCCAGTAATCCTAGCTACTCAGGAGGCTGAAATCTCAGAATTGTGGTTCAAAGCCAGCCTAGGCAGGAAAGCCCATGAGACTCCTCTCCGGTTAACCACCAGAAAAATGGAAGTGGAGCTATGGCTCAAAGTGGTAGAGTACTAGACGTGAGCAAAAAGAGCTCAGACACAGTGCCCAGGCCCTGAGTTAAAATTCCATGACTGATTAAAAAAAAAAAAGTAGGGGGCTTGGAGTTGGAACATACCCTGTTTAGACTAGAACTTGCTCCTGAGCAGAACCTGGAATGATCTGTATCCTGGACAGTAACCCCAGCTGGGGCCAGTGCCCCAGATAAATATAAACCCACACCATGATACCTGCAACAGACACCGACCTCTTTCTCTGTGCTCTAGGAGGTGTCTTCCTTGAAGTACCCCTGGTCCTCAGGCTCATGTGGCAGAGAGGCCAGAACAGTAAGGGAGTCAGGAGGCTCGAGTCCTGGCAGTCCTGTGTGACCCTAAGCAAACCTCTCACTCCTCTTGCTTGTGTGCAGTGAGGCTGTCAGGCAGGATGATCTCTTAGAATCCAGTTCATATGATGGCTTGGCCATGACTCAATATTCCTTTTCCTAAGCCTTAAGCCCTCAGCACACTGGCAGGGTCTGGAGGGGAAAGGCTGCAGGTCTTCCCCTGGGGGAAGGCCAGCTACTCACTGAACACAGAAGAAAAGAGTGGAGGAAGAATGCAGGGTGTCTTGACCCCTGTCCTGAAAGAACCGTGGTGGAAAAAGTACTGCTGTACTTATTGCCCACACCCCAGGATTTCATCAATCCAGGACTATTGGCATCCCCTTCATGAGGGATAGAAAGGCATCCAGGCAGGAAGGCAGGCTCTGTCTACAAAAGGAGAGTCCATAAATAAATGACATTTCAGATCAGATGAGTGTTAGAAAGAAAGTGGGGAACCAGGTATGCTGGTGGCTTATGCCTGTAATTCTAACCACTCAGAAGGCTGAGCTGAGGATCATAGTTCAAAGCCAGCCTGTGCAGAAAAGGCTATGACACTCTTCAATTGCCAAAAAGCCAGAAATGAGGTATGGTTCAAGTGATAAAATGCCAGCCTTGAGGGAAAAAAACACTCAGTTCCTGATTCTAAGCCCCAATACCACAAAAGAAAAAAAAAAAGGAGAAGGAGGAGGGGAGGGAAGGAAGGAATAGAAAAGAAAATGGGGTAATAGATTAGAGAAAGCGAACTCCTTTTTCCCCCAAGTGGCAATGCACATGGATCCAGGCCTAGCCCGGGATGTAGGAGGATCATTTTTTGAACTGAGAGTCACATGTTGAAGATTAAACAGTGAACCCTAGGCAAAGGAACAGCAAGGTACAACATGAGTGTGTTTGGAGGCAGGGAAAGTGTGGGAATTAGTTGCATGCAGGAACAGTACAAGATTGCAGAAGGGCCTTAAGGGCCACCAGGAGTTTGACCTTTTCCCAAGTGTGATGGGAAGCCACTGGCACACGTCCATGCCGTATATGACAGCAGTGCATTCTGAACATGAAGGGAGTCCCACACCTCTTTCTTGGGCTTAATGTTCTATGAGGAGAGTACAATCTTTATCCACACCATTTTATATAAGAGGAAACCAAAGCTCAGAAAATGATCCATGTGAGGTCACAAGAGCTAGTGTCATATCCCAACAACTCAGCCATGAGCACAAGCTTTTGCCCTTAGCACCACCTGCTTCATTGCCTCTGAGAAGGCAATCCAGCACCCATTTGGGCTCTAAGGCTACTTCTCAGGACTGGGTATCATGATGCCAATTTGAGGTTGAAGGAGTTCAGGGCTTTGCCTTGGATGGGAGCTTCTAGAGATGCAACATTTCCGTCCATCTGCCTGACATGCTGTGTGTCAGTAAGCACGTGGTTGCTTTCTTCGTTTTCTCCTCCCTCCTCTTCCTCCTCCTCCTCCTCCTCATTTTCCCTCTCCTCCTCCTCCTTCTTCTCCTTCTCTTCCTCCTCCTCCTCCTCCTTCTCCTTTTGCTGAGGATGGAAGGGCCTTGTGCCTGCCAGGCAAGCACTCGGGTACTGAGCTACATTCCCTGTGTGGTGGCTTTTGATGCTGTGTAAGTCGGTATGAGACTCTGAGCATCACTCAGAGCCCCACAGGCTATAGAATTGCTGAGGTTCCTGTGTTTACCAGCAGTAAGCCCTGTCCCCAGAAAGTGTTCCTGGCCTGTGCAGGGAGTGAAGTTGGTTATAGAAGAGGACTTTGTAATTCTGATCAAACTGCAGCAAGGAGGCCTCTGAACCCACGGTCCTCCTCATGGCCCTTGGCCTTCTTGTCCGGGATTGTGACTTCTAAGAGACCCCGTCCCCTGTGCCTGAGGTTGCTGGGGAATTGTGTTCACACTGCTTTGGCTCTGGCCTGGCTTCTACTCCAGAGTGACCCACCGCCCCTGCCCTCACTTCCCTGGTGCCCCTTGTGTGCAGGCAGGGCCACTTCTTTGCTTTTTTGTGCATAGTCTGGCCCTGGAGCAGTTGCCGGGCTGCCTATGGCAGTGAAGGCCACGGCTGACGAGCAGCTGTGAGGGACAGAACTGTGAGGGACAGAGCTATGAGGGGCAGAGCTGTGTGGGACAGAGCTGTGAGGGCCAGAGCTGTGCTGGGCTGCCGTCCCAGCCTTAGGGGCCCCAGAAGGAGCCCAGATTTGAGTTTTGTCTACCTCCCCTCAAGGTCAGCCTGAGGCTAACAGTGCAGGGCACACAGGGAGGGCCAAGCCTCGGGGATGGAGTGCTGGGGAAGGCAGTTGCCGTGGGCACTAAGAAGCCAACCTGGCTTCAATAAAGGCCTCATTCAGAGCGGCTAAACCTCTTCCATATGTGGCCTTAGGAACTTCAAAGTTCTAGGAGGGGGAAGGGAGGCAAGCAGAGGCAAAGTGGCCTCATGGGGTGACTTGGAATACACAGGCAGCCGAGCTGGTCTGAGGCCTGGGAGTGGGCAAACTCCGGCCATAGGGCACTTCCAGGGCAGCCTGGCCAGCCCCGCTGTGCCTATCCCGCAGAGCCAGAGCTGGCTTGGCCTTATGGTGGGGCTGCCAGGCCACTGGAAGATGAGGTGACAATTTACTGAGCCTGACCCTGGGCTTTTGTGACCCAGTTGCTGAGCTGGAAGCCAGGATGGAGGGCTGATGGCTCCTCCCTCTCCCCAAGTCTCTCAGAGTAGCCACGTTGACAGATTCCTCCAGTGCCCTCCTCCGGGAGGGAGGTGAGGCAGGCTTCTGGCAACTCCCCATTCCCCACCGCCCGCCCTGCTGTGCCTGTGGTATGTCCCAATGACAGGCTGGTTCCACGACTCAAGGGGACCCAGCCCTAAGTGTGTGGCTGCCCTTGGGAGAGGGCAGAAGAAAGCCAGCCCAGGATAGCCACTGTGGCCTCTGGCATGGGAGCCACACCAGAGTACCTGGTTCAGGGTCTGGTCTCTCCATGGCCTGGTTCCTAATTCACAGCAGCAGTGCCAGAAATACGGCCGACCTCCTCTGCCTTTCTTTAGCACTCTACTCAATGGCTGGCTTTAGCTAGGTCTTTCTTAAGATCTTTTCTAATGTTCCTGCCAGTTTCTGAGGTGACAGCTTCAGTGTATGAGATGTACTGCCCCTGTTCAAAACACTTCACTTTTACCAACCTCTAATGCCAGCTCTGGGCTTGCAGGGAAGTCCATTTGCCTTCCAGGACAGGAGCAGGACACCAGAAGCGGGGGAACAGCCCCAAGTGGGGAGACGTTGAGCTCCTCTGTGCTGTGGCAGTGATGGGGCATAGAAGTGGGGAGAAAAACAGCTCCAAGAGAAGGGGTGCAGCCTTCAGAGGTGCATCAAGGGATGGAGGTGGAGTCTGGGGTCCCTGCAGAGCATTACCATCCTGTAATCTCCTGGGCACTGCGTGTTGAGATTGCATAGCCTCTGTCTCCCCCTCCACTGAGGCCAGGGGTAGCTGGTCCTGTCGATCCCCAATGCATGTAACGAGGGTCACCACGGGCTTTTGGCTGGTGATTAAAGGACACCATGTAGGGCTGGTGGGAGGGGAGGGGGGCAGCAGAGTTCACCCTCAGCAGGCTGCTGGGCTGGTGATGCAGTCGAAAGCAGAGACAATGGTGGAAAGACTGAGGCCCCACAGATAGGACTCAGGCATGAGTGTGGCTCAATCACCTAGGAAGGGAGCAGTAACAGAGACTCCGGTGGCTCAGGCTCACCAGGTGTCTCCCAAAGGCCAGGCATGGGAGATGGCAGAGGGTAGAAAGCTCAGTCACTCGCTCAGGAGGATATTGAGAGATGGGTCTGGAAGGAAGGTCTGGGACATCTCAGAGAGTGGCCCTGAGAACATTCCTGAAACTCACCCTGTAGAGCCTCAGATCCTCTCACCCCCTGCAAGGCCACTTGGTGCTTCCTGTCCTAAATAGGAGGCCACTTTGTTCTAGAGAAGGAGGCAGCCTACCCCAGCAACTCACAGAATTCCAGCCGTATTTTTCTGGGGAACCTGGTGACTTGGCACATATCCATCCTGGAAAGGCCAGCCATTTATCCCCAGGAGAGGCCAGAATATGTGGCCATGACTTGACCAGGCTAGGTACACTCTTGTGACCTGTACAGTTGTTCGTAACTTCCGCCAAGGTGTTTTGTGGCTCATTTCTGTCTCTTGACTGTGCCCTGTCCTGGGAAACCTGTGGTGTGAAGAGGTGTTTAGGAGCCTCGCACCCCTTCCCAAGCCCCACTTGTCTCCCTCCTTCAACCCATCTGTACCCCTCTCCCAAGTAACTGTTCCTGGGCCCCATACATGGCATCTGCCTTCTGGGACTAGGGGTGTCCACTCAGGTGTCCCTGCACTGAAGTCCCAGGGGCTGGCTCCTCCACCCCAACACTAATCTAATCAGGAAATAGCAGCGTCCACATTTCCCAGGGGCTATAAATAGTCCCAGCAGCTCAGGCAACAACATTGCTCTGGAAAATGTGCCATGTTCCTCTCCACTCCCCACCCCCCTTTTTCTGTATTTAAATGACATCCTGAAATAGACTTGGCTTTGGGAGGCTGCTGACCTCCTGGGGGACAGTGTCCTCCCCGGGGTGCTGAGGGTCCTAGTTAGACCTCTCTGAGCAGGTTCAGGAAACATACCTGCAGCAGGAGCCAGAAAGATGGCAATGTAGGGACTGAGGACAAACAAGTTAGGGGCACCTCACCCACAGCTGGCCTCATAAAGGCCCTGGAAGGCTGGGGAGAGAAATGGGGGGCTCAGCAGGAAAGAGAGCTGAAACTGGGCCTTAGCATCAGGAGTTACTTTTCCTATCTCAAACTGTCCCAGGAAAAATGGGATGTGATGGAGAGGGACAGGAAGTTTCCATTCTAGGCAGCCAAAACTCGAGACCCCAGGTCAGGAGACTTGCTGTCTCCTTCCTGGTAAATCATGGTGACCACAGCTGCCACCCCTATCAAGAGTGCTGGCCTCAGGGCCGATACATTGTACAGTAGCTTCAGCAGAGAGGGGGCATCAAGGAGTCTTTAATTTTGCTTCAGGTTTGGTTAGTGTCAGACTTGAAGAAAACTCTTAGGCTGTCACACAGCCTGGAAGGTAGGCTGGGAAGGGGTGGTGAGCTGCCCTCATGGAACGGCGAGGTCAGTAGAGCTCGCCATCCCTTCTCCTCCACACCCAGGCAGTGTCCAGGGGCCATATCAGGACCAGGGGGAGCGAAGAGATGATACTGGTGGGAGGTACCAGGTCACAGGAGACTGGGGCAGGCGTTGAACCAGGCCAAGGATGAGGCCTGGAGAAACCTGCCTCAACATCCGTGCAGAGAGCATATACCAACAACCTGTCTGCCTCATCATGCGCATGAAAAGCAGTTGCCATCTCTCCTAGAGAGAAAGGAGGCAGTCTGTGCTGCAAATCCTGGGAGGGCCAAGGAGCAAAGGGATGGAGAGAGGAGGGAGATCTCGGGAAAGGGAGTCTGATGTCAGGGTTTCTGTTGGCCTCACAACCTAGGACCAGAGCCCTGGCAGTAGCCAGGTTGGTGGCTGCCTTATGCTGCCTTTATTTGAGGAGATCCCAAATGGTGCCTCATCTCACTCTGCTTCTTCACCTCCTCTTTTCAACATAGCCCCACCCTGGCAGGAGGATGGTAGCTGCTGAAGACTGGGTCTGGCCCACAGCCAGTCTACAGCTAGCTGCCACAGGTGATAGATAGACAGCACCAGAAAGATCTAGGCTGACCCAGATCTCGTTTCTCTCCTATGGGGACAGTGGCCTGTTAGAGGTACACATACTGGTGAGGGTGCAGAGAGCTCCCTGGACAAGGTGGGCAGGAGAACATGCCGTCCTCACCTGCCTCCTGAGAGCGGTACCTCAGCATTGCCCCTCTCTGCCTGTGCTAGGCCAAGCCGAGGCTCCCTGTGGGGATGTGGCCCAGGATGCCCAGAGTAACACCACAAGGGCCTAAAAAAGTCAGTAGAGATGCTGAGAAAGCAAGACACTGACAGTGAGGTTGCCTACTACCAATCCAGTGTCCCAATTACCAGCCAAGAGCATTGAAAATCATGTTTGTTATGTGTATGTATGTAAGTATATGGATAATGTTTTGGTTTTTGGCAGTCCTGAGACTTGAACTCAGGGCCTGGGCACTGTCCCTGAGTGCTCAAGTGGCACTCTGCCACTTGAGCCAAAGCGCTACTTACAGCTTTTTCTGTGTATACGGTACTGAGGAATGGAACCCTGGGATTTATGCATACTAGGCAAGCACTCTACCACTAAGTCATATTCCTAGGCGTTTTTGTTTTCTATTTTTGTGCCAGTATTGCGGCTTACACTTAAGGTCTTGCACTCTCACTGAGCTTTTCTTCTTATTCTTGTTCATGGTTGGCACTCTACCACTTCAATTACTCCTCCACTTCTTGCTTTTTATGGTTAATTGGATATGAGTCTCAAGAATTTTTCTGGTTGGGCAAGCTTCGAACTGTGATCTCAGATTTCATCCTCCTGAGTTAGTTATGAGTCACCAATGTTCAGCCTGCCAGACTTTTTTTCTATTTTTTTCCAGACAGGTCTTTGCTTTTCTGTCTAGGACTGGCTAGACTGTGATTCTTCGTTTGTGCTTCTCAGCATTGCTGAAATGACAAGACGCGTACCACCAAACCCAGCCATGGTTCAAGTTGGAAGTTCATAAACTAGTTTTTTTTTTTTTTGGCCCAGACTAGATTGGAACTGTGGTCCCAATTTCTACTTCCAAAGTAGCTAGGATTCTGGGTGAGCTACCACACCCAATTGGTACATGGGTAATTTAAGGCAACATTGAAAGAAGTTAGATTCACCTAAAAGTGCTATCAGTATGTCAGCCTCATCTAGTGACACATGAAGAAAACGTTTACACCTTCTATTTTACAGCAGTGTGTGTGTGTGTGTGTGTGTGTGTGTGTATGTATGTATGTATGCATGCTACTGCTGGAGCTTGAATTCAGAGCCTCTTGCTATTACTTAGCTTTTACGCTCAAGGCTAATGATTTACCACTTGAGCTACAGATCCACTTCCGACTTTTTAGTGGTTAATTGGAGATAAGAATTTCTCAGATTTGGCCAGGAGTTTGGCCTAGTGGTTAAAGTGCTTGCCTAGCATGCATGAAGACCCGGGTTCGATTCCTTGGTACCACATACATAGAAAAAAGCCGGAAGTGGTGCTGAGGCTCAAGTGGTAGAGCTCTAGCCTTGAGAAAGTCCAAGGACAGTGCTCAGGCCCTGAGCTCAAGCCCAGGACTGGCAAAAAAAAAAAGAATTTCTCAGATTTGTCTGCTGGAGCAGACAAAATAGCCACCAACACCTGGATATTTACAGCTTTTAAAATAAAATCTAGCTAGGTGCTGATGGCTCAGGCCTGTAATCCTAGAAAATCAGGAGGGTGAGATCTGAGGATCATGGTTCAAAGTCAGTCTGGACAGGAAAGCCCCTGAGATTCTTACCTCCCCAGTTAACTACCAGAAAACTGGAAGGGGCTCTATGGTTCAAAGTGGTAGAGTGCTAGCATTGAACAAAAGAGCTCAGGGACAGGGGCTGGGAGTTTGGCCTAGTGGTTAAAGTACTTGTCTAGCATGCATGAAGGCCAGGGTTCGATTCCTTGGTACCATATACATAGAAAAGAGCCAGAAGTGGTGCTGAGGCTTAAGTGGTAGAGCTCTAACCTTGAGAAAGTCCAAGGACAGTGCTCAGGCCCTGAGCTCAAGCCTAGGACTGGCAAAAACAACAACAACAACAACAACAAAAAAAAGAGTTCAGGGACAGCACCCAGGCCCTGAGTTCAAAACCCATACCTGACCAAAAAAAGAAAAAAAAAAACAAAACTAGTATGTGAGTAGAGTTGGTGCTAATCCACATTTTATTCTCATATTTATAGCCATGCATGGTGGCTCACGCCTGTAATAGCTACTCAGGAGGCTGAGATCTAAGGATCATATCTCCAATTAACCCCTAGAAAACAGGAAGTGGGACTGTGGCTTCAGGGGTAGGCCAGTAGTCTTGAGCTGAAGAGCTCAGGAACAGTGCCAAGGTCCAGAGTTCAAGCCCCATGGCCCGCACACACAAGTAGTATTTATAGAGATGTGAACTACTAGTAGAAATGTGTTCTACCTATCATCCAGAGATAAGAGTTTATAGTGTCTATTCAAGTCTGTACCGGAGTGGAACTTTTTTCTTAGTGCACTGTTGATCACGTTAATATACCCCCAGAATAATATGCTGTACACATCCAAGCCTTATAGTCTCAAGAAATGTTTCATCTCAATGTGTAGCTGTATATTTGAGGAACAAATTATAATAGGGAAATAAATATAAAAATGTAAACTAAGGAATTTCTTGAAGAGAAAAGAAGAGAAACGTAAGTTCAAGGAGAAAAAGACAATGAAGTGTTTGTTCAGGAGAAAGAAGAGTCTGTTTGGGTGTTTCTAAGTGGATGATAATGGGTATCAAATCACTATGGTAATTAGGTTCCAATGCATAGATTTAGAGAATGATGCGTTGTCTTTTAAGATGTCAATATTTACATTATTCTGGAAATTATATTCTTTGCAGCTCTTCAGACTTGCCATAGAAATGTCGAGATGTTGACTTAAAAATGTACTAGGGAGCACATAGTTTTTCAAACTCAGGTTGTGGATGCTCAAGCAAAATGGTTTGAAGGACACCAAGTGATCAGAACATAGTCACAAACGATTCTGGGGTAAGGCAGGCTGCCAGCAGTGCCCAGTGCCATCTTCCTGGGCTCCAGCTGAACTTCTTGAAGAGGGCTCGCCTGTTTGGAGCCAGCTGCTTAACCTCTTAGCCCACTGTGTCCTCAGAACAAGCTGGTGAAGCTCAGTCAAACTTTGTCCAGGTCCAACACCTGAGAATGGGCTCTTTACCTTGTACTGCACCCCCATATGCACAGGCTGGGGGCTGGATCTCCTTTAACAATGCTAATTCCTGTGGTTGAGTACACTGGTTACCTTTGTGACCTCTCAGGTGCTGCATCTGTGAAATTGGCTGGCAATACTCAGATCACAGTCTGCTGTCAGGGAACAGTACAGGACGATGGCTACCTGTCTCCTCCATAGGGTTAGACAGCAGAAGGGGCATGAGGGCTCTGGCTATCCCAAAAGACAGAGTTTTTAAGCCATTTATTAAGGCAGTTGCTGGCCAGCAGCAGGGAATGTGCACGCTGAACGGGACTGTGAACTGTCCCCCTCACTAATTCTTATTCTCTCCTCCTCTGTCTCTGTCTCCCCACCCCCATGCCTTTGCACTTCTCTCTGCAGTTGGATCCACAAACTGTAGAAACCAAGAACTGGCATACAGATGTGATCGAGATGAATGGGGTGAGCCTGGGGGATGAGAGCTGTGTAAGCAGTGGGTGTACCCCCTCACACACACACAAGCCTGACCTCTGCTTCTACTTCCCCTCTACCCCTCCAGCCCTCCCACCCTCTTCTGCCCCACTCCTTCCACTCCCAGATGCAGGAGCCCCGGATTCTGGAGCCCTGCTTGCTATCGTGGGAAGGGGAGGACCCTGGGTTTAGTGGACACTCCTGGAATACTCATGCCCTGGACTTTTGTCTGCCTCTTTCTACCCCCCCCCAAAAAAAAACAAAAGCAGATTAAAGTGGAATTCTCCATGAAATTCACCAGCCGGGATATGAGCCTGAAGAGGACCCCATCCAAAAAGCAGACTGGTGTCTTCGGGGTGAAGATCAGTGTGGTGACAAAGTAGGTGCTGCTCCAGGGGTCCAAGTGTTTGGTGTCAGCATCTAGGTCCCCACTGGAGACCCACCTCCTGGCCTCCTTTTCCCTAGCAGCACTTGATCAGTCACCCCCAGTCTCAGATGTCCAGAAGTGGCCCACAGGGATATGCTCTGCCTGCTCCATGCCTTTGAAGTTAACAGCATGAAAATGGAGGGCCAGGTGGGGGAGGCGCCAGGGGTAGAAAAATGGACATCTGCAGGCCCACATCTGGGCTTGGCAACCATGGGCTGGAGTCTTGGAGTCTGAAGTGTGTGGCCTTGAAGATCACACTGCCCCCACTTTGCCCTTTGTCTCCAGGGCTGACCCCCAACTCCCTCACATGACTTACTGGTTGCCCCCCCGCAATGCATTTTTTCCTTGGGATGGAGTCCAAGGGTTCCTGCCTGTTAGGCAAGTGTTCTGCCACTGGGCTATGTTTCTAGATTCCTCTACCCCAAACATCTGAATCTAAGGGAAGATGCCTTCCCCAGAATCACTGTCCCTTGCTGCACCTTGTGGGCAGTCCTTGACAGGCAAGGTGGCACAGCTTCCTCAGCCCCACTCCTGACCCAAGGCCAAACTCTGCCGGGGAGGGGGCCAGCCAGCACTGGGAGGCCTCCCCATCTCCCTCACAGCCCTGCCCCACAGGCGCGAGCGCTCCAAGGTGCCCTACATCGTGCGGCAGTGTGTGGAGGAGGTAGAGAAGCGAGGCATCGAGGAGGTCGGCATCTATCGGATATCCGGTGTGGCCACGGACATCCAGGCTCTGAAGGCTGTCTTTGATGCCAGTGAGTCTGGAAGCCCAGGAAGGGCAAAGGGGTGCTGGGCAGGATGCTAAGAGGGCTCACTCAGTGAGACCAAGAGGCCTTGTCCACAGAGAAGAGAGGAGCAGAAGTGGCTTGCCCTGTGGCCTGTAGTTCTTCTCTATGCACAGGAAGACCAGCGTGCCGTCTGCATGTGTCCATACTCTCCTCCCACTCTAGTGGAAGTGGGCAGAACTAGAGAGGCCAAGCACGTGTCCAGGGTTACCCAACTCAGAACTCTGGAGCCTGGACTTAAGCCTTTCTGACTTCACAGTGTGTGCTCCTCACTTCTATGCCTGGTGTTAGCAGGCTGCCAGGAAATTAAGGGCCTTTGAGTGTGGGCTTGCTGGCTCAGACTCCCCCGTGCTGCCTCTAGGCCCCTTTGCTAGGGCAGGTCTGCACCACATAAGCCCCTCGTTTCCTCTTCACCATCCTGCAGGGTCAGGTTTTGGCAGCATCCCAATGGTCAGGAATCCTGACAGGGCAGGCAGCAGTGGGTCCAGGCCAAAAGGGGCCCAACAAGAGGAAGGAGGAATGTGCTGCACGTAGCTCCTCTGTGACCTGGAAGCTGGGCTTTGTCAGAGCTGACTTTGGGGGTCAAAAAGCTGGGTGGGTGGCTACTCAGGAGGCTGAGATCTGAGGATCGAGGTTCAAAGCCAGCCCCGGACAGTAAAGATCATGAGACTCTTATCTCCAATTAACCACTAAAAAACCAGAAGTGGTGCTGTAGCTAAAGGGGTAGGGCAGTAGCCTTGAGCTGAAGAGCTCAGGGCCCAGGCCCAGAGTTCAAGCCCGAGGACAAAAAAAAAAAAAAAAAAAAAGTATAGTACAGCTGGGTACCAGTGACTCATCTGAGGATTGTGGTTCAAAGCCAGTCCAGGCAGGAAAAGTCCATGAGACTCTTATCTCCAATAAACTAATCAGAAAAAAAGCAGAAGTGGTACTGTGGCTCAAGTGGTTGAGCACAAAGAGGCTCAGGGACAGCACCCAGGCCCAGAGTTCAAACCCCAGGACCAGCGTAAGAAAAAACAAAAATACAGTCCAGAGGAGCATAGTGATGGTGTTTCCAGCTGGACATGTGTGCCGTGTGGCAAGAGCATGGCTCCAGGACTCAGGGTGACAGGCCATGTTCCCTCCCCCAACCTCTCTGTCTCCCTGCCCCCCTGCCCAATGTCACAGAATTTGAGGGCACTACCCATGTTTTGTTTGAGGGGCTGCCTCATGGCAGATTTGGGGGGTAGTACAGGACTAAGGACTGGCTGCTGGGGCAAGAGTGATGACTCGGGGGCCAGCACAGTCCCTGACCTTGCCTGTCCTGTGCAGACAACAAGGACATCCTGCTGATGCTGAGTGACATGGACATCAATGCCATCGCAGGCACCCTCAAGCTCTACTTCCGGGAACTGCCGGAGCCCCTCCTCACAGACCGACTTTACCCAGCCTTCATGGAGGGCATCGGTGAGGCATCTAGAGTGCTGAGGGTTGGCTGGGCTAAGTCAGAGCCCACTAGCTGGTGAAGTACAGAGCAAGAGACAAGCTGTGGCCTCCCTTGCCCCACCTGCCTTGGGCACTGGCAGGTTTCATGGCTGGGCCTTGTGTGCCCTCAAGCTTCCTCCTTGCACTTGACCTGCGTGCCTAGACAACCAACATTTAGGGAAGACTGCCCTGAGGTGGGCAGTGACAGGACACTGAGGATGGAACACTAAGGCTTCCAGCACCGCTCCCTCCCCCACTCACCTCTGTTGAGGGCCTGGCCGGCTGGGCCCCAGCTGCCCCTATTTTGGCCATACCTAGGCCTAAGGACTGCAGCCCTCACGGGGAATAAGGAAGCCCAGGAAAACCGCACACTCCAGTATGCAACACAAGTAATTGACAAAAAGAACTTGTCCCCAACCTCGGCATGTCACCACTGGCTTAAATCTGGCAGAGAATGGGGGTCAGAGTGGCACTTGTGGCAATGTCCCATACTAGAGGGGAAGGACTGAGATGTTCTCAAAGCCTGCCTTCCAGCAAGGTGGCCTTGGTGGCATGCCCAGGGGAACTGCTGCTAACAGCCCACCTCTGCAGCCTGGGCTCTCCCCCAACAACCCCCTTAAGGCCACTAGGGCTCTTGTCAGGGTCTTTCCTCAACCTCCAACCTCTCAGTCCCCCTTGCCCAAGTGGGCCCTGCCCCAGCCTCTTCTCTCCCATAGCCCTGTCTGACCCTGCTGCCAAGGAGAACTGCATGATGCACCTGCTCCGCTCCCTGCCTGACCCCAACCTCATCACTTTCCTCTTCCTGCTGGAACACTTGAAAAGGTACTGCATGGGGCAGGACTCAGCCAGGGGGAGGATGCAAACCCAAGCAGGCTACAGCAAAGCACCACAGAGCTGTGTTCTGATTAGCAGGCGCTGTTTGTTCATGGCCAGTCAGTTTAGCATTCTTTAAGTAGAATAGGCAGGCGGCTTGGGGTGAACTGCAGGCAGGAAAGCAGATGTATGTATTTTTTATTACCTATAGATATATTGGGTTAGGATGTCAAATGTGTTTGTATTATGAGTCATAGTCAAGAGTTTGAAACCCACTAGTCTGGGCCAGCAGTCTGGCCTAGTGGTAGAGCGCTTGCCTAGCATGCCCAAAGACCTGGGTTCCACTCCTCAGTACCACATACACAGAAAAAGCCAGAAGTGGTGCTGTGGCTCAACTGGTAGAGCACTAGCTTTGAGAAAGCCCAAGGACAGTGCTCAGGCCCCGAGTTCAAGTCCCAGAACTGAGAATAAAAAAAGCAGGGGAGCAAGAGTTTGACCTAGTGGTAGAGTGCTTTCTTAGCATGGACCAAAAACCAGGTTTCATTCCTTGGTACTACATACAGAGAAAAAGCTGCAAGTGGTGCTGTGGCTCAAGTGATAGAGCTCTAGCCTTGAGAAAGCTTGAGGATAGTGCTCAGGCCCTGAGTTCAAGCACCAAGGCTGGCAAAAAGAAAAGAAACAAACCTCACTGGTCACTGATCTTGGCCCATGTCTCCTGGGCAGATAGGGAAACTGAGTTCCTAACCAACAGGGACTTTTTGGTGGTTAACAGAATTGTTCTTCAAACTCGCATCTTCCAGATCCTAAGACCCTTCTTGATTTTCCTCACCCCTTCGGTGGTCAAGCTGACACCCACCATCATGTTCAGCACTGCAGCTGAGCTCTAAGGTGCCCTCAGGACACATTTGAGCCCAGATTAATCCCAGGTGTGCTGAGGGGGAAATGTCACTGGGTATTCCTTAAATCCCTTCACCATCCAGGGCCACAATATTCTCTGCCCCAGCTCAGCCTCTTCTTGGGTCCAGGTCCCTGGTCCAGCCAGACTAGGGTAAAGAGGACCAGCAGATAGCTGCTGGGCCTGGTGTCTTGTTTTTCCTATTATGAGTTATTTTCCCTCTGGTTTGGCCAGGGCCAGAGCCCTAACCAGTTCTCAAATAGTTTGGTGAGTGTTGTAGGAGGGCACACAGCAGAGGAGTGGGAAGGGAAAATTCATTAGGTTTTCCACCCTGGGAACTAGGCAGTCTGTTCTCACATCTGGGGCCCTGGCTCTTTGTGTGGGGGGGGGGGGTGAGGGTGTGGGTGTGTGTGGTGAGGGACTGGCCCACTGCACAGCTGCCTGTTGACATTGTATTGTTTGCCCGTTTCCAAAGCAGTCAGCAGGCACATCCCCAGCTCCTGCCTTGAGGGCAGGAATGGTGTTGCAAGGATGTGGGGAGGCACTGCCCAGGGTGGGTGTATCTTAGCTCCAGGAATATTTCCTAAGTAGGGAGGGAGGCTCAGAGCTTCATGGTAATACTAGGGCTGGCTGGACACCAGCCACAGATGGCATCTCCTCCTGTCACTCAAGGGAAGTGTTGACATAGCATCTGGTCTATTATGCAAAAGAAGCATGGAAAATCCAAAGGGAGACCAACAGCTGGGGTCCCAGGAGCCCACCCTGTGGAACCAGGACAGCCCCAAGCCTCCTGGGGTTAGCACATTGCACAGCAGCGAGAACCATGGGTCTCAGCAGCTGCTGCTGAGCCCTAGGCCCTCTCCACCTTGCCCCAGCCTGCACTGTCACTGTCTGTCCCTTCAGCCACTCCCACTGCTGGACTGTTGGATGCTAGAGTAAAAGCATAGGTTCAGATTCAGACATTTAACCTCCCTGTCTTCATCTCCTCTGTGGGATGATGAGACTGTGACAAGTTTGAGTTGTTACCGATAATGTTCTTGGAACAGCTGTGTAGTCGCTATGGCAAGGGAATGGGAGTTGCTGGGTCCTTCTGGTCCTGGCCGTTTCTCATCAGCAGGTAGCCTGGAGGCTGGGAGCATGGATCACTGGGACATAACTGAGGCCTGGATCCCTTGGCTTAGCGCCTTTACCACTAGCAAGTCTCTAGCTGCAAGGAATTTTGGGACTCCTATGGCTACCTTGGGTCACCCTGGGTTCTGGGGGATCACTTGGCTGCTGAAGAGTGACTTCTGGAGACTTTTCTCTTCTCCCTACCTTCTTCTCAGGGTTGCTGAGAAGGAGCCCATCAACAAAATGTCACTTCACAACCTGGCCACTGTGTTTGGCCCCACATTACTGAGACCCTCAGAAGTGGAGAGCAAAGCACATCTCACGTCGGCTGCAGACATCTGGTCTCATGACGTCATGGCACAGGTACCACCAGCACAGCTCAGGCCTGTGACCAGTGGAGGGGTAGAGAGAATGGAGAAGTACCCACACCCTCCCCTCCTGTCAGCTGGGTTGGTTACATGTATAGACTGCCACTGGCTCAAGGATGGAATATCCTTCCCCTCCCAAGCCAAAACTGTGAGTCTCGGCAAAGAGCCAGAGTGTGTTCCAGGTCCCAAGAGTGCCTCAGTCTCAGAAAGCCCAAATGACAGACAGCAAGACTTGAAAATAAGCTAGGAATGGTGGCTTATACCTGTAATCCCAGTTACTGAGGAGATGGAAGTAGGACCATCGTCTGAGGCCACAAAAAGTTTGAGGCCTACATGAAAAACAACTAAGATCAAAAGGACAGGGAGTGTGGCTTAATTACTAGAGCACTTGTGCAGCAAGTACAAGGCCCTGAGTTCAACTCCTAATACAGGAAGGAAGTGAAGTTGGGAAGAGGAAAATGAGTAAGCCTGCCAGAGGCATAGAAAATTCTGAGGGCCTTGTCCTTACGCAAAACCTCACGCATAAAAGCTCTGGAGCTGCTTCTAGAGCTAGAAAGCTTCTTTGCAATTTCTGCAAGACTTGGGGAAAGCTGTAAAAACTAAAAGCCAACGTGGGGTCCAAGTTGGAAGCTTTTGGCACAGTGACTCCAGGCTTCTCTCTGCCCTCTGCCCTGCAGCGCCCTCTAGTGTTCCAAATGAGCAATCACCTAGACTTCCAAGGTAAGGGAAGTGGCTAGACCCAGCAGGGGACAGGGGCAGAGGACAGCACAGATTTGGCCTTGATTCAGGGATCATTTCTGCTAAGCAGGCTAGATGGAGAAAGAGGACAAGGACTTCAACCTCAGTCTCCCTTCTCTCCCCACAGGTCCAGGTCCTCCTCTACTACCTGCAGCATCCCCCCATTTCCTTCGCAGAACTGAAGCGGAACACACTATACTTTTCCACAGATGTGTAGCCCGAGGCAGGGCAGCTGTGGGGGTGGCCAGAGCCAGCCCCTGCAGCCTGGGCCCAATACAGACTTGAAAGACTGCAACAGAAACTCCCCAGCCCAGCACTCCAGACTCCAAGGGAAGCTGACTTCCACAAACTGGAATTATGTGCATCCTTTGTGCCACCTGTACAGAGCCAGCTGACCGGCCCCCAGCCTCATCACCACACGCTGGCTCCTGCCCTCTGTTCCTCTAGTTGTGTCTGATGCTCTATGCTGTTCAGGAATTGCTTTATGTGTATTTGTCATGCAGAAAAGGTCCTCAGTGACCCAGTGTGGGCTTACAGGCGGCCTGTTCTGTTCTTTGATTTTCCCCAACTTTCTTTCTTCCCAAGTCCAGTCCAAGGGCTTTTACTCTGCACTCTGTAACTGCAGCCAGCTTCTCTCTTGACCCTGCTTCTCGGATCTCAGCCTCCCCTTGGTGTCCTCCACCCTCTTCTTCCCAGCCTGCCGCATGCATGTGCGGCCTTGGGTTTCACTCCATCACTTGGAAAGTTCTGCAGAAGCCCTGGGTGGTGGTGGCAGCCATTTGATGCCACTGCACGCTGCCCTCGGCCTCTCCCTGCCCTCCACCCGTGGAGGCATACCTGCTTTGCCTTGCTACCTGTGCAAATGTTGGACAAGGAGACAGACTCACACTAACCTTCAGCAGAGCTGGGGAGCTGATTTCTGGAACTTACCATCTGAGAGTCGCCATTTCTGTCTGGGGTTTGTTCTGTCTCCTGCCTACTAGTAGTGAGGCATTTTGACTGTTTCTTCTACTACTGAATTTTCAGTTCCTTTTCCCCAGTGTTCTATTTCCTTTTAGTGTAAAGGCCTACAAGTGACCTGCTACCAAGAGAACAGAGGGTGAGGAAAGCATGTGGGGAAGTGGAGAGCCCAGGCCGCTAAGGACCAGGACAGCACAGGGGACAGCGCTGAGCACCAGCAGCGGGCAGCGAGGGGAAGCTGCTCTGAGCAGGAAGGACTTGGGGAGGCTTTCTAGTAGAGCCTGGCTTCCTGGAAGGCAACTTCTGTGGTGAAAGCAGGTGTCCAGACTGAAGCAGGCTCCATCCTGGAGGCTGCCTGGCACCTCCCATACCTCGTGGTACTTTTGCCTTAGACTTTACACACTCTCCACAGCCACGCACTGCCAGGGGCAGCCCTCCCGACATGTGCTGCAGGCCTGGGAAAGGCAGGCAACCCAACTGCTAGCAGCCGCCACCAACCCGCAGTGCTGTCCCCGTCTCACCCCCGTTTCTACATGCAGCCTTGAGAGTCAAGGCTGGGGAACTTCAGAAGCTGGGGGAGGATGAGAAATTAGGCATATCTCAGGACTGGAGTAGAGGATTCACAGGTACCATCCCAACTCTGACAGCCATTGCTCAGTACTGGAAAGCCGATTTATTCCCAAAGCTCCATTTCCTGTCTAAGCAATGGCCCGAGGGAACTGATGCTCTGCCACAGGAGCTCAGGCTCTAGCACGGCGCTCAGGGGCTTGTGTGTTGCAGTTGATTCTAGGCACTCCCTCAGGACGGAAAACATTGTGTGTGCTCAGGACTAAGTCTGAAAAAGGGTTTGCTGGCCCCAAAGTTGTGTTGCTTGCTGGGTGAGGTGGGGCACTTTCTACTGGAAGAAAGAGATGCCAGCCATCCAGATGCTCATTAGCAAGGAGCCCTGCTCTCTGGGGCAGGAGGTGAAGAATACCACTCGAGCATTAAGACCCCAGCAGCTGACCATGCCTCAGGTGTCTGCTCAGTGGATGGTTGCTGGTGTGTGGCTACAATTCTTGCTTCCAAATGTCTGAGGATAACAGATTAGAGGACTAAGTAGAGCTAGTTACAGTACCAACTTGCTTAGGCAATATGCAAGGTGGAAGGCTGGAAGGGCTGAGAAGTACAAAAAGCTCATATTTATAATTCCACCCTGAGTAGGGAGGACTGGGTGCCAGAGCTGGACTGAGCTGCATTAAGGAAACAACCCTGTGGGTTCTCCTGAGATAGGGACCATGCAGCCCAGAATCCCCAATCACTCCTGCCCAGAAGGGTGTCCTGTGCCAACAGAAGACAGGCTCTAGGAATCCCAGGCTTGCATCCTCGCTGGTAGTGGCTGAGGGTTGCCAGTTTTTGTTGATGGAGGTAGGACAGCACCCTTCATTAATATTTGACTTTAATAAGTTGGTAAGGATATATTTTTTTTGTCTCTGTTCTGTTTCAATTTATGTAGATTATAAATTGATGTAAACCACGTGAGAGAAAAACGTTAATTAAAAAAATGCAAAGCCCCAACATTTGCACAAAACTCAGTCCTGCGGTGTGGATGTTTGTGTTTTCGGTAGTTCAGGGAAGGCCTAGCACTAATCTAAATATTTAACTCTTCCAGCTGCATCCAGATGGGTTTCTAGGAACCTGTTAACCTTGCTGTCCTTGAGCCTCCCCTTTGGCCTGTGGGGACCGCAGCAGTTTGGAAGTGGTGTGCAAGCCTTGCTCTTCACACAGGCTCCCGCTGCTGGCCCAGCTGCTGCTGTCACCAGGGTGCAGTTCGTGAAGCACTTACTTGCCTCTCCACAGAGCTCACCATCAGGGTGTCCTGGAGCACTACTTTGGGTGCTCTAACCTGCTCGTTGGGAGACTTGCATCTCCCGGAGTGCCCACTCTCTTTGGGGAGAGCCGGTGGAGTTCATATCAGCCCCCACCAACCTGAGCTTCTGCAGTGTTTACTCTGGAGATGGAGAACAGATGTCTCTGCAAATTGCTGTTTGGTTTATGAGCTCATACTGGCTCCTCAGCTGTCTCAAACAGGAAACTATTCATCTCTCTTGATTCAACAGTCCATGTGGACAAGGCTTAGCTTGTTGAACTGATGGCTACTGACAACCTCCAGGCTCATCTTTGCCAATGCAAATGCAAAATGCATTTCTGGTGTTAGGTCTCCTGTGCATAAGAGCTGGTAAAGCTAGCCCAGGTATCACTTCCACAGGTACCAGACAAGAATGTCTGACGGTCCTCACTTCACATGGTCTCAGGACAATATAGGAAATGATTTGTTCTCAGAGCTCTGGGCAACACTTTACTGGCCTGGTGATAATGAAGTCTGACTTGTGAGAATGGGATGGGCATCACATAGAAGGCATACAGGAGGGAGCTGGGGCGCAAGGCCCTGGTCTTTTCCCCCCGACAATGCAAAAGGAGAATTTGCCAGATGGCCAGGAGCCCCATGCACTAACTAGCTCATGTTCCCTGGGAAACAGTGAACACAAGCCAATGAAACTGTCACCAGCCAGATTTGATATCGTCACTCACATACAAATATACATTGGGATGCCAGCACACAGAAGCCCAGTCTAGCTCTGGCTTAGGGTGAGTAGCCTAGGAGACAGGACAGATGAAGAAGAAAGCAAATAAAACAAAAGGCAGAAGAGGAACTGTACAATAGGAAGATAGAAGGATCACTGGGTGGTCACAGCATTCCCCACCGCCAGCCTAGCCAGTAAGAGGCTTCATCTTCATCTCTACAAATGCACCTAAGAAAAGCAGCCAATCCCAAAAGGCTGTACTTGCTTTAGTGCACAATTAGGACACGCAGTTGTCAGCAGCATAAGACTATGAGATTTGAAAAAAAAGAAAAAAAAGACCAGACAACAGGCTAGTGGGAACAGCCCCTTAACAACTGCTCATCTTCCCCGCAGCCATAGCCAGGCCAGAACAGGACCCTTCATACAGATACCTGGGCTGGGGCTGAGCCCGCATGATTCAGCAAGCTCCAGGCAGGGCAGGGCAGGGCAGCGAAAACTACACAGCTACACAATAGCCAGGCTGGGCTTTTGAGGAGAAGCCTGCCCTACGAGATGAGCTTGTGTCACATTACCAGACTGGCAGTGTATCCCTTTCCCATTGAATTGTCGTTCTTAGGACTATCTGGCACCATTTGGGGGTATTGTGGAATCTGAATAAAAATAAACCAGATCTTCAAACTATAATATAAATAAATATACATTTTATATTTATATATATATATTTTTTTTAAAACAAGAATGGCAAAACTCTAAAGGAAATGACATCATTGGCTGGATGGCATAAAATGTACTTTTCCCTGCCCTAGTGTATAAGATAGATCCTTGCACAGAGTTCCAAGGCAGAAGAGCTTCCTGGGTCTGGGTAAACACTGCCACTTCTGTACCCACAGCACCAAACAACTCAGTGAGCTAGATGTGGTCAGGACTGAGCAAGGGTAGAAGGTAATTCAGTCAATCTGTGCCTCCTAACCTGCTTGACAGAGACACTGATGGCCTGGCCCCTGGCTGGAGTCCAGGAGCAGCAGAGTAGCTACACTGCAGGCTGGAGGCAGAGAACAGTCCGGTGGCTCTCACACCATCATCCACATGAGGGAAAAACCAGCGCTCTGGCTATATTGCTCCTGAAGCAATGCCAAGTAATACAGAAACAGTCCTCCAAAGAACAGTTCCATCCTGGCCAGCAGCCTCCTTACCCATTCCTCTCACCGTAGGTAATAATCAATTGCAGCAGAGAAAGCAGCAAAACCTCCACAGCCAATGGCTCCAGCCTTCACACCAGCTGTAAAGCAAACACAAGTGATGTTACTTGTCCCAGGGTAACAAATGCGAGCTCAAGCTGCATGCACAGTATACACCCACACATGCAAAGTACCCAGATCAGGCATGTATAGTCATTACAGAAATGCCATCTACGATAGCTTTAAGACTTCAATGAAGCAGTAAAAGTGATCCAAGCCAGTGTGCTTCATCTAACTACATCTGCCTAAATCTTCTCATTCCAAAGAATTACTATTTCCAGTCTTATGGAAATAGCCCCTCTCAGGCAGTAAACTGGTTAAGAGAAACAGTCCTTGGAATCAAATGAAAGCATATGGCCTTTACTCGATCTGTTTATGGAATAAATTCCTGGGAAAGTGATCAAAGCAGTCCTGAAGGGAGCTGAGCTTCTCAGAGGCCCTAACAAAGACCAAAGGAGAAGTCACCCTATAAATCATACATGGCTATATAGGAGCAAAAGCAGGCTTTAATGACAGCAAACCATCCACTCACAGGAAACCAGTGACGTTTTGCTCTGGCCAGTCAGGGTGTTACCTATGGAGGGCAGCCCAGAAACACTGCAACTAGGACAGTCAAACCCTCCTGATATGCACAGGGAAGTGCTGGGATTAGTTTTCTTATTTGTTTGGTTTGGTTTTGCCAGTCCTAGGGCTTGAACTGGGCCTGGGCACTGTCCTTGACCCTCCTCAAGGCTAGTGCTAAGCCACTTGAACCACAGTGCCACTTCGGGCTTTTTCTGTGTATGTGATACCAAGGAGTCACCAAGGAATTGAACCCAGGGCTTCTTGCATGCTAGACAAGCTCTCTACCACTAGGCTAAGCTCCGACCCTGGAATTGGTTTCTTGATTGTTTACAACTGATAATCTAACTTTTCTAGAACACCTGTACTGAATTTTTTTGAGGGGGGGGTCAATTTGAGGCGAACTCAGGCCCTGGGTGCTATCCCTGAATTCTTCTGCTCAAGGCCAGTGCTCTGCCACTTTGACCCACAGCTCTTCCTCCAGTTTTCTGGTGGTTAATTGGAGATAAAGAGTCTTGTTAAGTGAATAGGACCATATATAATGAAGCATATCAAAATAAACTTCACAGACTTTCCTGCCTAGGGAACCTTGATGCTCAGATCTCAGCCTCCTGAGTAACTTGGAGTACAGGTGTGAGTCAACAGCACCCAGCACCTGTACTGATTTTTTTTTTCCAGTCCTGGGGCTTAAACTTAGGACCTGAATATTTGTCCTTGGGCTTTTCAAGGCTAGAGCTTTACCACTTGAGTCACAGCACTATTTCCGGTTTTTTCCTATGTATGTGGTACCAAGTAATTGAACCCAGGTCTTCATGCATGCACTCTACCACTAGGCCAAACTCCTGGCCCAGGGAACTGAATTTCTGTAGAATCTCCAACTGCAAAAGACATTGCTGTTAAAATATATATACAAAATTAAAACTGACAGGTGGGGCTTGGAGTATAGCTCAGTGGTAGAGTACATGATTAACATTTGTAAGGCCTACATTTCTATCCACGGCAATGCAAAACAAAAAACATTGAAAATTATGTAAAATTAAGAAAAAATGTTCTGAGCATTTGAACTGCCTAGAGTTGGGAGTTGAGCCCAGCCTTACCTAGGACAAATGCACTGCTCAGGGCTGAGCTGCAGCTCCAGTGATAAGGATACAAGTTTTAAAGGAAAAAGCCAAGTGAGAAAGACCAGGAGTTCAAAAAACAGTACCATCTCACACACAGAAAAAAAGATGCTAGTTTGCCAATATGCTCCACTGTCCTCATTGTGAGGAAGCTGTCCCACATACTCTATAGAGGACAGTTCTACTTTCTTAGAAAGAGCTAAATTAGGGGCCTGTAGGTGGGGGCTAACTTGCTCCTTGGGGAACGCTGGACAATTGGGAGATACTTCCAGTTAGTGCTTTGGGCATCCGGCTAAAGACTCCACAATGCATAAGGTCCAGTGCCCTGCAAACCCAGCAAACACTTAGCTGGTCCAAAATGTCAGTAGTGCCAAAGACGAGAAATACTGATGTCAACACTAGCAAGTTTCTACAATGGCAATGCCCATGTCAACACATTGTTCAGGACCCAGAGGAAAAGCAGTGGAGAACACTAACCTCTGAAACCAATGGCTCCACCAGTGATGCAGCCACTGATGACACTGTTCTTCCAGTCAGACTTGCCCCGGTACTGTGGGGAGAGAGGCAAAGTTCAGAGCCAGAGAAGAAGACAAGCTTGTACTTGGCTGTGCCCTACCCAAAGGAAACCTCATCTTTCCAAAGTATGGTTTCTAAAATTTGAACATGCTCATAGATGCTGCTGTAGGTGGCTCCAGAGTGCCAAAACCAAATGCAACCTTTGGAGAAGCCATCTGAATTCCTTCTCAAATTCTCTAGTATGTCTTCCTGGTGATGATTTGTTTGGATGCTTGTAGAAAGCCAAGCTGTTCTTGAACTAGAAATTCTCCTTCCTCTGCCTCAAGAGGAAGCCTGGGCTTTATCTCAGAGGTGACAGGGCCTGCCTAGCATACACAAAGCCTTGAGTTTCAAACCTAGCACAAAAATCAGTAAAGCAAGCCGCTATGAAAAACATACATAAGTTTACTTGAGAGGCTATTTTATTTTTATTTATTTATTTATTTTTGCCAGTCCTGGGCTTGAGCTCAGGGCCTGAGCCCTGTTCTTGGACTTTCTCAAGGCTAGAGCTCTTAACACTTGAGCCTCAGCACCACTTCCAGCTTTTTTTCTATGTATGTGGTACCGAGGAATTGAACCTGGGTCTTGGTGCATGCTAGGCAAGCACTCTACCACTAGGCCAAATTCCCGGCCCTGAGAGGCCATTTTATAGAGGTACGATATGGATTCTATCTTTTTTGGTTTTGTGCAAGGCCTGGGGCTTGAACTCAGGGCCTGGATACTGTCCTGAGCTTTTATGCTCAACAAGTGCTCTACCACTTGGAGCCACAGCACCATTTCTAGCTTCTGCTAATGAACTGGAGATAAAAGCCCCAAAGACTTTCCTGCCCTGGCTGGCTTTGAGCTTTGAGCCTTAGAGCTTAGTCTCCTCACAGGACTGTATCTTTCCTCTTCCGCCTCCACCTCCTCCTCCTTCTCAAGTTCACAGAGTGAAGAGGTCTGTTTGAGTCACAATTCTGGTGGCTACAAGCACCAGACAGAGCAGCAAGACAGAGTCTTGACAGAACCTGACATTAATTATCTGCACTCCAGGAACATTAAGAATATTTCTCTCTAAAAGTAATGTGACAAAGGCAGGCAAAGAATTCTTGGGGAACAGGCACTTACAGATTCTACCAAACACTCAGTGCAGGAAAACATGGCGCCCACAATGGCAAAATTTTTGGCATAGGACATTCCTCTCTGCCCCATGTCCTTGAGAACTTCTCTTGCAGTCGGTGTACGGTATGGGTCCTTTGGGTCAAAGCCTACGTTGGTATCAATGCCAGCAGTAAACACCCCAAATGCACCTCCCAAGACAAATCCTAAAAGCAAACAGAGGGTGTGTTTCTGGATTAGTGCATGGGGAGGGAGCACAGCTGAAAGGTGACATCTGGGTCTCAGCCACTCCATCTCTCCTATCTGGCCTCCCCTAGGATTTCTTCCTTTTACTTCCTAACTCTCCTCATCCTTTTGTCTGTAACACTGTCTTTCGGATGAAACCAACCCTCAAAGTTCAGCTATCAACTTTGTAACCTCCTCCCTTGATCGTAGTGACATTCCTCAGCCACCCGGCTCTATGTGCCGGACCCTCAGAGCCACTCTGAGAGTCATCACCTTCTTTACTCGTCACAACAACTCTGTGAGGTAGACTCCACCACCCCTCCTTCCTACAGATAAAGAAACCAAACCTCAGAGAGCAACCAAATGGGAAATCTTGCCCTGCTAGTGGTCCACATGTGGCCTTGAAGGCAACTGGACTTTGCCATATGGATGTTTTCTCATCACTTCAAGGTCATGAGTAAAGTCATAGACATCTGTCTTCTCAAACTTCTCCACTTCTGGCTCCTTCTTTCCAGTAACTCCAGCTCTGAAACAATCTTGCTTCTTTTGCCTGTATTTTGCTGCTTTTTTTTTTTTTTTTTTTTTTTTGCCAGTCATGGGGTTTGACTCAGGGACTGGGCACTATCTCTGAGCTTTTTTTTTTTTTTTTTTTTGCTCTAGGCTAGCACTCTACCTCTTGAGCCACAGCACCACTTCCATCTTCTGCTTCTGCAGTACTGTGCAAGTGAATCCAGAGCTTCATGTGTGCAAGACATGCACTCCACCACTAAGCCACAATCCCCGCCCTATATTCATTTCTTAAATGTCCTTGATTGTTAATGAAATTTAAAGTCATCTGCTAAGACAGGCGGTAAGATACACATCCTGTCGGCTAGTCACCTTGGCCCTTCTTGTTTTCAAATCTTTAGTCTCTGCCTTAAGGCCCTTTGCATCTGCGGCTCCACGTCCGCAGCACTCTTCTGCCAGCGCCCCCTCCACCGGCCTCCACCCTCCCCCTCCCTCGTGAAACGCTGGCTTCCAGAGAACAAGGTTGTGGTCGGGTTCATCCTGGATTCCCGCAGTCCGGCACAGAGTGGAACGGGTACCGAGTAAACGAAGTCACTCGACCTGCACCGCGCCTCGGCTTGTCCGACCCAACCGCCATGAATCAAAGCGAGCTGACCCCGGGTCCTCGCCCGCACCCAGGCCGGCGGTCTTTCTGCGGAGATCCCAGGCCCCCCGGGCCCCCCGGGCCCCCGAGCCCCCCAGCCCCGCCTCACCTCCCACGCAGGCCAGAGCCGCCTTGAAGGCGCAGCTTTCCATCGCCCTCTCGATCATCTTCTGCTCCTCGCTCTTGACCGGACTCGGGATCCCGCCCAGGCTTCCCGGCTCCAGAAGCCGGGGCTGACGCTTGTCGCCTACCAGGTGCTGCAGGAGAAGGCTGTATTGCAGCGGGGCTTCAGGGGCACCCGCCGCCTCCGACGCCGAGCCCCCCGCACTCGGGGTGGCCGCCGCCATGACAGCTCACGAAATCTCGCTTGTTTCTTCGCGCAGCAGATTCCACACGCTTGCTCGAGCGGCCAGCCATTGTAACGACAACGGCAGATTCGCCACGCCGGGGAGCTTACGAAAGCCAAAAGCAGTATGTGCACCCGCAGCGAAAGAATTGTTATATTCCACAAAAGCGTTCTGGAAGCACAGGATCAGACTCCTGCCTCACTACCAACAGCGCAGTCAGACAAGAGTCAGGTTTACCAGAAAGCATGCGGCGCGGTGCACACTGGGATTTGTAGTTCAAGCTCAAACGTCCTACTATATTTCCCAGGAAGCCCTGCGCATGCTCTAGCGGCTTCCTCGGGAGCACTGTAGACTGGCAGGCGAGGAGCCGGAGCGCATCCTTTTGTTGTAGTACGCAGGGGTACCGGCAGGGGGCGAATGCCTTGCCACCGCCCTTTTCACCCAGTCATTGGGATGCTGGTTTTTCTGTTTGTTTTTCTTTTATTTTTTCTTCTGAGATAGGATCTTCCCCACACACACACACACTCCCTTTTTTTGTTCTGTGCCAGTCCTGGGCTTGAACTCAGGCCTTGGGCGCTGTCTCTGAGGTTTTTTTGCTCAAGGATGGAGCTCTACCACTTGAGCCACAGCTCCACTTCCAGTTTATTTTGGTGGTCAATTGGAGATTAAGTGTCTCACGGACTTGACTGCACTGGCTGGCTTTGAACCTCAATATTCAGATCTCAGCCCCCTGAGTAATTAAGGATTACAGGCAGGAGCCACTGGTGCGCAGCTGAGATGGGATCTTGTTAGGTTGCCAGAGCTAGTTTAGAACCTCCTAAGCTTAAGCGATCCTCCTCTCTCAGCCCACTCAAGCAGCTGGAACCACAGACAGGACCGCCATGGCCGCTTCACTGGGGTGTTCTTGAAGGTGTGAAATGTAACTGCTAGTAGGTTCTTTGTGGATAAACGTGAAAGGAAGACCTACATGTAGAATATGAATGTTTTGAGGACACAGAACCAACAGACAACGGGGTGCTAGGCAAGTGTAAGCAAAACCATGCCTCTATGGCAAGTGGAAGTAACTGGGGCTCAGGCAAGAGCATGACTGCTGTTCCAGCCAGGTCTTGTCCATAATGCATGATGGGATCTGTATTATCATTAAAAAAAACAACTAAGCTTATGTTAGATTGATCCAATTCAATGGTTTACCAGCTTACAAATTCAATGCCTGACGATAAACTGAGATGGTATATGAACATGCTAGTGCCAAAATACTTTTGCAGTTGTTTTTATAGTATTATGATTGATCCCAAACCAGTAGACTGATTCAAATTAGCGATTTTTACTTTATTTTACTTTTTTGCAGTGGGCATGGAATCCAGGCCTCATGCATGCTAGACAAGCGCTCTAAACACTGCCCTATATCCCCTTACCCACAAGCTTGCTGAATGACCTACTCTTCAGGGCCACTGACTTCCCTATTAGCAGATTTAGTTCACACCTAAACATTTGGTCACACGTGACACAGTGATTTCATTCCTCCCTTGAAGTTTCGTCACAGTGGTTTACTAGGGATTGCCTGTATTCCTAGCAACTCAAGAGGCTGACTGATACCTAAGGATTGCAGCTCAAAGCCAGCCCAGGCAGGAAAGTCCCCAGGAGACTCTTTGTCTCCAATTAAGTACTAAAAAGCCAAAAATTGAACTATAGTTTAATCTGGTAGAGCACCAGCCTTGAGCACAAAAACTCAAGGACAGTGCCCTGAGTTCAAACCCTAGGACTGGCACCAGAAAAAAAAAGGATTGAAAAAAGAATTAAATCTAGCTGCCCCCCCCTCTGCTCATGCCTGTAATCTAGCTCCTCAGGAGGCTGAGATCTGAGGATCATTGTTTGAAGCCCAGGTAGGAAAGTCTATGAGACCCTCCAACTAATCACCAAAAAATGCTGCAAGTGGTGTTGTGGCTCAAGTGGTATGGTAAAGTGCTAGCCTTGAGCAAAAAAGCTCAGAGGCAGAGCCCAGGCCTTGAGTTCAAGCCCTAGTATTGGTGCAAATATGCAAATATGTGTGTGTGTGTTTAATCTTAGATGTATATCTTTCTGTATTATCCATTTAAATATTTTACATTTAAATATTTCTCAAACCATCCCTTCTTTCTTAAACCTCATTACCAAAGCAGCTGTGTCACCCCCTTCCATATCTCAATCAATAGACTCTTGGTTTGCGATGATGGAAATCAAACCCAGGGCATGGCACATGCTGGACAAATGCTCTACTTCTGAGCTACATCCCTAACCCTCAGTTAACAAACTCTTCATTTAGTTCTCTTGCCTCTGGCCTCACTGTTTTTCAAGCCATACACAGATCCATCTTTCAGCGTATACACTCTACCACATCTACTGCTACAAGTTCTCTATGCCAAGACAAAAATCTAAATGCCAATGAGTGGCTTGTGCAACGTGTGCCTGGGAAGGCACACACATGCCCCAGTCCAAGTTTAGCTCTTACTCCATCATTTCCATTCCAAGCTGTCTGCATTCCATTTTTCTCATTGGTATTTGGGAATGATGAATCAGAAATATTCTTTTGGGGGATGGGAGCCATTGAGCTAGGGCCTTAGATTTACTGTGCAGGTAATACCCCATGCTTCTAGTCCTTTTTACTTTACTATTTGTTGGCAGTACAGGGGTTTGAATTCAGAGCCACATGCTTGCTAGGCTAGCCGTGTGTGTGTGTGTGTGTGTGTGTGTGTGTGTGTGTGTGTGTGTGCTCCTGCGCGTGCGCGCCCCTGAGCTTTTTTGCTCAAAACTGGTACGCTATCACTTGGAGAGAAGAGTTTCATGGACTTTCCCTCCCAGCCTGGCTTTGAAGCATGATCCTCAGCCTACTAAGTAGCTAGGTTTATAGGTGTGAGCCACTGGTGCCAAGCTAGGCAAGCATCCGTGCATGCAATCGTGTCTCTAGCAAAGTCTGGGCTGCAGAAGAGGCGCTCTGTGCTTTGGTTTGTTTTTCATTAAAAGGGTCTCACCAGCCTTCTATCTCTGTCTTTCTTATAGCTAGGATTATAGGCATGTGCCAGTACTCCTGACTCCAAACTTATGCTTTTTTTTCCTTTTAAAAAACATACAGGGGTTTCTACTCATGGCCCTTTACCACTTGAGCCATGCCTACAATCCTGGAATTTTGTGTTTGTGTTTGTGCCAGTCAGTCCGAGGGCTTGAGCTCAGAGCCCATGTACTCTCCCTTGAGCTTCTTTTGCTCAAGGCTTGATCCACAACTCCACTTTCAGCTTTTTTTTTTTTGGTGATTAGTTGGACATAAGAGTTTCACAGACTTTCCTGCCTACGGTGGCTTTGAACCATAATCCTCAGATCTCAGACTCCTGAGTAGCTAGGATTACAGGTGTGAGTCACGGTCCAGAATTATTCTTTTTTTTTTTTTTTTTTTTTTTTTGCCAGTCCTGGGCTTGGGCTCAGGGCCTGAGCACTGTCCTTGGACTTTCTCAAGGCTAGAGCTCTACCACTTGAGCCTCAGCACCACTTCCGGCTTTTTTCTATGTATGTGGTACCAAGGAATTGAACCCGGGTCTTCATGCATGCTAGGCAAGCACTTTAACCACTAGGCCAAACTCCCGGCCCTCCAGAATTATTCTTAATACTTCCTTTTCTTCAGTGTTTGAGAGCTGGATTTGATTGTTGATTCTGTCATTTCCTTCCAGATATTTGTTCTTTTGTTTTGTTTTTGTTTCAGTGCTGGCATCAGGGCTTAAATTCAAAACCTTATACTTGCTCAGTTTGCTTGTTCAGCTGGTACTCTACCACTGGAACCATATTTGCAGTCTAGCATTTTGCTGATTAGTTGGAAATGGAATCAGTCTAACAGACTTTTCTGTCCACGATGTCTTTGAACTTCAATCCTCCAGGTCTCAGAGAGTAGCTAGGATTACATGCATGAGACATGTGTTCCCAGCTCTAGGTGTTATTCTTGTACCCTCAGTTAAGGGTAAAATATTAGAAAAATTGTGTTCTATTATGCCTTGATTTTTTATTGTCATTAATAGAAGGGTTACATTATCTTCACCAGATAGAAGGTACATTTCTTAACAATCATTGCTACCCCTTCTCATATTTTTGCCCCATTTTCCTCCCCCACACCTGTCTTGAATCTTTTTGACTCTGACCTGTGATATTCTCCCTCCCTCCCTCCCTTCTCCCTTCTCTTCCTTCCCTCCCTGCATTGGGGTTTTAACTCAAGGCCTCTTTATATGTAAGTCCTTTACCACTGACAGAGCATCCCTCAGCCCTTTCTGTGCTATTTCTGTGCTTGTTTCTGATGGTTGGTCTTACACTCCTGGAACAAATTCTCTCCACACCAGAACTGTTTGGGAGTTTTATTTACTCCTCCATACTCCAGATTTGCTTGCTATCTCTTGTGCTATTGCTTTGGCATTGTTTACCAAGAGCTGTTGGAAATGAGGCAAACAATCTGGCTGTCTGGTGGGTTGTTAGCAGCCACTTCAGACTTGAGTAGTGGATCACATACTAGGGGTGTGTCTGGAATAGATTCGCAATAATGCCTTGATTTGGGAGCATCAGCTTGAATCTGAACAGTACTGCAAGCAAATAGAAATATGCACAATGCCCCAGGAATTGGTGGCTTACCTCTTTCATCCTAACTCTCAGGAGAGCTGAAGAGTGCAGTTTGAAGCCAGCTTAGGCAGGAAAGTTCTTGAGACTCTTATCTCCAATTAACTACTCAAAAGCTGGAAGTGGAGCTGTAGCTCAAGTGGTAGAGTGCTAGTCCTGAGCACAAACGCTCAGGGACAGCTCCCAGGATCCGAGTTCAAGCTCCAGAACCACACACACACTATATAGTGTGTGTGTGTGTGTGTGTGTGTGTGTGTGTTGTTGTTGTTGTTGTTGTTGTTGTTTAATCCCTAGCATTTTGCACAACCATAGAAAAGTCAGAAAAGACTGCTAGCTGTGGTGGCAGATGCCTGTAGTCCCAGGACATGGGACTGTAAATTCAAGACCAGCCTGAGCTTGGGCATAATGGATACTAATGGATACTGAGAAGGCCTTGAAGGCACCAGGAGGAAGTGGCCCAAATGCCCTTGGCCTTCGGCCTGGCTGCACTGTCCTCCCTCACCCAGGGGCTCATAGGAATTTCCTGTCAGTATACAAAAAGACAAGATTTGGGTTCCAGCTTAAGGATGGTTCTGTATGACATGTAGGGACCCCAAAAGTGGACAGCAGAACCAATCCAGCCCTTCTCTAGAACATTTCCAGAGGACAGTGGGGACGGGAAACCCCCTCAAAGAACAAAACTTTAGGGCTGGGAGATTGGCCTAGTGGTATAGTGCTTGCGTAGAATGCAGGAAAACCCAGGTTCAATTCCTTGGTACCACATACATAGAAAAGCCGGAAGTGGTGTTCTGGATCCAGTGGTAGAGCAGTAGCCTTGAAGAAAGCCCAAGGACAGTGCTCAGGCACTGAGTTCAAGCCCCAAGACTGGCAAAAAAAAAAGCATAACTTTGAGGGCAGGGGTGATATTGTCCACAAAGAAATGTATTTATTATCTGACTTATAACCCCCCCCCAAAAAAAGCCCAGTACTGGTGGCTCATGCCTGTAATCCTAGCTACTCAGGAGGCTGAGAGCTGTGGATTGCAATTTGAAGCCAGTCCAAACAGAAAAGTCCATGAGATTTTTTTTTTGCCAGTCATGGGGCTTGAACTCAGGGCCTGAACACTGTCCTTCAACTTTTCTCAAGGCTAGATATTCTTATCTCCAATAAACTACTTAGAAAAAAACAGAAGTGGCTCAAGTAGTAGAGTGCTAGCCTTGAATAAAAGGAAAGCTCAGGGACAGTGCCCAGGCCCTAAGTTCAAGCCTCAGGACTGGCAAAAAGAAAAAGAAAAAACAAAGAGAGTAAAGGGAAAGAAGAAAAGAAAGAGAAAACTGTAATATATTCATGCATCACATTGTCAAACATGTTGTAGCGCCTTAGCAAAATGACAATATTTGCTGATCAATTCCTGTATCATAACTGGATAACTCCCAGGAGGCATCATGTCTTTAGCCTCTTACACTGTACAAGTAGAGTTAGTAGCAATTTTCACAGGTCAAAGGATAATGGTTATTTCTTTACAGGATTTCTGCCGGTAACAAACAACCATTAGAATCATGATTCTGGAGTTGTATCTATCACAAATCCTGCCTTTCCACACCACTTTAAAAGGCAGCTGTAAGATCTGGCTTCTAACCAAGGCTGGCTGCACCAACAATTCTCTCAATTTTATTTATATTCATGCACAGTATGTTCGAACTCTCACAACTTTCTCAGGTGCCAGATGCTGGTTTGGACACACTCCAGTAGAAAGTGCTTTCCTGTAATGAATGAAAGCAAAACATAGCACAAACCCCCTCTTTATATCACACTTGAACTCGGTGTAGCAAAGCTAAGTACTGCAGTAATGACTGCTACCCGAACTCCCAGTCCCCAATCCCCTCACCACCTACCTCTTCACCTAGGATATGAAGGCTTACAAGTCTGTTCTGTTTTCATTTCTTTTTGTGTTCATTTAAAAATGTCTCAGCTCCTCCCCTCCACTTTTTCTTTTTGGTGACAATCTTGAGGCTTGAACTCAGGACCTAGGCATGTCCATGAGTTTTGTTTGTTTGTTTGCTCAAAGCTACTGTTCTACCACAGGAACCACAGCTTCATTTCTGGCTTTTTTTTTTTTGCCAGTTCTGGGCTTGAGCTCAGGGCCTGAGCGCTGTCCTTGGACTTTCTCAAAGCTAGAGCTCTACCACTTGAGCCTCAGCACCACTTCCAGCTTTTTTCTATGTATGTGTTATTGAGGAATTGAACCCGGGTCTTAGTGCATACTAGGCAAGCACTCTACCACTAGGCCAAATTCTTGGCCCCTCATTTCTGGCTTTTTGTGTGTATGTGTCTAGCAGTTAATTGGAGATAGTCTTAAGGACATTCTTGCCCCAGCTGGCTTTGAACTGGGATCCTCCTCATATATCAGCCTCATGAACAGCTAGGATTCCAGATATGAACCAAGCCACCAATACCAGGCTATTATCTGAGCTTTTTTTTTTTTTTTTGCCAGTACAAGGATTTGAATTCAGGGAAAGGGCACTTGTCCCTGAGTCCTGAGTTTCTTTTGCTCATGGCTAGCACTCTACCACTTGAGTCACAGCTCTACTTCTGCCACTTTTTGTTTATGTGGTACTGAGGAATCGAACCCAGCACTTCATGTATGATAGGCAAGCATCCTACCACTAAGCCACATTCCCAAGCAGCAAGGTTTTGATGGAGACTATATGAGCAAAATATATATAATTTTGTGTATGTGTGTGTGTGTGTGTCAAAAAGAGAGGGGGAGGGGGAGAGAGGAGAGGTAGATAGATAGACATGTTGGGGATGGTGGATGGAAACCAGGGTTTCATATATACCAAGCAAATGCCCTATACTGAGCTATACCACAATCCTGGATATATTTAAACAGAGGTGGACTCTTTGCTCAAGGCACTCTACCACTTTGAGCTACAGTACCGCTTCTAGCTTTCTGGTGGTTATTGGTGATAAGAATCTCACAGACTTGGAAGTGGCACTGTGGTTCAATGGGTAGGGTGGTAGCCTTGAGCTGAATAGCTCAGAGACAGCACCCAGGCCCAGTGTTCAAGTCCCACAATGGACAAAAAAAAATATCTCTCAGACTTTCCTGCCTGCTGGCTTTGAATCATGATCCTCAGATCTATGCCTCCTGAGTTGCTGGGATTACAAGTATAAGCCAGCAGTGCCAAGCCTGGGGGAGGTGTTCTTTTTTTTTTTGCTAGTCCTGGGGCTTGAACTCAATCCTGGGCACTGGGCACTGTCCTTGAGCTTTCTCAAGGCTAGCACTCTACCGCTTGAGCCACAGCACCATGTTTGGCTTTTTCTGTGTATGTGGAATCAAACCCAGGACCTTGTGCAGAGGTTTGAACATGGGCAAGAGCTCCTGCCCCTTGGGGGTTCTCTTTTAATTTTTTTCATGAGACTGGAGATTGAACTCAGGGTCTGGTGTTTTGAGTTTAGGTTTGTGTTACAACTTTGTGCTTATGTTCCTAAATTTAGGTGAGTGATCTACTATAACACACTTTATGGTGTGTGTGTGTGTGTGCGCGCATGTGCACACATGTGCATGCATGTGTGTATGTAGGGACCTCTATAATTGACAGAGGTGTTCGTTCTGCTTGGTCCCTAAAGCCTTCCTATCTTTTTTACACCTCAGATAAACTTTTTAATTTTTTTCGCTCTTTCCATTAGATGGCGCTAGGAGCTCAAGAAATAAAAGGCTATGGCGTGCTAAAGAGCAAAGGGTTTCTCTTTATCTTCCTTTCTTGGCTTCTCCCTCTTTCCCTCCCTTCTCTTTCTCTTTCCTTTTCTTTCCCTTCTCTTTCATTTCTCCTCTCTCCTTCCTTCCCTCCCACTTTCTCTCTCTCTCTCTCTCTCTCTCTCTCTCTCTCTCTCTCTCTCTCTCTCTCTCTCTCTCTCTCTCTCTCTCCTTTCTGCCTCTATCCTCTCTGTCTCTGTCTCTGTCTCTCCTTTGCCTATCACTGGGCTGTTGGTAGCTAGGTTGATACCCACCTATGATACCCCTTGTGTAGACCTGATATAATTTTTGTAGCATGTGTAAGTGGGGGATGAAGACCAGAATACCTGCCACAGACCCACCCTCCCTCCTTTTAATTCAGATTCTCCCTAAGCACTGGGGAGCATCTTGCTAACTGGAGGGGTAGGGAAAAATAAGTCCTTAGAAATTTTCTCGACTGTCCACCGGTTTAAGATAAGCGAGGAGTCAGGAGAGCAGCCAGCAGGATGGAGAGCTCCCTGCTGGGCAATCTTGCTTCCTGCTTCTGCGGAGCTGGAAGACACGCCATTCACATTCACCTAGGTATGGTGTGCAGTGACCTGTGGACTGAAAACCCACCCACACTACGACCTGTGATCAGCCCACGCGTAGTTCTGAGTTCTCTCCTGCGCTCAGCAGCCTATCAGAAGCTGCATAAGAAGTAAGTGGCGGCCTCCAGTTGACTTACCGCGGAAAACATTACCAAGAAAGAACCCAGCCCGATGAAGGGACATTGTAGAAAAGGTCCCCGGGGTTGGAAGAGCCCGAGGGGTTGTACTTTCTGTAAGGAAAGTAGAGAAGGAGATGAAGTGGTGAGAGGGGTACAGTCTGATGTGATGGGTGGACAGGGTGTTTCACAATGGGAAGGGGAGGGGAGGCGTGTGGCAGCCCCAGAACACGCTGTCTCAGCAACTACCTGCCTGGCCTTCACTTTAGTGCCCGGCATTCTGGTTACGGAGGAGCTATTTGGGTTTATGTTTCTTTTGTGGCCGGGGACTGCAGGGCCTGGGCCTGCGGGGCCGCTGCAGACCTGGCTGGGCTGCCCTAGGGGCCCCAGGGGCCGAGGCCAGCCGCGAAGGGGGCGTGGCGAGGGTGGCGGGAGGGGCGTGGCGCCGAGGGCGTGGCCTCAAGGGGGCGTGCCTGGTGGGCGGGGCCTTGCTCTGCCCCGCGCCCGCCGCCGCTGCCGCCGCCTCCTCCTCCACCACCGTTTGCCTCCGCCCGCCGCGCGGACCTGCGCGCCGGTTAGCAGCCGCCCGTCCGCCCGCCCGTTTGCCCGGGGCTGCGGTGGGCCAGGATGTCGGGCTTCCTGGAAGAGCTGCTCGGCGAGAAGCTGGTGACGGGCGGCGGCGAGGAGGTGGACGTGCACTCGCTGGGCGCCCGCGGCATCTCGCTGCTTGGGCTCTACTTCGGCTGCAGCCTGAGCGCCCCCTGCGCGCAGCTTAGCGCCAGCCTGGCTGCTTTCTACGGCCGCCTGCGGGGGGACGCGGCGACGGCGGCGGCGGCAGCGGCGGCGGCGGCGGCGGCGGCGGCAGAGGCAGCGGCGGCGGCGGAGGCGGCGGCGGCGGCGGAGGCGGCGGCGGCGGCGGCGGCGGCGGAGGCAGCGGCCGGGCCGGGGGCCGCAGCCGGGCCGGGGCCGGGATCCGGGGCGTCCGCGGAACTCGAGCCGCAGCGCCGTCTGGAGATTGTCTTCGTATCCTCGGACCAGGACCAGAGGCAGTGGCAGGACTTCGTGCGGGACATGCCGTGGCTGGCGCTGCCCTACAAGGAGAAGCACCGGAAGGTGAGCGGCGCGGGCCTGCGGCGCTCTAGACGGGGTGGGGGGCGGGGGGATGGCCGAGTCCTCGCTGGCTCCCCCGGCCCCCCTAGGTCCAGGCCCGCCTTCCCCATCTTGGCAGGAGCCTGCTCGCTTGCCCCACGCTGTGTCCGCACCCCCATCCCCGGGACCCCATCGAGTTGGGGGTGCCGGTGCCAGGCGGCGCCCGCGCTGGAAACTGACTTTTCTTTGGGCCCCCGGGTCCCGTTTAAACTATGACTTCTCGGTCCCATAGTGGTAGCCCTGCGTGGGAGTGGGCTCTTCTCTGCGGTTCCTAACTAGAAGTGCGGGGCCGGGGGGGGGGTCCTCTTTTTCCTTCAGTCATTTGCCTCCCAGCGGACCCTGTGGGAGAGGGCGCCAGCCCCCGACCCACAAGGCCCAAACCAGGAAGTTGGCTTTCTTCCAGGGAGAAATCTGCTTTCTCGGGGTCTCCCTCTCCCGTGACTGAAAAAGGACTCGGAGGACCGAGTTCGAGGTTAGGCCGTCCTTAGTCCCACTCGGTGGAGACGGCTGCTGATCATGGCTTTGGGCCAGAGAGGAGCTGAGTCCTCCCCCTGTTCTCTCTCCTCCCCCCCCCCGCCCCCCGGCTGAATTAGTGGCCACCAGGGAGCTTTTCATTGTCTGGCTGTCCAGCTATCCTCCCAAGCCCAGGAACAGCCCGGTCCTGGTCGATCCCTTCGTTTCTTGGTGAGCAACTGTTGTCCTGGCATCCCTTGGCTTTAAATGCAGGACTGATCCCACACGTGCAGATTACCCAGGACAAGGGGGACTTGGGAAGAGCCACGCTTTGCTGTCCATTTCTCATTCCCACCCATTCTCTGGGTGAAATTAGTTTGGGTTTCAGAGCGTGTATGTTGTTGGATGACGATGTCTGTCTTAATCAAATTCAGAGTAGTAACACAGATAAAAGTTTCGGAGCGCTGTTCCTTAGTGTGTCTGTGCAACGTGTCACTCCATCCCCTTCCCTTTCCAAGGAGAAAAGCCAGGCTGGGGACACTTAGATTCCTCTAGGGAGATGGTAACATTGGCCATGTGTTTATTTTATGTGTAAAGAATCTTGAGATGCATAATTTAGATTTGGTGAGAGTAAAATGCTTATACTGTGACCCCAAATGTCTCTAGTAAATTATCCATCCCAAAGCAGTGTTAAGGTTCAGACATGAGATTTCAAGTATGAAATACAGTCTAACAAATACAGTTTGTAAATCTAACGTTGCCAAGACATGGGCTTACTAACCACAGAGAAGCAAGACTTTTCATTCTAACTACTCTCTGATTTATTTTGCCTGTGTTTGACTTACATACTGTACAGGGAATGAATATTCATGGTGAATACTTTTTGCTTAAAAATACCGGATTCTTTGTTTTCCTTGGTGGTTGTTTTTTTACATTTCTTCTGGGGAACAAATAATATTCAGAACGAGATTTACCAAAAAATATTTTCATAGTTTTGGCAGTTTTTTTTTTTTTTTTTTTCTTGGTCGGTCCTGGGGTTTGAACTCTGGGCCTGGGCACTGTCCCTGAGCTCTTCAGCTCAAGGCTACCGCTCTACTCCTTGAGCCACAGCTCCATTTCTGGTGTTCTAGTGCTTAATTGGAGATAAGAGTCTCAAGGACTTTAGTGCCTGGGTTGGCTTTGAACTGAGATCCTCAGATCTCAGCCTCCTGAGTAGCTAGGATTACAGGCGTGAGCCACGGCACCTGACTTATGGTGGTGTTCTTTTTTTTTTTTTTTGTCTTTTTTTGTCTTTTTTTTATTGTATTTAATAAAAGGGTAACATGATGTTTGCCAGATAGAAGGTGCATTAATTCACATACATTGAGACCCTTCCACATGTCTTGGTACCCGTTTCCCTCCCCCTGTTCTTTTTTTTTTGTGGACCAAAGTCTGTTTAAAATAATATCCTATTGGGCAACATAAATGATTTTTAGCTTTTGAAAACATGTAAGATTTAAGTTCTATATTTTTTTCTGAAGGGGAAGTAAAAGTACTAGGTAGTAAAAATAAGGAGCAAATGGAGACATTTTGGAAGTGCTTATAGCTTTTTCCAAAAAAGGAGTGTTTGCAGTGATAGAGGCCATGCCACATTCTCTCTACCTTGGCTAGTCCTTTTGCATGGGAGAAAAAAATGTTATGTAGGCCTGACTCCTGGCCTGCTGATTCCACCCGTGCAGGCTCTCATTTGAAAATAGAGCTCAGAGGGCCGGGAATTTGGCATAGTAGAGTATTTGTCTAGTATGCACAAAGACCTGGGTTCAATTCCTCCATACCACATACATAGTAAAAGCTGGAAGTGGTGGTAGAACTCCAGCCTTGAGAAAGCCCAAGGACAGTGCTCAGGGCAGTCCTGAGTTCAAGCCCCCCCCCCCCCCAAAAGAAAAGAAAACAGCTCAGGTCCCTTGGTTATCTCATACTGTTACAATATTTCACCTTGTTATCTGATATATTGTATATATGCTTAATTGGTTATTTGAAATAGGATAGTTAAGGGGGGAAATCAAGATGAGCCGAGGGAGGGAAATGGGGACCATGACATGAGAAAGGGCATCCGTGTTTGTGAAGTAATGCACCTTCTATCTGGTGAATATACTGTAACCCTTGTATTAATTACAATAAAAAATATATGAAAAAAAAGAAAACAGCTCAGAATGCTAAGCACATTAAATGAACTGTGATGTCTTAGTAGAGCTCTGGATCAAGTGGTAGAGCTCCAGTCTTGAGTGAAAAGCACCCAGGCCCAGAGTTCAGGCTCTAGTATTGGCACACTCGAAATAAAATTGTTTCTTGTGGTGTCAGAGATTGAATCTAGGGGCCTTGAACTTGCTAAGTGTATGTTATACCACTGAGCCTCAATCCCCGGTTCTGTATGTGTCTTTGTTACTCAATTTTTTTTTTTTTTGACATGTCTGAAAAGACTGGTTTTGTAGGAGGCTTGTGCCCTGTGAAGTTCGTGAATAGGCACTCAGCAGCATTCTTACTTACTTTTTGGTTGGTCATGGGGCTTGAACTCAGGGCCTGGGAGGTATCCCTGAGCTCTTTTGCTCAAGACTAGTGCTTCACCACTTTGAGCCACAGCTCCACTTCTGGTTTTTAGTGCTTAGTTGAAGATAAGAGTCTCATGGGTACTTTTTTGCCCTGCCTTTGAACTGTGATGCTCAGATCTCAGCCTCCTGAGTGGCTAAGATTACAGGTGTGAACCACTAGTATTTGGCTTCAGAAGCATTCTATTTGTGGTAGAATATACCAGGGAAAAGGGACCCAACTGGTTTTCTTGTGGAAATCATACTATTGGAAATAGCAAAAGCTATATACTCACTTTGACTTGATGTGTGGGTTTTTTGCTATTGTGTGGTGGTGGTGGTGGTGGTACTGAGGTTTGAACTGAGGGCCTTATACTTGTTAGGCAGGTGCTTTTCCACTTGAGCCACACATTCTCCAGCCCCAAAGCCATGTACTCTCTTTGAAAGGAATTATTTTCCTTCCTGAAACCAAAGAGGGTTTTTGTTTTTGTTTTTCTGTTTCTTTCAGTTTGAAATCAGGGTGCATAGAAGTCTATGATTATGTGATGCTAATTTCACCTTAAGAATGGTTAAAAGGGCCGGGAGTTTGGCCTAGTGGTTAAAGTGCTTGCCTAGCATGCATGAAGACCCAGGTTCGATTCCTCGGTACCACATACATAGAAAAAAGCCGGAAGTGGTGCTGAGGCTCAAGTGGTAGAGCTCTAGCCTTGAGAAAGTCCAAGGACAGTGCTCAGGCCCTGAGCTCAAGCCCAGGACTGGCAAAAAAAAAAAAAAAAAAAAAAAGAGTGGTTAAAAAAAAAGCCAGGACACCCCCAGTTCTTGGCACTGGATGCTGAACACTTAACTTTTTGTTATTGGACTCTCTCCATACCATTTTGCCAGCCATAAAAATAGCTTGAGAGGAGGGAATTTTGTTTTACAGTGAAAGGAAATCAAAGTTCCAGATTACTTTTTTTTTAAGTTTTCATTAACATTTGTTCTCTAAAACCATTTGTATATGTCTTCCCATTGGGATAACAAAGGATATGGTTCTAATTAGTTGTTGGCTGGCATTTCTCTAAGAAAATTGAAAAATTATGGTAGAGAAGAAAATGCTGTGTGATCTTTCTTTTCTTTTCTTTTATTAATTTCTCCTTTATATAGTTAGAAAAGTCTGGGGATGACCATATATGTTCAGTCTACATATTTTCTGGCTCCTTTCACCTTCACTGGAAATGTGAGAAAACCCCAAGTAGAGGGATTCCAGCCTTTTTTTTTTCTTTGTAATTCTCTATAGAAGGTTGTCCTGTTTCTGCTTGTCTTAATGGTAGGTATAAGAGTAATTGATGCTTTTTTTTTCTTCCAGAACACACACATCATTATATCACTGTATAGAAATTGTAATTAGATGATAATAGAACTTGAGTGCATTTATGAGAGCAGGAAACCTATAATCTCCAAGTTAAGGCAGTTAGCTTTGTTTTAATAAGTAGGTTGGTGGACATTACTCAGATTTTTGAAGAGGGTGAATGTGATGAATAGTTGGCAATTGGTGATGATTTGAACTTTGGGGATTTGGCCAGTCCCTTTCAATGAGTATTAAGTTATTCTGTTGTCACAACTGGAGGACCTGTCTCCAGAATCAACTCAGGAATCACTGAAGAGAATGCCAGTGTTGGTTTGAAAGCCATGGGACCAGGTTTTGCTTCACTGGTGTCTGATGGAAAGACTTGATCATTTTGAGTGTGCAGACTATTGAGTTATGTCCCAGTCCTAAGAATTTCTTGCATGTCAGAAAGGGGAAGAGGATATTGGGTGTGGCAGGACAGTAGAGTCCAATCTCTGACCCAGATTTGGGTCTACTTGCTTTGGACTGAGCAGTTAGGGCCCTTCTACAGCTGCCTTGGGTGAGCTGCTTGCCCTGGCTGCCACGCATGGATATAAAATACTACTGTCTTTTAAAGTTGTGGGAAATAACTGATAGTAACTGAGCTCTGAATTTTATTTGCCAGTGGGACAAGGCTGCTTATCACTGGACACTAGGTTTGGTCAAGGGCAACGACATAAAGATAACCAGGCACCTCAGGGAATTATGGGCTTGGTGGTTTCCCAAAGATGCTAGATATGTCTTTTGTCCCCTGTTACTCAATTTGGGCAGTGTGGAGGTGAAGGACCATTCCCTCCCCCTCCTTTTTTTCTTTTCTTTCTTTTTTTCTTTTTTTTTTGGCAATGCCACAATTTGAAATCAAGGCTTCATAGGTACTCGACCACTTGAGCCAGACCTTCAGCCCTTTTGCTCTGGTTTTTGGGATACGTAGGCTCTTGCTTTTTGCCCAGACTAGACTGAACTATTGCTACTTCCTGCTGTAGGTAATAGTTGTGTACCACCATGCACAACTATTGGTTGAAGTGGGGAACCTCACAAACTTTTCAGCCTACTTGTCCTTAAATCTCAGTCCTCCCAGGCTCTGCCTCCTGACTAGCTAGGATTACTGGTATGAGCCATAGGCCCCTGTCTAGATGGATGTCTTCTTTGAAAATTTTTATGTGGTAAATGAACAGTTTATCTCTAGAAGAGACCATCCTGGAGACCTTGCCCCTCTTAGAGCTGGTTCCTTTCCAGATCTAGAAAGCTGTAGGATATGTTTGCCTAGACACATAGCCCTTGTAACAGCCATTTTGGGATTAATTAGTTAGCAGCTGTCCACCACATTTGCTAATTGCCTTTGTTTTGATATTGGTTGGACTATAAACCAGACCACTGAAGGCAGTGGATTTAGTACTCTACCACTTTGAGCCACAGCACCATTTCTGTTTTTTTTCAGTGGTTAATTGGAGATAGAGCCTCACAGGGACTTTTCTGCCTACCCTGGCTTTGAACCATGATCCTCAGATCTCAGCCTCCTGAATAGCTAAGGTTATAGGCATGAGGCACTGGTGCCGGGCTCATTCTCCCTTTTGGTGGGAGACCTATTTCAATGTCTGCACAAGTTGGAGCAAGTTTTCTTTCTTTTTCTTTTTTGCCAGAGCCTGGGCACTGTCCTTGGGTATTTTCCTCAAGGCTAGTGCTCTGCCACTTGAGCCACAGCACCATTTCTGACTTTTTCTATTTGTGGTACTGAGGCATCGAACCTGGGTCTTTGTGCATGCTAGGCAAGCATTCTACCACTAGGCCAAACTTCCTGCCCCATTGTTTTTGTTTTTTTAATGTTGTATACAGCTGGGTCGGGAGATACAGGGCTGGGGGGCGGGAGGTGTTCATGGATACCAGCTGAACTAGATGTGGTTCCTGACCACATGATTTCATTTCAGAAGGAGAGTGTAGACTTGGCATAGGTTATTATGTTTTCTTTCTTCGCTATCTGGATTCCCAGCGGTGTGGAGTGTTAACCACCAGGGTGCTTAGTTTTCCGTCTTTCATTAATTTCCTATAATGCTTATTCAAAGGCACTTAGAGAAAATGCCTTTGAATTTAGAGTCTTTTTTTGTGAATTCGACTTTCATGAAGCTCTTAGGTGCCTTGGTTTTAGATCTTCCTTTTATTTTCAAAGTAAGTGCGAGTTCTTGGATCCTAGGAGCTATGCTTGATTCTCCCGGACCCCTCATACCCCGAAGGCACACTGTATGGTTAATTTGACCTCCTTAATAGCTCTCAACTCTGCTCTCTCCACCGGCCATTTCTATCATCCTCACTACTGAAGCTCAGCTTTCTTCTGGACTACTACCTACCAGCAGCCTTAGTCCCTGGGCTCTCTGCTTCTAATCCTGAGCCATAGGTGATCCCCAAGAAACTGTTAAAATGGTTCTGTTCAACCAGATGAGCCAGCCCATCAGTTGCAAGTTTGAAGGTTGCTGTTTTGTTGAAGTGCTGTCATGAGCCATCCAAGCAGCTCCTCATTGTGTTTGTACTTACCCTTAGGGACCACTGACAAAAATCTCATGAGTAAGCACTGTACTTTAGAATCCACCTTGAGCAGCCTTGTTCCATACTGTTTCCAGAATGGAATAACACGGGCTGGAAGTGTAGCTTTGTGGAGGAGCGCTTTTCCAAAAACACGTAGAAGCTCTTGGATTCTTTCTCTGGTACTAAAGGGAAAAAAGCTCCCCAAAATGGAGTCACGGATTAGTTAATGGCAATTTACTCATTCTCTCTCCTGCGCGCTCCCGCTCTCTCTCTTGCTCTCGCTCGCGCCCTCTCCCTCTCCCTCCCCCCCCCCTCTCTCTCTCCCTCTCTCCCTCTCTCCCTCCCTCCTTCCCCACTTTCCTGGTCCTAGGGCTTGAAGTTAGTGCCCGGTGTTGTTTTTGAGCTTTTTTGCTCAAGGCTAGCATTCTACCCTTAAGCCACAACTCCACTTGTGTGTGTGTGTGTGTGTGTGTGTGTGTGTGTGTGTGTGTGTGTGTGTGTGTGTGTATGTGTGTGTATGTGTATGATTAATTGGAGATGAGAGTCTCTCATGCTTTCCTGCATGGGCTGGTTTTGAACTGCAGTCTTCAGATCTCAGCCTCCTGAGTAGCTAGGATAATAGACACAAGCCACCAAGCGCCTGGCTTGATACTCATCTTGATCAGCCAACCACCTTCACAGCAAGATTTGTAGGCTAATCTTAGAGTTTTCCGTGAGAGCTTCATTAATTTCAGATATTTCTCCAGAGATATGTAGCAATCACATGTATTTATAAGTACAGTGTGGCATTTCTTGTCTTTTCCCTTTAGATAGAATGTTTTAAAGAGTTTACAAGACAATTTGCGAAATTTTCTTTGGTCAGTTTTCATTAGACTGTAAGCTCCTTGAGGCAGAAACCTGTCAAAGGGAGAAGATGATCAGAGCTGAGGAGCCAAGAAATTGGAAGATGTCATGGAAAGCAGGCATAAGACTTTAAACTGATAATGTGAGAACATGGTAGTTTGCAGACCATGTGAGTTGAAATGCACACTTTGTTGTATAGCTTGATTTTTAGGGTTTAATGTTAGCATTGGGTCTTCACTGAATTGTGTTAATTATATATCCTCTGTACAGTTTGTAGGTGCTTTGTTTTGGTTTCTTAATGAGCTTTCTTTGCAGTACTAGGGATTAGGGATTAAGCCAAGGGCCTTGCTCACATGCTAAGCAAACACTCTATCACCACTAGCTACACCCTAGTCCTTAATGAGCATTTTAAAAATCGCTTAGATGAGCAAATCAGCTCTCTTGTGCAACTACATTGCCCAGTAATTGGGTTCAAAACTAGGAAAAAAACAGGCACTGGTTGCTCATGCCTGTAATCCTAGCTATTTAGTAGCAGGCTAAGATCTGAGTAGAGTTTGAAGCCAGCTTGGGCAGAAAGTCTAATGTTAGGGTCCGTGATCAAAGGAACGAGTCTGACACAAAAGTGGAAGTTGGAAGTTAAGTTAAACAGAGTTTTATTCCACGCCTAGCATCGAGAATCATACTGACCGGACAGGGCCGCCTCTAGGATGTGAGTGAGAGAGCGACCCCGCCTGATCTTACAGGCTACTTTTATAGGCCCCAGCCATGTGGTTGGGCTGGCCATACACAGGTGGCCAGTGGAATTCAGCATGGTTGATTGATGGCTGGGGCAACCACTGACACCTTTGCTGTTTGAATTGACCTATCATCTCGGTGGGCTTCTGGCGCACTGTTCTGACGACAAAGGAAGGGGAGGGAATTCCCTGGCAGGCCAAGGGGGGTGGGGTGGGGAGGAATTCTGGTAACTCCACCTGGTTTAGCTGCTCTTGTAACCTGAGCTGTTAACATGGATTCTGCAGCCCCCACCTTAGGTCAAGTCCTCCTTTGTCATAAAGATGGGAAATGCTTAGAGGGGATGGATTTTGGGGAAGTCAAGAAAGGGGTCTCTTCATCCGTAAGAATCTTATCTCCACCCAACTACCAAAAAGTCAGAAGTAAAACTGTGGTTAAAGTGGTAGAGGACTAACCTTGAACAAAAGAAACTCAGGAACAGTGCACAGTCCCTGAGTTCAAGCTCCAAGACCAGCACCAAAAAAACAAACAACCAAAAAAAAAAAAAAAAAAAGAACAGGCCACCTCCCCTTCCACTTTTCCTTTTGAACTATCAAACTATCCAGTAAAATGGTCTCATATACAGACCTGTCATTCTGTGCTTTTATTTCATAGTTTGCATTCCTCTACCATCTTTTTTCCAGAGAAGTAGAGATGCTTGCAAATCTTCTAGCAACTAGTAACCAGTGGATATTAAACATTTTAACTTTTCAAAGTATGTTAAGAGTTGGAGAATTAAAGTCAAGAGAACTGATGATTAGATCTGGGGGTCGGGGTCACAGTGTTAGATGAAAGAGCTTGGCTGACCTCCCTTCAATTTGACTCTGTCTTTTCTGTTCATGAAATTGTGTCTGAAGAAATGTTCACTTGAGACAGGCTCTGTAATGGAGAAGGAGGCTGAACTGAGTGCTTCAGTGTGAACCAGAACCACTAGGTATGCAAAGAGCACTTAGATTGCAGATGGAGGACGTTTAACTGCTTAACACCTGTTAGGACTAGAAGATGGGAGAGCCCAAATTTCTTTTTCTGCTCCTGCTTTTCCTCAGTGGTGGCCCTTAGAAGGGCCGGGCCTTTTTAATGATTTTTTTTTTTAAAGTTTAGCCGAAGTGCCCCCAACTCCCCCTCATCTTATGCAGAGCCTGCAGTCTGCTTTCCAGCTTTTGTTCAGAGACAAAATTGAACTTCGGGTATCCTGCCGAGATCCTAGGACTAAATCAGTCCTCCTTTTTATGAGGTTTTCAGAAATGGCTGTCCCGACTTGCAGTGAAATCTCAAGCATGTGCTTTCTGCTTTAGGACAAGAAAGAAGTAGGGTAATTGAAATTTGCCTGAGTGCTATTATTCTAGAGTGAAGTCCTGCAGTGGAATCTTTCGTTCTGGGGGGATCTGTGATTAAAAGCAAACGTGTCTGGTCCTAGACCAGATAGACAGTACAATTTTTGTATGAGCTACACCTTAGAAAATCCTTTTTTTCTGAAAATAATCTAAGCTTGACAACTCAGCACTTCTTTCTATCTAATCTGCCACCCATTCCCCTATTCTGCATGGTATTATTTTCATATAGATGTCAATTATAGGTGAATTCAAATGGTACTTCCTCTGGTGATGATGCTTTTTTTTTTTTTGGCCAGTCCTGGGCTTGAGCTCAGGGCCTGAGCACTGTCCTTGGACTTTCTCAAGGCTAGAGCTCTACCACTTGAGCCTCAGCACCATTTCTGGCTTTTTTCTATGTATGTGGTACCGAGGAATCGAACCCGGGTCTTCGTGCATGGTAGGCAAGCACTTTAACCACTAGGCCAAACTCCCGGCCCGTGATGATGCTTTTATCTTGGATTATTATTGAGTAGCTACAAAGCAGGGTGTGGTGAGTTTTATAGGGAGGATTGCATTTATTTTCCTGAGAGAATTTTATCCAGATGCTTCAGATCTATAGTTTTTTTGGTCTCTTTGGGCCAATAGCCCTGTGATAAAAATCTGAATGGATCTACTCTGCTTATAAGCTGAAGACATGGCCTTTTTACTCTTGAAACACCATAAGGTCAAGACAGTGTCTTTTGATCGTGATGCCTTCAACACAGCTGCCTCATCTGTTACTCATTTTTCAGGGTTTGATGAGAAATGTAAAGATTGAGCAGAGGGCTGGGAGTTTGGCTAGTGGTAGAATGCTTGCCTAGCATGCACAAAGACTGGGGTTCGATTCCTTGGTACCACATACATAGCAAAAAGCCAGAAATGATGCTGTGGCTCAAGTGGTAGAGCTCTAGCTTTGAGAAAGCCCAAGGACAGTGCCCAGGCCCTGAATTCAAGGCCCGGGACTGACCCCCGCCCCTCCCCCCCCAAAAAAAGATTGAGCAGAACAGCAGTGCAATAGGGAAAAGTCAAAATGTGATGCCAGATGTCAGAGTGGGCATAATTTTTTTTTCCAACACTGCTAATTGAGTATTCATCAATTCATGCCCATCATGGGGTTTTAACTCAAGGCCTGGATGTTGTCCTTGAGCTTTTTTGCTCAAGGCTGGTGCTATGCGTCTTGAGCCACAGTTCCGCTTTTGGCTTTTTGCTGGTTAATTAGAGATAGAGTCTCATAAATTTTCCCGTTCAGGCTGGCTGTGATCTGCATATCAGGCTCCTGTGTAGCTAGGATTACAGGCATGAGCTACTGGTACTCAGTTTCTAGCTAGTTTCCAGCCAGAGTACAAACGTTCCAGCCAGAGTCAAGCACAGAGATTAACCTGATTGCAATAATACCTTGTTCAGATCTTATCTTCCCTTCGAGGTCATATGGGCTTTTCTTACCTGATATTGAGGCAATCAGAAGCCTAGTCTCTTTGAGAGTCATGTCAGTGAACATATACCTCTCACTTCCAGGACTGAGGGTGTGTGTGTGTGTGTGTGTGTGTGTGTGTGTTTACAGATATGAGCAATTTTTGTAATCTGATAAAATCATTTTGTATGCTGATGCATTCATCACAATACTCAGCATTCCTTCCTAGCTTTGAATAATAGGTGATCACTTTCAGATCTCTATTCAGGCCGTTGATGAAAGTGTTGACTTCATCTGGAGATGGAGTTCTAGGACATACGGCTGGAGATCCCCTTCAGACTAATCATGGCCCATTTGCTGGTTGGTCAACCCGCTTCAAATCCAGCCAAGTCTAACTCTGCCTGATTGCATGACTGTTATTTAACCCGTAGTTTTCCATCTGTGGAGCATGTTTATCATAGGAGTCAATAACTAAGAACTGTTTATCTCTTTGGGGAAGAGAATTTGAAATGGTTTTGTTAGGGAAGTCCATGCCTGTTCCCAACTGATCATTTCTTTTCCTGTGTGTGTTTGATAGCTGCAATAAACTGTAGGATTTCTTTCAGGGTTGATGGCAATTTTACCAGACTGTAGTTTGCCGAACTCTCTCCCTTTTGTGCTTTTGAAAGTCAATATTCCTTCCATCTGTTGGTAGCGGGTCATGACATCACCACCAATGGCTAGGTGATGTTATGGTACATTTTCTCCTCCTTCGATGTAATTCAAACCTTACAGGAGTTGAATTGCTGCATTGGCTGGACGCTTTTCTTGCAGAGGACCTTGTAGGAACAGTCTGCCCAGACATGCCTGGTAAGTCAGCATGGAGTTGAGAGCACCCCATTGTCCAGGAGCCTCAGGTAATGCAGTACTGCTTGCCTGGTCCCTGACCCCAGTGCCTCCCTCCCCTCACTGGCTCATTAAGGCACTAATAGAGCCTGAGGGAGTCCTTTTCTTAATGCCATTTCCCCTTCACCGGCAGGATGAGAATCCCGCTGGCTAATTAAATGTGGCATTTTGTTTCAAAATTAGCAGCAGACACTTAACTAGCAACTGAGTGGCCTAGTGGCTCGCTGCAGATAGGTTTATTTTTCTTCAGAGCTGACTTTTTTAGGATGAATCAGCTTGTTTACTTTAACAGTTTTAAAAATCTTATTTTGCAGTAGATTTATTGCCTACGTATAGTTGCCTATTGAAGGTGACAACACGAATCTGCTAGACACATTGCACGTTGGCAGCTAAGAGTTCTGACCAAGTGTTAGGTACGAGGCTCAACTGGAATTAAAGTGCTTTCAAGCACATTTCCTGGGGGGAAAATCAGTGTCCTAACGTCCCTGGATTCAACTCTTAGATATGGGTTGTTTTAAGCTTGTACAAACGTTCTTAAGAGTAAAATGCTACTTAATACCACTTGAACATATTGCCCTCCACTTGGATTTAGGAAAAGTATTAATTTACAGAGACTGGTGGAAAACACTCTGGTCTGCAGCCCTTTCAAAAGTGCTGCTGGCCTAGGGAGGTTCAATTAGGGACTTGTTTTCTGACATCATCCCAGTGGGGTCTGCCACAGAGCCAATACTTCTAGGCAAATAGAGCTCCCTAGAACAAAAGCTTGGTGTGCCTTCACCAGGGATTCTTCTGTCTCTGTGTATCCAGTACAAACTCCTGCCTTCCTGCTGACTGTTTACGTTAACAGGCACTTATAGTCCTTGACTCTGCATATACTTAATGCACTGTTTTTCCACATAGGAAGGTTTTTTCCATTTGCAAAAGAAACCCAGTGTTTCACTTTCTAATTGTAAAAGCAATTCCTTTTTCCAAAGATAACCACTGCTAATAGCATCCTGCATATTCGTCCAGCAAAAATATGCATACACTGCCTATAGAAATGTATGAACTTAAATATTCTTGTTGGTTTTTTTTTTTTAAATTGTATTTTTTTTGTCTTTTCTTTTTTGGCACTGGGGATTGAACCCAGGACGTTGCACTTCCTAGGCAAGTGCTTTGCCACTGAGCTGCATCCCAGCCCTTAAATATTCTTTACACAAGGAATTTGGCATTTGAAATTTAAAAAAGAATTTTCTAGGCTGGGCACGGTGGCTCATGCCTGTAATCTTAGCTACTCGGGAGGCTGAGGATCACGGTTCAAAGCCAGCCTGGGCACAAAAAGGCCTGAGACTCTCATCTCCAATTAACCTCTAGAAAATGGGAAGTGGGACTTGGCTCAAGGGTAGGATGGTAGTCTTGAGCTGAAGAGCTCAGGGACAGCACCAGGCCTAGTTCAAGCTTCATGACCCACACACCAAAAAGAAAAAAAGAAAGAAAGAAAAGAATTTTCTAGAAGGACATTCTGTTTAAAAACTAAATTAGAAAGCCAGGCTCATGCCTGTAATCCTAGCTACTCAAGAAGCTGAGATATGAGGGTCATCATTCAAAGCCAGGAGATCTGTCAGATTCTTTTCTTTTTTCTTTTTTTTTTCTTTTTGGCCAGTCTTGGGCTTTGAACTCAGGGCCTGGGCACTGTCCCTGGGCTTGTTCAAGGCTAGAGTTCTATCACTTGAGCCATAGCACCACTTTCGGCTTTTTCCTCTGTGTGTGGTACTGAGGAATCAAACCCTAGTCTTCGTGCATGCTAGGCAAGCACTCCACCACTAGGCTGCTGGGGCCAGCCGGCAGCGAATGGGGATTCTTGATTTAGGGCGTGAGGACTTGGAAAAGGAGAAGACAAGAAAAAGATGGGGTCAGGAGGACTACAGCCCGTCAGCAGCCCAAGAAGGCTGTGAGCTTAAGACTGTAGCCCAGCTTATGTCTTTGTTCCAATCTTAAATACTTTTCTTAAAACCAGGAAGCTGCCAGGTGTTACATTCGTACAAAACAGCAATCTCAGATATGTTAAACAAGAAGAGATTAACATAGCCCAAAGTCAGACTAATAGCTCATTTCTTGTGTACTCAGCTGTGGGGGTCCAAGGTCACTCAGACCTCACATTTGGCCCCCAACACTAGGCGAAACTCCTTCAAGTCTGTGAGATTCTATGTCCAGTTAACCACCAAGTGGCCCAAGTAGTAGAGTACTAGCTTTGAGCATAAAAGCTCAGGGACAGTGCCCAAGCCCCGAGTTCAAACTCAGTCACTCAGGATGTAGCTCAGCGGTAGAGCTGATAGCTAGTATGTCTAGGGCTCTTGGTTCAAACCCCTCGATTTTCACCAAAAGTAATTGAAATGATAGAACAGGTATACTGGGAAAACCCTCCCTCCCCTGCTAATGATAGGGTTGCCTTCCCCATGGAAGTCCACCATCAGTTGCATGTATGTCTTCTCAAAGGTGTTTAGTACACTTGCACTCTGTGCTTGCTCACACACATCCCTTTACTTGTGTCTTGCTCATATCCCTGACTGCCCTGACAGGTGCTGGGTTATCCTGGAATTACCTGTATGATGTCTGCCTTGATAATGTCCCCAGCACAGACAGAGACACAATCCCCCAAACCACCACCAAACAAAGAAGGAAAATCACTCCTGGTGACCTGCCCCGAGTGCAGCAGGCTTTGGGGACTTTAGAAAGCAGTTCTCCCTGTCCTCCCAGAGGGACATACAAAAGCAAGGAGAAGGCAGTGTCTGAGAAATTCCCACTGCTGGCCCTGCTGTGGGGATAAATTAAGAGGTTCATTCACTGAGGCTGCCAGTCTCCCCTTCCAAGACTATTCAGACTCATTCAGGGACAAAAGACCTCCTCACTCTGGGCATTGTATTATGCCTGGCCTTTTGCAGTAGCTAGGATTAGGCAACTTGTATTAAAGAGAGATTTTTACTTACTAACTTGGGCTGTATTTTTAGAAAATCCTCTGCTCCTAGAAACCAAAGTTATAAAATAAAGATACTGTTTTCATTAAGGGGGCCTCTTTATAACTAATTATTTGACATTATAAGCTCTTAAGAAGAGTCCAGAATGTGATTTCTTCCATTTAGAACTTCTGTTATTTTATCTATCTATCTATCTATCTATCTATCTATCTATCTATCTATCTATATCTTCTTACTAAATATCGCACACAGTTCTTCCCTTGATATTTGGTACTCCTTTTTAAATGAGGAAGCTGAGAAAAGTTCATATTCATTTGGTCACAGCTCATATAGGCAAGTTGTTTATGAAATCTGAAGATTTCTATGAAATTTTCTTGAGCAGATAATAGAAATTCTGAAAAGTTGCAAGTGTGGTGGTGTAGCACCTTCAATCCCATATACTTGGGAGGTAGAAGCAGAGGATCATAAGTGATAGGCCAGTCTAGGCAAAATTATTAAGAACTTTATCCAAAAAATAAAACGACAAAATGGGTAGGGGCACAGCCTAAGAGGTCCTGTTCAGACCTTAGTATGGGATGTATGTGTGTGGTTTATGAAAGGTAAACTTTTCAAATATCCAATAAAACATAAATGGGGACTTGATTTGAGCATGGAAAGAGAATTAATATGTGTTTTGAATTGGAAATGTTTTCTGAAATAACCAAATTCAGATAAAAAGTATATCCTGTAGGTCAGAACACAATTGATGATGCTTACCTCATTTTACTTTATGTTCATGAAGATACTCTTTTTTGTGAACATGTAAACCAGGACTGAACTCAGGTCCATACTTTCAGTCTGGCATTTTGCTGGGGGTGGGAATCTGAATGCTGTTAGAAAGAGAATTGGAGCACCATTTTCTTGACTCCCAGAAATCTGGAAGTGGCCTGAAAAAGATCAGTTGCTCTTGGCATTACAGAGACCCGAAATTTTGCCCTTAATGTGCGTTACTCAAAATGAAAATCTAACCACCTAAACTCTCAGAATGAGAGTCTCTTAAATCGGTCATTCAGTCCTGACTTGAAGCACCTCAAATCCCATGTGTAGGCCAATTCTACACCCAACCTTTTGAGAAGTTAGGGAAAGACTTAAATCTGTGCTAAGTGGGGCTTGAACACAGGGCCTGGGCACTGCCCTTGGGCTTTCTCAAGGCTAGCACTCTACCACTTGAGCCACAGCACCACTTTCGGCCTTTTCTGTGTATGTGGTACTGAGGAATGGAACCCAGGGTGTCGTGCATGCTAGGCAAGCACTCTACCACTAGGCTACACTCCCGGCCATAAGAAGGCTATTTTTTTTCCCCCCTGTTTTTATGTGCTTGCTTTCCATGAAGGCTTTCTCTGCTTCTGCTGTAGTTATGGGATAAGTAAATTGCCCATCCTCAGGTCTTACTGAGCAAAGGAATATGGTTGGAGTGGGGCTAGGGAATGGGATATTAACTCGTAGCCACCGGCTTCAAGAAAGCTTTCTGGATAGAATAACTGGAAAGTGACCTTTCCAATGAGGGAGTGAGTAGTGCAGTGGATTGAGAAAGATAGTCTAGATATAAATAGCCCTGTGGGAATGAAGGAGAAAGCTGAGAAGGAAAAAGTTCATTTGATCCAGCTGAAGAGAATATGGGATGGAAGGAGATGTTTATATGAAAAAGTTGGTGAATAAACAGGCTGCCCATTTTTTTAACCTTTTTTTTTTTTTTTTTTTTTTTTGCCAGTCGTAGGGCTTAAACTCAGGGCCTGAGCACTGTCCTTGCACTTTCCTCAAGGCTACAGCTCTGCCACTTGAGCCACAGCACCCCTTCTAGCCTTTTCTATGTATGTGGCACTGAGGAATTGAACCAGGGTCTTTGTGCATGCTAGGCAAGCACTCTACCACTAGGCCAAACTCCCCACCCTTTTCTTTTTTTACAGGAAAACACTTCCTTTGGCAGGTTCTCAAGGCGCGATTGGAAGGTGTGAATTCATGGGTGGAGACTGAGGTCTGTTTGCAAGGTGATAGTGGCCTCTTTCTAGGGTTTGGGTTTGGAAGGGGAAAGAAGGTCTGGATTCCTGACATGCCACAGGATAAGAAACAGATGGCTTTGTGCACCACTGAGGCCAAAATCAAATGGCAGAACTGTTCTAACAGTGGGCCAGGTTGCAAATTGGCATTTTCTACACACTTCCTTAACGGGTGAAGAAGAGCCTCTGGGATAGTGGCCTCTGTTAACTAAAGGAAAGGAAATTCGTCTAGAAATTTTTCAGTATCTCATGAAATTGATGGAGCGGGAGTGGTGGTAGGGACTCTGAAACTCACAACTATGTAGTGTGTCTGAGCTTTTCATTGTTGTGTGGGCACTGCCAAGACTCAGCCAGTCACACATTTTCTGAGCATCTTGTTTGCCTAAAGATGTCAGGAAGCACAGAACTAAAAGGCAGTGCTTTTGCTGTCAGACAGCAAAAGTTTAGCTGGGGAGATAAGGCATCAAAATCAAACAAAACAAAATGTGGAATTTAGAGTCTCCAATGACATGGTGGCCTGTGTGTTGGTTCTAGTCTGGATTGTTTTGACCTAATGAGCCCTGAGGACTAGGTCACGTGACCTGGCTTATCCTAGAAGACAACCTTCTGGTGCGTGGTTCTCACCAATGTTTCCTACTGTCCAGCTTTGAGATGCCTGTCAAGTCATTTACCTTTTTTTTTTTTTTTTTTTTTTTTGCCCGTTCTGGGGCTTGTACTCAGGGCCTGGGCACTGTCCTTGGGCTTTCTCAAGGCTAGAGCTCTTGATCACAGTGTCACTTTTGGCAAGCACTCAATCACTAAGCCAAATTCCAGGTCCTCCCTGAGCTTCTTTTGCTTAGTCAAAGCTGGCACTTGAGCAACAGCACTACTTCTGGCTTTTTCTGTTTGTGCAGTCCTGAGGAATCAAACCCAGGGCTTCATGCATCCTAGGCAAGCACTCACTCTACCGTTAAGCCACATTCTTAGCCCGGCACCTCAATAAATATTTTGACCAACTACAAATGGAAAGAAAGAGTGATTTGGACTGAGATTGGACCGATTGGCAGGGTTCAGGTAGAAAAGAACAGGATTCCAAGCAGGGTGTAGTACTGTAGTCTTGCAGTCCCAGCTCTTCAGGAGGCTGAAGCAGGAGGATGGCTTGAGTTCCTCAGTTGAGACCAGCCTAGCGACTCTGTTTTCGTTTTTTTTTTAGTCTTAAACAAAGGCATAGACTCTACTGTATAGTTGTTATAACCATATCAATACAAATGCACTTAATGTGCAATATTGGGCAACATGGTCCTTGAATGTTGCCCTGTATAGGCCTTCTTCCTTACAAGCAAGGGAACGTGAGGCCCAGAGATGAGGCAGCTTCATGCTTTATGGGTGAGCATTATCTAGGTTCTGATTGTTCTTTTTGGTTGTGATGCTTGAACTCAGGGCCTGGGCACTGCCCCTGAGCTCTTTTTTTTTTTTTTTTTTTGACCAGTCCAGGGCTTGAGCTCAGGGCCTAAGCACTGTCCTTGGGCTTTTTCAAGGCTAGAGCTCTACCACTTGAGCCTCAGCACCATTTCCGGCTTTTTTCTATGTATGTGGTGCCGAGGAATCGAATCCCGGTCTTCATGCATGCTAGGCAAGCACTTTAACCACTAGGCCAAACTCCCGGCCCATGCCCCTGAGCTCTTTTGCTCAAGGCTAGCACTCTACCACATTGAGCCACAGCATCACTTGGCCAGTTCTTTGGCGGTGAATCGGAGATGAGAGTCTTACAGATTTATCTTCCCGGTCTGACTTTGAACTGTGATCCTCAGATCTCAGCCTCCTGAGTAGCTAAGATTATAGGTGTGAGCCACCAGCACTGGGCTTCTGATTCTTCTTTATTGCCAGCTCAGTGGTATTTCTTGGCATTCTTCCTAGTAGCCCTTAAAAAAACAAAAACAAAAAAACAAAACAAAAAAAAATGTCTATAAGTCATTGCCAAATTTTGTTCTTAGACAAGAGAGAGATGAGTGTGCTGAAAAGAGGGAAATGCTACAGTACTATTTTTCCCATGTGAATTGATACATTCTGGCTATTAGAAAGCAGGACTTCTTCCTGGTCCCAGGAGCCTGCTGTTGAGAGCAGAGTGTCTTCCTGTGGCGAGGCTGGGGTCAAGCCTGGGACGCGGGTCAGACCTCCTATGTGGAAGGCCTCAAGTGGCTATAACTCATGCTGCAAAAACAAACACGTTCCCACACTGAACAACAGCACAGGGCTCTTAAGGAGGGGATTACCAGGCCAAAATATGTGTGATAGAAAGACAGGAATGTAGAAAGAGCCAGGTGTTTTGGTTTGTGAGTCTAGGCTAAGGGGGTGCCCAAGTGTTGGAGAGAAATTCCATTCAGATGACTCCATGGCTATGTTATTTTTTCCTGTTGGGCCATCAGGGAATGGAGAGACCTCATTATCCAGCAGCCTGTCCCAGCAGTTACCATGTTGTGTTGAAGGATAGCTGTGACCCAAGCAAGCCCTTGGCACTCAGGCCTAGGGTCATGGGATTTGTCCTATTGCTGTGAGGAGGTCATTTCAACCTGAGCAGGGACAGCAGCCAGAGTAGGAGGAAAACAGAGACCATATACTTGGCCGGAGCCTCCAGCCTCCATAAGGGTCTGCTGGAGCATGTCTTTTACTTTTCTAGGAGGAGACTTAGGAGAAGGACTTAATTCTCAAGTCACAAATCACCTTGGTGAACATTCATATACTTTCTGGAAGCTAGCAAAGCTCTCCTTGGCATGTCATTTGTCTTGATACAGAATGGAGACAGCATGGAGCCACGTGTACGCGTACTCATCTCCCTCCTGTTTGAATTCTTTCAAGTGGGCACCAGGGCAGTCACAGTTGGAGAGTTTCCAGGGGTGTCCTGTGGGTTGGCTGACATGACGTACAGGTTGAGTCATTCCATGTGGAGCCCTGGAGCATGGGAATTATGTGGCCCGCTACATTTGACCTCACTTGTCCTGCTTGTCATGGCAGCAGTGGGTCCTTTTCCTTCACCTGTACTTCAGTCTCCTGAGCTAGGATGTTCATGCAGTCATTATGAATAACCGGGATATAGCTCATGTGATAAAGCACATGCAAGAGTGGATTGGATCTATGGTGTGCACATGCGTGCATGTGCGCATACACACACACACACACATACACACACACACACACACACACGCGCGCGCGCACACACACAAGTTTAAACTTTTCGTTTTTGTCAGTCCTGGGGCTTGGACTCAGCACCTGAGCACTGTCCTTGGACTTTTCTACCATGGGAGCCACAGTACCACTTTTACCTTTCTGTGTATGTGGTACCAAGGAATTGAACCCAGGGCTTCATGCATGCTAGGCAAGCACTCTACCACTAGGCCAAACTCCCAGCCCCAAGTTTAAACTTTTGAACTGTCAATGAATAACTGCTTCTGCTTACTGAACCCTTACCAGGCTCCAGCAACCCTGTTATTGAGGGCTGTTCATGTATTATCTCACTGGATCTTATTAACAATTTGTAAAGCTCCTCCTCATCTACAGTTTCATTTTGCATAGTTTCAAATCCCTGTAGTCAACTATGATCTGAAAATGAGAAATGGAAAATTCCATAGGCATAGACAATCCTTAAGTTTTAAATTGTGTGCCAGCCATTCTGAATTACGTGATGGCATCTCCCACTCTCCCATTCTGCCCAGGGTGTGCGCCATTGCTCTGTCTACATGTCCACACTGGAGGCTACCTCTCCATCTGTCACTTAGTGCCCACCATGGTCCTCACACCCTATCTTAGTGCTTATGTTCAAGGAATACTCATTTACACTTAGTAATGGTTCTAAAGCACAATGACTAGAGATGCAAAGGCAGCATCAGAACATAAAACATGGAAAGACAGATGAACTCTGGTGCTATGTGAACTGCAGAGCAAATGGAAAAAGAAAAAAGTTGGGTGCTGGGTGTTATTTGTTGTTTCTAGCACACATTGGTGCCTTGAAACTATAGCCTGTGTGGCTAACGGGAGACTACCCTACTACTTATTGTATTGTCTTCATTTGTATCCCAGACTCTAACCCCAAAGGTTACCTAGCTGGCTTAGCTTGTGGAGTGGGAATTTCACCCCTTGTTGCCAAAACCCGCAGCAAATGCATCAGCCCTCAGAGTTCCCTGCATGGCATGCTGCTTTCTGCAGCTTTGAGCTAGGGTGGAAGCATTTCCACACCTGGGCTTCCAGGCAAAAGCCTGCATCTGGATTTCCTCCCTTTCTTTGTCACTGGCAGATCTGTACTCAGCATTATATCCAAACTGATTTTTTTCCTATCACTTTTTTTTTGGCCTGTTAGTTTCCTACACATGCTCTGTAAAGCCAAACTATAGTTGATTCTTGTAATTCATAGTTATATTCTATGAAATCTTTGCAAACATAAAATTAGCAAGTGTGCAAACAGTGCTCCTAAGGGATCTTCAAGATTAGGTTCCAGTCAGCTCTTGATTACAGTGTTTATCAGAACACAACTGGGTCTATGTTTAATCACACTTTATTTATACATCTATAATTCATTAACATATGTAAAATCTACTTACACATATAAAATTCATGCTCATGTGATATTCATAATACGCATATATAATTAATTAGCACTGAGTTCAGCTCACGGCCAACAACTTTGTAACTCATGCTTGGATAGAACTTACAGAATGTAGCTTCTCTGTCAGGCACATCACAGTGTGCTCTCAACACTAAGACAGCACTTGGGCACTATACTTTGAGGCTATTTTGAGCGATAAAATCACACACACACACACACAGCATAAAATGTAGAAAGTATGGTAGCCAATAGACTGGAAAGAACTCATGTAGTATGAAGGCTGGAAAAAGAAAGAACCTGGCCTTGCTCAGTCTCAGCTGGAAACCTGTGGGTTGAGTGACCCAGAGTTTTCATAACTCTGCCATGGTGGTCCGAGAAGTACCACAAATGAATTTTGGGGTTTGTGGAATTTTTTTTTGATAGCTCTGGGGCTCGAACTCAGGGTCCAGGCACTGTCCTTGGACAGTTTTTGCTCAAGGCTAATGCTCTACCATTTGAGCCACAGCACCACTTCCACCTTTTGGTGGTACCGGGGAATCATACCCAGGGTTTTGAGCATGCTAGGTGAGCACTCTACCATTATTAGGCTACGCTCCTGGCCCCTGAGTAAACTTTTAAACAAAGTTTCACTAAGATGAAATCCGTCTTTTCCTAAATGTTCAAATGATAATCTTGGGTTAAATAAAATAGAGTTAAATAAAATAGTTAAATAAAAAGATTGATGCCGGGAGTTTGGCCTAGTGGTTAAAGTGCTTGCCTAGCGTGCATGAAGACCCGGGTTCGATTCCTTGGTACCACATACATAGAAAAAAAGCCGGAAGTGGTGCTGAGGCTCAAGTAGTAGAGCTCTAGCTTTGAGAAAGTCCAAGGACAGTGCTCAGGCCCTGAGCTCAAGCCCAGGACTGGCAAAAAAAAATAAATAAATAAAAATAAAAAGATTGATTTTTACCTGCTCCTTTCTAATGTCTAATGTTATTATGAAAAGGATTTCTTGTTGTAGAGTACTCTGGACCAGAGAAGAACAATGATGAGCCGAGGGCCTTCTTGGGATAGTGGGAGTGGGGATGGAAGAGAGGAAATGCATTTGAGAATACTGGGAAATATGATCAGCAGCCGTGTGCTGGCTTTGGCGGTGAGATGGAGGAAGAGTTAGTGACAGTAGAATTAGATATGGATATGACCCACTTGGCGGGGAAGGAGGTGGGACATTGATTTGTGAAGGCAATTTTGACAAATAAAAGAAACCAACATTGTTTTGAGAAGCCAGTTTATATCTGAGAAAGATAGGTGAATCTAGCAAACTCCTGAGATTGAGTTCCAAAGAGTACATGGACAGAAGAGGAGGTGCTCTGAGGGGAGAGGCCAGAGGTGGATTGGGGCCCCTCAGTAAGGAAGGAACGACAACAGGACAGCAAAGGAGCAGAAGCCTAAAAGCAAGTGCTTCAGAGAAGGTGGGGAGGGCACAAGAGTGTGAACATGAAGATAAGGGAAGCTTGAAAAGCACCCTGTGGATTTATCATTGTAAGAATCTCTCCATCTTATTATTGTTAACAATATAAATATTACACAGTGTCTTCTTGGTGCCCGGGCACATCACTACAGGCTTTAGACAACAGTCCCACAGCCCCCTGCTGTCTTTGCAATTTATAGATGTGAATATTGAGGTCACAGCTGCGAAGTGTCTTGCTCAGAATCATTTAGTCAATGGCACCTGTGGGGCCTGAACCCACATGTCTGACTCTGACCCCAGACTTTTCAGCAAGCATCAGATGTGCCCTGTTGTGGAATGGCTAACTGTCTTTGAGTTTTGCAGACCACAAAAAACCAGACCAAACCAAACACTGCTCTTCTTTTAGTACTGGGCTGGAGGCAGCTCCAGTGATGGATGGCAGATTGTGGGGAGTTGTGCATTCCAGGGGGCTGAGGTCGTGCGTACAAGAGCCACATGGCATCGCCCTTCTGCACATGGTCATCACGGATGGGACTCCACTTCCTTCAGGCACTGACTGTGTGGCGCCCCTTGTTTTCCCACTTCTCATCATCTCTGCCCTTGTGGGCCAGTCTGCTGAAGGGTCCTGGACCAGGCGCGGGATTCCAGCTGTCTAGCCTGTTCAGTCTCTGCAGGGAGGAATGCCGAGCGGAGCCCATCCCTGTCCAGATGCCTGCCTGAGGTTTTATTGCAATCCTCCACTTCCATACATGGTAATGGGGCTTACCAGCCCCCCACAGGGTGCCTGCAGCGGGAGGCTGTTCCCCACAGTGGACAAGGACCTCTGGTTCTCATGTAAAACATGTATTGATAGAAAAGACCCTGGCTTAACCACAGGTGTCTATAAAAAGAGAACTCCAGAATCTTAGAGGCTGCGGAGTAATAGCAGGCTTGTCCTGAATGCTGCGCTTATAACATGGGTCCCTCTCTACTTGCAGGATATACAAAGATGTGAGGTTGTGGGTAAGAAAGAAGCCCTGAGATTTTTATTTTCCTGTTTCAGAATTGTACCAGGGCCTTGTACGCTTGTACATGTACTAAATAAGTACTCTACCACAGCAGATATCCCTAATCAAGCTCTTAACTCTTCAAATAGTTTGTAAAGAGGTTTACTTTCTAAATATGTGTGTTTTAACAAAGTATATGCTTTTCTCATGGAGTTAATAGAAAGAAAAAATTCAAAAGTCCCTTAACTAAGTTAAGATAGCACAGACCTCCATAAGTGTGGCCCATGAAATTGCCATAAAGTCCTCTTTGAAGGAGTCCTTTTGTTTCTTATAGGCAATGCTCTGTCCATTTTGTTTACTCGATTTGTGAATAATCAAAAATAGGTAGAATGTGAAAGTAATAGTTGCCAACAAGAGATTCTAAAGTAGTTTGCAGAATGTGAATTCTCTTAGGGTTCTGTCTTCCGTGGTTTGGTTGGTGCTTAGTATTGGTGCTGTCATGGAATACTTTTTTTTGCCAGTCCTAGGGTTTAAACTCAGGGCCTGAGCACTGTCCTTGGACTTTCTCAAGGCTAGAGCTCTACTACTTGAGCCACAGCACCACTTCAGGCTTTTTCTGTGTATGTGGTACCTAGGAATCGAACCTGAGTCTCCATGCATGCTACGCAAGCACTGTACTACTAGGCCAAACTCTATCATGGAATTCTTTACCATATCATTTGGGTCTTTCTACACTTCTCTACTTCTTCACTGTTTTTCCTTCTTCCTTCCTTCCTTCCTTCCTTCCTTCCTTCCTTCCTTCCTTCCTTCCTTTCCTCCTTTTCTCCTTCCTTCCCTCCATTCTTCCCTCCCTCCCTCCTTCCTTCCTTCTTCCCTCCCTCCCTCCCTTGCTTCCCCCCACCCCTCTGTTGGAGAGCTTGAACTCAGCCTGGGCACTGTTCTTGAGCTTTTTTTTTTTTTTTTGTGGGTCATGGGGCTTGAAAACTCTGGGCCTGAGCACTGTCCCTGAGCTCTTCAGCTCAAGGCTTCTGCCCTACACCTGAGCCACAGCACCGCTTTCCATTTTCTATTTGTTAATTGGAGATAAGAGTCCCACATTCTTTAGTGCCTGGGCTGGCTTCGAACCTTGATCCTCAGATCTCAACCTCCTAAGTGGCTAGGATTACAGGTGTGAGCCACAGCCCCGGCTTGTCCCTGAGCTTTTTTGTTCAAGACTAGTGTGTTACCACTTTGAGCCACAGCACCACTTCCAGTTTAAGTGGTTAACTGGAGATAAGAGTCTCAGGGAGACTTTCCTACTTGGAACTGTGATCCTCAGATCTTAGTCCTCCTGAGTGGCTAGGATTATAGGTGTGAGCCATGGGTGCCCAGCTCCTCACCCCGCCTTTGTAATGTGCCTCACGTATAGTTGTTGGTGATTGCTGTACTTCATTGTAATAGAATTTGAATTATTTGTAAAGCCATCATTCATGGCTGTAAAATTTTGGACATATGCACTGAAGTGTTTTTGCTTTGAGGAGCCAGCTGAGGGAGCGATAAGGGTCTTGCTAGCCTGACAATTTGCCCACCCCCTCCCTCTACCCAAATACCAGAATCAGTTCCTGCCTCAGATAAGATCTTAAAAAGAAAATGATACCTTCTAGGCCTTTTCCATCAAGATTTATTTTGTGCTTAAAATAGCAAACCTTAAACGTCTTCATCTTTGTACCCTCCCCTCCCCCCACCGGATCCCTCTCTTTAATTGTATAAAAAGATTTTGAAATTCTTCACTTTCTTGCCTCAGGGGAAAGGGGCTGGAGTCCACTGATGTTGATCTGAATTCCTTCTCTTGCTCTTTTGCTAGTTAAAAGATTTCCTGCTGTGACAGATGGATGTGGATTCAGAGGGCATTGAATTTGTGAGGTGGTTGGGACTACCTTCTGGGTTAAAGGGCTTTTAAACAACCTTTCTTTTTCTTCTTTAAAAAAAAAAAGATTTCTCAAGCATCAGACTGTCATCCACCTACTAATTGTTTGCTTCCAAGCTGGGCTGATACTTAGGGCCAATTACTTCTGGCTGCTGGGGTCTTAAGCATTAACATGCCCTCCCCTCCCCAACCAGAGCTGCTGGCTGAGTGGCTGTGTGTCCCGGGGTGTCCCTCCTGGACCCTGGAGCGGAAGGATGGCTCACATCTGCGGGCACCAGCCCCAGCTGCGGGAGCTGCTGCAGCCAGCCACCAGACTGGAGTTTAGGCTCTCCAAGAAGTCTGGAGGCTCCAGAAAATTGGAGGCCCAAGCTTGGCAGCCCTTTTCTGGACTCAGAGTGAGATGGGGCGCCAGCCAAGGAGGCCAGTCCAGGGAAGTGAAGGCCTTTCCCTGCACTCATTTTTCCCACCATAAGAGGTGTGAGTGATTGTTGGGAATGCAGCTTTCAGCCACAAAGCACAGGGGAAAGGGGTGTGGGGGGAACCCTGTGTGGGGATCCAGTTTGTGCTTTTCACCACAAGAGCTTATTCCAAGGGAAATAGGAAGTGGTGATTTTCAATCCCAGCTCACAGTCCACTGCGAAGCTTTATGAAAAGCACATATTCTCAGGTGTAGAAGTATGCCTCAAATGGTTGGGTGCCTGCCTAGCAAGTGGAAGCCCAGAGTTCAACCCCCATATAAATCCCAATTCATGTTCCCAGTCTGCACGTTCAGGGTTACATCCCCAGAATAGAGCATAGTGCCTGACACTGTTTGTTATCCACGTAATTATAGCAAGTCAGTTAAATGCCTGTGTAAGTCTCATAGCTAGTTATTCCTGCACATGCACGCGTGCGCGCGCACACACACACACTCACTCTCTCTCTCTCTCTCTCTCTCTCTCTCTCTCTCTCTCTCTCTCTCTCTCTCTCTCTCTCTCCCCATCTCAGTTAAATGTTGCGTTCCCTTTACACTCACCAGTGGTCTGAATGGTTGTCTGAGTTCATGTGTTCTAGTCGCTGCTATGTCTGCTAATGCTTAGTGACCTAGAATTAGCTTCATATACAAGGTGATATTGAGAAGCAACAATCTTACCAAGCACAAGTGAACATTTCCACCTTCCTTGACCTGGTGAGTCCTTGTTTGGCTGTCTTAAGAGCTTTGCATTTGTTTGTCTATCCTCATACAGCTCTGGACTGTGCCACTATAGGACAGAGTAGTTTCTTTTTTTTTTTTTTTCCAGTCCTGGGCTTGAGCTCAGGGCCTGAGCACTGTCCCTGGACTTTCTCAAGTCTAGAGCTCTACCACTTGAGCCTCAGCACCACTTCCGGCTTTTTTCTATGTATGTGGTACCGAGGAATCGAACCCAGGTCTTCATGCATGCTAGGCAAGCACTTTAACCACTAGGCCAAACTCCCGGCCCCAGAGTAGTTTCTTATCTTACTGCCAACTGTTTGAGCCAAGTCTCAAACTCTGGTCCAAGTGCTAGGTTGAACTGCCTAATAATAACTAATTAATAGAGGTGCATGTGCCCTGTATGGAGATAGAAGGTATTTGACATGAACGATATCCTTTCATTTTCACAATGATCCTAATATGAATACTATTAGGATAAGAAAACTGAATACCAGAAGTATAGAATCGATGTGCCCACTGGTGCCAATGGACTGAACAGTAAGTTCAGGCTTCCTGCGTAATTAGAGAAGAGCCCCAGAAGTGAGGGGTCATTTTGGGGAGATTCGTAATGTGAGGTCAGCAGTGGTTGTTCACACAGAACTTGATTGGTTTAAAGTCCTTTCACTAATATTTATTCTGGACAATAGATCTTCAAGAAAGGAGGAACTTGTGTAGAGGAAATAAAGTTAAATGTGCCAGGCCCAATCCATTCCTTTTGTTTTGCATTGGGACTTTAACTCAGAGCCTGGGTGCTGTCCTTGAGCTTTTTTTTCTCAAGGTTGGCACTGTACCACTCGGAGCCACAGCACTACTTCCAGGTTTCTGGTGGTTAAGTGGAGGTAAGAGTCTCACAGACTTTCTTGCCTGAGTTAGCTTTGAGTCACGACCCTCAGATCTCAGCCTCCTAACTGAGTAGCTAGGATTATAGGTGTGAGCCACCAGTGCCCACCAGTAATTCTTATTTTTAAGGTAGGAATGAGGCTTTTAGAAATTAAGGCCATTATCCAAGCCATGCCATTCAGCAAGTGACAAAGATGAGATTCAACCTTATGAGATCTATCAATGTCAAAACTCAGCCAACTTCCCATTACATAAACCTTTTGGACCACCGTATGGTTAAACAGGAGCCAGTAGCTCATGCCTGTAATCCTAGCTACTCAGAAGACTGAGACCTAGAAGACCATGGTTCAAAGCCAGCCACGACAGAAAAGTCCTCAAAGAATTCATCTCTAGTTAACCATCCAAAAATGGGACTAGAAGCAGTTGAAGTGGTAGAATGCCAATGATCTTGAGGCCCTGAGCTCAAATGCTGCTATGGCTGAAGTTAAAACACCAAAAAAAAAAAAAAAAGCCTTGTGAAGCGTGGAGGAGTAGATGACCACACAGAAGGTGGGACGCATAGATGGAGACTCTAAAAATAGACAAGAAAAGTATATGCTAAATGTGGAATGATTTAAGCAACCATTAAAGGGTTTTGAATAGAGGGCAGAACATGATGATGGTGGTGTTTTTAGAGAATTATTCTGGTGCAATTTTGTTGGAAAAATTAGAAAGGCAAAGACTAGCCTTGGAGCTAATGGGAGGGTGTGGGGCCAGGGTAGTGACAAAAGGCTAGACTTGCCGCAGACTGGGCCATTGGCTTGAGAGCAGTGCTTTCTGAAAGAAATGTTCAACATTCTTGGACAAATCACTGGCCTGTTGTTCATTGTTTATTGAGACAACCCATTCCTAGACCAGAGTCCTTTGGGCATCTGAAAAGTCCATTTCCATTTTGCACCCAATTTTCTCCTCCCACTGTGTTTCACAGTTGGTAGGTGGTTTGTTATTGCTGGCTTTTAAATTTTCCCCAGTGGGTTCCTCAGCTGAAAGAAAATGGCTGACCCCACCAGCCACAATTTCAAAAATTTTGACCTCTGCCCAAGCTTTTCTGGGTTTTCTATCAGTTTATTGTCTAGGAACAAGGACTAAAAACTCCCTGGGAATCCCCAAACAAAGATTGGTGGTTTTGAGGTGAAAATGAGAGCAGGGGCTTCTTCCCCCACTCCCACGCTATAAACTGGCATGTTTGCCAGCAACTTTTTCAGAGCTGATGACTTGCTGGAGATGAAAGAAGAAAAAAAGCTCTGGTCACTTTTTTTTTTTTCTCTTGCAACAAATGAACAACAAAATTCACCATGCTTCTGGTCTTTTGCCATCTGTTCAACTGAAAGAGGCTTCCTGTCGCTACCAGCGTGACAGTAGGCTGAAGCCAGGAACAGGTGAAGGAGCCACAGTGCTATGTGAACAAAGGGCAAACTTGGCAGCTGATGGGAAGGACACTCTGGAGACTGGCACTGGGTGGATCTATATAAACGTTAAGCTTTGGAGTCAGAAGTATATGTGATCCTAATGGAGTTTGAGGCTAATATGGATAAGATAGAACTATGAGTTCCCTGGCTACCCTCAGGATCTCCTTATAGGAATCAAATAGCCTGTGAGGTAAATATTTTTAGGTCAAGAATTATTGAATCAAATGATTTATTAAAATTAATTTTTTAATGGCAGTAGAATATAATGCTGTAGTTTACCATCCTTTTGTGTGTGTGCTGTGGGTGTGCACACAGTGCATATGTGCTGATACTGGGGCTAGAACTCAGGGACTAGGCACTGTCCCTTAGCTTTTTTCACTCCAGGCTGGAACTCTACCATTAAAGCCATAGCTCTACTTATAGCTTTTTGGTAATTAGCGATAAGAGCCTCACAAACTTTCCTGCTGGCTTTGAACTGTGAACTTAAGATCTTGGCCTCTTGAGATTAATCCCTATCTGGGATTATAAGCATAAACCACCAGTGCCTGGCTTTTTGTTTGTTTGTTTGTTTTGTTTTAAAGATGGAGTCTCAGCATGAAGCCCAGGCTGTCCTAGAATCCTTGCCTCAGCCTCCAAGTATTGAGATTATAGGTGTAAACCACATCTGGCTTCCTCTAAGTCATTTTTTGTTGTTCATATTGTAGAATGGAGTACCTTGGGTTCATAGATACTCTATGGTTGAGCCATGCCTCCAACTTCTTTTGGTTATTCTTGAAAATTAGTGTTGCTTCTTGCCTAGACCTGCTCTTAGATCTTGCAGCGTCTTGTTTGATGCTTTTGCTTAGCTAAGATGATAGGCACACACCATTGTGCTCATCTTCTGGAGATGGAACTTTGAAATTTTTTCTTTTTTGTTGTCAAGGGACTTGAACTCATGTCCTGGATGCTGTCCCTGAGCTCTTTTGCTCAAGGCTAGCACTCTATCACTTTGAGCCACAGCATTTTTTGGTGGATAATTGGAGATAGGAGTGTCACAAACTTTCCTTCCCTGGGCTGGCTTTGAACTGCAGGCCTCAGATTTCAGCCTCTGGAGTAGCTAGGATTATAGGCGTGAGCTATCAGTGTCTGTAAGTCCTGAAATAACGCCGCCCCCCCCCCCCAACCTCCCCAGGCTTTACTACAGCCATGATCTTTCTAATCTCAAGTCTCCCATGTAGCTGAGCTGAGCCGTAATACTCAAATATTGATTGAAAAAGGATCTCTCAGACTTTTACCTGGGCTAGCCTAGAATCTCAACTTCCTGATCTCATCCTCTAAGTGGCTAGGAGTATAGGAAGGAGCCACCTGGTGCCTGGCTCATTGTAACTGTTTTTAAGTATGCAGTTCAGTGGCATTAATAAATACATTTATATTATTTTGTAATTATTACACCACCATTTCTAGAATTTTACTTAGTTTTGGTAATACTCAGGTTTTACACTCAGGGTCTCACAGGTACTCTACCACTGTCACTTAAGCCATACTCCTAGCTCTCCAGAAGTTTATCTTCCCAAATTGGAAGCAGTGATTATCACCTTTTTCCTTTTAGCTCCTGACAACCAATATTTTTACTGTATGTTGATATCAATTTGACTTTTCTAAGAATCTCACATAGTGAAATCCTATGGTATTTATCTTTCTGCATTTGGCTTGTATCACTTAACATAGTATTTTCAGGATTTATCCTTGTAGCTTACAGAATCCTTCCCTTTAAGGCCAAGTACTATATCCCTTTGTGTGTATAAACCACATTTTCTTATCTGTTCATCTATTGATATGACAATAACCTTATAAGACTTTATTTTTTTTTCAGGCTGGGGATGGAGCTCAGAACATTGTACATGCTAGGCAAGTAATGCTGAGCTCTACCCCCAGCCAACCTCCTTACATAGTGGTTTTTATGAATCTCTGGTTTTCCTTTGGTTATCTATTTTTTGGAACTGGAAATTATGAATTCTCTAGGGACAATTAGGTTTTGTTAATAAGAATCTTTTGAAGCAAGATCTATGATTGAATGACAAAATGTTAGTTATTTTCAATATCTGAGAAAATGTACGGTTGCAGAGAACAGGGTATTTTTTGGAGGGGGAGGAATCTTTTAGGCCATCTCCTGTGGTCTCATAACCCTTGGCCAGTAGAACTCTGTGGAGCTTTCATTTTCCTATCTGTGACTATCATCAGAGGCCTTGAACTTGAACTTGGGACAATCAGAGCTGGAGTTGGACAAGTGTAGTCAGATCTGGACAAGGGTCTCAGGAAAGCGATAGAAAATCCACAAATGCTTTAGTCAAGAAAGAATTATGGTGCCTTAGGAGAGGCTAACCCTAATATTTACCTTGAGAAATTGACAGGCTATTTTAAAATAGTGAAGTATGTTGGCTTTGGGTTTGCCTAATCTGCAGTAAATCCAAAGGGGTAAATACGTGCTGTGAATTTATGGCTGTGCCATGTAATCCTGTTTCTAAGCATTCTGAGAAGTCCTCTGGGATGAGACAGGCAGGAGGGCCCATGAGAGCAGGGAGGGGACTGGTCTGGCTGGCCATACCCTCAAAACAGAAGCTGCTTTTGGCCTCCATGGGATACATTTTGAAGTTGTCTCATACTCTTTTTAAACCAGTTATTGGGATATTTATTTGTCTATTTATAAACTGACACTCAGTTAATTCAGGGATTGGAATTGTATTGAAGTAATACAAAAAAAGAGTACATCTGGAAAATTCACCCTCTGAGCTCAACCACTTGAGCTACAGCTTCATTTCCTGGTTTTTGCAATGTTTATTGGAGATAAAGAGTTTTACAGACTTTCTTGCCAAGGCTCAGCCTCCTGAATAGCTAGAAAAATAGATGTGAATCACCAGTGCCCAGCTCCATTTGTGTCTTGAACTCAGCATTTTTACTGTGTGTTGCAGACTGTTTCTTGTCACTTTCATGCTTCATTGTTTATCTGTCCTGAATGGAGACAGTTTTGACAGGTCCTGTGTTTGCCTGCAGCCAGGGCATGGACTTCCTACTTGGGCCTCCTCCTTCTCCCTTTTTACCAACAGACTGTTTTTTGGATCTTGACTTTGTTAGCATAAACTGATGTCACCAGTTCAGCTCTTGAGTTATCTGGATGAGAGCTGAGAAGATGCATCCTTGCAGAGAATGACTGTGTGCTCCTCCTGTGTGTGTGTGTGTGTGTGTGCGCGCGCGTGAACTGCTGAGATCTGTCAGTTTATGCTAGAGGATTTTTGTTTGACTGTGTCTTCTTGTTAATGTTGTGCTGTAACTATGACCACACACAACTCTTGTCGCCCACCTGTAGATACCACATCCTCTCCGCCCCGCCACTTCCTATCCCATGCTTTCCAAATATTGATTGTAAAGGCAATTAAGGCAATTACATAGTCAAAGCTGTTCTAGATCTCTAGGCCACTCAGCCTTCCTATACTTGCCACTCCAGCACTGTTGGGCTCCACTGTCACTGCTCTGTGTCCTGCTGCACAGCAGGACAGTTCCAGAGTGTAGTTAGTGGCCTTTTCCAGTCTGGGCCCTGCTACATGACTTTAGCGTAACAGCGATTGTCCTATAAATCTTCTGGGTTGTTTAATGACAAGAGGCCAACTCATAAGGCATCATAAGGATCCTTCTGATTTGTTCCCCACTCCTTGCCACACGCGCACACGCGCACACACACACACACACACACACACACACACACACACACACACATGTGGACACAGTATTTTTTTTTCCTGCCTGTCCTGCCACTAAGAGCTACTTTGGGCTATATGACTTCAAAGCCATTCCTTAGAAGTAGCTATCCTTAAAGGAAAACTTTAGTTACTCTTTAAGTAATAACAATTAGTAATAATGAGGATGATGATGATGATGATGATAATGATAACACCCTGTGAATCTTCTTCTTTTTATGTGCGTCCCAGAGTTCTCCCTGACAGTATGACCTGTCTTGAGTTGCCAGCTCTCAGTCCTTTGATGTTTGTCTCCAGGATACCTCCCTGGAATCCATGCAGAGAAGAATGAAATTGTCTGGGGTGTGTGTGTGTGTGTGTGTGTGTGTGTGTGTGTGTGTGTGTGTGTGAGAGAGAGAGAGAGAGAGAGAGAGAGAGAGAGAGAGAGAGAGAGAGAGAGAGAGAGAATGTGTGTTGGAGGAGGGGTGATGAGAGACCCCCTCAGTAACTTCATGGACAAATTTAGAAAGAAAGGAGCCTGTACTGGTAGTAGCCCTGGAGGAGCTGTGATTCTTCTTGATTGCCAAGAAGATTTCTGTTTTTCTTCCCCTTTGCCCTCTGTCCACACGTTTTTCCCTTGAACTGCGCCTGTGCTAGTCATTGAGTAGATTACCACACCAGCGAGTGGTCTCCAGGTCTTGAAAGCAGACTTGAGTTGCTGTTGGATGTTGATTCCTTTTATTGGGTCTGGCCATTTCCCTCTTGAAATGCTTGGGTTATGTCTTCTTTTTAGCCAAGACTACTCCCTACCCCCATTATCCTTTTCAAAAAACATTTTTTTCTTTGTAGATACTTTTGAATACAAGTTGACTCTCTCATAACTGAAATGCTAAGGAGCAGATTGGAGAGGTGATTTCTTTTAGGGCTTTTGAAGTATTTATGTGCATAGATTAGGTAAGCATTCCTAATCTGAAAGTCCAGAATTTGACATGCTTCAAAATATGAGATTTAGTCAGATGTCTGTGGCTCATGCCTGTAATTCTAGCTACTCAGAAGGCTGAGATCTGAGGATCATGGTTCAAAACCAGCCCAGGCAGAAAAGCCCCTGTAAGATTCTTCTCCAAAGAAACCACTCAAAAAAACCAGAAGTGTAGATATGGCTTAAGGTGATAGAGTGCTTAATCAAAAGAACTCAGGATCAGCTCCCAAGTCCTGGGTTTAAGCCTTGTGACCGACAAAAACAATAACGAAATACTAGATTTTTTTTTTTTAACCAATGCCAGCCAAGGGATATCCAAAAAGTTTAGAATTTCAGATTTTCAGATTAGAGATACAAAAGTCAAAATAATGGTCCTAAGCCCCACATGCCCAGTGTAACATGATCAATATATAGCCCATCTTGTCTCATCTATATCCTCCCCATTTTATTTCCCTTCTCATATTTTGAAACAAATCCCAGATATCATGTCATTTCAACCAGAAATATTAAATGTATATTTATAAAAGGTAAGAATTTGGGTGCGGGAGTTTGGCCTAGTGGTAGAGTGCTTGCCTAGCATGCACAAAGACCCGGGTTCGATTCATCAGTACCACATTCATAGCAAAAAGCCAGAAATGGTGCTGTAGTTCAAGTGGAAGAGCTCTAGCCTTGATAAAGCCCAAGGATAGTGCCTAGGCCCTGATTTCAAGGCCCAGGACTAGCAAAAAATAAAATAGGTAAATAAAAGCTAAGGATTTGAAGAATAACCACTGTACTAATATTCACCCAAATTTAAAATCCCTACTCTCATGGATTATCCAATCATTTTCAGATATCACACATCTCTTTTTTTCTTTTAGTGTTGGGATTGAACCCAGGGCCCTATGAGTGCTAGGCAAGAGCCCTAACATTTGAGCCACAACCTTTACCCTCCCTATCTCGTTGTTAACCCACTCCCATATCTCATTGTTAACCTCTTGCTTGCTTGCTTGCTTGCTTGCGGGTCATAGGGCTTGAACTTGGCCTGGGCGCTGTTCCTGAGCTCTTCAGGTCAAGGCTACCACACTACCCCTGGGCTTGGGCATTGTCCCTGAGCTCCTCAGCTCAAGGCTACTATCCTACCCTTGAGACAAGCCCCATTTCCTGTTTTCTAGAGGTTAATTGGAAGTAAGAGTCTCAGGTCTTTTTGTGCCTGGGCTGGTTTTGAAACTTGATCCTCAGATCTCAACCTGCTGAGTAGCTAGGATTACAGGTGTGAGCCACCTCACCCTAGCTCCATTTCTTAAAAATTGTATGTGTTGAAGGCATACAACATGATTTTTATTGTTGTTTGAGACAGACTCCTTCTCTGTAGGCCCAGGCTGGCCTCAAAGTTTGAATTCCTCTGCTTTAGTTTCCTGAATACTGGGAATATAGCTTCCAAAACAATGTTTCAATATGACTGTGCATAGTGAGATGAGTATTATAGTTAAGCATATTGATCTAGCCATCACTTTCCATAGTTGCAGCTCCCTACTCTCCAGCTTTAAAAATCAAGTGTATATTATGACTAATCATAGTCCTTATTTTACTTATTTATCCAGGCCAGGCCTAGGCCTAGGCTCATCTAATTCTCATAACGACCCTTAAAGATTAGCTCATGGTTACAAGAGGGAAAGTTGAAGTTCCTGCTTACATCAGTTGTCCCCCAAAGGACAGCTGGCATGTGTCTGGGCCTCAGGTGTATGTCCTCTGTGACCTCCATTCACCAGATCTCAGGTTGAAGTTATCCACCAAGCTGCTGTCTTTTCTCTCAGTAGGTATTGTCATGGCAACAAACATAGGTCCTAGACTTTTGGGGACATTATAGAATTGTAAACCTTTTGTGAGTGCATAGGAATAATCACGATTTAACTGTAATGCTCTTTTACAGTATTCAGAATGCATTTGCAAGATAGAAAAAGCAAAAAGTCTATCATAAAGACCATGGATTCTGAAATCTGGTGCAGTCATTGTGCCTGACTGGTATTTTGTATTCCATGGTGATCAGGTGTCTGTTGTCCACCTCAGGTGGCCACACATCCATTTCTTTTCTGTTTTACCCCATCTGTGCCTTTCATCCAGTTCCATTCTTCCAATTGCAATGTCTTTGCTTCATTTTGGGGAATGGAAAATAAGGAAGGAGAAAATTGTTGGGCCATACATGCCATGGCAAGACTTAGCATGTCCACTCACAGGACCATCTTTGCCTGGGACCACAGCTGGTCCTCGTCATGCATGGCACATGAGCAGCGTGGAAGGGAAAGTATCCATCTGTCCTATGTTCAGTTACTCACCAGGGTTTTATTTGGGATGAGTTTGGAGGACATAACTGGTATGGTATATATCCCATTAATAGCTGACTCCATCAGCTTAATATTTCTGTTGTTTGAAACCATACACTTGGGAACTCAGGGTCTTAGACACACAGAAGGCACATAGTAAATGCATATGGAATGAAGGATCATAGAGCTCACTGGCAGGACACTTACCACAGCCAAGCCTTTTTTTTTAATATTACCACTTTTCATTATTCCATATTCTGTCCTGGTCAGGGAAGTTTAGGGACTTGGTGAGCATTCCTCAGGCCACATCCTGGCCCAATTTCAGAGCTCTGGATTTCCAAGACCTGTCCTTTTACAAACTTCATTCATTGCCTGACTGCCTAGCCACAAATAGCTTCTGGTTTATCCCCACCCTGTGGGCCTTGTAACCCAGTGGTAGCCCTCAACTTCTCAGTATTCTTAAGCCCACATAACCATATAATATGGGAGAGTTGGGGACTTCTGTCAGAGAATCCTCAGAAACTAGGGGATTGGGGTGGAGTCCTGTAGCAGTTTAGAGCACACTGCAGAATGGTGCAGTGGTGACTGGCAGCAAATGAATATGCTGTCCAACTAGACTCAGCTTGGATCAGATTAGAAGAATGTTCTTGCTTGGATTGGAATTTGGCCAGATGTGAAATTTTATTGACTTGAAGTCACTAATTCAAAGGCTTTTCCAGCAGTGACCCCTGGCTTTCTTCTTAACTGTACTTCCCAAATTTCCCGTAGTCTGCATTTATGACTTTTCTAATCATAAAGTTCAAAACCAAACGCCTACTTAAAAATTAATTGAAGCCCAAGAACATCAAGTCATTTGTTAAACTGCATAGTGAAGCAAGTGCGCCCCCCATCCTCCGTCATCTGTTTATTTTTTTAATTAGTAAAAGGCAAGGGATATTTATGCTTAAGGCTTGAAGACTTTGGCTGCCTATGTTGGAATCTGTGAATTTAGTCCAAATTGATAGTGTTCTGGTATTTGTGGAGGCTTCTATGTATTTATTTCATCTAAAAAAGCAGCTTTTAAATGAAGGCATCTTTCCTAAAGCTGACCATGTAGCGTTCAGGATAAACAGCTTTCTAGTAAGAGCTTTGTGAATACTAGGCCTATGGATTTACGGTAGGGGTCTTTGTGTGTTTTAAAGGCATTGTTTTAAGTTGGTGGGAGGCACAGATGAAAGGGAGGAATTTTAAGATAAGCCCTCTGAGTAATTTTGCCCTGCAGTGGGGAGTTGAGATGGGTAGGATTTGCTTGGCATTCCTTCCTAGTCCTGATGTAAAAAGCATATCCAAGCAGAAGGCTACCCAGGACTCGGGCAGTTGAGGGGCCCTCGTTTTGGCTGTAATTTGGGAATTGAGCATGTGGTGAGTCTAATATTAGCAAACCAATTCTCTCCCCAACCCCCATCCTTTTCCTTAAAGCTTTTCTGTCCGGCTCACAATGTAGGCATCAAATCCCCCTGCCACCCCACCGCCCCTCTCTTGTGCTTTCCCTGTGAGCAGTCATTTCATTTATTTCTTGGCTGCTTAGCTTTGTTTTAATCAGATTTTCTCCTTTGGCCAGAGTCCTCTCCCTTGCTTCTGCCTGGTGATGCGTGCTCACCATTAACAGTGGTCTGTGCTGACATGCAAATCTTGGCTTTGTATAATGGTAACCGCACACTAGAAGCGCAAAATGTATCAGAGCATGGGAATACCTAGTATGTGGTCTATTGCATTGTATCTTGATCCCTTCAATTATGAGTGTGTGTGTGTGTGTGTGTGTGTGCGCATGCGTGTGTGCATATGTGTTTGTGTATATCCATATATATGTACATAGCTATCTCATACATGCATGCATACTTGTATATCAGGTACTAGGGCTTGAACTCAGGCTCTTGGTATTGTCCCTTAGCTTTTTTGCTCAAGACCAGCACTCTACCATTTGAACCCCACACCTCCACTTCAAGCTTTTTGATGGTTAATTAGCGGTATAGAGCTTTACAGACTTTCTTACAGCTGACTTTGAACCTTGATCCTCAGATCTCAGCCTCCTAAGTAGATGGATTATAGGAGTGAGCTATTAGCTCCCAGGCCTCCTTCAGTGACTTTTTTTTTTTTTTTTTTTTTTTGGTGGGTCATGGAGCTTGGGCGCTGCCCTGAGCTCTTCAGCTCAAGGCTACTGCCCTACCCTTGAGCCAAGCCCTACTTTCCATTTTCTAGAGGTTAATTAGAGATTAAAAAAAAATTCTTACAATCACTTCTTGGTTTTTCATCTCTATTTTTTTTAATTTTGTTTATTTTTTGGTGGTACTAGAGATTAAACTCAAGGCTTTGTGTTTGCTGAGCAAGCATTCTATTCCTGAGCTACACCTCCAACCCTGTTTTGCTCTGGTTTGTTTGTTTGTTTATTTATTTATTTATGTCAGTCCTGGGGCTTGAATTCAGGGCGCTGTCCTTGGGCTTTCTCAAGGATAGAGCTCTACCACTTGAGCCACAGTGCCACTTGCAGCTTTGTCTGTGTACATGGTGCAAAGGAATTAAACCCAGGGCTTCATGTATGCTAGACAAGCACTCTACCACTAGGCCATGCTCCTGGCCTGCTGTGGTTATTTTTGAGGTGGGGTATTATTTCCTGTTCAGTATGTGCCTGGACACTGATTAGGACAGAACAACTAGATTGTACTTTTTATGTTCAGAAAAGATTGAAACCAGTTCTAAATGGTTTTTGCAACGTCAGACTTTAATTTTCCTTATTAGGGTTGCTAAGGATAGTACAGACAGCCCAGAGGCCGGACTAGACCAGCAATCCTCTGGGCTTAAATTTCCAGTAAAGTTGTGTGGGGGCATAAAAGGGGGCTGTATTTCTTGAATCTGGTAATAAACAGGGAATTTTTTTACTAAAGAAGGAAGATATATAGAAGACTACAAATCCTTAGTGACAGTTACCTGCTTCTACCAGAAGATTCCAGGATACTATGCCTCTCTTTGGGGACATTGTTGGTAATAAAGTGCTCGGGTTTACTAAGCTGGATGTGATGAATTTCACTGTATTGCTAGCACTAATAATGGTGTTTAGAAGGATTCTGAGGCTTTATTTGATTATTCTGTCTGCCACTCATCCTAAACGGGGAAATAGTTCGTGAGCTCCATATGTGCTGTACCTTTCTTGAATTCTTCTGGGTTCAGTGCTCCCTCTAGGCAGAAATGGAAGTGAAATATTAATAAGCCTTTTGCCCCCAAAGCCCCTGGAACCTATCATTGGTGTTTGTTGAGGCTTCATGCTGCTTCTCCACTCTGGTTTCCATCTATTTTAAGTCAGAACCAGTCAAAGAATATCAGAGGTTTCAAGTCGGAACCAGCCAAAAGATATCTGAGAGCTCTGTTGAGAATGTCAGAGGCCTTAAGGAAAGGCCTTCCTTAGAATAGCAGAGGACTTAGGCAAAGCCAGTCACACAAGCCACTCCCCACCCACTCAGCTGCTTAGCCAAGGGTCACAGGGCCCACTCACAGCCCACGCAGGGCTGTGGCAGTTGAGTCCCTCCCAGAAACCTCTTCCTGTAACCATCCCTTCCGCTGGTAGACTTGAATTAGAACAGGAGTCCTTTCTTCTTTCCAGTCCTAGTGCTGGAGAGGGGAACTCTAGAGATTGATTTAAAATACACATATTTTTAGAAGGGGGCCTGGCCTTTACCTGCGGCTGCCTTCATGTGCAGTGAGTGCTTAGCAGAGAACAGGATAGTGACACTGGAAATCCCCTTACAGTTCAGTTTCACTCAAAGCCTGTGTTTTTCAGATTGGGCTGGAGGTGTAGTTTGGTGACAAAGTGCCTAAGACCCTTAGGTTCCATAGCAAGCATAAAAGAAAAAAAAGCCACCAGGAGGGTGCGGTGGTGCCTAAGAAGTTCCATTCTGACAGGTTCGTAGGTGCTGTTGAGGCTGATCCAGGGAACAGACTTTAATATCTGCTACTCAGGCCCCTGCCTGCTTTGATATGCCTGACAGGTGAATTGATGTCTTTCTCATGGGCTGTGCCTTAGGTTTCTTTTTTTCTTTTCCTTCTAGGCTTCCAAATAGATTAAAAATGTATTTATTTGTTGTTACGATACTGGGCCTTGAGCATGATAGGAAGGCATGATACCACTTTTCTGATGTGATCTTGTGTTTTTGTCTGAGATGGCTTCATATTTCAATTCCCCAATACGTAACTTCCAAGTAGCTGGAACTACTGCCATCCATTACCATGCTGCCTAATTGGTTGAGATGGAGTCTTGCTAACCTTTTTGCCTGGGCCAGCCTTGAACCATGATCATCCCAATTTCTGCCTTGTAGGTAGCAAGAATTTCAGGCATGAAATTCTCCTGTGTCCAGCTGTTTGTGTTGAGACAGAGTCTTGCTATGTTTTCTGGATTATTGAACTCCGAGGTACAAGCAGTCTTCCTGTCCAGCCTTCTGAGTAGCTGAAACTACAGATGTGTACCATCATACACCTGGCTAAAATGTATTTTAATCAAAATAATATAGCTTATGGGCAAAACAATTAAATAGTATAATAGATTGATAATAGAGGGCTAGCTTTCTGCTTCTTCTTATTCCCCAAATCCATTTTTTAGGACTGTGTCTTTTTTTTTTATTTAATTCTTTTTTTTTTTGCCAGTCTTGGGCTTGAGCTCAGGGCCTGAGCACTGTCCTTGGACTTTCTCAAGGCTAGAGCTCTACCACTTGAACCTCAGCACCACTTCTGGCCTTTTTCTATGTATGTGGTACCGAGGAATCGAACCCGGGTCCTCATGCATGCTAGGCAAGCACCTTAACCACTAGGCCAAACTCCCGGCCCTAGGACTGTGTCTTTTTCTCCCCCTTTTATCTTGAGAAATATGTTCTTGTCTCTAAATAATGCATGTTTTTGCTGATGTTTCTCTCAGTTCTTTTTCAACTTTGTCCACTGCGTTTCTTCTAGAACTGATGACTGTTTAGTTCACTGAAATCAAACTTGCTTCTCCTTGTCTTCTTGATATGACTATGTCAGATGACTTTATTTTAGTTTTCCTGGTAGTATTTTGGATGTTTTTGTGGTGTTGGCATGCACAAAGTCTTGTTTTATTCCAGACAAGTGCTTTACCACTGACCTTACTAACTTTTGTCTCTAACCTTACACTCTTCACTTTAAACAGCATGCTGATGCCTTTAATCCTTTTCTCTACTAAAGACTTTTATTTAACAATGTTGTGTCTCTCCATTGTATCCTTTAGTTCTCTTGCCCTCCCTCCCTCCCATCTTTTGTATCTTTCTTTTGTCAAGGTTGATAGTATTAATATTTACATCCTTTTAATAACTTATTCATGCTTTGAAAGCATGCCTTGTATATAGTAGAAAATCAGCCAGTCAATCTCTATTAGAATTATTGTTCCTGTAAATATTATTCATTGTGTAGGGGTGACTTTGTGATAGACTGCTTTCCTAGCATCTTTAGCACCACAAAAAAATAAAATAAGAACAGAACCAGTACCAACAAGAAAAAAACTTTTCATAGCAAATTCAAGTGATTTTTTTCTGATAGTATTTTTGTGTCTCCTTTTCTTTTCTTGAGGTTTCTAATTATCTTTTTTCCTTCTTTTTTTTTTTTTTTTTTTTTTTTGCCAGTCCTGGGCTTGAGCTCAGGGCCTGAGCACTGTCCTTGGACTTTCTCAAGGCTAGAGCTCTACCACTTGAGCCTCAGCACCACTTCTGGCTTTTTTCTATGTATGTGGTACCGAGGAATCGAACCCGGGTCTTCACGCATGCTAGGCAAGCACTTTAACCACTAGGCCAAACTCCCGGCCCTATCTTTCTTTCCTTCTTGTGCTGTTTTTTCCCCTCAGAATTTTCAGTCAGGTATTTTACATTTCCCCCTTCCCCCCCTTTTTTCTTCTTCCCAAATCCCATGTTGAAATCTTGGCTTTGGTTCCTATAAGATGGTCTATCTCCCTTGCATAGCAGAAAATAAGCTCAGCTTTCCTAGTAGTAGGATTCAATTAAACCAAAAGATGGGATACATGGGAAGTTTAGGATATTCAATGTACCAACTATCACTGAAAAGTTGTGATGAAATGCTGAGGCTCATAAAATCAAAACCTGTAAAAGAAGAAAATGAGATAAAATTGAACTGAAATTTAGTGTACAAATAATGTGTGCACCTGCAAAGGCTTTTTTTTTTTTTTTTTTTTTTTTTTTGCCAGTCCTGGGCTTGAGCTCAGGGCCTGAGCACTGTCCTTGGAATTCTCAAGGCTAGAGCTCTACCACTTGAGCCTCAGCACCACTTCCAGCTTTTTTCTATGTATGTGGTACATGCATGCTAGGCAAGCACTTTAACCACTAGGCCAAACTCCTGGCATGCAAAGGCATTATTAAGCCCAGTGTCAAGGCTAGTCTGAGGGAGGAGCCCTTCAAATGTACACCTCTAGTTGATTATTGTTCAGCAGAAGTGAGTGTCCAGTACTGTAACATCCTCTGATTTTCTTTAAAGCAGATTTGAATCTGGATTTTATGTGAAACCAGTTAATTTTTATGTGCTGTTAATCAGGTTAATATTTTCTTGGCATTGGACTAGCTAGGGCAAGCATATATACAGTTCACCAATTTAAAGACTCTGCTGTACTATATGGGAATTAAGTGGAAATTGCAAACAGCTCATAAAATTACTCCAACTATTGCATTTATATAGCTGTTATAGTGTTAAAATGATTTGCTCATCTCTGAATTTTGTGATCTCTGCATATGTTAGTGACACATCTCATGGCTTTTCTTAAAGTGAGTAGGAATGATGTTGAACTTGGCACCTGTGGTTCACGACTGTAATCCTAGCTATGCATGAGGCTGAAATCTGAGTATCATGGTTCAATGCCAGCCTGAAGAGAAAAGTCTCGGATAGTCTTACTTCCAATCGACCATCAAGAAACAAGGCTAGAGGCCTGGCTCATGTGGTAGAGCACCAGCTATAAGCAGAAAAAGTCGAACAAGTGAGGGTCTGAGTTTAAGTTCTAAAACTGCCCCCTCCCCCCAAAAATGTTGAACTATACATGGCCAGAAAATTTCCCCTGTAACTGGTTATCTGATCACCTCACCTTCAGGTATTCGCAAGGTTCAACAGATTCACATATCACCTTTACCTACCCTGTCACTCTCTATCTTGCATTGCTGACCTCCCTCACAGACTAAAGAGAATCCTGTGTTTCTCCAGACTGCCCCTCTTTCTGTAGGTGATAAAAAGTTAGCTGGATGTCATTTTTTTTTTCTTTTTGCAGAGGTGCTCCTCATAGACAAGCTCTTTCACAGTGATACGCTTGTACCATCCACATTAGTTCTTTACCGCCATCCTGTGAGTACATTCTTTCACACTTTTGGCCAGAATCCACTGCAAGCCAACAATCTGTGGTTTCCTTTACCTTGATGTTTATCCACTCCTCTCTTGTGTGATTACCACAAGCCCAGCTTCTCAGAGAGAAGTTGACTTTTGGGGATAGTGAGATTCTAGGTAGCAGAAGGGATGTTACACACAGATGTGAGTAATTAAGAGATATCTGGTGAGGGATGGGGCAGGGAAGCCTGCAGGCTTTTATGTGGCTTTTGAAACGGGGCCTCTGTATGTATCCCAGGCTGGCCACAAACTTGAGGTCCTCCTGCCTCAGCCTCCTGAGTGCAGGAATGACACGCATTTATTACCATATCCAGCATAGGAGTTATTTTAATCTTCTTCTTCTCCTCCTCCTCCCCCTCCTCCCCCTCCTCCTCCCCCTCCTCCCCCTCCTCCTCCCCCTCCTCCTCCCCCTCCTCCTCCCCCTCCTCCTTCTCTTCCTCCTTGCTTTTGCTGGTACTGGGGCTTGAACTCAGGGCCTGGGCTCTGTCCCTGAGACACTCTGCTCAAAACTAGTGCTCAAGACACTGCCATTTGAGCCACAGCACCACTTCCGGCTTTTTCTGTTTGTGTGGTACTGAAGAATTGAACCCAACGCTTCATGCATGTTAGGCAAGCACTCTACCACTAAGCCACATTCCCAGCCAGTTGTTTTATTTCTTGTGCTTGTCATTGAACCAAGCACCTCCTGCATGCTCTAAGACTTACTTTGAAATGATCTTCCCATTTCTTTTTACCTCCTGTCTCCCCTTTACCTTCCTTTTGTTCTCTGCCTCCAAGAGCACAGTGCCTTCCATCTGGTACATCATCTCCCACAGAAGCAACCTGCCTTTGCATCTTCCCCCCACCTCCCACCCTCCTATCAGCACCTGTGTGCACCCTGTCCTGCCCCACACTCTGAAATCCCCAAAATATGTAGGATACTACCCATAATTCAGAGAGAGGGGGGAATATACAATAGACAGTAGACGCTTAGGACGTGCAGATGAGCACTGTCTGCGCTCTTTTGGGAGCCTCAAGCAATCTTGAAGATTCCTGACAGGGAGTCATTTGCAACTTTGCTGAGACAGATTTGAATTCCAGCCCTGTTGGAACTCCTAAGCAATTAAAACTTTCTTTGTGAAAAATGGCTCTTTGAAAAGAGCATCAGCTGCTAATATTCACAATGTTAAAGAAGAAAAAGTAAAGATGTCCAAAGAAGTGCTAGGTCTTAGCCAGAAAAGGGAGTTTGGGATACATTAAAGACTAAAATGATGGATCTTGCTGTGCTGGGAATAAAGCCATCGTTATGTTCTGTGTGGGGGGAGCTGGGGGTGAGGGAGACAGGGATATTCAGGGATATTCATGTGTCTTGAACCAGGGCAAAAAATTTGTTTTGTAAGGTAGTTCCAGAGAAAGTTTTATTGTACGTCAGTACAATAAAAGATGAGACATTAAAGAAAAATCATAACAGCAAATAAAACCCCAACAATGGTGGGAGTGGGGCTGGAGGAAAAAAAAAAAAGATTAGGAGAATACCAGGAGTCTCCACAACCGTTTCTATATGTTTAGGCTGGGGAACTTAGGAAGCTATCTGCATGGACTTCCTGGAACGCCAGGCCCTGCCTACACCCTGTCTCTGGCCATGCCAGGCAGGTGCTGCTGGGGCTATTGATATTGTGAAGGCACTTCTTCCCTGGAGGTTCTGGGAGACCTCATTCATTGATGGTTAAGTTTCTGTATCTCTTCCTTGCCTTACTGGCTTCCAGTATGGGTGTGTGTGTGTGTGAGAGAGAGAGAGAGAGAGAGAGAGAGAGAGAGAGAGAGAGAGAGAGAGAGAGAGAGAGAGAGAGAGATTATGTTGCTGGCAGTGTAACCCAGGGCTAGGTGAGAGCTCTACCACTGAGCTATGCTCCTAGATTACCTTTTTCTTTTTGCTTTTTTGCTTCCTCTTAGCAGCCAGTGGTAGTGTTGAAATGAAGAGAAGCAGAAGTCTACTGTGTGCTTCTCCTTACACCTGAAGAAGACCCTGGGCCAAACTTCAAAGCAGGCGGGCAGTTCCTTTGCCTTCCCAGCTCTTGTTTAAAATCACCTTCACCTGTCTTCAGTTCTAGGTCACTAGCTCCTGCCTGCTTGGCTCAAGCAGTCTTCTTTTGAGTGACAGGAGTTTTGCAGATGAAAGAAATTAACACCTAAGAGGTGGGAATGAGGCTTGTTTTTGAATGTTTGCATTTTAAAATGAAGTGAGGCCTGAGCATTTCCAGAAGTTGGGGAAGTTGGGGAATGTGGAGTTAGTGTTTCCTGGGTACCGAGTTTCAGTTTGGGAAGAGGACAAAGTTAGGAGCTGCTGGTGGTAACAGTTACAACAACAGTGAGAATGTTGCTGAAATGTGCACTGAAAATTAATAACGATTACTGGATGCCAGTGGTTTGTATCTGTAATCCTAGCTATTCAGAAGGCTAAGATCTAAGGATTGAAGTTCCAAGCTAGCCTGGGTAAGAAAGTCTGTGAGACGTTTTATCTCCAGTTAACTATCAAAAAGTTGGAAATACAAAAAGTATCATTCAAATAATATAATTTTTTAGAGAATTTAAACAATACAGAGAGACCAATAAGGAAGTCGTAAGTCAACTCACTGTTAACATCTTGCACTTAATTCTGTTTGTATATTCTTCTAGTCATGGCACTGTGTTAGCTTTCCAGTACTGTAACATATACCTGAAATAAATCAACTTTAGAAGAGGAAAGGTTTATTTTGGCTCCTAGTTTTAGTGGTTTTAGGCCATGGTTGGTTGGCCCTATGGCCTTTGGGCCTGAGACAAGGCAGCACATCATAGCAGGAGTGTGTCATGGGGGAAGCTGCTCACCAATGGAAGACTGGGACGCAAGGGAGTTGAAGAAACCAGAGCCCCACAGTCTCCTTCAAGGGCATGCCTTCAATGACCTGAGACCGCCTTGGGTACAAGGCCATCCCCAGGACTTGAACTGGGGACCAACCCTTTAACATGGGCCCTTGGGCAGCATTTCAGGGTCAGACATACTTCATGCTGCCTTTGTTGCTTGTCTGCTTGCTTGCTCTCTCCCTCCCTCCGTCCCTCCCTTCTTCCCTCCCTCTTTCCCTCCCTCCCTTCCTTCCTTCCCTTTTTTCCCCCTGGTATTGGGGTTTGAACTTAGCACTTCACCACTGATATACATCCCTGATTTAAAATTTTTACTTTGAGACAAAATAAAATTTTCTTAAGTTTTACAGGTTGGCTTTGAACTTGCTAGGTAGCTCAGGCAGCCTTGGAACTTGTGATCCTCCACTCAGCCTCAGCCTCGTGGGGAACTGGGATTAGAGACATGTACTCATATCCCCAGTGTATAGCAATTCTTTTTGGAGAAGACAAACAACAACAACAAAGCAAAGCAGGATTAAAGTGTAACAGATTGCTACATGCTTTTCATTTGCTGTATCGTATTACTGTTTTATCAACCATTCATTTAGCACATCATGCTTGGTACTCATTACTGACCACAGATAAGATCCTTCTCTCAGTGTGGATGCACTGTCATTGTCGCCTGTAGAGCATTTTCATATCACTTACCAGGGTCTAATTATGTCTACTTTGGAGATGACTGATGTCTGCCTCCTCATGAGAATATGGATTCCATGAAGATAGAGATTGTGTGTGGGAGTGTGCTGTTTCATTCCACACACTTCACATGGTGTCTAGAGCATCATGGGTCCTCGGACAACCAGTGAGTTAATGCATACATCATTGAATATCTCATTTCCTAATTTTTGCTCAGGTAAGATATTCTTTACATATAAGTTTATATAACCAGATGCCAGTGGCTCACGCCTGTAATCCTAGCTACTTAGGAGGCTGAGATCTAAGGATCACAGTTTAAAGCCAGCCTGACACAAAAGTCCATGAGACTCAGGCCGGGAGTTTGGCCTAGTGGTTAAAGTGCTTGCCTAGCATGCATGGAGACCCAGGTTCGATTCCTCAGTACCACATACATAGAAAAAAGCCGGAAGTGGTGCTGAGGCTCAGGTGGTAGAGCTCTAGCCTTGAGAAAGTCCAAGGACAGTGCTCAGGCCCTGAGCTCAAGCCCAGGACTGGCAAAAAAAAAAAAAAAGAAAAAAAAAGTCCATGAGACTCTCATCTCCATGTAATCACCAGGAAACCGGAAGTGGCACTATGGCTGTAGTGGTACAGCAGTAGCCTTAAGCTGAAGAGCTCAGGGACAAGTGCCCAGGCCCAGAGTTCAAGCCTTATGACCTCCCCCCTCCAAAAAAAAAGTTTATATAAATCTATATTGTTTCCTTACTTCAGACCCCTAAGTAAGTAAAGTTATATGCCAGTTTTTAAAAGAATGTATTCAAAGAATCAATTATAAAAATCCCTAAAAGTTGGAAGGTTTACTGTTTCATCTCCTCCTCCTTCCCCTCTATTGGAGCTTGAACTCAGCATATTGGGCACTTGCTCAACCTTTTCTTTGTGTGTGTGTATGTGTTTGTGTGTGTGTGATGGGGTTTGAACTCAGAGCCTGAGCACTGATCCTGAGTTCTGAACTCTTTTGTTCAAGGCTAGTGCTCTCCCACTTTGAGCCACAGCTACACTTCAGGTTTTTTTGTGTGATTAATTGGAGATAAGAGTCTCACAGGCTTTCCTGCCTGGGCTAGCTTTGAACCACAATCCTTAGATCTCAGCCTCCTGAGTAGGTAGGATTACAGGCACGAGTCACCAGGGCCCAGATTTATTTTTATTTATTTATTTATTGACAGCTGATGTTCTATCACTTGATTCACTCCTACAGTTCTGGCCTTTCACTGGTTCACTGGAGATAAGAATCTCATGTATTTGTCTGCTAGTTGGCATCAAACAATAATAGTCAGATCTCACTATCTGGTGAATATAATGTAACCCTTGTATTAATTACAATAAAAAATACATGGAAGGAAAAAAAAAGTCAGGTCTCAGTCTTCCAAGTAGCTAGGATATAGGTGTGAACTATCAGTGCTATACTTTTTAAAAATGTCTTTGGGTAGTCTATTTTTAATATTTTAATATATTATTATCCTAAAGATGTTGTACAGAAGAGTTAGTTACATAAGTCAGATTAAAAAGTACTGTTTTGTTGTTGTTTTTGTTGATCAAAGGGCTTGAACTCGGTCTGGGTACTGGTCTTCTTCTTTTGCTTCTTTTGTTTCTTTTGCTTAAGGTTAGCACCGCAGGCTTTTTTGTTTATGTAGTACTGAGGAATAACCCAGGGCTTCACGCATGCTAGGCAAGCACTCCACTAAACCATTTTCTCAGCCCGTAACCTTGAGTTTTGACACATTGACTTTTAGGGTCTCTTGGATGACCAAGTAGTGGCAGTAGCCAGAGCCAGCCCAGAAGAGAGGCTGAGCAAGCAGCAAATGAGGTCATGAGCATCCCAGGTGTCATCCAGGTTGGGAGAAAGCCAAGGTGATACCAACAGCCTCAGCATTTGAGGGCAAGCTCAGGGACTGGTGTCAGATGCAGAATTGCCAGGAGAGGCAATGAAAGGAGTTATGGGGAATGCTGGAGGGCAACGCTTTGAGGCGGCAGAGTGGATCAGAAACAGGCAATGGACTTGCTTGAGGTCTGCAGGTGAGTGATGTGAGTTCTATGGGACTGAGCCAGATGGGTGCCGTGGTCCAACTGGAGGGGCCAAGGGTCATTATCATCATGGCAAACTGGGTGCAGGGTACTTAGCTCCTTCACTTGGCTTTCATTCTTCTCCGTACTGAATGTTACAAAGGAAAACAACTTTAATCAAGACCAGACTCTTCTGGCCCTGGATTTGGTGGCTGTGTTCCTGGCACAAATGACCAGGTCTGGCATAAGCGCACATGTCATTCTTTGATTACAGTAAGAAAAGGTTCTGTTGTTTCGGAAAGGTGACAGTACTTTTCTGGTGGTTTAATAGGGGCTCATCCTTCTTGAGGTTATTTTCTGATCATACACACAGCTTTATATTTTTTTAAATGAAACTGATATTCCACTCTGCTAAAAATACTTAGTGAGTTCCTGTTATGTGCCAGGCTCTGTCCTGGGCCATGCGTTTTCCATAAAGTAAGAGCTCAGTAAACATTTTATTATCCATTAGTGGTTCTTGTCAACAAAGCTGACTGTGGAGCATATTTGCTTTCCCTCACATGCCATTCCTTTGTTTGAAATGTGAGTCCCACCCTTGTCTACTCCGAGTATTTCCGAGACATGGTGTAGCTATCACTCCTGTGCAGAGACTTCTTGGCAAAGGTAGCATGAGCTGTCCTTTCCTGCTGCACCACTGATGTACTTTGCATTGGTTTCTTACATAGCTGAGACCTGGGGTTTGCCTGGGAGATAGTGGACGGAGTAGGCAAGTCCTTCTGATGGGGGATAAGGTGGGCCTCTGCCAAGTCCTTGAGAAAGAGGTGGAAGTCAAGCCAGTGAGCACATAGACATTAGCGCTAAGTTCAGAGAGGCTGGAAGATCTGAAATAGGAAATGAAGACAGGGTTAGCCGCGTGATGTGAGAGTGGGAGCAGGTTGAGAAGAATCCAGGAGGATCTGAAACTGTTGCCACAGATGACGGTGTCATTTGTGTCCATTCAGGCTCATGAGTAACGACGAGAAGTCAGAGGCATAGAACGTGCTGTATCTGCACAGTAAGTACAAGCAGTCTTGTAGTCTGTTTGATTATTAGACGCAGGAGTATCTAATAAATGTGATTAATGAACGAAGATAAAGACCACTGGAAATAGCTGCCTTCGACTCGGTTTGAAAATTTCTAAAGAAGAGATTAAAGTGGTGACCAGCCTAGAAGCCTGTTGGCTGCTGTAATTTATGAGCATGATATTAAGGCTCTTGGTACTCGGCAGGGAATCCCTGAACACTGAAAAGTTGGATTCCTTAACTATTTACAGTAGCTAATCCAGCTGGGATTTCACCAGGAGGGACTGTATTCAACCTGGAATCTTAACTTGATTTTTATTGTTATTGTTGTTGTTGTTATTGGTACTGGGATATAACCCAGGCCCTTGTATAATGAACTCCTTCCCCAGACTCATATTCATTCTCTCTTTCTGCCAGTCCTAGGGCTTGAACTCATGGCCTGAGCACTGTCCTTGAGCTTTCTCAAGGCTATCACTCTACCAATTGAACTACAGCACCACTTCCACGTTTTGTTTTGTTTTTTTTTGTTTGTTTGTTTGTTTGTTTTTCCTGTGTATGTGGTACCAAGAAATGGAACTCAGGGCTTCCTGCATGGTAGGTAAGCACTCTCCCACTAGGCCACACTTCTGGCCTTGTTTCTTCTTTTTATTGTTATTATAAAAGTGTTGTACAAAGGGGTTACAGTTACATCTAGTCCTTAATTTTTGAGTTTTAGAATATATTGATTTTTTATTTTTTTTGTTTCAGTTCAATAAATTTAAATTTTAACACATTAGTTTTATCTAAAACAAAAGATTTGACCTTTCATTGTCTCCTGAAGCCCTCTGCAAAGGAAAATTATGTTTTAAGTAATTGCATTTTCAGCAGGGAAAACGTAAGAAAGGATAAAGTGGATCCTGAGCTATAGGAATCTCAAAGCTTATGGCTCCTTGCGGTTTTTTCCCATTTGATACTGTGCTTTCTGGAAGATGCAATTTTCTGCTTCTATTTCTGTTGTCGACATGCCAGGATTTCCAGCAAAGTGGGCCTGGACTTTTGCTGGAGGTTACTTTTCTTTGGAAGCAATTCAAATAAAATCATCGTTCAGCTTCTCCCTTTTCATTTGACATTTGACTAAAACAATGCTTTGGCAGCTAGACAGGGGCTCTTAAGAGTTTCAGTATTTTTTCTTCCCAATCTTTGCCTTTCAAGACATACTTTTTAAAACTGTGGTTTAAAACAGAGCGTAGAAATAAAAATACAGAATGGATTGCTTGGAGCCAAGAACTCTAGGGACAAGGAAAAGAGAAGCTGGAGAGAGGGGAATCCTGGGAGCCCAGTTTTGACCCTACAAAGGGTCTTGCATTTGTGTTACACTTCCCCTTCTCAGAACCTGTCTTCCTCACCTTGTTAGTTTAGTGCCATGTCAGGTTCCATTCCTGGATATCCTGGCTAAATACATTCTCTATTCCTCACTACTGCTGCTGACTGTCACACTACACATTAACTCATTTGTACTTTTTTTCTTCTTTTTTTCTTCTTTTGTAGTTTGAGGACATTTTATTACCAGCCCTGATTGGCATTGAACTTGTAACACTCCTGCCTCCTGCTTCAATTACAAGCTTAAGTCCTATCCTATAGCCCCATTTTCTCTTTTATTCCTTTCTTACCTAGAGGTCTCCAGAGTTTTATCTTTTTGTACTCAGAGTGTCATAATCCTCAGCTCTACTATTTTTCTTTTTGGCCAGTCCTGGGGCTTGAACTCAGGGCCTGAGCACTGTCCTTGGGCTTTCTCAAGGCCACTCAAGCTCTACCACTTGAGCAACAGTACCACTTCTTGCATTTCCTATGTATGTGGTACCTAGGAATCGAACCGGGTCTTCATGCATGCTAGCCAAGCACTATTCCACTAGGCCAAACTCCTGGTCCTACTTTTCTTTTTTTCTGTACTGGGATTTGAACTCAGAGATTTCTTGAAAGCATTGTTTAGCTTGCTTGTTTGACACTTGATCCATACCTCCAGCCTGGTCTTTTGCTGGTTATTTGGAAATGATTTCTTTTTTTTTTTTTTTTTTTTGCCAGTCCTGGGCTTGAGCTCAGGGCCTGAGCACTGTCCTTGGACTTTCTCAAGGCTAGAGCTCTACCACTTGAGCCTCAGCACCACTTCTGGCTTTTATCTATGTATGTGGTACCGAGGAATCGAACCCGGGTCTTCATGCATGCTAGGCAAGCACTTTAACCACTAGGCCAAACTCCTGGCCCTGGAAATGATTTCTTAAGGACTGTTAGGCTCACGTTGACTTTGAACCTGCACCTTCCAACTTCAGCTTTCTGAGAAGCTAGGATTATGGATATGAGCCAACAGCACTTAGTTCAACTGTAAAATTTTTTCTAATATGCGTTCCTTTTACCTACCCTACCCCTTTTAATATTTTGGGGTGCTTGAAGAAAACCTTTCTTTGGCCTTATTTTGTTTTAATCCATGAACATCTCTTTAGCTCCTCCTGGTAGTCCTAATTCCTCAAGTATGGCTTAATTGTCCCTAACTGAACCTCATTCTCCTTGTCTCACCATCCTCTCTCTGTTACCTCACCTGTCTTCTCAGTTACCTCACTCAGTGGACTGGAGCTCTATACTTATCTGTATACGGAGATGTCTACACCCATTCCAACACCCTGCACAAGGTAGCATTTAATAAACATTTGTTGAATTGTATATATTCCTGTTTCCTTGAGAGATCTTACTTGTTCTACCAAGACAAACTTCTGTGTTTGTCTTTGAGATGTCATTGTATAAATTATAGCTTCTCTCCCTTAACAATCCCTAACACTACCATCTCTTTACTGTCTTTTTTATTTCTGGGCTTCTTAGTGGGTGGTTTACACTTTCATTCTACTAAAGGCTTTCCCCAGACTTCTGATCTGATTGGATGTGCTCACTGTTTTTCCTTAGCAGTAGGAGGATTCTTGAATGCAAAGACTGGTGAAGTCTGCTTGTGAGCCCAGCATTTGGGAGGTAGAGGCAGGAAGATCAAGAGTTAAGGTTTATCTTGGGTTATGTAGTAAGATCTACAAAAAAACTAAAGGCAACAGATGTAACTCAGTGGGAGAGCAACTGCCTCGCATGTGTAAGGTTCTGGAGCTCCATCTCCAGCGCCATGGAAAGAAAGGAAAAGGAAGAAAGAAGAGGAGAACGGAAGAAAGAGAAAAAAGAAAAGAAAAGGGAAAGGAAGAGGAAGGAAGGAAGCAAGCAAGCAAACAGATTACTGAAATCATGGTTCTCTTTTTTTTCCATTTCTCATTACAGTGCGTTTTCTGAAAGACAAGGGCTCTGTTCTCTACAGACCCAGGTAAATTGCAAGTCCTCAAGAGATGTTTATTAAATAAGTAAATTAATCTTCCCATTCCAAAAAAAACATTTTGTGGTAATATGTATATTTTTTAGCTGTTCTTGTTGCACAAACGTGAATTTAGTACTATTGAGTTCCAAAACTAAGAACAACTAAAACTCAGTTGAAGTCTACCCTGAATTGGAGAAGGTGTGCCATTCAAACCATTGTACTATGAGTGATTTTATGCCATAGCAGGTGAAAAGAAAAACCACTTGAAAATGTTTTGGTTTGTTCTTTTACTGGGAAGGCTAAGAAGGTGCCAGGACAGAAAAGTCTTTGGGAACATCTGCTCATTGTGTGGGGCTGGTGTGCCCATTAGAGGACTGTCCAAGTCTGTTGTTGGGCTGTGGTATCAGTGCAAAATTGACCAAATCTCCTTTTTGAGCCTGTTGAACTAGTTGGTTGTGTTGTGTCTCTGCAGTGTCAGGCAGGACAAGGGCTGAGATTTTTCTCTGTAATCGTGTGTGTGTGTGTGTGTGTGTGTGTGTGTGTGTGTGTGTGTGTGTGTGTGTGTGTGTGTGTGAAGTGCCAGTCCTCGAGCTTGAACTCTGGGCATGGAAGCTATCTCTGAGCTTTTTGTTTTTCTTCTCTTTTGTTATTATGGTGATGTGTGGAGGAGTTACAGTTACATTTGTAAGGTAGTGAGAACATTCCTTCTTGAATATTGTTACCCTTTTCTATGTATTTCCCCCAGTTTTCCCTCCCCTATCCCCAATCCCTGAGCTTTTTTGCTCAAGGTTAACATTCTACCACTTGAGCCACAGCTCTACATCTGGCTTTTTTGGTGGCAGGAGGGGGTGGAGGAGGGTGTTTAATTGGAAATTAGAGTCTCATAGACATTTCTGCCCAGGCCAGTTTCCAGCCATGATCCTCAGATCTCAGCCTCTTGAATAGCTAGGGTTATAGTGTGAGCTACCACTGCCCAGCATCTATTTTGAATCAGCTGTGCCAAGGCCTGTTTACTAGAGACAAAGAAGGTACTGAAACTCACTCAACTTACCCAACACAGAGAGAAATTGTGCTGTCCCAGGGGTCTGCAGATACCCTTTTGAGGAGTTATGCCATTGGCTACTGGCAGTAGTTTTGTTAACATCTGTTTCCTTTAAGAGATTTTATAAAACTAGGAGAAGGATTGTTGGTGACTTTAATTTTTCTCTTCAATCTCACCTCTCCTGAAAGGAATTAGTGTATGTAATTGGTACTGTTTCTGTGAGTTCGACATCTTTAAAACTCAGTTTAAAAAAAATACTTGGGGGTAGCGGGACTGTGTGACTATTAAACTGCAATAGACTGTGTGTTCGCATGCATGTGCTCTCACGCTCATGCACGGGTCCTGGGAGCTGTCCCTGAGCTCACAGCTAGTACTCTACCACTTGTACTATATAGCTCCACTTTCAGCTTTTTGATGGTTAATTGGAGATAAGAGTCCTTCCTAGACTGGCTTCAAAACCACAATCCTCAGATCTCATCCTCCTGAGTAGATAAGATTATAAGCATGAACCATTGGTACCTGGCTCTGAATAGCCTTTTTATTATTTGCTAAATAATACAGAACTACTTACATAGCACTTACATTGTCTTATAAGCAATTAAGTATTATAAGTAATCTAAAGATGAGTTGAAGTATATGTGTTTAGGTTATATGAAAGTGGGGTGCCATTTTATATGAAGGGCTGGACCATGTGCAGATTTGAATGTCTCTGAGGGTCTTGGATCCAGTTCTCTATGAATTCCAAGGGATGGCTGTATTTGTGTTCAGAAAATTACCCTAGATTCCACTGGTGACTGTAAAAGAAATGACTCCAATTAAAAACAAAAACAAAAACAAAAAAACTTGTATGTGGTTCAAAATACCAGAAACCAGATCAAATGTTAAACCATAGATTGGGAAAAGGTAGTTCTAACATATATGACAGAGATTAGGACCATTATTTTTTTCTAAGCAGAAAGAGCTTTTAAAATCAGTTTGGGCAAAGAGTTTGAACAGGTAAAGAAATATAAGCATGTATATAAAGTTGAAAGGATACCTGGTTCCACTTCTGGTTAAAAAAAAAGTGATCCAATGAAGAACCATATTTGAGTAGTGTGATGCAGGCAAGGGTGTGGGAAAGCAGGCTCAAATAGAGTGAGTAAAAACTGATGCTATTTCTGTGATAATACTGCTCAAAATAATTTATCATTGTTCTATCCATCTAATTTCTAGGAATTTATCCAGCAGATCTTACAAATATCTGCAAAGTAGGTTGGAGCAATGTTCATAGATGGAGAATGTTCAAACATGTTTATTGTAGCAATTCTTGCCATTTTCTCTAGCTAAATGTGTGACAGTCTGAAGTGTGAGCAAAAGAATGGCAAGGTGAATGATGGTGTATTCTCCCAGTGGAATCCTGTTCAGCCATCAAAAAATATGCTGATGTTTAGTTTCTGTGGACATGATGCTTTCACTGCCTTTCTGTTCAAAATTTACCCTTTGCTACCTGATTTGTGAAAATAGATCTGTGCCCTTTGTGTGTGTGTGTGTGTGTGTGTGTGTGTGTGTGTAATATATATTTTTCCACTAAGAGGTGATAAGTTGATAACTACCTAAGGTTTTTTTTGTTTTGTTTTGCCAGTCCTGGGGCTGGAATTCAGGGCCTGGGCAATGTCCTTGGGCTTTCTCAAAGCTAGTGCTCTACCACTTGAGCCACAACACCACTTCCAGCTTTTTTTGTGTAGATTGTACTGAGGAATCAAGCCCAGGGCTTTATGTATGCTAGGCAAGGACTCTACCACTAGGCTGCACTCCCAGCCTTGCCCAACTTCTTTATTTTTCTTATTTTTATTTTATTTTATTTTTTCATTTTATTTTATTTATTTATTTTTTTGCCAGTCCTGGACTTGAGCTCAGGGCCTGAGACCTGTCCTTGACTTTCTCAAGTCTAGAGCTCTACCACTTGAGCCTCAACACAACTTCCAGCTTTTTTCTATGTATGTGGTACCGAGGAATCAATCCCTGGTCCTTGTGCATGCTAGGCAAGCACACTACCACTCGGCCAAACTCCCGGCCCCTTTATTTTTTTTTTTGTTTGTTGTGGGGCTTGAATTCTGGACCTGGGTGCTGTCCCTTAGCTTTGGGGAAAAAAAGAAAGAAAGAAAAGTAAAGAAAAAGTAAAGGTAAGAGACAGAGTTAAATGACATGAAGCATTAAGAAAAAATAGTAAAGGGTAAAATGTCAGTTATGCATATTTATATGTGTATGTGTATAGACATATATATGTATATGTGTGTTTATATGTCTGTGTATATGCATAAACAGCTAGTAAGAAATCAATGGAGAGGCAGAGAATTAACCTGAGCAAATCTGGTGAGGCAAAAAGATTTACTTAAAATGTTTTTATGTGCTTATTTTTTTATTAACATTGATTTTTACATCATATTACAAAGACATGTTTAACAAGCAAGTATTCAAGAAGAGAATCTCTAAATACTGTGTGCTTATTTTATATTTTAAGTTGGAGAAAACTATGAAACTCTGGTTAGACATTTAAAAAAAAGAGCTTCGCACAAATGGAGAAACAGACTGTTTCTAGTTAGAAATTCGAAACATTGTCAAGATGTTTCTTCAAAATAAGTTTATAGACTTAATGCAGTCATAGTTTAAAAAAAAATCCCAGGAGGAAAGGAAGAGCAGTTTTTTGTTTTTTATTTTAGAAGCTTAGAGTATAGCTTGGGAGACAGAAACATAATGTTCACCAAAAAAATGCCTTGAACAGTTACAGTTACAAAGCAATATATCAAGTGCAAAGCAGTAAAATTAAATACATATGTACTGTGGGAACTTGGAGTCCTCTGAGAGCGGAGGCAGAATACAGTTAATCAGCAAACTCTACTTTAAGAAGGAAAAACTAAAAAAGATAAGCACGAGCAAGGATTTTTTTTTTTTTGCCAGTCCTGGGACTTGAACTCAGGGCTGGAGCACTGTTCTGGGCTTTTTCCTTAAGGCTAGCACTCTGCCATAGCACCACTTCTTGCTTTTCTATGTATGTGGAACCAAGGAATTGAACCCAGGTCTTCGTGCATGCTAGGCAAGCACTCTACCATTAGGCCAACCTTCTGGCCAGGAATTTTTTTTTTTTTTTTTTTTGGTTGGTCATGGGGCTTGAACTCTGGGCCTGGGCATTGTTCCTGAGCTCTTCAGCTCAAGGCTAGCGCTCTACCACTTAAGGCACAGAGCCACTTCAAGGACTCTTTCCTAAAGTCCGTAATCCTACCAGAGAAGGAGAGTGTTCCTCCCCAAAGGCTTCTCATCTAGCAAGGAAATTCGTTCTTTCTATGGTCTATTTTGAGTTGAGAAGGCTGTGTGGAAAATCTGCAAACAGTGTCCATGTTACATGTTCTATTCTGATCAAATAGGCCTAGGTGTGCTCACAGCTGCATTTTGAAAAGTTTATCACTTTGAAAAATCATCTTGAGTTTTGAAAATGACTGAAAATTAGATGATCAAGGACAGGCAGGATTAGGTTGACCGTCAAAAGCAGTATAATTGCTTGAAGGGTCTGGAAACAATACTGACCACATTTGTTGGCATTATTTCATCGTAGCAGTAATGCTGAATGTAAAAAGTACGTTTTTTTTTTTTTTTTTTCCCTTTTTAGATCATCAGTTCTGAGTATTTGTAGCAACTGAACTCTAAGTTGGAACCAATGATAAATTCTTTTGAAAAAAAGAAACAGAATTGTGCTTTGGGAGCTTTAAAGAAATTTCCACAGTATTTGGAAAACATTTTTATCATCTCTCTATGCCACTCACAAAGATCAGAATTTGAGTCACAGGTTGTTTGATTTAGAGGGTATGGCATGTTGCTACAATCTATAACTGGAATTTTGAGAAGAAAAATAATTACTTTTGTTAAGTCTTCATGAACTCTTCACTATGAGTAAGTAAAGTGACTTGTGAGATTTTTCTCTTGACAAATAGATTGTCTTTACAGTAGAAATACTTTGTGATGATTCTTACCCAATAGCTATTGTGGATAGCCATAGATATTAAAGGGGATATAACAGTTGCTAACATTTCTTGGATATATGTCATTGATTGTGTTCTGTTTCCTGTTAGTTCAGCTCATGACCCTCACTCATTTTTTCATTCTTGCAAAACTAAAGCAAAACTAAAGAAGAGCTGTCTTTTACGTATAGTTCGATGTCAAGCCAGGGTTTTGGTGACTTTATTGTTTTTCTAATCAGTGCATGTCCGTGGAAATGCTCTTCTGAGACTCTATTCTTACTTTTTTTTTTTGGCTAGTTGTTGGGCTTGAACTCTGGGGCCCCGCCACTGTCCCTGAGCTCCTTATGCTTGAGGCTACACTCTACCACTTGAGCCACATTTGGCTTTTTGTGATTAATTGGAAGTAAGAGTCTCACAGATTTTTCTGCCCTGGTTGGCTTTGAACCACGATTCTCAGATCTCCTCCTCTTGAGTTGCTAGGATTATAGGCATGAGCTACTGGCTCCCTGCTGAGACCATTTTAAGGCTTCCCAGTAATACCCTCCATTTGGTGTCACTGAAAATTAAAGTCTTCTAATTTGCTTCAGGTCAAGCAATGAAAAATTGTAGAATTTTAGGGAGAACGGTTGTGTAAAGTATGAGTTTGGAAACATTTGTCATTTCTGATTTTGTCATGTCTCACGGTATTAACAACAGAAAAAAAACAAAGCCCAAGACGTGTCATTGAACTCATTATTCTATAACTTACAAGAAGATTTGGAGATAAATTCTTTTGTGAGTAGGGTTCACAGATTGCTTATAGGCAAGGTGGAATATTAAAATCTCTAGTCTTGGCTTCCAGTTTTTCAAATGGAAGGATCTGTTAACATTAAGGATTTTTTTTTTCAGTCCTGGGGTTGAACTCTAGGCTTAGGCACTGTTCTTGAGCTTTCTCAAGGCTAGTGCTCTACTCTTGAGCCACAGCACCACTTCTGGCTTTTTTCTGTCTATGTGGTACCAAGGAATTGAACTCAAGGCTTTTGTGAATGCTAGGCAAACATTGTACCACTAGGCCAAACTCCCAGCCCTAACATCAAGGATTTTGTATATCCTTCATCTCATGGCAATTGTGTTGGTGAGTTTTTGGCCTGGTTGGTGCTAGTGTAGACCACAGAACATTAGTGCTGAGAGGCCTTAGGCTCATATTTCAGAACTATTGCCACACTCTGTTCACATTTAGCCATGATGGCATCACTCCAAGGGTGTGTTTTTCAGCTTTTCATTGCTGGGACAAATGAGGAGATTCATACCTTAAAGGATGGGTTTATTATGGCTCATGGTTCAGAGGTTTTAGCTCTCTGGTGATTTGGTCCCATAGTGAAGTAGGGATGCTGACTCTGTCACCATCTTGGCCACATGGTGGATGGTAAGGTATTGGGTTTAACTGGCACCATCTTGTCTTCATGGTGGAGGCAGGGAAGTCCCACCCCCCAAGTGATGGGCGTACCTGAATTCCTAGAGGAAAGGTCAGGGACTTGGACAATAAGTTACTGTGACCCTGTCCCCCGACCTGACCCTGTTTAGGCCCAGACTAGCTCAGGCATCAGTATGCCATGCCTCGTGTCCTGTGTCATATCTCTGTGTTTCCTGATGCTTTTCTCTAGTCCCCATGGCATCCCATTTCAGTTCTCCATTGGAGCTAATCTGGTTGGTTGGTACTGTTTTTCTGCTTTTTTTTTTTTTCCCTGTCTGGCTCTCATGGCCTAGTTTTCTGAGAGTATTAAGTGTATTCAGGGGGCTTCAGTTATTCGTGACAAGAGTATGCCAATGGTTGCTGGCCTTCTAATAAAGACTCCTAATTCAACCTCTCAAAATGTGATGTCTCTGTTTTTTATTACCATTCAACAGTAGCTTTAAGGCTGAAGTAAGGCACCAGGCTAGTAAATGGGGAAGTAAAGTAGCTTGTCTCAGAAAAGCTAGGAAGCAGGGTGAGGCAGGAAGGAGTAAGGAATAAGATGGAGCCCTTAAGGACTCACTTCTTCCAACTAGGCCTCTCCTCATTTCCACCACCTGCCAACGGCTCATTAAGCCATGAATCCACCAACGGATTGATCCACTGATGAGATGAGTGCTCTAATGATCTAATCTCAGCACTGTTCATCTAGGACCCTCAACACAGGCATCCCCAGGGGACGCTTTGTCTTCAAACCATAACAAAAAGAATAGTTGTGTTGGGTTCAGGGGTCAGAATGGAGGAGCTTGGTCTTCCTTTGTAGTGCATACTTAACCCTAAACAATCTCAGTAAAGACAAAAAGAATAAAAGTTCTGATGTCCATTTTTTTTTATACCTTTAGGTATAAAAGCAGGAATGCCTTCACCTAGAGAGCACAGGCATTCATGTAGAGTGAGGCTTGGAAAGACCTGGCAGGTAGAATAGAGAATAGAGAACTCACAGGCTGATGTGCAAAGCACTGAGCTAAGGTAGTGATGGTATGCGCTGTGACATGCAGTTCCAGGAGGAAACTGAAACTGGAATTAAGACAACCCTGCCGTCAGTATTCCCTTGCCAGCTAGTGAATGGGTGGCCAAAATGCCAACTTAAAGATAGGTCCACGATGGGGCCGGGAGTTTGGCCTAGTGGTAGAGTGCTTGCCTAGCATGCATGAAGACCCGAGTTCGATTCCTCGGTACCACATACATAGAAAAAAGCCGGAAGTGGTGCTGAGGCTCAAGTGGTAGAGCTCTAGCCTTGGGAAAGTCCAAGGACAGTGCTTAGACCCGGTCCTTGCCAGCCCAGGACTGGGGAAAAAAAAAAAAAAAAGATAGTTCCATGACAACTTAAGCACACCACATTTCTGACATCTGCAATAAAGAACCACCAGCTCATGTTGGACACCTCTTTCCCTGCAGGTACTACCTTATTACCGTTTCTGAACAGTACCTCGGTAGAAGAACCTGGAGAATTTGTATTGCTCCAAGCTTCTCAACTTATTTGGTTATGGAACGCCTAGGTATTCCTCCTCCCGCTTGTGAAAGGGCCGTAAGCATCATGGGTAGCCAAGTTTAGATAGAATCTGGATTTCAGAAACTGATAGCTTTGTGTTTGATTGTAACGTGCGGTATGTCATCACTGATGGCCTCAAAGGCCTCCTCCTGATTTAGTGTTTCCATGGCAGGGATCTAATGCCAAGTACTTTAGATGAGTTTGGAAGTGAGGATTTGTGCTTGGGTACAATGAATGCTTTCTTTTCTCTTTAACTCACTCTTCATGAAATAATTACTACTCACGTATTTGCTTAATCACTACCTAAAGTATTATTGTTTCTTTTACCATAACAGTTGGGGGTTAAAATGGGACTTTTGTTCAACTATTGAGAAATATTTAGACATTAACTCTTAATTCTAAAATATTACAGACAAGAACAATTACCATTTAGGTGATATATGACTTTATCATAGGTAATTTGCTAAGTCTCTTAGAAGGAAGTGAACAGCTGGGGTGGAGGGTGGAAGGTGGAAGAACTGGTCTCCATCTTTGTTGGTTTAGGACAAGTCCTTTGCTTGGTCCGGTTCTCTTGGAAGGAAGGCTAGCTCCCTCCAGAATTTGCTGAACACGAGCAGTGATATATTTTTCAAGCAAGGCATTCATGTGTACCAAATACCTATTCAACAGAACATCTTAAATGTCAACTAGAAATTGTGGTGGGAGCTTTCATGTAGGGTTTTCACTTGTGATATGGTAACAACACAGAGGAAACACCAGTGTGCATTTCTGCCTGTTTTATTGCCTCTAGGAAGGAAGGACGGGTGTTTGCAAAATGCTTATAGACCCGAAGAGAGGGATGCTATTCTTCTGTAAGGATGATCTGTTCTCTTAAAATAGCTGTAATAACATTAGCTTGTGCAGAGCACCATACAAAACAGACAGATAATCCTGTGCGGATGTCTCTGTGAGGGAAGTTGGCTTGGCAATTTTCCAAATTCCTTTATATTTGATGATGCTGAAGGTAAAGCCATTTAGTAGTAAATGGACAAGTACAAACCTGAGGCATCTTCCTTTCCAAAGCCTTGGGTGTGCGTAGGCATGTGTGCAAACACACATACTGGGGGTGGAACCCAATGTCTTACACATATTTTGTACATTCTTTTCTAAGGGATTGGGAAATGTGGCTGAGTGGTAAATAGAGCACTTAACTATCCTAGTTCACTCCATCAAGTGCTCTATCCCAGAGCCACATCCCTAGGCCACACTTCTTCTTCTTCCTCCTCCTCCTCCTCCTCCTCCTCCTCCTCCTCCTCCTCCTCCTCCTCCTCCTCCTCCTTCTTCGTCATGGGGCTTGAACTCAGGGCCTGGGCGCTATTCTTGGACTTTTTTACTCAAGGCTAGCGCTCTACCACTTGAGCCGCTGCGCCACTTCCAGCTTTTTCTGTGTATGTGGTACTGATGAATCTAACCCAGTCCCTGTGCATGGGAGGCGAGCACTCTACCGGCCTCTTCATAATTTTTATATACGACTGGTTTGAATGGCACAGACTTTGAGAAGAAATTTGATTGTGTTCAGGGATTCAGTGTTAGAGCCATAGTGTGTGTGAGTGCGTGCGTCTGTCTGTCTGTCTGTCTGTGTCTGCTTTTGTGACCCAAGGACAGGAAAAGGGGAAGATAGGAAATAGATTCTCTGGGGATTTTGCCAAACTGTGCTGGACCCCCCCCCCCCTTAAAGACATAGCACCATATGGGAGAGACCCTCCTTGTTACTGTAATATATCATGCCTGAGCAGGGGGAAAAGGCTAAAACTGGCCACATTAGGGAGAAGACAGAAATGCTTTCTACCTGTAGTTTAAAGTGCAAAGGATTTTTATTTCCTGAGCCACTGCTACTTTCTACCTTCCTTCCTTCAGTCCCTGGTGGCTCTTGGGTAGGCTAAGAGCAAGGCAGGTGCTAGCAGGGTGGAAGGGAATGTATTGAGGCAGATGGGAGCAGGCATGCCCCTCTCCACTAAAGAGCCCCACATGGAGCCTGAGCAATAGCAAGGTCCGAACCTGTTTTTCCTGATGGCGGGCTGTCAGGATCCCTGACAGATCAGCAGATGTTGTTAGGCATGCATGGACAGAGCTTGATCTATTTCAGTCTAATTATTAAATTTCTTGGCAAGAATTCTACATGAATCACCTCCAAAAAAAGTTACATTAGAGCAAATGGTACAAGTTTGACTTGAGCCTGCAACGCTGAGAACTTAGAGGTACGTGCCTGTACAAGTAACCTTAACTCCTCCCTGTCCACACACAAGTGGCTTTTTCCACAAAAGGGCATGAATGTTAGTAAGAACTTTTCCTAGGGCATCTCAGAGGTCCATTTCAGGAGGCAGTTATTATCAGGCTGTTTGCCTGAGGAGTAAAACAACCTGTCAAGTCATCCATGACTACTATGACTTCAGACAAGTCTTTTCCTTTTCTTCTTATTCAGTAGTGTATATGGCACCCAGGGCCTTGCATGTACTAGGCAAGGCTCTCCTACTGAGCTATTCCTCCAGTCCAGCAGAACCATTTACTGATTGGAAAATGGGAAGAATAATACTTTCAACAGTGGTTGGAACTAAATGAGCTACTACTGCATGGAAAACTTGAAGGAGAATAGAAGAAATAGGGGCCTAGCAACTGGTTTTTTGTTTGTTTTTGTTTTTTGGTCTGTTGTGGGACTTAAACTCTGGGCCTGGGCATTATCCCTGAGCTCTTCAGCTCAAGGCTACCGCCCTACTCTTTGACCACAGCCCCACTAGTGGTTAATTGGAGATAAGGGTCTCATGTTTAGTGCCCGGCCTGGCTTTGAACCACGATCCTCAGATCTCAGCCTCCTGAATAGCTAGAATTACAAGCGTGAGCCACCACACCTGGCTTTGTTTGCTATTTTTGGTTACTGCACTGACTGTACTCATTCCTTGTACTAAGACATGCTGGGTAGCACATGTCAGCAGAATAGTAGAAGAGAGCGGGACTGGTGGTACTCAGGTCCTGTGACCTTTCCTTTCCTTTCTCATTTCTCCTTTGCCCACAGGTTTGGGGAAAAGCTAACAAGTCCTGGACAGCCAAGAGCTTTACACAAGTGTGACAGTTGCCTCCAGCGAGCCTTCCCTTTGAGGGAGTGGCAGGGAAAACAGCCCAAGGAGGGAAGCATCTTTCCTCCACGGCTCTCTGCCTTGTTCTTTGTATCCTGAAGACCTTCTGCATGATTTTCAGCATTCAGAAAGACATTCTGGTGCTTGCTGCTTCAAGTATCAACCTTATGCATACCACATGCTACTGACATTAACTTTGTGTGTGCGTGTGTGCATGCGTGTGTGTGTGTATGTGTGTGTGTGTGGTGTAAATGTGTAAACAGTGGGTTAGGAATATAGCTCTGGGGTAGAGTGCTTGTGTAGCCTGTGTGAGGCTCCAGTTTTGTGCCTGGGCCGGCTTTGAACCTTGATCCTCAGATCTCAGCCTCCTGAGTAGGATTACAGACATGAGCCACCACTTCTGGCTGAGGTGTTTTTTTGTTTTGTTTTGTTTTGTTTTGTTTTGCCAGTCCTGGTCTTGAGCTCAGTGCCTGACCACTGTTCTTGTTCTTGGGTTTTCCTCAAGGCTAAAGCTCTACCATTTGAGCCATAATACCAGTTCTGACATTTTTCCATGTATGTGGAATTAAGGAATCAAACCCAGGTCTTCATGCATGCTAGGCAAGCACTCTACCACTAGGCCAAACTCTCTGCCCCTAGCATTGACTTTTATATCAGGAATGGGTTATAGATATTTGTCCTGTGAGTATGTGCCCTGCGATAAAGGTTGGTGAGAGGTTGTTGATGGGAGACAAACTTTTTCTGGTTTCAGGTTCAGCCTTGACACTCTTGGTGTTTTAGGGGCGATAACCATGGATGGCTGGAATCACTGCCTGGTATCATTGTCCAGCTTTTGGAGGGGCACAGCTGCATTGGGTCACATTGAAGCAAGCAAGTTGAGGATAAGATGCAGTTGATACAGACTTAATTAATTAGTTAATTGACTAATTAATGTGTGTATGTTTGTGGTGCTGTGTGTTTGTGTGAACTCAGAAGCTTACACATGCCAGGCAAGTGCTCAACTACTGAGTTACATCCCCAGCCTTAGGTTACCTGCACCTTTCCAGGCAATGTGTTGGTTTCCCATGCAACATGGCCTTTAATTCAGTGATTGCTGTTGCAAGGAAGAGTTGTACTAAGCATTTCATGCACTAACCCCACCCACCCCCTTTCTTTCCTTGTGTATATATATTTATACATGCATGTTTGTATCTATGCCAGTCTTGTGGTTTGAACTCAGGGCCCTGTACTTTGCCAGGCAAATGTTGTATTGCTGAGCCACATGCTCTCTGCAGTTTAATAACAAGGAAGCTGGGGTATGGGCAGCTGAAGTACTGGAATCACATTGAGCAGAGCTGGGAGTTGAAACCAATCTCGTTTCCAGGACACGATTCTTCCCTAGAATAAGCCACAGAAGGAAAAGGAGCTAAGATTGACTGCATATCCACTTCTTCACAAGAGCCTTTGTCCCTATTTAATTTAAATATCATCCTCTGCCACTGCCCTGCATTTTGCAGATGGTGATATTGAGGCTTAAAGAGGTCAAATGGATGAGAACTAGAATGCAGATAGATCAGTCTTTTTCCAATGTTCACACTTTCCCCACTCCTTCCTCTGAGAAGATGCTTCTAGCCTAGCAGAATAAGCCCAAGCTTTTAAATATTGCAAACTTCCCTTGCAAAGAAAAAAGAAAGAAAAGGCAAACATTGTTGGCTGCCTTCTTAGCAGGCATCAGTTTTGAGTGATTTTTTGGCCCTGCTAATAAAGTGCTAAAGTTTAGGCTCAGTCTCAGGAGTAAAAAATTTGAAAGATTAATGCCATTTTTCCCCTCCTTGAGCCAGCAGATTAATTTTGCTTGTAAATAAACTCAGCACTTTCCCTTTTCCACCTAAAGAAGCTCTTGAGTGCTAGCCATGTCTTGCCAGCAGTCTTCAGAGATTTCTTCTGACAATTTTTACCTCCTCTGTGTCTATTCCTACAAGGGACATTCGTCAGTGGAGAGGAAGAATATGGATCCTGGAGCTTCCTAATTTACTCACCCTATGGCTTCAGGAAAATCTCTCACTGTCCTGAGCTTCAGTTTCCCCAATTATAAAGGCTCTTCGTAAGTTTTTTGTGTATATCCCTAGTGACATGATAGCATTAAAATCTATAACTTGAGGATACCATTTATTTTACCCCAAACCCCTTGGTTTATACTCTCTGAAGTTTAAACAGTGGAGCCAATTCCTTTAGTCTAGAAGCTACTATGTTTCAGGTGAGAAACTTGTACCTAAGTCTTCATAAAGAAGTCAAAAATAAATTGGAGCCAGGAACATGGCCTAGTGGTAGAGTGCTTGCCTAACATGCATGAAGCCCTGGGTTTGATTCTCAGGAACCTTATACAAGGAAAAAGCTGGAAGTGGCACTGTGGCCCAAGTGGCAGAATGCTATCCTTGAGCAAAAAGTGTCCAAGGATAGAAATGACTTACTCCTAGAGAAAAGAGAACAAAGTACTAGGGGGGTGTGTGTGTGTGTGTGTGTGTATGTGTGTGTGTGTACATGTACATGCACGCGCTGGTCCTGGGATCTGAACTCGGGACCTGGGTACTGTTCCTGAGCTTTTTTTGCTTAAGGCTAGTATCTTGAGCCACAGCTCCACTTTCACTTTTTTGGTAGTTAGAGATAAGAATCTCACTGACTTTCCTGCTCAGGCTGGCTTTGAACCATGATTTTCCTAGTCCTGTTTTTTGTTGTTGTTTTTTTGCCAGTCCTGGACTTGAACTCAGGGCCTGAGCACTGTCCCTGGGCTTTCTCAAAGCTAGAGCTCTACCACTTGAGCCACAGCACCATTTCAGCCTTTTCTATGTATGTGGTACCCAGGAATCGAACCCTGGTCTTTGTGCATGCTAGGCAAGTACTCTACTACTAGGCCAAACACTTGTTTTTTAAGGAGCAGTACTACTTTCTGGTGATGAAGTAATAAGTGAAGTAGTCTTTTTCTTTTCTTTTCTTTTCTTTTCTTTTCTTTTGCCAGTCCTGGGCTTGGGCTCAGGGCCTGAGCACTGTCCTTGGACTTTCTCAAGGCTAGAGCTCTACCATTTGAGCCTCAGCACCACTTCCGGCTTTTTTCTATGTATGTGGTACCGAGGAATCGAACCCGGGTCTTCATGCATGCTAGGCAAGCACTCTACCACTAGGCCAAATTCCCAGTCCAAGTGAAGTAGTCTTTACCCTAAGGAACTAAGTTATTTTGGTGAGGGAGACAAATATACATATGTACACATAACTACATACACATACAAACTTATATACACGCATACATACATAAATACATGTACACACGCACACACACACACACATACATACACCCCTTTTGTTATTGTGGTGTGAATTGAACCTAGGTCCTTAAGCATGCTAGGCAAGTACTCTACCACTTCAGCCATTCCACATACCCTTCCAACTCCACCAAGCCCTTTTGTTTGTTTTTTAAGATAAGTCTCTTTAGCTTTGCCTTCATTAGCCTGGAACTTGAAACTTCTCCCCCTGAATATCTGGAGGTTCCAGGGAATGCACCACCAGACCCACACCATTGATATTTTCTTTATAGCCCTTATTGATAGCTGCCACTTACTTGTTTATTGTTATTTGACTGTTATTCCTCATTAGAATGTAAGCCCTTAGGGGCCCCCAGCCCTGTGAGTTAAGTTGGTGAGTGCATAGATGGGCTATTAAGGGGAGGAAGGAGAGAGTTGCAACACTGCCATGCCAGAGCTGTGAGAAAAAGCATGCGCAGAGGGAGGAGTGTAGGTAGAGGAGACATCCAGCCAACCTGATTTTCTTTGGTAGAGGATGGGGAATAAAAGTTGTTTTCCAGAGGAGGTGACATCCAGACTGGTCCTGACAGCAGAGTAGGAGGTAGGTGGCCAACATGGGATCATAGATGATCCAGACATTGGGAGGTGGAAGAGGAGTACTTCTTGAGAGGACACAGTGCATAGAACTGGGACAGAGGTTCTCAGCTGGAGGCAGTTTTGTCCCTGGGGGATGTTTGTCAAGTCCTGGGGAGGCAGGGGGATAAGAGACAGGAGTGTTCCTAAACAGACAGTGCCCCCTGCCCCCCAAGTTGTAATCTAGGCCCTAGTGCTAAACTTGAGAAGCTCTGAGCCCTGAGCAAGCAGATTTTCATGTTGAAGCGCCTATGGAGAGACCAGAGGGGCAAAAAATGTGCCTAGCTGGGAGGAAAGACATTCATACCAGGAGGCGTGGGTAGTTACTTGAAAATGAAATATTGTCCAGCCAACTCAGTGCTGGGAGAACTACCAGGCATTAAGTGTCAAGTCCTCCTTAAACCAAGAATTCATTTAGCATCTAGTTGAAGAGCCCACCATACTGAAGAAATCTTTGCTGATCACCAGGGGACCAGGCATTAGGAAGCTAATAGTTTATGCTGACTGTAATTTCTCTATTTCCTTTCAGTAATAGCAGAGCATGCAGGATGTCAATGAGATTGCCCAACATTTTCCTCTTCTTATTAAATTTAAGTGATTGCCTTCCTATAGCTGACTGATGGGGTAAAAAATGTATCTGACCTTGAAAGGTACTTCCAGGAAGAAATTGAGTTTCCTTTTTTTTTTTTTGTCTCTCAACCACACAATCTATCTTGCTAATTGATTGTCTCATATGCGGTGTTGAAAAAGCCAGGCCAGGATGCAGAGCCTCCCCCCCCCCACCACCACATGTACCTCCATTTGCATTGGTAGGGATTAAGCCCAGCCTATGCTAGGCAAGTGCTCTACCTCTGAGATCCATCTCAGCATGGTGCTTTAGCTTTTTTTGATCCCCCTCTGTCCCCAACTGCCTTCCCTTTGGAATAATTGAGTGTGGGAACAGCACTCACCTCCACCTCTCTTTCCCAAAGATGGAACATTCACTTTCTGCAGTGAGCCTGGCTTGGGCTTGCCTGGGACCTGCCAGGAACTAGCTGAAGGTTATTTTCTTTCTCCCACAGGAAATAATTTTCCTGGGCACGGCAGCCCTGAGCTGCCAATCCCTGGCTTTCATGAAAGCTCACGTGAATACGACAGTGGCACTATTGTTGAACAGGCTGGAGTTTCCATTGCTGATCCTGTGTTTATCAACTGCAGAGACCTTGTGATGAGAGGTGAACAGTCAGGTCTAGAAAGGGCTAGGCTTGAAAGAAAGAGAATATTCGATGTGAGCTGCAGCCATGGAGAAATGACAGCTAGCCAGGGATGCATAGTCAGGAACTTGATCCTTTTGTCTCCAAACCTGGAGAGATTTGGGTGTTGGAGAGGGTGTGTAAGGAAGTTTGGAACTAGATGAGAAGGCTGTATTACCAGAAACAGCTTTGTCTGTGAACACAGATGTCAGTTCCACGAAAAAAATTTTTAGGCTAGTGTTAGTGACAGGAGAAATGAGGACCAGGGGGCCAGAAGTTGGAAGTTCAATGAATTGTTTAGATTTTAGCTTAAAGTGAAGTTGAAACACAAAGATAATGGCTAAAACCATCTGGTAAGCCCGTCCTGTGCCAGGCCCCATGTTAAGAGCTCAGTATACCGGAGCCAAAATTAATCCTCCCAGCAGCCCTGGGAGGTACTGGAACAATCCACACAGGCTCATTTCCCTAAGAGTTCTGTGCTACAAGATAGTGACATTGGTAAAGAAAAAAAGAACCATCCCAGGGAAGATGAGGTCTTTTTGAGCCACATGTTGGACTTTCTGCTTGTTAGAAGGGAGGGAAGATTTGCTTTGGCTCACAGCTTCAGAGGTTTCAGTCCATAGGCAGCTTTCTCTGTGTTTCTGGGCCTGTGGTGAGGCTAAGCATGGGGGAGGGTATAGGAGAGGAAAGCTGCTCACTCACAGGAGCCAGGAAGTGGAGGGCATGAGCCTATGCTGGGGACTTCCTCCCCCTCCCCTTACTCCATTCAGGCCCTTGCAGGGTAGCAAAATTATCAACACAAACAGACGGGCCACCAGGGCTGCCAACAGTGAGAAACATATGTGTCTCCCTGTCATGTAAGACATGATTCCATAGGGTGAGATTGATTGGAATATATTGTAAGTGTGTAGAAATGTAACAATGAATCCCCCACTGTACAACGAATGTAAGCTAATTTAAAAAGGGGGGGGTGATTTTACGGGCCTTGATGGCAGATATTAGCTTCCCCTGAATGGGATAATTCCACTCATGCTCCTGGAAGGTAGAATATACCCTCTCAGTTAATCATCTGTAGAAATGCCCTCAGCGAAACCCCCAGAAATGTGCTTTATACTAATCTCCTAGGTGCTTCCTAGTCTATTCATGTTGATAATCAAGAGAAGCCATGGCAGACTGGGAAGTTTTTGGTTCTGTTTTTGTCTTTTTTTTCATAGGAGATGTCGGTGATCTGTACTTGTGTTTTATCCTTACATCTCAGCTTGTGGTAGCAGTCCGCTGATTTCTATTGTCATCTTTCGTTTTTCTGCTTCTTCAGGGAGCCTCTTTCTTCTCCTCCCTTTAGAGAAGATGATGATCAAGGATACTGGGAAAGGAAAAGAAATCAGGCCAGAGGTAGAAGGGAGAGCCAGGATCAGGGGGACCCTGAAGCTGACCTGTTGACATTCAGCAGCAATCTGGGTTTCCTCACAGATCCCGTGTGCATGTGCAGTGCTGTCTGCAGACAGATTTGAACTTGCTGCAGTAAAATCTCAGTGATGCATTAGAAGGAAGTCTGTTTGCACAGTCCTGTCAAGCAGGGGTCCATAGAAGAGCTCAGAACACACAGAGGCGAAGTTGTGAAGATGGCGGCTGGGTACACAGTGCTGATGAACTTGAGAAAACAAAGAGACCATTTTGGTGCCATGTTCTTTGCCTGAATAGGAACACCAAAAGCTCCTACTCTGTGGCAGGAAGTGAACAGAGCAATTTTGCCCTGTAGGGATATATGGAGACTTAAAAAAATTAATTGAGGGGCCGGGAGTTTGGCCTAGTGGTAGAGTGCTTGCCTAGCATGCACGAAGACCCGGGTTCGATTCCTTGGTACCCCACATACATAGCAAAAAGCTGGAAGTGGTGCTGAGGCTCAAGTAAAGCTTTATTAAAAAAAATAAAATGCTAGAAATTAATTATTAAAAAAATTAATTGACTATTTTTAGAACTGTCTTAAATCTTCAGAAAAATGAGCAGCAACTATAGCAAGTTTTCAGATAGCTCCTCCTGTCATTACCATCTGGTATTAGTAGAACACTGTTACAATTGATGCGCCAAGACTGATACATTACTTAATTAGGGCTTATTTTCTGTGTTGTACACACTGTTGATTTGAGTTGGCTTTGTGTGTTCTAGGGTTCAAACCCAGGCCCTTGGTAGACGCCCACTCTACCATTGAGCTACTTTTACCTCTGCCATTTTCATCTGGAATGTTCCCTAATGGCCTGTTTGTTAAAGTCAGAATCCCCAGCATGGCACTGTTGGGAGCTGATGAAGCCTTTAAGGGTTTCCCCTTTAAGACCTTGAGAGTCCTTCTGGTCATTGGAAGCAAGGGGGTACCCTTGAAAGGCATAGTGGTTAGTATCTACTTGCCCTTTCTCTTTCCTCTTTGTCTTCCCAGCCATCACAAAGTGATCATCTCTCATGCCTTTCCCTCGTGCAGTATAGACTCTCACAGGACCAAAAGCAATAGGACTAACCAGCCATAGACTGAATTTCCATAACCATAAGCCAGAATAAACCTTTTAAGTATGATCATCACAGGTACTTTGTTTCAGCAACAGAAAAATAACTATCTGTACTGACATTTTTGTGCCGACATTTTTATTTTTGTGCCATCTTGGGGCTTGAACTCAGAGCCTGGGCACTGTCTCTATGTTTTGGTTTTTGTTTTTGTTTTTTTTTGCGCTGGGCCTGTGCACTGGCCTTGTTTGTTTTTGTGTTGGTTCTGGAGCAGGCACTGTCCCTGAGCATCTTTTGCTCTATTGCTTGAGCCACAGCTCTACTTCCTGGGTTGGGGGGGGGGGCAGGTAGTTTATTGGAGAGAAGAGTCTCATGGATTCTTCCTGTCTGGGCTGGTTTCAAACTCTAATTCTCAGATCTCAGCCTCCTTAGTAGCTAGGATTACAGACGTGAGCCACCTGTATTCAGCTTTTGAAAACATTTTTGATTGTCCCATGAAGCGGGCATTACTGACATGTCCTGGGTAGATGCCAGCAGAGTGACCAAACATTCTATAATGTTCAGGACAAAACTAATATAGAGCAGGGATTGGGAGACCTGCTGAGCAGATTCTTGCCCAGAGGGCTATCTTAAGTCTTATCTATGGAAATGAGGGTTTTAAGGCTCCAGGAGTAGAATTGTGTTTGGGTTAAGGGAGTCTTGACCATGCAGTGGCTGAAGAGCTCACAGGACAGATTTGGGAAATACTCAGAAGATAATGACTAACATTCCTGTCATAATCCTTACCTATATTAACTTTATCCCTTTTATTTTTTCTTTTTTTTTCTTTTTTTGCCAGTCCTGGGCTTGAGCTCAGGGCCTGAGCACTGTCCTTGGATTTTCTCAAGGCTAGAGCTCTACCACTTGAACCTCAGCACCACTTCCGGCTTTTTTTTCTATGTATGTGGTACCGAGGAATCGAACCCAGGTCTTCGTGCATGCTAGGCAAGCACTTTAACCACTAGGCCAAACTCCCGGCCCAACTTTACCCCTTTTAAAATCAAACTTGAAGGTTGAGTCCATTTAAAATGTCCAAACTTATAATTAGTGGGTTGTACATGGTAGATTAGCATAGCTTACTCTCAAATGAATTGCAATCTTCCAACTATCTAGAAGCAAAAGCCCTGGTCTTGAGTTTGAGTCCCTTGTGTTTATACATCCTAGTTATTCTCTCATTAATACATTGCTTTTTCTTTGCTTCCTTCCTTCATCCATTCCTCCTTTCTTTCTTCCCTCCTTCCTTCCCTCTCCTTTCCCTTTCCTTCCTATTTTTCTTTCTTGGGGTTGAATACAGGGCTACCACTTGTGTCTGGCCCTTGTCTCCATGTAGACAGAACGTCTTGGTTGAGATCCACAGCCTAGAACCAGTAGCTGCTGATGCCAAGCTGATGTTAGAAGCAGCAGAATGGATCTGGGAAGACCGAAGAAGGGAAAGGAAAAATTGTATACTGGAAAGGGCTTATATGGATTCTGTATGTGTGGGCAGGGTGGTAATCGATCAGGTGACTGTAGTTAAAGATGTTTACAGGAGAACATACGAACTTTCCAAGTCAGCACTTGTAGCAAATGGAAGGCTCAAATGCTATGTGTCTAGCAAGTGTGAGCTCCTCAGATTGTCATTGCTCCATAAATCTTGTCAATGGAAATGGATTCTATTCCCCTCATAGGCATGGGAGGAGAATCCAAAAACCAAACTCACTTCCTTTTAAAAATGTAAACATGGATAAAGAAAAATGGTTGTTTTTGTCAGTTACCTCCTCCACCCTCATCTGTCTCTAGCCATCAAACCCCAAATACAAGAAAAACATTATTTTTTGTACTAGGGTTTGAACTCAGGGCCTGTTCTTGCTGGACTGGTGCTCTACCACTTGAGTCACACCTCCAGCCCAACCTTTTCTAATTATTTAGGAGATGGAATCTTGTAGACTTTCCTGCCTTTCTGGCTCTGAACCAAGATCCTCTAGATCTCAGCCTCCTGAGCAGTTAGGATTACAAGTGTGAACCACCTGTGCCTGGCACAGAAATACATTCTTTTTTTTTTTGGCGGGGGGGGGGGGGGGGAGCGGTGGGGATCTTCCTTGATGTGTACATCCTTGGGGTGGATAAGGAAAATCTTGATAGAACAAAAAAGCTTTCTAATGGAGGCATGTAAAACAAGTTTTATAAAAACTTTAATTATCTCCCACCTGCTGGTTCTGTGTGAAGTTCACAGGAAAAAGGATAATTGAGAACAGCATTTGATGCGCTGGAGAGTTGCTGGAATCTTTGTTCTTCTTAAAAGGGATTTACTCTTAATCAAGTTCAGTTCCTAATAAGTAGGTCCAGACACTGAGTTCACGTTTGCAAGTTGGACACTGTTTAATTAAGATACTTTACACACAAGGTGTTGACTTTTGTTTTGAAGTTGGTGTTTTCCTCAGTTTGGGTGTGAGGCATTTGGCTTGGTGAGAAGGGTGGGGCGTTTGTGTTCCTGCCTGTTCTTTGTGAGTCGGGGGACATTGTGTATCATAGGTCCTCACTGAACTTTGAAACAGTCCCTGCCTGAGACTGGAAACCACAGGCACTACCTTCAGTTTGCAGTCTGCAGACACCCCCCCCCCACCTCCCCAATAGTCAGACTGTTTCTCTTTTATCTCTCCTCTCCTCCAGTCTGCTTTTTGCCTTAAATTGCAGATCACTCCAGGTGTCAGGCTCAAAGTGTCTGAGGGCAGTGCAACAATGGTAACTTCATTACTTATTAAGCATTGATCACACGCAGGGCTTGGCTCAGTGCTCTATCTGCTCACTTAATCCTCCCTGGAAGTCAAGGGTCACCTAGTTAGTGGGTGGGGGAGCTGAGATTTGAACCTATTTCCTGACCAGAATGAATTCATTAACCACAAGGCTATATGGTGTCTTTCTCTTTGTACTGAAAGGCTTGGAGGAATGTTCAGCTTCCTGATTTTTGTGATTTGTGTATGAAATGTCTCCATTTTTATGCACATGTCCCAGTGCAGCTAAAAATCCCTCTGGCATTTCATGGATTTGTTCATTGGGACTGGTAATAGAACAAACACTCTTGTAGTTGCGTTGAAGTGTGTGTGTGTGTGTGTGTGTGTGTGTGTGTGTGTGTGAAATTAAAAAAAATATTGTTCTAGTCGTGTTATAAGATGTAGATTATCCTGTTAATTGTATTTAAACTTTCTTCAGCCCAGCCTTCTGGCCTTTTCTGTATCTCTAAGGCACCTGTACCCATCTATCCCTTAAGTGTAGCCTGAGCCTAAGTTGAAGGGCAGTGACACTTGTGACACCCATCAGCTTTCTGATCAGGGAAGACTCCCCTCTATTCATCTCAGTGACTGTGTTAGGGTTGTAGACATCTCTGACTTGTTATTCAAGGAGTGAGGCCTGGAAAGGCTCACTCTCCTTGCTCTGATGTTCACAAACAAGGGTTCAAACCCAGCCTCCTGGGTTGTCAAAGACAGGTTTTTCCGGTCCTGCTTCCTTTCCACTGAATGGGAATTAGGTGAGAATTTTGCTTTTTCTCTTAAGGAAAAGGAGGTGGAGCAGGCTTGTAGAAACACATAGAAAACCCTCCAACCTCCCAAGCCATAGAGGCCACTGTGTATGGGCGCGGTTACTCCCAGGGCAGTGAGTGGAAAAAGTGGGTCACATAGCTGCCAGAGCCTGCATTCCTGTTTAATTGGCCTGCACACTCTTTCATTGTGTTTGTTTACCTTATGGCTAGATCTGAAAAATAAAAGGGATTCTTTTCATGGCCTCTTCACATGGGAGAAGTAAGCTGAAGAGTTTCCCTGGAAGAAATAAAGGCCTGAAAATGTCTGGGATTTGGAAAGTCTCCAAATAGGTGGTACTGAAGATTTCCTCCTTCTTGGCTGAGGTGACCAGAAGATATGAATGGCTGCTTCCTGGATCAGCTCAGACACTACCCTGTGACTGACCGCAGAACTTGGTATGCGGTCTCCCACCACACCCCTGACAACCTTCCCTGCTGTGGTCTCTCCCTGGGAGAGTCCTGGCCAGGTCAGCTGGCATGTACTTATTAGGCTCTAAGATAAACATTAAATCCTTGCACCCAGATTGCCAGGTAAAAATACTAGAATAAATAATAAAATGCCATGAAGGTATGTCCCTATTTGGTTTTTCACCAAGATTCAGACAGCATCCAGAGTAGTAATATAAACTTGCCTGCCTCCCTTCCCTGCCTTCCCTTTTCCCCTTTCTTTTTCTTTCCCTTCCCTTCCCTTCCCTTCCCTTGTCTTGTCTTGTCTTGTCTTTTCATTTCTAGGGATGGAAACCAGACTTCCTGCATGCTTAGGCAAATTCTCTACCATGAAGCTCCACGTACCAGGCCATGAGCTATTATTCCTGTTTCTCTAAGTATTCTGTCATGGTTATTGGAAAGGGTTTCCCTGTATCTCCTGGAGCTCAAACTTTAAAGAACCAGCAATTTCCCTTCACAGTCTTTAAAGTCATTGTCCAATTGGGATTTTTTTCCCCCTCTGTCCTTTCTTCCCTTTTTACTTGCTGTTATTTTCTCTCCCTTGGTGTCCCAGGTTATTCCTTCACTTACAGTGTCTTCTGGTAGCTTAGCAACGTTGATTCTCATGTAGCAGAGCCTCCCTCCATACTGCTGGCCTCCCATGGAGCAATCATGTGAACGTGTCAGGTGTCCAGCAGAGTGGACTGAGTATTCTCCTTGGACTGAATATTCCCCTTGGCTTGACAAAGGCCAACCCCTTTAGTCCAGCCTGGATGTCAGGGAACCTTCTACTTGCTTTATTTATTGACTTTAAAAAGCCAAAACAATGTTAGCAGAGCCAAGAATAATGTTGGAGAGATTCTGTACAAGAACGTAGCCTTGCGTGGCTTTCTTGACTGCAGTCCTGGCTGCCTGACATTGGGGATCAGGAGCTGCTTTGGTTGAGAAATCCAGCACCATGATTGGATGGGATGGGTCCTCCATGCAGAGACATCACCCCAACCACCACCTGCCATGTACGTGGCTCTGTGCCAGGATTTTGAACTATATTTGTAGCCTTTGTTTAGAATTGTCTAAAGACATCAAAAGCAAGTCCTGCCATCCCCTGCTGTGTTTAAATTTACCCAGGGTTGGGGTATAGTTCAGTGTAGAGCATTTGCTTGGAATGTGTGAAACCCTGGGTTCCATCACCAGCATCTTTATTTCTCTGTGTGCGTGTGTGTGTGTGTGCGTGTGTGTGTGTGTCTGCATTGGTGTGTCTGTCTGTCTGTCTGTCTCTCCTCTCTCTCTCTCTCTCTCTCTCTCTCTCTCTCTCTCTCTCTCTCTCTCTCTCTCTCTCTCTCATACACACACACAAAATCATGTACATCTTGCTTATGTAGTCTCCATCAAAGCCTGTTCATGGAATACTCCCTTACACCCTTTCATGCCACTCAGGAGGCCTGGTCTAGGTTGCTTGGAATTTGAGGTCTCTTTTACTTTTAAGTGAGAGGGCTCCTTCCAGCAGATTCTCTTTTCAGTTTTCTCTTTCAAAAATTTTCAAGTGTTTCCTCAGCTAAATATCTGGAGGAACCCCCCATATTTGACCTTGTTCTATAGAATTTCAAGCTTAGTAATTGAAATATCAATCCTTAAAAAGTTTATACTCGAGAAAGTACTGGGGCTAGGAATCTGGCCTATTGGTAGAGTGCTTGCCTAGCATGTATGAAGCCCTGGGTTCAATTCCTCGATATCACATACTCAGAAAAAGCCAGAAGTGGTGCTATGGCTCAAGTGGTGGAGTGCCAACCTTGAGAAAGCCCAAGGACAGTGCCCACGTCCTGACTTCAAGCCCTAGTACTGGCAAATAAATAAATAAATAAATAAATAAATAAATAAATAAATAAATAAATAAATGTTAGAGTACTTGAACATCCAAGACACTGGTGTTTAGAGATCTCTTTAGTTTGGTTATTAATTCACAAAGGACTGTCCATCCCTTTTCTAGTATCTAAAAGAGTTTTCCTGTTTGGTGGCTAGAAAACCAAAATTAGGAAACTTTTTATTAAAGGTAGATATCTGGGTTTAGTATTTATGAGGCCTGGATTCAATCCCCAGCACCACTCAGGAAGGGAGTAGGGGAGAAAGGGAGGGAAAAATGGAAGAAAGGAAGCAAAGTCTCGGTCCTGCATAGCTGTCTCCAGAGATCATTCCATCTATTGCCACACATGTCAGATTCACCTCCATAACTTGCCCATGTGAGTCCTGGCATGAGTTACCTTTTTCTGATCTCACCCACCACTCACTGTTAACCATAGTGCCCAAGTTTGTCTCAAGGGTGTTCGTCCACACACCAGGCCAAGGTCTAGTAGCCTCCCATTTCTGTATAGCTCTTCAAGGGACAGGCCTTCTTTAAGTCCTTGCCAAGTGAGTTCCCAAGTCTGTGGCCCTTCCTCCTGGCTGCCCTATGCTGGCCCTGGCTTGTGGAGCGCAAGCACACACAACAGAGGGTGGCCCGCAGGTGATCTCTCTGGAGAACAGTCAGAGTTCCTTTGCCAGGGGAAGAAGGGTGTTTCTGGATTGCCTCTTTTCCTTCTTTAGCCTGAGGTCACTAAGCTGGTTCAGAAGGAATTTAGAGCTGGGGATGTAATGGAAATTTGAGGCCTGTGCTGGTTAAATTCCAAGAACAAAGACTACTTCTGTCATAGTCCATAAGGAGCTCTGCCTGGGTGTTAAGGGGACCAGGGAAGGCCTGTCCTGGCAGGGTCTGTCTCTTTAGATCCTGGTGCCTCAGAAGCTAGGATTTATTGAGAACAAGTCATCTTCCTTTGTCTTCTTCCTCCAGGCCTACTTAGCACAGTTCTTTTTTTAAAAAAATTCATAATTGTTATTATAAAAGTGATGTTCAGAATGGTTACGGACCATTTCCTAGGTCAGATAATGAGTGTAGTTCCTTTTGGACAGCATCATCCCTTCCTTCATTCTCCCCCAGTTTTTTCCTCCCATCTCCACCCACAAGTTGTATAGGTCTTGGCACAGTTCCTGCCTGTGTTGGTGTGGAGAAAGAGGGTACTGGAAAGTAAGGTAGAAAACCGATCCTCGTAGGACTTTTCTTTTATGTTTTGGTTCTTTCCACTCCTGATGGCAAGTTTTCAATTCTATAGATTGTTAGGACCACACAATAGGGAGGAAGAGGGAGTAGCAACTTTATGCTTCCTCTGTGCTTCCTCAGGAGAGGCCACCACCCCCTGTCCAGTTTCTTTTAGTACTTCATGGCCCTGGAGACCCTATTGCCTTCCATCCTATGTTGTCCACA